>NC_072435.2:132775000-133400000 GCF_028878055.3 Symphalangus syndactylus
AAAGAATATGTTCAAATATAAACTACACAGAAGCATTGTATGAAACTTCTTTCTGTTCTGTGCATTCAACTAACAGAGTTGAACCTTACTTTTGATTGAGCCGTTCTGAAACACTCTTTCTGTAGAAACTGCAATTGGACATTCTGAGCGCTAAGAGGCCTATATTGGGAAAAAGAATGTCTACAAATAAAAACTACACAGAAGAATTGTGTGAAACTTCTTTCTGTTCTGTTTGTTCAACTAAAAGAGTTGAACCTTAGTTTTGATTGAGCCGTTCTGAAACACTCTTTCGGTAGAAAATGCAAGTGGAGATTCGGAGCGCTAAGATGGTAATAGTGGAAAAAGGAATGTCTCCAAATATAAACTACATAGAATCATTCTGTGAAACTTCTTTCTGATCTGTGCATTCAGCTAACAGAGTTAAACCATACTTTTGATTGAGCAGATCTGAACACTCTTTCTGTAGAAAATGCAACTGGACTTTTGGAGCGCTAAGAGAGTAGTAGTGGAAAAAGGAATATATTCAAATATAAACTACACAGAAGCATTCTGTGAAACTTCTTTCTGATCTGAGCATTCAGCTAACAGAGTTAAACCATACTTTTGATTGAGCAGTTCTGAAACACTCTGTCTGTAGAAAATGCAACTGGACATTCGTAGCGCTAAGTGGGTAATAGTGGAAAAAAGAATATGTTCAAATATAAACTACACAGAAACATTGTATGAAACTACTTTCTGTTCTGTGCATTCAACTAACAGAGTTGAACCTGACTTTTGATTGAGCCTTTCTGAAACACTCTTTCTGTAGAAACTGCAATTGGACATTCTGAGCGCTAAGAGGCCTATATTGGGAAAAATAATACCTTCAAATAAAAACTACACAGAAGCATTGTGTGAAACTTATTTCTGATATGTTCATTAAGCTAACAGAGTTAAACCATACTTTTGATTGCGCAGTTCTGAACACTCTTTCTGTAGAAAATGCAAGTGGACATTCGGAGCGCTAAGAGGGTAATTGTGGAAAAAGGAATATATTCAAATATAAACTACACAGTAACATTCTGTGAAAATTCTTTCTGTTCTGTGCATTCAACTAACAGAGTTCAACCTTACTTTTGATTGAGCCGTTCTGAAACACTCTTTCTGTAGAAACTGCAATTGGACATGCTAAGCGCTAAGAGGCCTACATTGGGAAAAAGAATATCTTCAAATAAAAACTACACAGATGCATTCTGTGAAACTTATTTCTGATCTGTAAATTCAGTTAACAGAGATAAAACATATTTTTGATTGAGCAGTTATGAAACACACTTTTTGTAGAAAATGCAAGTGGAGATTCGGAGCGCTAAGAGGGTAATAGTGGAAAAAGGAATGTCTTCAAATATAAACTACACAGAATCATTCGTTGAAACTTCTTTCTGATCTGTGCATTCAGCTAACAGAGTTAAACCATACTTTTGATTGAGCAGATCTGAACAATCTTTCTGTAGAAAATGCAACTGGACATTTGGAGCGCTAAGAGCGTAGTAGTGGAAAAAGGAATATATTCAAATATAAACTACACAGAAGCATTCTGTGAAACATCTTTCTGATCTGAGCATTCAGCTAACAGAGTTAAACCATACTTTTGATTGAGCAGTTCTGAAACACTCTGTCTGTAGAAAATGCAACTGGTCATTCGTAGCGCTAAGTGGGTAATAGTGGAAAAAAGAATATGTTCAAATATAAACTACACAGAAGCATTGTATCAAACTTCTTTCTGTTCTGTGCATTCAACTAACAGAGTTGAACCTTACTTTTGATTGAGCCTTTCTGAAACACTCTTTCTGTAGAAACTGCAATTGGACATTCTGAGCGCTAAGAGGCCTATATCGGGAAAAGTAATATCTTCAATAAAAACTACACAGAAGCATTGCGTGAAACTTATTTCTGATATGTTCATTAAGCTAACAGAGTTAAACCATACTTTTGATTGCGCAGTTCTGAACACTCTTTCTGTAGAAAATGCAAGTGGACATTCCGAGCGCTAAGAGGGTAATAGTGGAAAAAGGAATATATTCAAATATAAACTACACAGTAGCATTCTGTGAAAATTCTTTCTGTTCTGTGCATTCAACTAACAGAGTTGAACCTTACTTTTGATTGAGTCGTTCTGAAACACTCTTTCTGTAGAAACTGCAATTGGACATGCTAAGCGCTAAGAGGCCTACATTGGGAAAAAGAATATCTTCAAATAAAAACTACACAGATGCATTCTGTGAAACTTATTTCTGATCTGTAAATTCAGTTAACAGAGATAAAACATATTTTTGATTGAGCAGTTATGAAACACTCTTTTTGTAGAAAATGCAAGTGGAGATTCGGAGCGCTAAGAGGGTAATAGTGGAAAAAGGAATGTCTTCAAATATAAACTACACAGAATCATTCGGTGAAACTTCTTTCTGATCTGTGCACTCAGCTAACAGAGTTAAACCATACTTTTGATTGAGCAGATCTGAACACTCTTTCTATAGAAAATGCAACTGGACATTTGGAGCGCTAAGAGCGTAGTAGTGGAAAAAGGAATATATTCAAATATAAACTACACAGAAGCATTCTGTGAAACTTCTTTCTGATCTGAGCACTCAGCTAACAGAGTTAAACCATACTTTTGATTGAGCAGTTTTGAAACACTCTGTCTGTAGAAAATGCAACTGGACATTCGTAGCGCTAAGTGGGTAATAGTGGAAAAAACAATATGTTCAAATATAAACTACACAGAAGCATTGTATGAAACTTCTTTCTGTTCTGTGCATTCAACTAACAGAGTTGAACCTTACTTTTGATTGAGCCGTTCTGAAACACTCTTTCTGTAGAAACTGCAATTGGACATTCTGAGCGCTAAGAGGCCTATATTGGGAAAAAGAATGTCTACAAATAAAAACTACACAGAAGAATTGTGTGAAACTTCTTTCTGTTCTGTTTGTTCAACTAAAAGAGTTGAACCTTAGTTTTGATTGAGCCGTTCTGAAACACTCTTTCTGTAGAAAATGCAAGTGGAGATTCGGAGCGCTAAGAGGGTAATAGTGGAAAAAGGAATGTCTTCAAATATAAACTACACAGAATCATTCGGTGAAACTTCTTTCTGATCTGTGCATTCAGCTAACAGAGTTAAACCATACTTTTGATTGAGCAGATCTGAACACTCTTTCTGTAGAAAATGCAACTGGGCATTTGGAGCGCTAAGAGCGTAGTAGTGGAAAAAGGAATATATTCAAATATAAACTACACAGAAGCATTCTGTGAAACTTCTTTCTGATCTGAGCATTCAGCTAACAGAGTTAAACCATACTTTTGATTGAGCAGTTTTGAAACACTCTGTCTGTAGAAAATGCAACTGGACATTCGTAGCGCTAAGTGGGTAATAGTGGAAAAAAGAATATGTTCAAATATAAACTACACAGAAGCATTGTATGAAACTTCTTTCTGTTCTGTGCATTCAACTAACAGAGTTGAACCTTACTTTTTATTGAGACGTTCTGAAACACTCTTTCTGTAGAAACTGCAATTGGACATTCTGAGCGCTAAGAGGCCTATATTGGGAAAAAGAATGTCTACAAATAAAAACTACACAGAAGAATTGTGTGAAACTTCTTTCTGTTCTGTTTGTTCAACTAAAAGAGTTGAACCTAAGTTTTGATTGAGCCGTTCTGAAACACTCTTTCTGTAGAAACTGCAATTGGACATTCTGAGCGCTAAGAGGCCTATATTGGGAAAAAGAATGTCTACAAATAAAAACTACACAGAAGAATTGTGTGAAACTTCTTTCTGTTCTGTTTGTTCAACTAAAAGAGTTGAACCTAAGTTTTGATTGAGCCGTTCTGAAACACTCTTTCTGTAGAAAATGCAAGTGGAAATTCGGAGCGCTAAGAGGGTAATAGTGGAAAAAGGAATGTCTCCAAATATAAACTACACAGAATCATTCTGTGAAACTTCTTTCTGATCTGTGCATTCAGCTAACAGAGTTAAACCATACTTTTGATTGAGCAGATCTGAACACTCTTTCTGTAGAAAATGCAACTGGACATTTGGAGCGCTAAGAGAGTAGTAGTGGAAAAAGGAATATATTCAAATATAAACTACACAGAAGCATTCTGTGAAACTTCTTTCTGATCTGAGCATTCAGCTAACAGAGTTAAACCATACTTTTGATTGAGCAGTTTTGAAACACTCTGTCTGTAGAAAATGCAACTGGACATTCGTAGCGCTAAGTGGGTAATAGTGGAAAAAAGAATATGTTCAAATATAAACTACACAGAAGCATTGTATGAAACTTCTTTCTGTTCTGTGCATTCAACTAACAGAGTTGAACCTTACTTTTGATTGAGCCTTTCTGAAACACTCTTTCTGTAGAAACTGCAATTGGACATTCTGAGCGCTAAGAGGCCTATATTGAGAAAAATAATATCTTCAAATAAAAACTACACAGAAGCATTGTGTGAAACTTATTTCTGATATGTTCATTAAGCTAACAGAGTTAAACCATACTTTTGATTGCGCAGTTCTGAACACTCTTTCTGTAGAAAATGCAAGTGGACATTCGGAGCGCTAAGAGGGTAATAGTGGAAAAAGGAATATATTCAAATATAAACTACACAGTAGCATTCTGTGAAAATTCTTTCTGTTCTGTGCATTCAACTAACAGAGTTGAACCTTACTTTTGATTGAGCCGTTCTGAAACACTCTTTCTGTAGAAACTGCAATTGGACATGCTAAGCGCTAAGAGGCCTACATTGGGAAAAAGAATATCTTCAAATAAAAACTACACAGATGCATTCTGTGAAACTTATTTCTGATCTGTAAATTCAGTTAACAGAGATAAAACATATTTTTGATTGAGCAGTTATGAAACACTCTTTTTGTAGAAAATGCAAGTGGAGATTCGGAGCGCTAAGAGGGTAATAGTGGAAAAAGGAATGTCTTCAAATATAAACTACACAGAATCATTCGGTGAAACTTCTTTCTGATCTGTGCATTCAGCTAACAGAGTTAAACCATACTTTTGATTGAGCAGTTTTGAAACACTCTGTCTGTAGAAAATGCAACTGGACATTCGTAGCGCTAAGTGGGTAATAGTGGAAAAAAGAATATGTTCAAATATAAACTACACAGAAGCATTGTATGAAACTTCTTTCTGTTCTGTGCATTCAACTAACAGAGTTGAACCTTACTTTTTATTGAGACGTTCTGAAACACTCTTTCTGTAGAAACTGCAATTGGACATTCTGAGCGCTAAGAGGCCTATATTGGGAAAAAGAATGTCTACAAATAAAAACTACACAGAAGAATTGTGTGAAACTTCTTTCTGTTCTGTTTGTTCAACTAAAAGAGTTGAACCTAAGTTTTGATTGAGCCGTTCTGAAACACTCTTTCTGTAGAAACTGCAATTGGACATTCTGAGCGCTAAGAGGCCTATATTGGGAAAAAGAATGTCTACAAATAAAAACTACACAGAAGAATTGTGTGAAACTTCTTTCTGTTCTGTTTGTTCAACTAAAAGAGTTGAACCTAAGTTTTGATTGAGCCGTTCTGAAACACTCTTTCTGTAGAAAATGCAAGTGGAAATTCGGAGCGCTAAGAGGGTAATAGTGGAAAAAGGAATGTCTCCAAATATAAACTACACAGAATCATTCTGTGAAACTTCTTTCTGATCTGTGCATTCAGCTAACAGAGTTAAACCATACTTTTGATTGAGCAGATCTGAACACTCTTTCTGTAGAAAATGCAACTGGACATTTGGAGCGCTAAGAGAGTAGTAGTGGAAAAAGGAATATATTCAAATATAAACTACACAGAAGCATTCTGTGAAACTTCTTTCTGATCTGAGCATTCAGCTAACAGAGTTAAACCATACTTTTGATTGAGCAGTTTTGAAACTGTCTGTAGAAAATGCAACTGGACATTCGTAGCGCTAAGTGGGTAATAGTGGAAAAAAGAATATGTTCAAATATAAACTACACAGAAGCATTGTATGAAACTTCTTTCTGTTCTGTGCATTCAACTAACAGAGTTGAACCTTACTTTTGATTGAGCCTTTCTGAAACACTCTTTCTGTAGAAACTGCAATTGGACATTCTGAGCGCTAAGAGGCCTATATTGAGAAAAATAATATCTTCAAATAAAAACTACACAGAAGCATTGTGTGAAACTTATTTCTGATATGTTCATTAAGCTAACAGAGTTAAACCATACTTTTGATTGCGCAGTTCTGAACACTCTTTCTGTAGAAAATGCAAGTGGACATTCGGAGCGCTAAGAGGGTAATAGTGGAAAAAGGAATATATTCAAATATAAACTACACAGTAGCATTCTGTGAAAATTCTTTCTGTTCTGTGCATTCAACTAACAGAGTTGAACCTTACTTTTGATTGAGCCGTTCTGAAACACTCTTTCTGTAGAAACTGCAATTGGACATGCTAAGCGCTAAGAGGCCTACATTGGGAAAAAGAATATCTTCAAATAAAAACTACACAGATGCATTCTGTGAAACTTATTTCTGATCTGTAAATTCAGTTAACAGAGATAAAACATATTTTTGATTGAGCAGTTATGAAACACTCTTTTTGTAGAAAATGCAAGTGGAGATTCGGAGCGCTAAGAGGGTAATAGTGGAAAAAGGAATGTCTTCAAATATAAACTACACAGAATCATTCGGTGAAACTTCTTTCTGATCTGTGCATTCAGCTAACAGAGTTAAACCATACTTTTGATTGAGCAGATCTGAACACTCTTTCTGTAGAAAATGCAACTGGACATTTGGAGCGCTAAGAGCGTAGTTGTGGAAAAAGGAATATATTCAAATATAAACTACACAGAAGCATTCTGTGAAACTTCTTTCTGATCTGAGCATTCAGCTAACAGAGTTAAACCATACTTTTGATTGAGCAGTTTTGAAACACTCTGTCTGTAGAAAATGCAACTGGACATTCGTAGCACTAAGTGGGTAATAGTGGAAAAAAGAATATGTTCAAATATAAACTACACAGAAGCATTGTATGAAACTTCTTTCTGTTCTGTGCATTCAACTAACAGAGTTGAACCTTAGTTTTGATTGAGCCGTTCTGAAACACTCTTTCTGTAGAAACTGCAATTGGACATTCTGAGCGCTAAGAGGCCTATATTGGGAAAAAGAATATCTACAAATAAAAACTACACAGAAGAGTTGTGTGAAACTTCTTTCTGTTCTGTTTGTTCAACTAAAAGAGTTGAACCTTAGTTTTGATTGAGCCGTTCTGAAACACTCTTTCTGTAGAAAATGCAAGTGGAGATTCGGAGCGCTAAGAGGGTAATAGTGGAAAAAGGAATGTCTCCAAATATAAACTACACAGAATCATTCTGTGAAACTTCTTTCTGATCTGTGCATTCAGCTAACAGAGTTAAACCATACTTTTGATTGAGCAGATCTGAACACTCTTTCTGTAGAAAATGCAACTGGACTTTTGGAGCGCTAAGAGAGTAGTAGTGGAAAAAGGAATATATTCAAATATAAACTACACAGAAGCATTCTGTGAAACTTCTTTCTGATCTGAGCATTCAGCTAACAGAGTTAAACCTTACTTTTGATTGAGCAGTTCTGAAACACTCTGTCTGTAGAAAATGCAACTGGACATTCGTAGCGCTAAGTGGGTAATAGTGGAAAAAAGAATATGTTCAAATATAAACTACACAGAAGCATTGTATGAAACTACTTTCTGTTCTGTGCATTCAACTAACAGAGTTGAACCTGACTTTTGATTGAGCCTTTCTGAAACACTCTTTCTGTAGAAACTGCAATTGGACATTCTGAGCGCTAAGAGGCCTATATTGGGAAAAATAATATCTTCAAATAAAAACTACACAGAAGCATTGTGTGAAACTTATTTCTGATATGTTCATTAAGCTAACAGAGTTAAACCATACTTTTGATTGCGCAGTTCTGAACACTCTTTCTGTAGAAAATGCAAGTGGACATTCGGAGCGCTAAGAGGGTAATTGTGGAAAAAGGAATATATTCAAATATAAACTACACAGTAACATTCTGTGAAAATTCTTTCTGTTCTGTGCATTCAACTAACAGAGTTCAACCTTACTTTTGATTGAGCCGTTCTGAAACACTCTTTCTGTAGAAACTGCAATTGGACATGCTAAGCGCTAAGAGGCCTACATTGGGAAAAAGAATATCTTCAAATAAAAACTACACAGATGCATTCTGTGAAACTTATTTCTGATCTGTAAATTCAGTTAACAGAGATAAAACATATTTTTGATTGAGCAGTTATGAAACACTCTTTTTGTAGAAAATGCAAGTGGAGATTCGGAGCGCTAAGAGGGTAATAGTGGAAAAAGGAATGTCTTCAAATATAAACTACACAGAATCATTCGGTGAAACTTCTTTCGGATCTGTGCACTCAGCTAACAGAGTTAAACCATACTTTTGATTGAGCAGATCTGAACACTCTTTCTA
The DNA here is from genome assembly GCF_028878055.3 of Symphalangus syndactylus. Classification (NCBI taxonomy): domain Eukaryota; kingdom Metazoa; phylum Chordata; class Mammalia; order Primates; family Hylobatidae; genus Symphalangus; species Symphalangus syndactylus. Next base: position 132,783,483 of record NC_072435.2, read on the forward strand.
TAGAAAATGCAACTGGACATTTGGAGCGCTAAGAGCGTAGTAGTGGAAAAAGGAATATATTCAAATATAAACTACACAGAAGCATTCTGTGAAACTTCTTTCTGATCTGAGCACTCAGCTAACAGAGTTAAACCATACTTTTGATTGAGCAGTTTTGAAACACTCTGTCTGTAGAAAATGCAACTGGACATTCGTAGCGCTAAGTGGGTAATAGTGGAAAAAAGAATATGTTCAAATATAAACTACACAGAAGCATTGTATGAAACTTCTTTCTGTTCTGTGCATTCAACTAACAGAGTTGAACCTTACTTTTGATTGAGCCGTTCTGAAACACTCTTTCTGTAGAAACTGCAATTGGACATTCTGAGCGCTAAGAGGCCTATATTGGGAAAAAGAATGTCTACAAATAAAAACTACACAGAAGAATTGTGTGAAACTTCTTTCTGTTCTGTTTGTTCAACTAAAAGAGTTGAACCTTAGTTTTGATTGAGCCGTTCTGAAACACTCTTTCGGTAGAAAATGCAAGTGGAGATTCGGAGCGCTAAGATGGTAATAGTGGAAAAAGGAATGTCTCCAAATATAAACTACATAGAATCATTCTGTGAAACTTCTTTCTGATCTGTGCATTCAGCTAACAGAGTTAAACCATACTTTTGATTGAGCAGATCTGAACACTCTTTCTGTAGAAAATGCAACTGGACTTTTGGAGCGCTAAGAGAGTAGTAGTGGAAAAAGGAATATATTCAAATATAAACTACACAGAAGCATTCTGTGAAACTTCTTTCTGATCTGAGCATTCAGCTAACAGAGTTAAACCATACTTTTGATTGAGCAGTTCTGAAACACTCTGTCTGTAGAAAATGCAACTGGACATTCGTAGCGCTAAGTGGGTAATAGTGGAAAAAAGAATATGTTCAAATATAAACTACACAGAAGCATTGTATGAAACTACTTTCTGTTCTGTGCATTCAACTAACAGAGTTGAACCTGACTTTTGATTGAGCCTTTCTGAAACACTCTTTCTGTAGAAACTGCAATTGGACATTCTGAGCGCTAAGAGGCCTATATTGGGAAAAATAATATCTTCAAATAAAAACTACACAGAAGCATTGTGTGAAACTTATTTCTGATATGTTCATTAAGCTAACAGAGTTAAACCATACTTTTGATTGCGCAGTTCTGAACACTCTTTCTGTAGAAAATGCAAGTGGACATTCGGAGCGCTAAGAGGGTAATTGTGGAAAAAGGAATATATTCAAATATAAACTACACAGTAACATTCTGTGAAAATTCTTTCTGTTCTGTGCATTCAACTAACAGAGTTCAACCTTACTTTTGATTGAGCCGTTCTGAAACACTCTTTCTGTAGAAACTGCAATTGGACATGCTAAGCGCTAAGAGGCCTACATTGGGAAAAAGAATATCTTCAAATAAAAACTACACAGATGCATTCTGTGAAACTTATTTCTGATCTGTAAATTCAGTTAACAGAGATAAAACATATTTTTGATTGAGCAGTTATGAAACACACTTTTTGTAGAAAATGCAAGTGGAGATTCGGAGCGCTAAGAGGGTAATAGTGGAAAAAGGAATGTCTTCAAATATAAACTACACAGAATCATTCGTTGAAACTTCTTTCTGATCTGTGCATTCAGCTAACAGAGTTAAACCATACTTTTGATTGAGCAGATCTGAACAATCTTTCTGTAGAAAATGCAACTGGACATTTGTAGCGCTAAGAGCGTAGTAGTGGAAAAAGGAATATATTCAAATATAAACTACACAGAAGCATTCTGTGAAACATCTTTCTGATCTGAGCATTCAGCTAACAGAGTTAAACCATACTTTTGATTGAGCAGTTCTGAAACACTCTGTCTGTAGAAAATGCAACTGGTCATTCGTAGCGCTAAGTGGGTAATAGTGGAAAAAAGAATATGTTCAAATATAAACTACACAGAAGCATTGTATCAAACTTCTTTCTGTTCTGTGCATTCAACTAACAGAGTTGAACCTTACTTTTGATTGAGCCTTTCTGAAACACTCTTTCTGTAGAAACTGCAATTGGACATTCTGAGCGCTAAGAGGCCTATATTGGGAAAAGTAATATCTTCAATAAAAACTACACAGAAGCATTGCGTGAAACTTATTTCTGATATGTTCATTAAGCTAACAGAGTTAAACCATACTTTTGATTGCGCAGTTCTGAACACTCTTTCTGTAGAAAATGCAAGTGGACATTCCGAGCGCTAAGAGGGTAATAGTGGAAAAAGGAATATATTCAAATATAAACTACACAGTAGCATTCTGTGAAAATTCTTTCTGTTCTGTGCATTCAACTAACAGAGTTGAACCTTACTTTTGATTGAGTCGTTCTGAAACACTCTTTCTGTAGAAACTGCAATTGGACATGCTAAGCGCTAAGAGGCCTACATTGGGAAAAAGAATATCTTCAAATAAAAACTACACAGATGCATTCTGTGAAACTTATTTCTGATCTGTAAATTCAGTTAACAGAGATAAAACATATTTTTGATTGAGCAGTTATGAAACACTCTTTTTGTAGAAAATGCAAGTGGAGATTCGGAGCGCTAAGAGGGTAATAGTGGAAAAAGGAATGTCTTCAAATATAAACTACACAGAATCATTCGGTGAAACTTCTTTCTGATCTGTGCACTCAGCTAACAGAGTTAAACCATACTTTTGATTGAGCAGATCTGAACACTCTTTCTATAGAAAATGCAACTGGACATTTGGAGCGCTAAGAGCGTAGTAGTGGAAAAAGGAATATATTCAAATATAAACTACACAGAAGCATTCTGTGAAACTTCTTTCTGATCTGAGCACTCAGCTAACAGAGTTAAACCATACTTTTGATTGAGCAGTTTTGAAACACTCTGTCTGTAGAAAATGCAACTGGACATTCGTAGCGCTAAGTGGGTAATAGTGGAAAAAACAATATGTTCAAATATAAACTACACAGAAGCATTGTATGAAACTTCTTTCTGTTCTGTGCATTCAACTAACAGAGTTGAACCTTACTTTTGATTGAGCCGTTCTGAAACACTCTTTCTGTAGAAACTGCAATTGGACATTCTGAGCGCTAAGAGGCCTATATTGGGAAAAAGAATGTCTACAAATAAAAACTACACAGAAGAATTGTGTGAAACTTCTTTCTGTTCTGTTTGTTCAACTAAAAGAGTTGAACCTTAGTTTTGATTGAGCCGTTCTGAAACACTCTTTCTGTAGAAAATGCAAGTGGAGATTCGGAGCGCTAAGAGGGTAATAGTGGAAAAAGGAATGTCTTCAAATATAAACTACACAGAATCATTCGGTGAAACTTCTTTCTGATCTGTGCATTCAGCTAACAGAGTTAAACCATACTTTTGATTGAGCAGATCTGAACACTCTTTCTGTAGAAAATGCAACTGGACATTTGGAGCGCTAAGAGCGTAGTAGTGGAAAAAGGAATATATTCAAATATAAACTACACAGAAGCATTCTGTGAAACTTCTTTCTGATCTGAGCATTCAGCTAACAGAGTTAAACCATACTTTTGATTGAGCAGTTTTGAAACACTCTGTCTGTAGAAAATGCAACTGGACATTCGTAGCGCTAAGTGGGTAATAGTGGAAAAAAGAATATGTTCAAATATAAACTACACAGAAGCATTGTATGAAACTTCTTTCTGTTCTGTGCATTCAACTAACAGAGTTGAACCTTACTTTTTATTGAGACGTTCTGAAACACTCTTTCTGTAGAAACTGCAATTGGACATTCTGAGCGCTAAGAGGCCTATATTGGGAAAAAGAATGTCTACAAATAAAAACTACACAGAAGAATTGTGTGAAACTTCTTTCTGTTCTGTTTGTTCAACTAAAAGAGTTGAACCTAAGTTTTGATTGAGCCGTTCTGAAACACTCTTTCTGTAGAAAATGCAAGTGGAAATTCGGAGCGCTAAGAGGTTAATAGTGGAAAAAGGAATGTCTCCAAATATAAACTACACAGAATCATTCTGTGAAACTTCTTTCTGATCTGTGCATTCAGCTAACAGAGTTAAACCATACTTTTGATTGAGCAGATCTGAACACTCTTTCTGTAGAAAATGCAACTGGACATTTGGAGCGCTAAGAGAGTAGTAGTGGAAAAAGGAATATATTCAAATATAAACTACACAGAAGCATTCTGTGAAACTTCTTTCTGATCTGAGCATTCAGCTAACAGAGTTAAACCATACTTTTGATTGAGCAGTTTTGAAACACTCTGTCTGTAGAAAATGCAACTGGACATTCGTAGCGCTAAGTGGGTAATAGTGGAAAAAAGAATATGTTCAAATATAAACTACACAGAAGCATTGTATGAAACTTCTTTCTGTTCTGTGCATTCAACTAACAGAGTTGAACCTTACTTTTGATTGAGCCTTTCTGAAACACTCTTTCTGTAGAAACTGCAATTGGACATTCTGAGCGCTAAGAGGCCTATATTGAGAAAAATAATATCTTCAAATAAAAACTACACAGAAGCATTGTGTGAAACTTATTTCTGATATGTTCATTAAGCTAACAGAGTTAAACCATACTTTTGATTGCGCAGTTCTGAACACTCTTTCTGTAGAAAATGCAAGTGGACATTCGGAGCGCTAAGAGGGTAATAGTGGAAAAAGGAATATATTCAAATATAAACTACACAGTAGCATTCTGTGAAAATTCTTTCTGTTCTGTGCATTCAACTAACAGAGTTGAACCTTACTTTTGATTGAGCCGTTCTGAAACACTCTTTCTGTAGAAACTGCAATTGGACATGCTAAGCGCTAAGAGGCCTACATTGGGAAAAAGAATATCTTCAAATAAAAACTACACAGATGCATTCTGTGAAACTTATTTCTGATCTGTAAATTCAGTTAACAGAGATAAAACATATTTTTGATTGAGCAGTTATGAAACACTCTTTTTGTAGAAAATGCAAGTGGAGATTCGGAGCGCTAAGAGGGTAATAGTGGAAAAAGGAATGTCTTCAAATATAAACTACACAGAATCATTCGGTGAAACTTCTTTCTGATCTGTGCATTCAGCTAACAGAGTTAAACCATACTTTTGATTGAGCAGATCTGAACACTCTTTCTGTAGAAAATGCAACTGGACATTTGGAGCGCTAAGAGCGTAGTTGTGGAAAAAGGAATATATTCAAATATAAACTACACAGAAGCATTCTGTGAAACTTCTTTCTGATCTGAGCATTCAGCTAACAGAGTTAAACCATACTTTTGATTGAGCAGTTTTGAAACACTCTGTCTGTAGAAAATGCAACTGGACATTCGTAGCACTAAGTGGGTAATAGTGGAAAAAAGAATATGTTCAAATATAAACTACACAGAAGCATTGTATGAAACTTCTTTCTGTTCTGTGCATTCAACTAACAGAGTTGAACCTTAGTTTTGATTGAGCCGTTCTGAAACACTCTTTCTGTAGAAACTGCAATTGGACATTCTGAGCGCTAAGAGGCCTATATTGGGAAAAAGAATATCTACAAATAAAAACTACACAGAAGAGTTGTGTGAAACTTCTTTCTGTTCTGTTTGTTCAACTAAAAGAGTTGAACCTTAGTTTTGATTGAGCCGTTCTGAAACACTCTTTCTGTAGAAAATGCAAGTGGAGATTCGGAGCGCTAAGAGGGTAATAGTGGAAAAAGGAATGTCTCCAAATATAAACTACACAGAATCATTCTGTGAAACTTCTTTCTGATCTGTGCATTCAGCTAACAGAGTTAAACCATACTTTTGATTGAGCAGATCTGAACACTCTTTCTGTAGAAAATGCAACTGGACTTTTGGAGCGCTAAGAGAGTAGTAGTGGAAAAAGGAATATATTCAAATATAAACTACACAGAAGCATTCTGTGAAACTTCTTTCTGATCTGAGCATTCAGCTAACAGAGTTAAACCATACTTTTGATTGAGCAGTTCTGAAACACTCTGTCTGTAGAAAATGCAACTGGACATTCGTAGCGCTAAGTGGGTAATAGTGGAAAAAAGAATATGTTCAAATATAAACTACACAGAAGCATTGTATGAAACTACTTTCTGTTCTGTGCATTCAACTAACAGAGTTGAACCTGACTTTTGATTGAGCCTTTCTGAAACACTCTTTCTGTAGAAACTGCAATTGGACATTCTGAGCGCTAAGAGGCCTATATTGGGAAAAATAATATCTTCAAATAAAAACTACACAGAAGCATTGTGTGAAACTTATTTCTGATATGTTCATTAAGCTAACAGAGTTAAACCATACTTTTGATTGCGCAGTTCTGAACACTCTTTCTGTAGAAAATGCAAGTGGACATTCGGAGCGCTAAGAGGGTAATTGTGGAAAAAGGAATATATTCAAATATAAACTACACAGTAACATTCTGTGAAAATTCTTTCTGTTCTGTGCATTCAACTAACAGAGTTCAACCTTACTTTTGATTGAGCCGTTCTGAAACACTCTTTCTGTAGAAACTGCAATTGGACATGCTAAGCGCTAAGAGGCCTACATTGGGAAAAAGAATATCTTCAAATAAAAACTACACAGATGCATTCTGTGAAACTTATTTCTGATCTGTAAATTCAGTTAACAGAGATAAAACATATTTTTGATTGAGCAGTTATGAAACACACTTTTTGTAGAAAATGCAAGTGGAGATTCGGAGCGCTAAGAGGGTAATAGTGGAAAAAGGAATGTCTTCAAATATAAACTACACAGAATCATTCGTTGAAACTTCTTTCTGATCTGTGCATTCAGCTAACAGAGTTAAACCATACTTTTGATTGAGCAGATCTGAACAATCTTTCTGTAGAAAATGCAACTGGACATTTGGAGCGCTAAGAGCGTAGTAGTGGAAAAAGGAATATATTCAAATATAAACTACACAGAAGCATTCTGTGAAACTTCTTTCTGATCTGAGCATTCAGCTAACAGAGTTAAACCATACTTTTGATTGAGCAGTTCTGAAACACTCTGTCTGTAGAAAATGCAACTGGTCATTCGTAGCGCTAAGTGGGTAATAGTGGAAAAAAGAATATGTTCAAATATAAACTACACAGAAGCATTGTATGAAACTTCTTTCTGTTCTGTGCATTCAACTAACAGAGTTGAACCTTACTTTTGATTGAGCCTTTCTGAAACACTCTTTCTGTAGAAACTGCAATTGGACATTCTGAGCGCTAAGAGGCCTATATTGGGAAAAGTAATATCTTCAATAAAAACTACACAGAAGCATTGCGTGAAACTTATTTCTGATATGTTCATTAAGCTAACAGAGTTAAACCATACTTTTGATTGCGCAGTTCTGAACACTCTTTCTGTAGAAAATGCAAGTGGACATTCCGAGCGCTAAGAGGGTAATACTGGAAAAAGGAATATATTCAAATATAAACTACACAGTAGCATTCTGTGAAAATTCTTTCTGTTCTGTGCATTCAACTAACAGAGTTGAACCTTACTTTTGATTGAGTCGTTCTGAAACACTCTTTCTGTAGAAACTGCAATTGGACATGCTAAGCGCTAAGAGGCCTACATTGGGAAAAAGAATATCTTCAAATAAAAACTACACAGATGCATTCTGTGAAACTTATTTCTGATCTGTAAATTCAGTTAACAGAGATAAAACATATTTTTGATTGAGCAGTTATGAAACACTCTTTTTGTAGAAAATGCAAGTGGAGATTCGGAGCGCTAAGAGGGTAATAGTGGAAAAAGGAATGTCTTCAAATATAAACTACACAGAATCATTCGGTGAAACTTCTTTCTGATCTGTGCAATCAGCTAACAGAGTTAAACCATACTTTTGATTGAGCAGATCTGAACACTCTTTCTATAGAAAATGCAACTGGACATTTGGAGCGCTAAGAGCGTAGTAGTGGAAAAAGGAATATATTCAAATATAAACTACACAGAAGCATTCTGTGAAACTTCTTTCTGATCTGAGCACTCAGCTAGCAGAGTTAAACCATACTTTTGATTGAGCAGTTTTGAAACACTCTGTCTGTAGAAAATGCAACTGGACATTCGTAGCGCTAAGTGGGTAATAGTGGAAAAAACAATATGTTCAAATATAAACTACACAGAAGCATTGTATGAAACTTCTTTCTGTTCTGTGCATTCAACTAACAGAGTTGAACCTTACTTTTGATTGAGCCGTTCTGAAACACTCTTTCTGTAGAAACTGCAATTGGACATTCTGAGCGCTAAGAGGCCTATATTGGGAAAAAGAATGTCTACAAATAAAAACTACACAGAAGAATTGTGTGAAACTTCTTTCTGTTCTGTTTGTTCAACTAAAAGAGTTGAACCTTAGTTTTGATTGAGCCGTTCTGAAACACTCTTTCTGTAGAAAATGCAAGTGGAGATTCGGAGCGCTAAGAGGGTAATAGTGGAAAAAGGAATGTCTTCAAATATAAACTACACAGAATCATTCGGTGAAACTTCTTTCTGATCTGTGCATTCAGCTAACAGAGTTAAACCATACTTTTGATTGAGCAGATCTGAACACTCTTTCTGTAGAAAATGCAACTGGACATTTGGAGCGCTAAGAGCGTAGTAGTGGAAAAAGGAATATATTCAAATATAAACTACACAGAAGCATTCTGTGAAACTTCTTTCTGATCTGAGCATTCAGCTAACAGAGTTAAACCATACTTTTGATTGAGCAGTTTTGAAACACTCTGTCTGTAGAAAATGCAACTGGACATTCGTAGCGCTAAGTGGGTAATAGTGGAAAAAAGAATATGTTCAAATATAAACTACACAGAAGCATTGTATGAAACTTCTTTCTGTTCTGTGCATTCAACTAACAGAGTTGAACCTTACTTTTTATTGAGACGTTCTGAAACACTCTTTCTGTAGAAACTGCAATTGGACATTCTGAGCGCTAAGAGGCCTATATTGGGAAAAAGAATGTCTACAAATAAAAACTACACAGAAGAATTGTGTGAAACTTCTTTCTGTTCTGTTTGTTCAACTAAAAGAGTTGAACCTAAGTTTTGATTGAGCCGTTCTGAAACACTCTTTCTGTAGAAAATGCAAGTGGAAATTCGGAGCGCTAAGAGGGTAATAGTGGAAAAAGGAATGTCTCCAAATATAAACTACACAGAATCATTCTGTGAAACTTCTTTCTGATCTGTGCATTCAGCTAACAGAGTTAAACCATACTTTTGATTGAGCAGATCTGAACACTCTTTCTGTAGAAAATGCAACTGGACATTTGGAGCGCTAAGAGAGTAGTAGTGGAAAAAGGAATATATTCAAATATAAACTACACAGAAGCATTCTGTGAAACTTCTTTCTGATCTGAGCATTCAGCTAACAGAGTTAAACCATACTTTTGATTGAGCAGTTTTGAAACACTCTGTCTGTAGAAAATGCAACTGGACATTCGTAGCGCTAAGTGGGTAATAGTGGAAAAAAGAATATGTTCAAATATAAACTACACAGAAGCATTGTATGAAACTTCTTTCTGTTCTGTGCATTCAACTAACAGAGTTGAACCTTACTTTTGATTGAGCCTTTCTGAAACACTCTTTCTGTAGAAACTGCAATTGGACATTCTGAGCGCTAAGAGGCCTATATTGAGAAAAATAATATCTTCAAATAAAAACTACACAGAAGCATTGTGTGAAACTTATTTCTGATATGTTCATTAAGCTAACAGAGTTAAACCATACTTTTGATTGCGCAGTTCTGAACACTCTTTCTGTAGAAAATGCAAGTGGACATTCGGAGCGCTAAGAGGGTAATAGTGGAAAAAGGAATATATTCAAATATAAACTACACAGTAGCATTCTGTGAAAATTCTTTCTGTTCTGTGCATTCAACTAACAGAGTTGAACCTTACTTTTGATTGAGCCGTTCTGAAACACTCTTTCTGTAGAAACTGCAATTGGACATGCTAAGCGCTAAGAGGCCTACATTGGGAAAAAGAATATCTTCAAATAAAAACTACACAGATGCATTCTGTGAAACTTATTTCTGATCTGTAAATTCAGTTAACAGAGATAAAACATATTTTTGATTGAGCAGTTATGAAACACTCTTTTTGTAGAAAATGCAAGTGGAGATTCGGAGTGCTAAGAGGGTAATAGTGGAAAAAGGAATGTCTTCAAATATAAACTACACAGAATCATTCGGTGAAACTTCTTTCTGATCTGTGCATTCAGCTAACAGAGTTAAACCATACTTTTGATTGAGCAGTTTTGAAACACTCTGTCTGTAGAAAATGCAACTGGACATTCGTAGCGCTAAGTGGGTAATAGTGGAAAAAAGAATATGTTCAAATATAAACTACACAGAAGCATTGTATGAAACTTCTTTCTGTTCTGTGCATTCAACTAAGAGAGTTGAACCTTACTTTTGATTGAGCCTTTCTGAAACACTCTTTCTGTAGAAACTGCAATTGGACATTCTGAGCGCTAAGAGGCCTATATTGGGAAAAATAATATCTTCAAATAAAAACTACACAGAAGCATTGTGTGAAACTTATTTCTGATATGTTCATTAAGCTAACAGAGTTAAACCATACTTTTGATTGCGCAGTTCTGAACACTCTTTCTGTAGAAAATGCAAGTGGACATTCGGAGCGCTAAGAGGGTAATAGTGGAAAAATGAATATATTCAAATATAAACTACACAGTAGCATTCTGTGAAAATTCTTTCTGTTCTGTGCATTCAACTAACAGAGTTGAACCTTACTTTTGATTGAGCCGTTCTGAAACACTCTTTCTGTAGAAACTGCAATTGGACATGCTAAGCGCTAAGAGGCCTACATTGGGAAAAAGAATATCTTCAAATAAAAACTACACAGATGCATTCTGTGAAACTTATTTCTGATCTGTAAATTCAGTTAACAGAGATAAAACATATTTTTGATTGAGCAGTTATGAAACACTCTTTTTGTAGAAAATGCAAGTGGAGATTCGGAGTGCTAAGAGGGTAATAGTGGAAAAAGGAATGTCTTCAAATATAAACTACACAGAATCATTCGGTGAAACTTCTTTCTGATCTGTGCATTCAGCTAACAGAGTTAAACCATACTTTTGATTGAGCAGATCTGAACACTCTTTCTATAGAAAATGCAACTGGACATTTGGAGCGCTAAGAGCGTAGTAGTGGAAAAAGGAATATATTCAAATATAAACTACACAGAAGCATTCTGTGAAATTTCTTTCTGATCTGAGCATTCAGCTAACAGAGTTAAACCATACTTTTGATTGAGCAGTTTTGAAACACTCTGTCTGTAGAAAATGCAACTGGACATTCGTAGCGCTAAGTGGGTAATAGTGGAAAAAAGAATATGTTCAAATATAAACTACACAGAACCATTGTATGAAACTTCTTTCTGTTCTGTGCATTCAACTAACAGAGTTGAACCTTAGTTTTGATTGAGCCGTTCTGAAACACTCTTTCTGTAGAAACTGCAATTGGACATTCTGAGCGCTAAGAGGCCTATATTGGGAAAAAGAATGTCTACAAATAAAAACTACACAGAAGAATTGTGTGAAACTTCTTTCTGTTCTGTTTTTTCAACTAAAAGAGTAGAACCTTAGTTTTGATTGAGCCGTTCTGAAACACTCTTTCTGTAGAAAATGCAAGTGGAGATTCGGAGCGCTAAGAGGGTAATAGTGGAAAAAGGAATGTCTCCAAATATAAACTACACAGAATCATTCTGTGAAACTTCTTTCTGATCTGTGCATTCAGCTAACAGAGTTAAACCATACTTTTGATTGAGCAGATCTGAACACTCTTTCTGTAGAAAATGCAACTGGACATTTGGAGCGCTAAGAGAGTAGTAGTGGAAAAAGGAATATATTCAAATATAAACTACACAGAAGCATTCTGTGAAACTTCTTTCTGATCTGAGCATTCAGCTAACAGAGTTAAACCATACTTTTGATTGAGCAGTTTTGAAACACTCTGTCTGTAGAAAATGCAACTGGACATTCGTAGCGCTAAGTGGGTAGTAGTGAAAAAAAGAATATGTTCAAATATAAACTACACAGAAGCATTGTATGAAACTTCTTTCTGTTCTGTGCCTTCAACTAACAGAGTTGAACCTTACTTTTGATTGAGCCTTTCTGAAACACTCTTTCTGTAGAAACTGCAATTGGACATTCTGAGCGCTAAGGGGCCTATATTGGGAAAAATAATAACTTCAAATAAAAACTACACAGAAGCATTATGTGAAACTTATTTCTGATATGTTCATTAAGCTAACAGAGTTAAACCATACTTTTGATTGCGCAGTTCTGAACACTCTTTCTGTAGAAAATGCAAGTGGACATTCGGAGCGCTAAGAGGGTAATAGTGGAAAAAGGAATATATTCAAATATAAACTACACAGTAGCATTCTGTGAAAATTCTTTCTGTTCTGTGCATTCAACTAACAGAGTTGAACCTTACTTTTGATTGAGCCGTTCTGAAACACTCTTTCTGTAGAAACTGCAATTGGACATGCTAAGCGCTAAGAGGCCTACATTGGGAAAAAGAATATCTTCAAATAAAAACTACACAGATGCATTCTGTGAAACTTATTTCTGATCTGTAAATTCAGTTAACAGAGATAAAACATATTTTTGATTGAGCCGTTATGAAACACTCTTTTTGTAGAAAATGCAAGTGGAGATTCGGAGCGCTAAGAGGGTAATAGTGGAAAAAGGAATGTCTTCAAATATAAACTACACAGAATCATTCGGTGAAACTTCTTTCTGATCTGTGCATTCAGCTAACAGAGTTAAACCATACTTTTGATTGAGCAGATCTGAACACTCTTTCTGTAGAAAATGCAACTGGACATTTGGAGCGCTAAGAGCGTAGTAGTGGAAAAAGGAATATATTCAAATATAAACTACACAGAAGCATTCTGTGAAACTTCTTTCTGATCTGAGCATTCAGCTAACAGAGTTAAACCATACTTTTGATTGAGCAGTTTTGAAACACTCTGTCTGTAGAAAATGCAACTGGACATTCGTAGCGCTAAGTGGGTAATAGTGGAAAAAAGAATATGTTCAAATATAAACTACACAGAAGCATTGTATGAAACTTCTTTCTGTTCTGTGCATTCAACTAACAGAGTTGAACCTTACTTTTGATTGAGCCTTTCTGAAACACTCTTTCTGTAGAAACTGCAATTGGACATTCTGAGCGCTAAGAGGCCTATATTGCGAAAAAGAATGTCTACAAATAAAAACTACACAGAAGAATTGTGTGAAACTTCTTTCTGTTCTGTTTGTTCAACTAAAAGAGTTGAACCTAAGTTTTGATTGAGCCGTTCTGAAACACTCTTTCTGTAGAAAATGCAAGTGGAAATTCGGAGCGCTAAGAGGGTAATAGTGGAAAAAGGAATGTCTCCAAATATAAACTACACAGAATCATTCTGTGAAACTTCTTTCTGATCTGTGCATTCAGCTAACAGAGTTAAACCATACTTTTGATTGAGCAGATCTGAACACTCTTTCTGTAGAAAATGCAACTGGACATTTGGAGCGCTAAGAGAGTAGTAGTGGAAAAAGGAATATATTCAAATATAAACTACACAGAAGCATTCTGTGAAACTTCTTTCTGATCTGAGCATTCAGCTAACAGAGTTAAACCATACTTTTGATTGAGCAGTTTTGAAACACTCTGTCTGTAGAAAATGCAACTGGACATTCGTAGCGCTAAGTGGGTAATAGTGGAAAAAAGAATATGTTCAAATATAAACTACACAGAAGCATTGTATGAAACTTCTTTCTGTTCTGTGCATTCAACTAACAGAGTTGAACCTTACTTTTGATTGAGCCTTTCTGAAACACTCTTTCTGTAGAAACTGCAATTGGACATTCTGAGCGCTAAGAGGCCTATATTGAGAAAAATAATATCTTCAAATAAAAACTACACAGAAGCATTGTGTGAAACTTATTTCTGATATGTTCATTAAGCTAACAGAGTTAAACCATACTTTTGATTGCGCAGTTCTGAACACTCTTTCTGTAGAAAATGCAAGTGGACATTCGGAGCGCTAAGAGGGTAATAGTGGAAAAAGGAATATATTCAAATATAAACTACACAGTAGCATTCTGTGAAAATTCTTTCTGTTCTGTGCATTCAACTAACAGAGTTGAACCTTACTTTTGATTGAGCCGTTCTGAAACACTCTTTCTGTAGAAACTGCAATTGGACATGCTAAGCGCTAAGAGGCCTACATTGGGAAAAAGAATATCTTCAAATAAAAACTACACAGATGCATTCTGTGAAACTTATTTCTGATCTGTAAATTCAGTTAACAGAGATAAAACATATTTTTGATTGAGCAGTTATGAAACACTCTTTTTGTAGAAAATGCAAGTGGAGATTCGGAGCGCTAAGAGGGTAATAGTGGAAAAAGGAATGTCTTCAAATATAAACTACACAGAATCATTCGGTGAAACTTCTTTCTGATCTGTGCATTCAGCTAACAGAGTTAAACCATACTTTTGATTGAGCAGATCTGAACACTCTTTCTGTAGAAAATGCAACTGGACATTTGGAGCGCTAAGAGCGTAGTTGTGGAAAAAGGAATATATTCAAATATAAACTACACAGAAGCATTCTGTGAAACTTCTTTCTGATCTGAGCATTCAGCTAACAGAGTTAAACCATACTTTTGATTGAGCAGTTTTGAAACACTCTGTCTGTAGAAAATGCAACTGGACATTCGTAGCGCTAAGTGGGTAATAGTGGAAAAAAGAATATGTTCAAATATAAACTACACAGAAGCATTGTATGAAACTTCTTTCTGTTCTGTGCATTCAACTAACAGAGTTGAACCTTACTTTTGATTGAGCCTTTCTGAAACACTCTTTCTGTAGAAACTGCAATTGGACATTCTGAGCGCTAAGAGGCCTATATTGGGAAAAATAATATCTTCAAATAAAAACTACACAGAAGCATTGTGTGAAACTTATTTCTGATATGTTCATTAAGCTAACAGAGTTAAACCATACTTTTGATTGCGCAGTTCTGAACACTCTTTCTGTAGAAAATGCAAGTGGACATTCGGAGCGCTAAGAGGGTAATAGTGGAAAAAGGAATATATTCAAATATAAACTACACAGTAGCATTCTGTGAAAATTCTTTCTGTTCTGTGCATTCAACTAACAGAGTTGAACCTTACTTTTGATTGAGCCGTTCTGAAACACTCTTTCTGTAGAAACTGCAATTGGACATGCTAAGCGCTAAGAGGCCTACATTGGGAAAAAGAATATCTTCAAATAAAAACTACACAGATGCATTCTGTGAAACTTATTTCTGATCTGTAAATTCAGTTAACAGAGATAAAACATATTTTTGATTGAGCAGTTATGAAACACTCTTTTTGTAGAAAATGCAAGTGGAGATTCGGAGCGCAAAGAGGGTAATAGTGGAAAAAGGAATGTCTTCAAATATAAACTACACAGAATCATTCGGTGAAACTTCTTTCTGATCTGTGCATTCAGCTAACAGAATTAAACCATACTTTTGATTGAGCAGATCTGAACACTCTTTCTGTAGAAAATGCAACTGGACATTTGGAGCGCTAAGAGCGTAGTAGTGGAAAAAGGAATATATTCAAATATAAACTACACAGAAGCATTCTGTGAAACTTCTTTCTGATCTGAGCATTCAGCTAACAGAGTTAAACCATACTTTCGATTGAGCAGTTTTGAAACACTCTGTCTGTAGAAAATGCAACTGGACATTCGTAGCGCTAAGTGGGTAATAGTGGAAAAAAGAATATGTTCAAATATAAACTACACAGAAGCATTGTATGAAACTTCTTTCTGTTCTGTGCATTCAACTAACAGAGTTGAACCTTACTTTTGATTGAGCCGTTCTGAAACACTCTTTCTGTAGAAACTGCAATTGGACATTCTGAGCGCTAAGAGGCCTATATTGGGAAAAAGAATGTCTACAAATAAAAACTACACAGAAGAATTGTGTGAAACTGCTTTCTGTTCTGTTTGTTCAACTAAAAGAGTTGAACCTTAGTTTTGATTGAGCCGTTCTGAAACACTCTTTCTGTAGAAAATGCAAGTGGACATTCGGAGCGCTCAGAGGGTAATAGTGGAAAAACGAATGTCTCCAAATATAAACTACACAGAATCATTCTGTGAAACTTCTTTCTGATCTGTGCATTCAGCTAACAGAGTTAAACCATACTTTTGATTGAGCAGATCTGAACACTCTTTCTGTAGAAAATGCAACTGGACATTTGGAGCGCTAAGAGAGTAGTAGTGGAAAAAGGAATATATTCAAATATAAACTACACAGAAGCATTCTGTGAAACTTCTTTCTGATCTGAGCATTCAGCTAACAGAGTTAAACCATACTTTTGATTGAGCAGTTTTGAAACACTCTGTCTGTAGAAAATGCAACTGGACATTCGTAGCGCTAAGTGGGTAATAGTTGAAAAAAGAATATGTTCAAATATAAACTACACAGAAGCATTGTATGAAACTTCTTTCTGTTCTGTGCATTCAACTAACAGAGTTGAACTTTACTTTTGATTGAGCCTTTCTGAAACACTCTTTCTGTAGAAACTGCAATTGGACATTCTGAGCGCTAAGAGGCCTCTATTGGGAAAAATAATATCTTCAAATAAAAAATACACAGAAGCATTGTGTGAAACTTATTTCTGATATGTTCATTAAGCTAACAGAGTTAAACCATACTTTTGATTGTGCAGTTCTGAACACTCTTTCTGTAGAAAATGCAAGTGGACATTCGGAGCGCTAAGAGGGTAATAGTGGAAAAAAGAATATATTCAAATATAAACTACACAGTAGCATTCTGTGAAAATTCTTTCTGTTCTGTGCATTCAACTAACAGAGTTGAACCTTACTTTTGATTGAGCCGTTCTGAAACACTCTTTCTGTAGAAACTGCAATTGGACATGCTAAGCGCTAAGAGGCCTATATTGGGAAAAAGAATATCTTCAAATAAAAACTACACAGATGCATTCTGTGAAACTTACTTCTGATCTGTAAATTCAGTTAGCAGAGATAAAACATATTTTTGATTGAGCAGTTATGAAACACTCTTTTTGTAGAAAATGCAAGTGGAGATTCGGAGCGCTAAGAGGGTAATAGTGGAAAAAGGAATGTCTTCAAATATAAACTACACAGAATCATTCGGTGAAACTTCTTTCTGATCTGTGCATTCAGCTAACAGAGTCCAACCATACTTTTGATTGAGCAGATCTGAACACTCTTTCTGTAGAAAATGCAACTGGACATTTGGAGCGCTAAGAGCGTAGTAGTGGAAAAAGGAATATATTCAAATATAAACTACACAGAAGCATTCTGTGAAACTTCTTTCTGATCTGAGCACTCAGCTAACAGAGTTAAACCATACTTTTGATTGAGCAGTTTTGAAACACTCTGTCTGTAGAAAATGCAACTGGACATTCGTAGCGCTAAGTGGGTAATAGTGGAAAAAAGAATATGTTCAAATATAAACTACACAGAAGCATTGTATGAAACTTCTTTCTGTTCCGTGCATTCAACTAACAGAGTTGAACCTTACTTTTGATTGAGCCGTTCTGAAACACTCTTTCTGTAGAAACTGCAATTGGACATTCTGAGCGCTAAGAGGCCTATATTGGGAAAAAGAATGTCTACAAATAAAAACTACACAGAAGAATTGTGTGAAACTTCTTTCTGTTCTGTTTGTTCAACTAAAAGATTTGAACCTTAGTTTTGATTGAGCCGTTCTGAAACACTCTTTCTGTAGAAAATGCAAGTGGAGATTCGGAGCGCTAAGCGGGTAATAGTGGAAAAAGGAATGTCTCCAAATATAAACTACACAGAATCATTCTGTGAAACTTCTTTCTGATCTGTGCATTCAGCTAACAGAGTTAAACCATACTTTTGATTGAGCAGATCTGAACACTCTTTAAGTAGAAAATGCAACTGGACATTTGGAGCGCTAAGAGCGTAGTAGTGGAAAAAGGAATATATTCAAATATAAACTACACAGAAGCATTCTGTGAAACTTCTTTCTGATCTGAGCATTCAGCTAACAGAGTTAAACCATACTTTTGATTGAGCAGTTTTGAAACACTCTGTCTGTAGAAAATGCAACTGGACATTCGTAGCGCTAAGTGGGTAATAATGGAAAAAAGAATATGTTCAAATATAAACTACACAGAAGCATTGTATGAAACTTCTTTCTGTTCTGTGCATTCAACTAACAGAGTTGAACCTGACTTTTGATTGAGCCTTTCTGAAACACTCTTTCTGTAGAAACTGCAATTGGACATTCTGAGCGCTAAGAGGCCTATATTGGGAAAAATAATATCTTCAAATAAAAACTACACAGAAGCATTGTGTGAAACTTATTTCTGATATGTTCATTAAGCTAACAGAGTTAAACCATACTTTTGATTGCGCAGTTCTGAACACTCTTTCTGTAGAAAATGCAAGTGGACATTCGGAGCGCTAAGAGGGTAATAGTGGAAAAAGGAATATATTCAAATATAAACTACACAGTAGCATTCTGTGAAAATTCTTTCTGTTCTGTGCATTCAACTAACAGAGTTGAACCTTACTTTTGATTGAGCCGTTCTGAAACACTCTTTCTGTAGAAACTGCAATTGGACATGCTAAGCGCTAAGAGGCCTACATTGGGAAAAAGAATATCTTCAAATAAAAACTACACAGATGCATTCTGTGAAACATATTTCTGATCTGTAAATTCAGTTAACAGAGATAAAACATATTTTTGATTGAGCAGTTATGAAACACTCTTTTTGTAGAAAATGCAAGTGGAGATTCGGAGCGCTAAGAGGGTAATAGTGGAAAAAGGAATGTCTTCAAATATAAACTACACAGAATCATTCGGTGAAACTTCCTTCTGATCTGTGCATTCAGCTAACAGAGTCAAACCATACTTTTGATTGAGCAGATCTGAACACTCTTTCTGTAGAAAATGCAACTGGACATTTGGAGCGCTAAGAGCGTAGTAGTGGAAAAAGGAATATATTCAAATATAAACTACACAGAAGCATTCTGTGAAACTTCTTTCTGATCTGAGCACTCAGCTAACAGAGTTAAACCATACTTTTGATTGAGCAGTTTTGAAACACTCTGTCTTTAGAAAATGCAACTGGACATTCGTAGCGCTAAGTGGGTAATAGTGGAAAAAAGAATATGTTCAAATATAAACTACACAGAAGCATTGTATGAAACTTCTTTCTGTTCTGTGCATTCAACTAACAGAGTTGAACCTTACTTTTGATTGAGCCGTTCTGAAACACTCTTTCTGTAGAAACTGCAATTGGACATTCTGAGCGCTAAGAGGCCTATATTGGGAAAAAGAATGTCTACAAATAAAAACTACACAGAAGAATTGTGTGAAACTTCTTTCTGTTCTGTTTGTTCAACTAAAAGAGTTGAACCTTAGTTTTGATTGAGCCGTTCTGAAACACTCTTTCTGTAGAAAATGCAAGTGGAGATTCGGAGCGCTAAGAGGGTAATAGTGGAAAAAGGAATGTCTCCAAATATAAACTACACAGAATCATTCTGTGAAACTTCTTTCTGATCTGTGCATTCAGCTAACAGAGTTAAACCATACTTTTGATTGAGCAAATCTGAACACTCTTTCTGTAGATAATGCAACTGGACATTTGGAGCGCTAAGAGAGTAGTAGTGGAAAAAGGAATATATTCAAATATAAACTACACAGAAGCATTCTGTGAAACTTCTTTCTGATCTGAGCATTCAGCTAACAGAGATAAACCATACTTTTGATTGAGCAGTTTTGAAACACTCTGTCTGTAGAAAATGCAACTGGACATTCGTAGCGCTAAGTGGGTAATAGTGGAAAAAAGAATATGTTCAAATATAAACTACACAGAAGCATTGTATGAAACTTCTTTCTGTTCTGTGCATTCAACTAACGGAGTTGAACCTTACTTTTGATTGAGCCTTTCTGAAACACTCTTTCTGTAGAAACTGCAATTGGATATTCTGAGCGCTAAGAGGCCTATATTGGGAAAAATAATATCTTCAAATAAAAGCTACACAGAAGCATTGTGTGAAACTTATTACTGATATGTTCATTAAGCTAACAGAGTTAAACCATACTTTTGATTGCGCAGTTCTGAAAACTCTTTCTGTTGAAAATGCAAGTGGACATTCGGAGCGCTAAGAGGGTAATAGTGGAAAAAGGAATATATTCAAATATAAACTACACAGTAGCATTCTGTGAAAATTCTTTCTGTTCTGTGCATTCAACTAACAGAGTTGAACCTTACTTTTGATTGAGCCGTTCTGAAACACTCTTTCTGTAGAAACTGCAATTGGACATGCTAAGCGCTAAGAGGCCTATATTGGGAAAAAGAATATCTTCAAATATAAACTACACAGATGCATTCTGTGAAACTTATTTCTGATCGGTAAATTCATTTAACAGAGATAAAACATATTTTTGATTGAGCAGTTATGAAACACTCTTTTTGTAGAAAATGCAAGTGGAGATTCGGAGCGCTAAGAGGGTAATAGTGGAAAAAGGAATGTCTTCAAATATAAACTACACAGAATCATTCGGTGAAACTTCTTTCTGATCTGTGCATTCAGCTAACAGAGTTAAACCATACTTTTGATTGAGCAGATCTGAACTCTCTTTCTGTAGAAAATGCAACTGGACATTTGGAGCGCTAAGAGCGTAGTAGTGGAAAAAGGAATATATTCAAATATAAACTACACAGAAGCATTCTGTGAAACTTCTTTCTGATCTGAGCATTCAGCTAACAGAGTTAAACCATACTTTTGATTGAGCAGTTTTGAAACACTCTGTCTGTAGAAAATGCAACTGGTCATTCGTAGCGCTAAGTGGGTAATAGTGGAAAAAAGAATATGTCCAAATATAAACTACACAGAAGCATTGTATGAAACTTCTTTCTGTTCTGTGCATTCAACTAACAGAGTTGAACCTTACTTTTGATTGAGCCTTTCTGAAACACTCTTTCTGTAGAAACAGCAATTGGACATTCTGAGCGCTAAGAGGCCTATATTGGGAAAAGTAATATCTTCAAATAAAAACTACACAGAAGCATTGCGTGAAACTTATTTCTGATATGTTCATTAAGCTAACAGAGTTAAACCATACTTTTGATTGCGCAGTTGTGAACACTCTTTCTGTAGAAAATGCAAGTGGACATTCGGAGCGCTAAGAGGGTAATAGTGGAAAAAGGAATATATTCAAATATAAACTACACAGTAGCATTCTGTGAAAATTCTTTCTGTTCTGTGCATTCAACTAACAGAGTTGAACCTTACTTTTGATTGAGCCGTTCTGAAACACTCTTTCTGTAGAAACTGCAATTGGACATGCTAAGCGCTAAGAGGCCTACATTGGGAAAAAGAATATCTTCAAATAAAAACTACACAGATGCATTCTGTGAAACTTATTTCTGATCTGTAAATTCAGTTAACAGAGATAAAACATATTTTTGATTGAGCAGTTATGAAACACTCTTTTTGTAGAAAATGCAAGTGGAGATTCGGAGCGCTAAGAGGGTAATAGTGGAAAAAGGAATGTCTTCAAATATAAACTACACAGAATCATTCGGTGAAACTTCTTTCTGATCTGTGCATTCAGCTAACAGAGTCAAACCATACTTTTGATTGAGCAGATCTGAACACTCTTTCTGTAGAAAATGCATCTGGACATTTGGAGCGCTAAGAGCGTAGTAGTGGAAAAAGGAATATATTCAAATATAAACTACACAGAAGCATTCTGTGAAACTTCTTTCTGATCTGAGCACTCAGCTAACAGAGTTAAACCATACTTTTGATTGAGCAGTTTTGAAACACTCTGTCTGTAGAAAATGCAACTGGACATTCGTAGCGCTAAGTGGGTAATAGTGGAAAAAAGAATATGTTCAAATATAAACTACACAGAATCATTGTATGAAACTTCTTTCTGTTCTGTGCATTCAACTAACAGAGTTGAACCTTACTTTTGATTGTGCCGTTCTGAAACACTCTTTCTGTAGAAACTGCAATTGGACATTCTGAGCGCTAAGAGGCCTATATTGGGAAAATGAATGTCTACAAATAAAAACTACACAGAAGAATTGTGTGAAACTTCTTTCTGTTCTGTTTGTTCAACTAAAAGAGTTGAACCTTAGTTTTGATTGAGCCGTTCTGAAACACTCTTTCTGTAGAAAATGCAAGTGGAGATTCGGAGCGCTAAGAGGGTAATAGTGGAAAAAGGAATGTCTCCAAATATAAACTACACAGAATCATTCTGTGTAACTTCTTTCTGATCTGTGCATTCAGCTAACAGAGTTAAACCATACTTTTGATTGAGCAGATCTGAACACTCTTTTAGTAGAAAATGCAACTGGACATTTGGAGCGCTAAGAGCGTAGTAGTGGAAAAAGGAATATATTCAAATATATACTACACAGAAGCATTCTGTGAAACTTCTTTCTGATCTGAGCATTCAGCTAACAGAGTTAAACCATACTTTTGATTGAGCAGTTTTGAAACACTCTGTCTGTAGAAAATGCAACTGGACATTCGTAGCGCTAAGTGGGTAATAGTGGAAAAAAGAATATGTTCAAATATAAACTACACAGAAGCATTGTATGAAACTTCTTTCTGTTCTGTGCATTCAACTAACAGAGTTGAACCTGACTTTTGATTGAGCCTTTCTGAAACACTCTTTCTGTAGAAACTGCAATTGGACATTCTGAGCGCTAAGAGGCCTATATTGGGATAAATAATATCTTCAAATAAAAACTACACAGAAGCATTGTGTGAAACTTATTTCTGATATGTTCATTAAGCTAACAGAGTTAAACCATACTTTTGATTGCGCAGTTCTGAACACTCTTTCTGTAGAAAATGCAAGTGGACATTCGGAGCGCTAAGAGGGTAATAGTGGAAAAAGGAATATATTCAAATATAAACTACACAGTAGCATTCTGTGAAAATTCTTTCTGTTCTGTGCATTCAACTAACAGAGTTGAACCTTACTTTTGATTGAGCCGTTCTGAAACACTCTTTCTGTAGAAACTGCAATTGGACATGCTAAGCGCTAAGAGGCCTACATTGGGAAAAAGAATATCTTCAAATAAAAACTACACAGATGCATTCTGTGAAACTTATTTCTGATCTGTAAATTCAGTTAACAGAGATAAAACATATTTTTGATTGAGCAGTTATGAAACACTCTTTTTGTAGAAAATGCAAGTGGAGATTCGGAGCGCTAAGAGGGTAATAGTGGAAAAAGGAATGTCTTCAAATATAAACTACACAGAATCATTCGGTGAAACTTCCTTCTGATCTGTGCATTCAGCTAACAGAGTCAAACCATACTTTTGATTGAGCAGATCTGAACACTCTTTCTGTAGAAAATGCAACTGGACATTTGGAGCGCTAAGAGCGTAGTAGTGGAAAAAGGAATATATTCAAATATAAACTACACAGAAGCATTCTGTGAAACTTCTTTCTGATCTGAGCACTCAGCTAACAGAGTTAAACCATACTTTTGATTGAGCAGTTTTGAAACACTCTGTCTGTAGAAAATGCAACTGGACATTCGTAGCGCTAAGTGGGTAATAGTGGAAAAAAGAATATGTTCAAATATAAACTACACAGAAGCATTGTATGAAACTTCTTTCTGTTCTGTGCATTCAACTAACAGAGTTGAACCTTACTTTTGATTGAGCCGTTCTGAAACACTCTTTCTGTAGAAACTGCAATTGGACATTCTGAGCGCTAAGAGGCCTATATTGGGAAAAAGAATGTCTACAAATAAAAACTACACAGAAGAATTGTGTGAAACTTCTTTCTGTTCTGTTTGTTCAACTAAAAGAGTTGAACCTTAGTTTTGATTGAGCCGTTCTGAAACACTCTTTCTGTAGAAAATGCAAGTGGAGATTCGGAGCGCTAAGAGGGTAATAGTGGAAAAAGGAATGTCTCCAAATATAAACTACACAGAATCATTCTGTGAAACTTCTTTCTGATCTGTGCATTCAGCTAACAGAGTTAAACCATACTTTTGATTGAGCAAATCTGAACACTCTTTCTGTAGATAATGCAACTGGACATTTGGAGCGCTAAGAGAGTAGTAGTGGAAAAAGGAATATATTCAAATATAAACTACACAGAAGCATTCTGTGAAACTTCTTTCTGATCTGAGCATTCAGCTAACAGAGATAAACCATACTTTTGATTGAGCAGTTTTGAAACACTCTGTCTGTAGAAAATGCAACTGGACATTCGTAGCGCTAAGTGGGTAATAGTGGAAAAAAGAATATGTTCAAATGTAAACTACACAGAAGCATTGTATGAAACTTCTTTCTGTTCTGTGCATTCAACTAACGGAGTTGAACCTTACTTTTGATTGAGCCTTTCTGAAACACTCTTTCTGTAGAAACTGCAATTGGATATTCTGAGCGCTAAGAGGCCTATATTGGGAAAAATAATATCTTCAAATAAAAGCTACACAGAAGCATTGTGTGAAACTTATTACTGATATGTTCATTAAGCTAACAGAGTTAAACCATACTTTTGATTGCGCAGTTCTGAAAACTTTTTCTGTTGAAAATGCAAGTGGACATTCGGAGCGCTAAGAGGGTAATAGTGGAAAAAGGAATATATTCAAATATAAACTACACAGTAGCATTCTGTGAAAATTCTTTCTGTTCTGTGCATTCAACTAACAGAGTTGAACCTTACTTTTGATTGAGCCGTTCTGAAACACTCTTTCTGTAGAAACTGCAATTGGACATGCTAAGCGCTAAGAGGCCTATATTGGGAAAAAGAATATCTTCAAATATAAACTACACAGATGCATTCTGTGAAACTTATTTCTGATCGGTAAATTCATTTAACAGAGATAAAACATATTTTTGATTGAGCAGTTATGAAACACTCTTTTTGTAGAAAATGCAAGTGGAGATTCGGAGCGCTAAGAGGGTAATAGTGGAAAAAGGAATGTCTTCAAATATAAACTACACAGAATCATTCGGTGAAACTTCTTTCTGATCTGTGCATTCAGCTAACAGAGTTAAACCATACTTTTGATTGAGCAGATCTGAACTCTCTTTCTGTAGAAAATGCAACTGGACATTTGGAGCGCTAAGAGCGTAGTAGTGGAAAAAGGAATATATTCAAATATAAACTACACAGAAGCATTCTGTGAAACTTCTTTCTGATCTGAGCATTCAGCTAACAGAGTTAAACCATACTTTTGATTGAGCAGTTTTGAAACACTCTGTCTGTAGAAAATGCAACTGGTCATTCGTAGCGCTAAGTGGGTAATAGTGGAAAAAAGAATATGTCCAAATATAAACTACACAGAAGCATTGTATGAAACTTCTTTCTGTTCTGTGCATTCAACTAACAGAGTTGAACCTTACTTTTGATTGAGCCTTTCTGAAACACTCTTTCTGTAGAAACTGCAATTGGACATTCTGAGCGCTAAGAGGCCTATATTGGGAAAAGTAATATCTTCAAATAAAAACTACACAGAAGCATTGCGTGAAACTTATTTCTGATATGTTCATTAAGCTAACAGAGTTAAACCATACTTTTGATTGCGCAGTTGTGAACACTCTTTCTGTAGAAAATGCAAGTGGACATTCGGAGCGCTAAGAGGGTAATAGTGGAAAAAGGAATATATTCAAATATAAACTACACAGTAGCATTCTGTGAAAATTCTTTCTGTTCTGTGCATTCAACTAACAGAGTTGAACCTTACTTTTGATTGAGCCGTTCTGAAACACTCTTTCTGTAGAAACTGCAATTGGACATTCTGAGCGCTAAGAGGCCTATATTGGGAAAATGAATGTCTACAAATAAAAACTACACAGAAGAATTGTGTGAAACTTCTTTCTGTTCTGTTTGTTCAACTAAAAGAGTTGAACCTTAGTTTTGATTGAGCCGTTCTGAAACACTCTTTCTGTAGAAAATGCAAGTGGAGATTCGGAGCGCTAAGAGGGTAATAGTGGAAAAAGGAATGTCTCCAAATATAAACTACACAGAATCATTCTGTGTAACTTCTTTCTGATCTGTGCATTCAGCTAACAGAGTTAAACCCTACTTTTGATTGAGCAGATCTGAACACTCTTTTAGTAGAAAATGCAACTGGACATTTGGAGCGCTAAGAGCGTAGTAGTGGAAAAAGGAATATATTCAAATATAAACTACACAGAAGCATTCTGTGAAACTTCTTTCTGATCTGAGCATTCAGCTAACAGAGTTAAACCATACTTTTGATTGAGCAGTTTTGAAACACTCTGTCTGTAGAAAATGCAACTGGACATTCGTAGCGCTAAGTGGGTAATAGTGGAAAAAAGAATATGTTCAAATATAAACTACACAGAAGCATTGTATGAAACTTCTTTCTGTTCTGTGCATTCAACTAACAGAGTTGAACCTGACTTTTGATTGAGCCTTTCTGAAACACTCTTTCTGTAGAAACTGCAATTGGACATTCTGAGCGCTAAGAGGCCTATATTGGGAAAAATAATATCTTCAAATAAAAACTACACAGAAGCATTGTGTGAAACTTATTTCTGATATGTTCATTAAGCTAACAGAGTTAAACCATACTTTTGATTGCGCAGTTCTGAACACTCTTTCTGTAGAAAATGCAAGTGGACATTCGGAGCGCTAAGAGGGTAATAGTGGAAAAAGGAATATATTCAAATATAAACTACACAGTAGCATTCTGTGAAAATTCTTTCTGTTCTGTGCATTCAACTAACAGAGTTGAACCTTACTTTTGATTGAGCCGTTCTGAAACACTCTTTCTGTAGAAACTGCAATTGGACATGCTAAGCGCTAAGAGGCCTACATTGGGAAAAAGAATATCTTCAAATAAAAACTACACAGATGCATTCTGTGAAACTTATTTCTGATCTGTAAATTCAGTTAACAGAGATAAAACATATTTTTGATTGAGCAGTTATGAAACACTCTTTTTGTAGAAAATGCAAGTGGAGATTCGGAGCGCTAAGAGGGTAATAGTGGAAAAAGGAATGTCTTCAAATATAAACTACACAGAATCATTCGGTGAAACTTCTTTCTGATCTGTGCATTCAGCTAACAGAGTCAAACCATACTTTTGATTGAGCAGATCTGAACACTCTTTCTGTAGAAAATGCATCTGGACATTTGGAGCGCTAAGAGCGTAGTAGTGGAAAAAGGAATATATTCAAATATAAACTACACAGAAGCATTCTGTGAAACTTCTTTCTGATCTGAGCACTCAGCTAACAGAGTTAAACCATACTTTTGATTGAGCAGTTTTGAAACACTCTGTCTGTAGAAAATGCAACTGGACATTCGTAGCGCTAAGTGGGTAATAGTGGAAAAAAGAATATGTTCAAATATAAACTACACAGAATCATTGTATGAAACTTCTTTCTGTTCTGTGCATTCAACTAACAGAGTTGAACCTTACTTTTGATTGTGCCGTTCTGAAACACTCTTTCTGTAGAAACTGCAATTGGACATTCTGAGCGCTAAGAGGCCTATATTGGGAAAATGAATGTCTACAAATAAAAACTACACAGAAGAATTGTGTGAAACTTCTTTCTGTTCTGTTTGTTCAACTAAAAGAGTTGAACCTTAGTTTTGATTGAGCCGTTCTGAAACACTCTTTCTGTAGAAAATGCAAGTGGAGATTCGGAGCGCTAAGAGGGTAATAGTGGAAAAAGGAATGTCTCCAAATATAAACTACACAGAATCATTCTGTGTAACTTCTTTCTGATCTGTGCATTCAGCTAACAGAGTTAAACCATACTTTTGATTGAGCAGATCTGAACACTCTTTTAGTAGAAAATGCAACTGGACATTTGGAGCGCTAAGAGCGTAGTAGTGGAAAAAGGAATATATTCAAATATATACTACACAGAAGCATTCTGTGAAACTTCTTTCTGATCTGAGCATTCAGCTAACAGAGTTAAACCATACTTTTGATTGAGCAGTTTTGAAACACTCTGTCTGTAGAAAATGCAACTGGACATTCGTAGCGCTAAGTGGGTAATAGTGGAAAAAAGAATATGTTCAAATATAAACTACACAGAAGCATTGTATGAAACTTCTTTCTGTTCTGTGCATTCAACTAACAGAGTTGAACCTGACTTTTGATTGAGCCTTTCTGAAACACTCTTTCTGTAGAAACTGCAATTGGACATTCTGAGCGCTAAGAGGCCTATATTGGGATAAATAATATCTTCAAATAAAAACTACACAGAAGCATTGTGTGAAACTTATTTCTGATATGTTCATTAAGCTAACAGAGTTAAACCATACTTTTGATTGCGCAGTTCTGAACACTCTTTCTGTAGAAAATGCAAGTGGACATTCGGAGCGCTAAGAGGGTAATAGTGGAAAAAGGAATATATTCAAATATAAACTACACAGTAGCATTCTGTGAAAATTCTTTCTGTTCTGTGCATTCAACTAACAGAGTTGAACCTTACTTTTGATTGAGCCGTTCTGAAACACTCTTTCTGTAGAAACTGCAATTGGACATGCTAAGCGCTAAGAGGCCTACATTGGGAAAAAGAATATCTTCAAATAAAAACTACACAGATGCATTCTGTGAAACTTATTTCTGATCTGTAAATTCAGTTAACAGAGATAAAACATATTTTTGATTGAGCAGTTATGAAACACTCTTTTTGTAGAAAATGCAAGTGGAGATTCGGAGCGCTAAGAGGGTAATAGTGGAAAAAGGAATGTCTTCAAATATAAACTACACAGAATCATTCGGTGAAACTTCCTTCTGATCTGTGCATTCAGCTAACAGAGTCAAACCATACTTTTGATTGAGCAGATCTGAACACTCTTTCTGTAGAAAATGCAACTGGACATTTGGAGCGCTAAGAGCGTAGTAGTGGAAAAAGGAATATATTCAAATATAAACTACACAGAAGCATTCTGTGAAACTTCTTTCTGATCTGAGCACTCAGCTAACAGAGTTAAACCATACTTTTGATTGAGCAGTTTTGAAACACTCTGTCTGTAGAAAATGCAACTGTACATTCGTAGCGCTAAGTGGGTAATAGTGGAAAAAAGAATATGTTCAAATATAAACTACACAGAAGCATTGTATGAAACTTCTTTCTGTTCTGTGCATTCAACTAACAGAGTTGAACCTTACTTTTGATTGAGCCGTTCTGAAACACTCTTTCTGTAGAAACTGCAATTGGACATTCTGAGCGCTAAGAGGCCTATATTGGGAAAAAGAATGTCTACAAATAAAAACTACACAGAAGAATTGTGTGAAACTTCTTTCTGTTCTGTTTGTTCAACTAAAAGAGTTGAACCTTAGTTTTGATTGAGCCGTTCTGAAACACTCTTTCTGTAGAAAATGCAAGTGGAGATTCGGAGCGCTAAGAGGGTAATAGTGGAAAAAGGAATGTCTCCAAATATAAACTACACAGAATCATTCTGTGAAACTTCTTTCTGATCTGTGCATTCAGCTAACAGAGTTAAACCATACTTTTGATTGAGCAAATCTGAACACTCTTTCTGTAGATAATGCAACTGGACATTTGGAGCGCTAAGAGAGTAGTAGTGGAAAAAGGAATATATTCAAATATAAACTACACAGAAGCATTCTGTGAAACTTCTTTCTGATCTGAGCATTCAGCTAACAGAGATAAACCATACTTTTGATTGAGCAGTTTTGAAACACTCTGTCTGTAGAAAATGCAACTGGACATTCGTAGCGCTAAGTGGGTAATAGTGGAAAAAAGAATATGTTCAAATGTAAACTACACAGAAGCATTGTATGAAACTTCTTTCTGTTCTGTGCATTCAACTAACGGAGTTGAACCTTACTTTTGATTGAGCCTTTCTGAAACACTCTTTCTGTAGAAACTGCAATTGGATATTCTGAGCGCTAAGAGGCCTATATTGGGAAAAATAATATCTTCAAATAAAAGCTACACAGAAGCATTGTGTGAAACTTATTACTGATATGTTCATTAAGCTAACAGAGTTAAACCATACTTTTGATTGCGCAGTTCTGAAAACTTTTTCTGTTGAAAATGCAAGTGGACATTCGGAGCGCTAAGAGGGTAATAGTGGAAAAAGGAATATATTCAAATATAAACTACACAGTAGCATTCTGTGAAAATTCTTTCTGTTCTGTGCATTCAACTAACAGAGTTGAACCTTACTTTTGATTGAGCCGTTCTGAAACACTCTTTCTGTAGAAACTGCAATTGGACATGCTAAGCGCTAAGAGGCCTATATTGGGAAAAAGAATATCTTCAAATATAAACTACACAGATGCATTCTGTGAAACTTATTTCTGATCGGTAAATTCATTTAACAGAGATAAAACATATTTTTGATTGAGCAGTTATGAAACACTCTTTTTGTAGAAAATGCAAGTGGAGATTCGGAGCGCTAAGAGGGTAATAGTGGAAAAAGGAATGTCTTCAAATATAAACTACACAGAATCATTCGGTGAAACTTCTTTCTGATCTGTGCATTCAGCTAACAGAGTTAAACCATACTTTTGATTGAGCAGATCTGAACTCTCTTTCTGTAGAAAATGCAACTGGACATTTGGAGCGCTAAGAGCGTAGTAGTGGAAAAAGGAATATATTCAAATATAAACTACACAGAAGCATTCTGTGAAACTTCTTTCTGATCTGAGCATTCAGCTAACAGAGTTAAACCATACTTTTGATTGAGCAGTTTTGAAACACTCTGTCTGTAGAAAATGCAACTGGTCATTCGTAGCGCTAAGTGGGTAATAGTGGAAAAAAGAATATGTCCAAATATAAACTACACAGAAGCATTGTATGAAACTTCTTTCTGTTCTGTGCATTCAACTAACAGAGTTGAACCTTACTTTTGATTGAGCCTTTCTGAAACACTCTTTCTGTAGAAACTGCAATTGGACATTCTGAGCGCTAAGAGGCCTATATTGGGAAAAGTAATATCTTCAAATAAAAACTACACAGAAGCATTGCGTGAAACTTATTTCTGATATGTTCATTAAGCTAACAGAGTTAAACCATACTTTTGATTGCGCAGTTGTGAACACTCTTTCTGTAGAAAATGCAAGTGGACATTCGGAGCGCTAAGAGGGTAATAGTGGAAAAAGGAATATATTCAAATATAAACTACACAGTAGCATTCTGTGAAAATTCTTTCTGTTCTGTGCATTCAACTAACAGAGTTGAACCTTACTTTTGATTGAGCCGTTCTGAAACACTCTTTCTGTAGAAACTGCAATTGGACATTCTGAGCGCTAAGAGGCCTATATTGGGAAAATGAATGTCTACAAATAAAAACTACACAGAAGAATTGTGTGAAACTTCTTTCTGTTCTGTTTGTTCAACTAAAAGAGTTGAACCTTAGTTTTGATTGAGCCGTTCTGAAACACTCTTTCTGTAGAAAATGCAAGTGGAGATTCGGAGCGCTAAGAGGGTAATAGTGGAAAAAGGAATGTCTCCAAATATAAACTACACAGAATCATTCTGTGTAACTTCTTTCTGATCTGTGCATTCAGCTAACAGAGTTAAACCCTACTTTTGATTGAGCAGATCTGAACACTCTTTTAGTAGAAAATGCAACTGGACATTTGGAGCGCTAAGAGCGTAGTAGTGGAAAAAGGAATATATTCAAATATAAACTACACAGAAGCATTCTGTGAAACTTCTTTCTGATCTGAGCATTCAGCTAACAGAGTTAAACCATACTTTTGATTGAGCAGTTTTGAAACACTCTGTCTGTAGAAAATGCAACTGGACATTCGTAGCGCTAAGTGGGTAATAGTGGAAAAAAGAATATGTTCAAATATAAACTACACAGAAGCATTGTATGAAACTTCTTTCTGTTCTGTGCATTCAACTAACAGAGTTGAACCTGACTTTTGATTGAGCCTTTCTGAAACACTCTTTCTGTAGAAACTGCAATTGGACATTCTGAGCGCTAAGAGGCCTATATTGGGAAAAATAATATCTTCAAATAAAAACTACACAGAAGCATTGTGTGAAACTTATTTCTGATATGTTCATTAAGCTAACAGAGTTAAACCATACTTTTGATTGCGCAGTTCTGAACACTCTTTCTGTAGAAAATGCAAGTGGACATTCGGAGCGCTAAGAGGGTAATAGTGGAAAAAGGAATATATTCAAATATAAACTACACAGTAGCATTCTGTGAAAATTCTTTCTGTTCTGTGCATTCAACTAACAGAGTTGAACCTTACTTTTGATTGAGCCGTTCTGAAACACTCTTTCTGTAGAAACTGCAATTGGACATGCTAAGCGCTAAGAGGCCTACATTGGGAAAAAGAATATCTTCAAATAAAAACTACACAGATGCATTCTGTGAAACTTATTTCTGATCTGTAAATTCAGTTAACAGAGATAAAACATATTTTTGATTGAGCAGTTATGAAACACTCTTTTTGTAGAAAATGCAAGTGGAGATTCGGAGAGCTAAGAAGGTAATAGTGGAAAAAGGAATGTCTTCAAATATAAACTACACAGAATCATTCGGTGAAACTTCTTTCTGATCTGTGCACTCAGCTAACAGAGTTAAACCATACTTTTGATTGAGCAGATCTGAACACTCTTTCTATAGAAAATGCAACTGGACATTTGGAGCGCTAAGAGCGTAGTAGTGGAAAAAGGAATATATTCAAATATAAACTACACAGAAGCATTCTGTGAAACTTCTTTCTAATCTGAGCACTCAGCTAACAGAGTTAAACCATACTTTTGATTGAGCAGTTTTGAAACACTCTGTCTGTAGAAAATGCAACTGGACATTCGTAGCGCTAAGTGGGTAATAGTGGAAAAAAGAATATGTTCAAATATAAACTACACAGAAGCATTGTATGAAACTTCTTTCTGTTCTGTGCATTCAACTAACAGAGTTGAACCTTACTTTTGATTGAGCCGTTCTGAAACTCTCTTTCTGTAGAAACTGCAATTGGACATTCTGAGCGCTAAGAGGCCTATATTGGGAAAAAGAATGTCTACAAATAAAAACTACACAGAAGAATTGTGTGAAACTTCTTTCTGTTCTGTTTGTTCAACTAAAAGAGTTGAACCTTAGTTTTGATTGAGCCGTTCTGAAACACTCTTTCTGTAGAAAATGCAAGTGGAGATTCGGAGCGCTAAGATGGTAATAGTGGAAAAAGGAATGTCTCCAAATATAAACTACATAGAATCATTCTGTGAAACTTCTTTCTGATCTGTGCATTCAGCTAACAGAGTTAAACCATACTTTTGATTGAGCAGATCTGAACACTCTTTCTGTAGAAAATGCAACTGGACTTTTGGAGCGCTAAGAGAGTAGTAGTGGAAAAAGGAATATATTCAAATATAAACTACACAGAAGCATTCTGTGAAACTTCTTTCTGATCTGAGCATTCAGCTAACAGAGTTAAACCATACTTTTGATTGAGCAGTTTTGAAACACTCTGTCTGTAGAAAATGCAACTGGACATTCGTAGCGCTAAGTGGGTAATAGTGGAAAAAAGAATATGTTCAAATATAAACTACACAGAAGCATTGTATGAAACTACTTTCTGTTCTGTGCATTCAACTAACAGAGTTGAACCTGACTTTTGATTGAGCCTTTCTGAAACACTCTTTCTGTAGAAACTGCAATTGGACATTCTGAGCGCTAAGAGGCCTATATTGGGAAAAATAATATCTTCAAATAAAAACTACACAGAAGCATTGTGTGAAACTTATTTCTGATATGTTCATTAAGCTAACAGAGTTAAACCATACTTTTGATTGCGCAGTTCTGAACACTCTTTCTGTAGAAAATGCAAGTGGACATTCGGAGCGCTAAGAGGGTAATTGTGGAAAAAGGAATATATTCAAACATAAACTACACAGTAGCATTCTGTGAAAATTCTTTCTGTTCTGTGCATTCAACTAACAGAGTTTAACCTTACTTTTGATTGAGCCGTTCTGAAACACTCTTTCTGTAGAAACTGCAATTGGACATGCTAAGCGCTAAGAGGCCTACATTGGGAAAAAGAATATCTTCAAATAAAAACTACACAGATGCATTCTGTGAAACTTATTTCTGATCTGTAAATTCAGTTAACAGAGATAAAACATATTTTTGATTGAGCAGTTATGAAACACAGTTTTTGTAGAAAATGCAAGTGGAGATTCGGAGCGCTAAGAGGGTAATAGTGGAAAAAGGAATGTCTTCAAATATAAACTACACAGAATCATTCGTTGAAACTTCTTTCTGATCTGTGCATTCAGCTAACAGAGTTAAACCATACTTTTGATTGAGCAGATCTGAACAATCTTTCTGTAGAAAATGCAACTGGACATTTGGAGCGCTAAGAGCGTAGTAGTGGAAAAAGGAATATATTCAAATATAAACTACACAGAAGCATTCTGTGAAACTTCTTTCTGATGTGAGCATTCAGCTAACAGAGTTAAACCATACTTTTGATTGAGCAGTTTTGAAACACTCTGTCTGTAGAAAATGCAACTGGACATTCGTAGCGCTAAGTGGGTAATAGTGGAAAAAAGAATATGTTCAAATATAAACTACACAGAAGCATTGTATGAAACTTCTTTCTGTTCTGTGCATTCAACTAACAGAGTTGAACCTTACTTTTGATTGAGCCTTTCTGAAACACTCTTTCTGTAGAAACTGCAATTAGACATTCTGAGCGCTAAGAGGCCTATATTGGGAAAAATAATATCTTCAAATAAAAACTACACAGAAGCATTGTGTGAAACTTATTTCTGATATGTTCATTAAGCTAACAGAGTTAAACCATACTTTTGATTGCGCAGTTCTGAACACTCTTTCTGTAGAAAATGCAAGTGGACATTCGGAGCGCTAAGAGGTTAATAGTGGAAAAAGGAATATATTCAAATATAAACTACACAGTAGCATTCTGTGAAAATTCTTTCTGTTCTGTGCATTCAACTAACAGAGTTGAACCTTACTTTTGATTGAGCCGTTCTGAAACACTCTTTCTGTAGAAACTGCAATTGGACATGCTAAGCGCTAAGAGGCCTACATTGGGAAAAAGAATATCTTCAAACAAAAACTACACAGATGCATTCTGTGAAACTTATTTCTGATCTGTAAATTCAGTTAACAGAGATAAAACATATTTTTGATTGAGCAGTTATGAAACACTCTTTCTGTAGAAAATGCAAGTGGAGATTCGGAGCGCTAAGATGGTAATAGTGGAAAAAGGAATGTCTCCAAATATAAACTACATAGAATCATTCTGTGAAACTTCTTTCTGATCTGTGCATTCAGCTAACAGAGTTAAACCATACTTTTGATTGAGCAGATCTGAACACTCTTTTAGTAGAAAATGCAACTGGACATTTGGAGCGCTAAGAGCGTAGTAGTGGAAAAAGGAATATATTCAAATATAAACTACACAGAAGCATTCTGTGAAACTTCTTTCTGATCTGAGCATTCAGCTAACAGAGTTAAACCATACTTTTGATTGAGCAGTTTTGAAACACTCTGTCTGTAGAAAATGCAACTGGACATTCGTAGCGCTAAGTGGGTAATAGTGGAAAAAAGAATATGTTCAAATATAAACTACACAGAAGCATTGTATGAAACTTCTTTCTGTTCTGTGCATTCAACTAACAGAGTTGAACCTGACTTTTGATTGAGCCTTTCTGAAACACTCTTTCTGTAGAAACTGCAATTGGACATTCTGAGCGCTAAGAGGCCTATATTGGGAAAAATAATATCTTCAAATAAAAACTACACAGAAGCATTGTGTGAAACTTATTTCTGATATGTTCATTAAGCTAACAGAGTTAAACCATACTTTTGATTGCGCAGTTCTGAACACTCTTTCTGTAGAAAATGCAAGTGGACATTCGGAGCGCTAAGAGGGTAATAGTGGAAAAAGGAATATATTCAAATATAAACTACACAGTAGCATTCTGTGAAAATTCTTTCTGTTCTGTGCATTCAACTAACAGAGTTGAACCTTACTTTTGATTGAGCCGTTCTGAAACACTCTTTCTGTAGAAACTGCAATTGGACATGCTAAGCGCTAAGAGGCCTACATTGGGAAAAAGAATATCTTCAAATAAAAACTACACAGATGCATTCTGTGAAACTTATTTCTGATCTGTAAATTCAGTTAACAGAGATAAAACATATTTTTGATTGAGCAGTTATGAAACACTCTTTTTGTAGAAAATGCAAGTGGAGATTCGGAGCGCTAAGAGGGTAATAGTGGAAAAAGGAATGTCTTCAAATATAAACTACACAGAATCATTCGGTGAAACTTCTTTCTGATCTGTGCATTCAGCTAACAGAGTCAAACCATACTTTTGATTGAGCAGATCTGAACACTCTTTCTGTAGAAAATGCAACTGGACATTTGGAGCGCTAAGAGCGTAGTAGTGGAAAAAGGAATATATTCAAATATAAACTACACAGAAGCATTCTGTGAAACTTCTTTCTGATCTGAGCACTCAGCTAACAGAGTTAAACCATACTTTTGATTGAGCAGTTTTGAAACACTCTGTCTGTAGAAAATGCAACTGGACATTCGTAGCGCTAAGTGGGTAATAGTGGAAAAAAGAATATGTTCAAATATAAACTACACAGAAGCATTGTATGAAACTTCTTTCTGTTCTGTGCATTCAACTAACAGAGTTGAACCTTACTTTTGATTGAGCCGTTCTGAAACACTCTTTCTGTAGAAACTGCAATTGGACATTCTGAGCGCTAAGAGGCCTATATTGGGAAAAAGAATGTCTACAAATAAAAACTACACAGAAGAATTGTGTGAAACTTCTTTCTGTTCTGTTTGTTCAACTAAAAGAGTTGAACCTTAGTTTTGATTGAGCCGTTCTGAAACACTCTTTCTGTAGAAAATGCAAGTGGAGATTCGGAGCGCTAAGAGGGTAATAGTGGAAAAAGGAATGTCTCCAAATATAAACTACACAGAATCATTCTGTGAAACTTCTTTCTGATCTGTGCATTCAGCTAACAGAGTTAAACCATACTTTTGATTGAGCAAATCTGAACACTCTTTCTGTAGATAATGCAACTGGACATTTGGAGCGCTAAGAGAGTAGTAGTGGAAAAAGGAATATATTCAAATATAAACTACACAGAAGCATTCTGTGAAACTTCTTTCTGATCTGAGCATTCAGCTAACAGAGATAAACCATACTTTTGATTGAGCAGTTTTGAAACACTCTGTCTGTAGAAAATGCAACTGGACATTCGTAGCGCTAAGTGGGTAATAGTGGAAAAAAGAATATGTTCAAATATAAACTACACAGAAGCATTGTATGAAACTTCTTTCTGTTCTGTGCATTCAACTAACGGAGTTGAACCTTACTTTTGATTGAGCCTTTCTGAAACACTCTTTCTGTAGAAACTGCAATTGGATATTCTGAGCGCTAAGAGGCCTATATTGGGAAAAATAATATCTTCAAATAAAAGCTACACAGAAGCATTGTGTGAAACTTATTACTGATATGTTCATTAAGCTAACAGAGTTAAACCATACTTTTGATTGCGCAGTTCTGAAAACTCTTTCTGTTGAAAATGCAAGTGGACATTCGGAGCGCTAAGAGGGTAATAGTGGAAAAAGGAATATATTCAAATATAAACTACACAGTAGCATTCTGTGAAAATTCTTTCTGTTCTGTGCATTCAACTAACAGAGTTGAACCTTACTTTTGATTGAGCCGTTCTGAAACACTCTTTCTGTAGAAACTGCAATTGGACATGCTAAGCGCTAAGAGGCCTATATTGGGAAAAAGAATATCTTCAAATATAAACTACACAGATGCATTCTGTGAAACTTATTTCTGATCGGTAAATTCATTTAACAGAGATAAAACATATTTTTGATTGAGCAGTTATGAAACACTCTTTTTGTAGAAAATGCAAGTGGAGATTCGGAGCGCTAAGAGGGTAATAGTGGAAAAAGGAATGTCTTCAAATATAAACTACACAGAATCATTCGGTGAAACTTCTTTCTGATCTGTGCATTCAGCTAACAGAGTTAAACCATACTTTTGATTGAGCAGATCTGAACACTCTTTCTGTAGAAAATGCAACTGGACATTTGGAGCGCTAAGAGCGTAGTAGTGGAAAAAGGAATATATTCAAATATAAACTACACAGAAGCATTCTGTGAAACTTCTTTCTGATCTGAGCATTCAGCTAACAGAGTTAAACCATACTTTTGATTGAGCAGTTTTGAAACACTCTGTCTGTAGAAAATGCAACTGGTCATTCGTAGCGCTAAGTGGGTAATAGTGGAAAAAAGAATATGTTCAAATATAAACTACACAGAAGCATTGTATGAAACTTCTTTCTGTTCTGTGCATTCAACTAACAGAGTTGAACCTTACTTTTGATTGAGCCTTTATGAAACACTCTTTCTGTAGAAACTGCAATTGGACATTCTGAGCGCTAAGAGGCCTATATTGGGAAAAGTAATATCTTCAAATAAAAACTACACAGAAGCATTGCGTGAAACTTATTTCTGATATGTTCATTAAGCTAACAGAGTTAAACCATACTTTTGATTGCGCAGTTCTGAACACTCTTTCTGTAGAAAATGCAAGTGGACATTCGGAGCGCTAAGAGGGTAATAGTGGAAAAAGGAATATATTCAAATATAAACTACACAGTAGCATTCTGTGAAAATTCTTTCTGTTCTGTGCATTCAACTAACAGAGTTGAACCTTACTTTTGATTGAGCCGTTCTGAAACACTCTTTCTGTAGAAACTGCAATTGGACATGCTAAGCGCTAAGAGGCCTACATTGGGAAAAAGAATATCTTCAAATAAAAACTACACACATGCATTCTGTGAAACTTATTTCTGATCTGTAAATTCAGTTAACAGAGATAAAACATATTTTTGATTGAGCAGTTATGAAACCCTCTTTTTGTAGAAAATGCAAGTGGAGATTCGGAGCGCTAAGAGGGTAATAGTGGAAAAAGGAATGTCTTCAAATATAAACTACACAGAATCATTCGGTGAAACTTCTTTCTGATCTGTGCATTCAGCTAACAGAGTCAAACCATACTTTTGATTGAGCAGATCTGAACACTCTTTCTGTAGAAAATGCATCTGGACATTTGGAGCGCTAAGAGCGTAGTAGTGGAAAAAGGAATATATTCAAATATAAACTACACAGAAGCATTCTGTGAAACTTCTTTCTGATCTGAGCACTCAGCTAACAGAGTTAAACCATACTTTTGATTGAGCAGTTTTGAAACACTCTGTCTGTAGAAAATGCAACTGGACATTCGTAGCGCTAAGTGGGTAATAGTGGAAAAAAGAATATGTTCAAATATAAACTACACAGAATCATTGTATGAAACTTCTTTCTGTTCTGTGCATTCAACTAACAGAGTTGAACCTTACTTTTGATTGAGCCGTTCTGAAACACTCTTTCTGTAGAAACTGCAATTGGACATTCTGAGCGCTAAGAGGCCTATATTGGGAAAATGAATGTCTACAAATAAAAACTACACAGAAGAATTGTGTGAAACTTCTTTCTGTTCTGTTTGTTCAACTAAAAGAGTTGAACCTTAGTTTTGATTGAGCCGTTCTGAAACACTCTTTCTGTAGAAAATGCAAGTGGAGATTCGGAGCGCTAAGAGGGTAATAGTGGAAAAAGGAATGTCTCCAAATATAAACTACACAGAATCATTCTGTGTAACTTCTTTCTGATCTGTGCATTCAGCTAACAGAGTTAAACCATACTTTTGATTGAGCAGATCTGAACACTCTTTTAGTAGAAAATGCAACTGGACATTTGGAGCGCTAAGAGCGTAGTAGTGGAAAAAGGAATATATTCAAATATAAACTACACAGAAGCATTCTGTGAAACTTCTTTCTGATCTGAGCATTCAGCTAACAGAGTTAAACCATACTTTTCATTGAGCAGTTTTGAAACACTCTGTCTGTAGAAAATGCAACTGGACATTCGTAGCGCTAAGTGGGTAATAGTGGAAAAAAGAATATGTTCAAATATAAACTACACAGAAGCATTGTATGAAACTTCTTTCTGTTCTGTGCATTCAACTAACAGAGTTGAACCTGACTTTTGATTGAGCCTTTCTGAATCACTCTTTCTGTAGAAACTGCAATTGGACATTCTGAGCGCTAAGAGGCCTATATTGGGAAAAATAATATCTTCAAATAAAAACTACACAGAAGCATTGTGTGAAACTTATTTCTGATATGTTCATTAAGCTAACAGAGTTAAACCATACTTTTGATTGCGCAGTTCTGAACACTCTTTCTGTAGAAAATGCAAGTGGACATTCGGAGCGCTAAGAGGGTAATAGTGGAAAAAGGAATATATTCAAATATAAACTACACAGTAGCATTCTGTGAAAATTCTTTCTGTTCTGTGCATTCAACTAACAGAGTTGAACCTTACTTTTGATTGAGCCGTTATGAAACACTCTTTCTGTAGAAACTGCAATTGGACATGCTAAGCGCTAAGAGGCCTACATTGGGAAAAAGAATATCTTCAAATAAAAACTACACAGATGCATTCTGTGAAACTTATTTCTGATCTGTAAATTCAGTTAACAGAGATAAAACATATTTTTGATTGAGCAGTTATGAAACACTCTTTTTGTAGAAAATGCAAGTGGAGATTCGGAGCGCTAAGAAGGTAATAGTGGAAAAAGGAATGTCTTCAAATATAAACTACACAGAATCATTCGGTGAAACTTCTTTCTGATCTGTGCACTCAGCTAACAGAGTTAAACCATACTTTTGATTGAGCAGATCTGAACACTCTTTCTATAGAAAATGCAACTGGACATTTGGAGCGCTAAGAGCGTAGTAGTGGAAAAAGTAATATATTCAAATATAAACTACACAGAAGCATTCTGTGAAACTTCTTTCTGATCTGAGCACTCAGCTAACAGAGTTAAACCATACTTTTGATTGAGCAGTTTTGAAACACTCTGTCTGTAGAAAATGCAACTGGACATTCGTAGCGCTAAGTGGGTAATAGTGGAAAAAAGAATATGTTCAAATATAAACTACACAGAAGCATTGTATGAAACTTCTTTCTGTTCTGTGCATTCAACTAACAGAGTTGAATCTTACTTTTGATTGAGCCGTTCTGAAACTCTCTTTCTGTAGAAACTGCAATTGGACATTCTGAGCGCTAAGAGGCCTATATTGGGAAAAAGAATGTCTACAAATAAAAACTACACAGAAGAATTGTGTGAAACTTCTTTCTGTTCTGTTTGTTCAACTAAAAGAGTTGAACCTTAGTTTTGATTGAGCGGTTCTGAAACACTCTTTCTGTAGAAAATGCAAGTGGAGATTCGGAGCGCTAAGATGGTAATAGTGGAAAAAGGAATGTCTCCAAATATAAACTACATAGAATCATTCTGTGAAACTTCTTTCTGATCTGTGCATTCAGCTAACAGAGTTAAACCATACTTTTGATTGAGCAGATCTGAACACTCTTTCTGTAGAAAATGCAACTGGACTTTTGGAGCGCTAAGAGCGTAGTAGTGGAAAAAGGAATATATTCAAATATAAACTACACAGAAGCATTCTGTGAAACTTCTTTCTGATCTGAGCATTCAGCTAACAGAGTTAAACCATACTTTTGATTGAGCAGTTTTGAAACACTCTGTCTGTAGAAAATGCAACTGGTCATTCGTAGCGCTAAGTGGGTAATAGTGGAAAAAAGAATATGTTCAAATATAAACTACACAGAAGCATTGTATGAAACTTCTTTCTGTTCTGTGCATTCAACTAACAGAGTTGAACCTTACTTTTGATTGAGCCTTTCTGAAACACTCTTTCTGTAGAAACTGCAATTGGACATTCTGAGCGCTAAGAGGCCTATATTGGGAAAAGTAATATCTTCAAATAAAAACTACACAGAAGCATTGCGTGAAACTTATTTCTGATATGTTCATTAAGCTAACAGAGTTAAACCATACTTTTGATTGCGCAGTTCTGAACACTCTTTCTGTAGAAAATGCAAGTGGACATTCGGAGCACTAAGAGGGTAATAGTGGAAAAAGGAATATATTCAAATATAAACTACACAGTAGCATTCTGTGAAAATTCTTTCTGTTCTGTGCATTCAACTAACAGAGTTGAACCTTACTTTTGATTGAGCCGTTCTGAAACACTCTTTCTGTAGAAACTGCAATTGGACATGCTAAGCGCTAAGAGGCCTACATTGGGAAAAAGAATATCTTCAAATAAAAACTACACAGATGCATTCTGTGAAACTTATTTCTGATCTGTAAATTCAGTTAACAGAGATAAAACATATTTTTGATTGAGCAGTTATGAAACACTCTTTTTGTAGAAAATGCAAGTGGAGATTCGGAGCGCTAAGAGGGTAATAGTTTAAAAAGGAATGTCTTCAAATATAAACTACACAGAATCATTCGGTGAAACTTCTTTCTGATCTGTGCATTCAGCTAACAGAGTCAAACCATACTTTTGATTGAGCAGATCTGAACACTCTTTCTGTAGAAAATGCAACTGGACATTTGGAGCGCTAAGAGCGTAGTAGTGGAAAAAGGAATATATTCAAATATAAACTACACAGAAGCATTCTGTGAAACTTCTTTCTGATCTGAGCACTCAGCTAACAGAGTTAAACCATACTTTTGATTGAGCAGTTTTGAAACACTCTGTCTGTAGAAAATGCAACTGGACATTCGTAGCGCTAAGTGGGTAATAGTGGAAAAAAGAATATGTTCAAATATAAACTACACAGAAGCATTGTATGAAACTTCTTTCTGTTCTGTGCATTCAACTAACAGAGTTGAACCTTACTTTTGATTGAGCCGTTCTGAAACACTCTTTCTGTAGAAACTGCAATTGGACATTCTGAGCGCTAAGAGGCCTATATTGGGAAAAAGAATGTCTACAAATAAAAACTACACAGAAGAATTGTGTGAAACTTCTTTCTGTTCTGTTTGTTCAACTAAAAGAGTTGAACCTTAGTTTTGATTGAGCCGTTCTGAAACACTCTTTCTGTAGAAAATGCAAGTGGAGATTCGGAGCGCTAAGAGGGTAATAGTGGAAAAAGGAATGTCTCCAAATATAAACTACACAGAATCATTCTGTGAAACTTCTTTCTAATCTGTGCATTCAGCTAACAGAGTTAAACCATACTTTTGATTGAGCAAATCTGAACACTCTTTCTGTAGATAATGCAACTGGACATTTGGAGCGCTAAGAGAGTAGTAGTGGAAAAAGGAATATATTCAAATATAAACTACACAGAAGCATTCTGTGAAACTTCTTTCTGATCTGAGCATTCAGCTAACAGAGATAAACCATACTTTTGATTGAGCAGTTTTGAAACACTCTGTCTGTAGAAAATGCAACTGGACATTCGTAGCGCTAAGTGGGTAATAGTGGAAAAAAGAATATGTTCAAATATAAACTACACAGAAGCATTGTATGAAACTTCTTTCTGTTCTGTGCATTCAACTAACGGAGTTGAACCTTACTTTTGATTGAGCCTTTCTGAAACACTCTTTCTGTAGAAACTGCAATTGGATATTCTGAGCGCTAAGAGGCCTATATTGGGAAAAATAATATCTTCAAATAAAAGCTACACAGAAGCATTGTGTGAAACTTATTACTGATATGTTCATTAAGCTAACAGAGTTAAACCATACTTTTGATTGCGCAGTTCTGAAAACTCTTTCTGTTGAAAATGCAAGTGGACATTCGGAGCGCTAAGAGGGTAATAGTGGAAAAAGGAATATATTCAAATATAAACTACACAGTAGCATTCTGTGAAAATTCTTTCTGTTCTGTGCATTCAACTAACAGAGTTGAACCTTACTTTTGATTGAGCCGTTCTGAAACACTCTTTCTGTAGAAACTGCAATTGGACATGCTAAGCGCTAAGAGACCTATATTGGGAAAAAGAATATCTTCAAATATAAACTACACAGATGCATTCTGTGAAACTTATTTCTGATCGGTAAATTCATTTAACAGAGATAAAACATATTTTTGATTGAGCAGTTATGAAACACTCTTTTTGTAGAAAATGCAAGTGGAGATTCGGAGCGCTAAGAGGGTAATAGTGGAAAAAGGAATGTCTTCAAATATAAACTACACAGAATCATTCGGTGAAACTTCTTTCTGATCTGTGCATTCAGCTAACAGAGTTAAACCATACTTTTGATTGAGCAGATCTGAACACTCTTTCTGTAGAAAATGCAACTGGACATTTGGAGCGCTAAGAGCGTAGTAGTGGAAAAAGGAATATATTCAAATATAAACTACACAGAAGCATTCTGTGAAACTTCTTTCTGATCTGAGCATTCAGCTAACAGAGTTAAACCATACTTTTGATTGAGCAGTTTTGAAACACTCTGTCTGTAGAAAATGCAACTGGTCATTCGTAGCGCTAAGTGGGTAATAGTGGAAAAAAGAATATGTTCAAATATAAACTACACAGAAGCATTGTATGAAACTTCTTTCTGTTCTGTGCATTCAACTAACAGAGTTGAACCTTACTTTTGATTGAGCCTTTCTGAAACACTCTTTCTGTAGAAACTGCAATTGGACATTCTGAGCGCTAAGAGGCCTATATTGGGAAAAGTAATATCTTCAAATAAAAACTACACAGAAGCATTGCGTGAAACTTATTTCTGATATGTTCATTAAGCTAACAGAGTTAAACCATACTTTTGATTGCGCAGTTGTGAACACTCCTTCTGTAGAAATTCAAGTGGACATTCGGAGCGCTAAGAGGGTAATAGTGGAAAAAGGAATATATTCAAATATAAACTACACAGTAGCATTCTGTGAAAATTCTTTCTGTTCTGTGCATTCAACTAACAGAGTTGAACCTTACTTTTGATTGAGCCGTTCTGAAACACTCTTTCTGTAGAAACTGCAATTGGACA
The DNA here is from genome assembly GCF_028878055.3 of Symphalangus syndactylus. NCBI lineage: Eukaryota > Metazoa > Chordata > Mammalia > Primates > Hylobatidae > Symphalangus > Symphalangus syndactylus. The sequence goes on from NC_072435.2 coordinate 132,828,392, forward strand.
TGCTAAGCGCTAAGAGGCCTACATTGGGAAAAAGAATATCTTCAAATAAAAACTACACAGATGCATTCTGTGAAACTTATTTCTGATCTGTAAATTCAGTTAACAGAGATAAAACATATTTTTGATTGAGCAGTTATGAAACACTCTTTTTGTAGAAAATGCAAGTGGAGATTCGGAGCGCTAAGAGGGTAATAGTGGAAAAAGGAATGTCTTCAAATATAAACTACACAGAATCATTCGGTGAAACTTCTTTCTGATCTGTGCATTCAGCTAACAGAGTCAAACCATACTTTTGATTGAGCAGATCTGAACACTCTTTCTGTAGAAAATGCATCTGGACATTTGGAGCGCTAAGAGCGTAGTAGTGGAAAAAGGAATATATTCAAATATAAACTACACAGAAGCATTCTGTGAAACTTCTTTCTGATCTGAGCACTCAGCTAACAGAGTTAAACCATACTTTTGATTGAGCAGTTTTGAAACACTCTGTCTGTAGAAAATGCAACTGGACATTCGTAGCGCTAAGTGGGTAATAGTGGAAAAAAGAATATGTTCAAATATAAACTACACAGAATCATTGTATGAAACTTCTTTCTGTTCTGTGCATTCAACTAACAGAGTTGAACCTTACTTTTGATTGAGCCGTTCTGAAACACTCTTTCTGTAGAAACTGCAATTGGACATTCTGAGCGCTAAGAGGCCTATATTGGGAAAATGAATGTCTACAAATAAAAACTACACAGAAGAATTGTGTGAAACTTCTTTCTGTTCTGTTTGTTCAACTAAAAGAGTTGAACCTTAGTTTTGATTGAGCCGTTCTGAAACACTCTTTCTGTAGAAAATGCAAGTGGAGATTCGGAGCGCTAAGAGGGTAATAGTGGAAAAAGGAATGTCTCCAAATATAAACTACACAGAATCATTCTGTGTAACTTCTTTCTGATCTGTGCATTCAGCTAACAGAGTTAAACCATACTTTTGATTGAGCAGATCTGAACACTCTTTTAGTAGAAAATGCAACTGGACATTTGGAGCGCTAAGAGCGTAGTAGTGGAAAAAGGAATATATTCAAATATAAACTACACAGAAGCATTCTGTGAAACTTCTTTCTGATCTGAGCATTCAGCTAACAGAGTTAAACCATACTTTTGATTGAGCAGTTTTGAAACACTCTGTCTGTAGAAAATGCAACTGGACATTCGTAGCGCTAAGTGGGTAATAGTGGAAAAAAGAATATGTTCAAATATAAACTACACAGAAGCATTGTATGAAACTTCTTTCTGTTCTGTGCATTCAACTAACAGAGTTGAACCTGACTTTTGATTGAGCCTTTCTGAAACACTCTTTCTGTAGAAACTGCAATTGGACATTCTGAGCGCTAAGAGGCCTATATTGGGAAAAATAATATCTTCAAATAAAAACTACACAGAAGCATTGTGTGAAACTTATTTCTGATATGTTCATTAAGCTAACAGAGTTAAACCATACTTTTGATTGCGCAGTTCTGAACACTCTTTCTGTAGAAAATGCAAGTGGACATTCGGAGCGCTAAGAGGGTAATAGTGGAAAAAGGAATATATTCAAATATAAACTACACAGTAGCATTCTGTGAAAATTCTTTCTGTTCTGTGCATTCAACTAACAGAGTTGAACCTTACTTTTGATTGAGCCGTTCTGAAACACTCTTTCTGTAGAAACTGCAATTGGACATGCTAAGCGCTAAGAGGCCTACATTGGGAAAAAGAATATCTTCAAATAAAAACTACACAGATGCATTCTGTGAAACTTATTTCTGATCTGTAAATTCAGTTAACAGAGATAAAACATATTTTTGATTGAGCAGTTATGAAACACACTTTTTGTAGAAAATGCAAGTGGAGATTCGGAGCCCTAAGAAGGTAATAGTGGAAAAAGGAATGTCTTCAAATATAAACTACACAGAATCATTCGGTGAAACTTCTTTCTGATCTGTGCACTCAGCTAACAGAGTTAAACCATACTTTTGATTGAGCAGATCTGAACACTCTTTCTATAGAAAATGCAACTGGACATTTGGAGCGCTAAGAGCGTAGTAGTGGAAAAAGGAATATATTCAAATATAAACTACACAGAAGCATTCTGTGAAACTTCTTTCTGATCTGAGCACTCAGCTAACAGAGTTAAACCATACTTTTGATTGAGCAGTTTTGAAACACTCTGTCTGTAGAAAATGCAACTGGACATTCGTAGCGCTAAGTGGGTAATAGTGGAAAAAAGAATATGTTCAAATATAAACTACACAGAAGCATTGTATGAAACTTCTTTCTGTTCTGTGCATTCAACTAACAGAGTTGAACCTTACTTTTGATTGAGCCGTTCTGAAACTCTCTTTCTGTAGAAACTGCAATTGGACATTCTGAGCGCTAAGAGGCCTATATTGGGAAAAAGAATGTCTACAAATAAAAACTACACAGAAGAATTGTGTGAAACTTCTTTCTGTTCTGTTTGTTCAACTAAAAGAGTTGAACCTTAGTTTTGATTGAGCCGTTCTGAAACACTCTTTCTGTAGAAAATGCAAGTGGAGATTCGGAGCGCTAAGATGGTAATAGTGGAAAAAGGAATGTCTCCAAATATAAACTACATAGAATCATTCTGTGAAACTTCTTTCTGATCTGTGCATTCAGCTAACAGAGTTAAACCATACTTTTGATTGAGCAGATCTGAACACTCTTTCTGTAGAAAATGCAACTGGACTTTTGGAGCGCTAAGAGAGTAGTAGTGGAAAAAGGAATATATTCAAATATAAACTACACAGAAGCATTCTGTGAAACTTCTTTCTGATCTGAGCATTCAGCTAACAGAGTTAAACCATACTTTTGATTGAGCAGTTTTGAAACACTCTGTCTGTAGAAAATGCAACTGGACATTCGTAGCGCTAAGTGGGTAATAGTGGAAAAAAGAATATGTTCAAATATAAACTACACAGAAGCATTGTATGAAACTACTTTCTGTTCTGTGCATTCAACTAACAGAGTTGAACCTTACTTTTGATTGAGCCTTTCTGAAACACTCTTTCTGTAGAAACTGCCATTAGACATTCTGAGCGCTAAGAGGCCTATATTGGGAAAAATAATATCTTCAAATAAAAACTACACAGAAGCATTGTGTGAAACTTATTTCTGATATGTTCATTAAGCTAACAGAGTTAAACCATACTTTTGATTGCGCAGTTCTGAACACTCTTTCTGTAGAAAATGCAAGTGGACATTCAGAGCGCTAAGAGGGTAATAGTGGAAAAAGGAATATATTCAAATATAAACTACACAGTAGCATTCTGTGAAAATTCTTTCTGTTCTGTGCATTCAACTAACAGAGTTGAACCTTACTTTTGATTGAGCCGTTCTGAAACACTCTTTCTGTAGAAACTGCAATTGGACATGCTAAGCGCTAAGAGGCCTACATTGGGAAAAAGAATATCTTCAAATAAAAACTACACAGATGCATTCTGTGAAACTTATTTCTGATCTGTAAATTCAGTTAACAGAGATAAAACATATTTTTGATTGAGCAGTTATGAAACACAGTTTTTGTAGAAAATGCAAGTGGAGATTCGGAGCGCTAAGAGGGTAATAGTGGAAAAAGGAATGTCTTCAAATATAAACTACACAGAATCATTCGTTGAAACTTCTTTCTGATCTGTGCATTCAGCTAACAGAGTTAAACCATACTTTTGATTGAGCAGATCTGAACAATCTTTCTGTAGAAAATGCAACTGGACAATTGGAGCGCTAAGAGCGTAGTAGTGGAAAAAGGAATATATTCAAATATAAACTACACAGAAGCATTCTGTGAAACTTCTTTCTGATCTGAGCATTCAGCTAACAGAGTTAAACCATACTTTTGATTGAGCAGTTTTGAAACACTCTGTCTGTAGAAAATGCAACTGGACATTCGTAGCGCTAAGTGGGTAATAGTGGAAAAAAGAATATGTTCAAATATAAACTACACAGAAGCATTGTATGAAACTTCTTTCTGTTCTGTGCATTCAACTAACAGAGTTGAACCTTACTTTTGATTGAGCCTTTCTGAAACACTCTTTCTGTAGAAACTGCAATTAGACATTCTGAGCGCTAAGAGGCCTATATTGGGAAAAATAATATCTTCAAATAAAAACTACACAGAAGCATTGTGTGAAACTTATTTCTGATATGTTCATTAAGCTAACAGAGTTAAACCATACTTTTGATTGCGCAGTTCTGAACACTCTTTCTGTAGAAAATGCAAGTGGACATTCGGAGCGCTAAGAGGGTAATAGTGGAAAAAGGAATATATTCAAATATAAACTACACAGTAGCATTCTGTGAAAATTCTTTCTGTTCTGTGCATTCAACTAACAGAGTTGAACCTTACTTTTGATTGAGCCGTTCTGAAACACTCTTTCTGTAGAAACTGCAATTGGACATGCTAAGCGCTAAGAGGCCTACATTGGGAAAAAGAATATCTTCAAATAAAAACTACACAGATGCATTCTGTGAAACTTATTTCTGATCTGTAAATTCAGTTAACAGAGATAAAACATATTTTTGATTGAGCAGTTATGAAACACTCTTTTTGTAGAAAATGCAAGTGGAGATTCGGAGCGCTAAGAAGGTAATAGTGGAAAAAGGAATGTCTTCAAATATAAACTACACAGAATCATTCGGTGAAACTTCTTTCTGATCTGTGCACTCAGCTAACAGAGTTAAACCATACTTTTGATTGAGCAGATCTGAACACTCTTTCTATAGAAAATGCAACTGGACATTTGGAGCGCTAAGAGCGTAGTAGTGGAAAAAGGAATATATTCAAATATAAACTACACAGAAGCATTCTGTGAAACTTCTTTCTGATCTGAGCACTCAGCTAACAGAGTTAAACCATACTTTTGATTGAGCAGTTTTGAAACACTCTGTCTGTAGAAAATGCAACTGGACATTCGTAGCGCTAAGTGGGTAATAGTGGAAAAAAGAATATGTTCAAATATAAACTACACAGAAGCATTGTATGAAACTTCTTTCTGTTCTGTGCATTCAACTAACAGAGTTGAACCTTACTTTTGATTGAGCCGTTCTGAAACTCTCTTTCTGTAGAAACTGCAATTGGACATTCTGAGCGCTAAGAGGCCTATATTGGGAAAAAGAATGTCTACAAATAAAAACTACACAGAAGAATTGTGTGAAACTTCTTTCTGTTCTGTTTGTTCAACTAAAAGAGTTGAACCTTAGTTTTGATTGAGCCGTTCTGAAACACTCTTTCTGTAGAAAATGCAAGTGGAGATTCGGAGCGCTAAGATGGTAATAGTGGAAAAAGGAATGTCTCCAAATATAAACTACATAGAATCATTCTGTGAAACTTCTTTCTGATCTGTGCATTCAGCTAACAGAGTTAAACCATACTTTTGATTGAGCAGATCTGAACACTCTTTCTGTAGAAAATGCAACTGGACTCTTGGAGCGCTAAGAGAGTAGTAGTGGAAAAAGGAATATATTCAAATATAAACTACACAGAAGCATTCTGTGAAACTTCTTTCTGATCTGAGCATTCAGCTAACAGAGTTAAACCATACTTTTGATTGAGCAGTTTTGAAACACTCTGTCTGTAGAAAATGCAACTGGACATTCGTAGCGCTAAGTGGGTAATAGTGGAAAAAAGAATATGTTCAAATATAAACTACACAGAAGCATTGTATGAAACTACTTTCTGTTCTGTGCATTCAACTAACAGAGTTGAACCTTACTTTTGATTGAGCCTTTCTGAAACACTCTTTCTGTAGAAACTGCCATTAGACATTCTGAGCGCTAAGAGGCCTATATTGGGAAAAATAATATCTTCAAATAAAAACTACACAGAAGCATTGTGTGAAACTTATTTCTGATATGTTCATTAAGCTAACAGAGTTAAACCATACTTTTGATTGCGCAGTTCTGAACACTCTTTCTGTAGAAAATGCAAGTGGACATTCGGAGCGCTAAGAGGGTAATAGTGGAAAAAGGAATATATTCAAATATAAACTACACAGTAGCATTCTGTGAAAATTCTTTCTGTTCTGTGCATTCAACTAACAGAGTTGAACCTTACTTTTGATTGAGCCGTTCTGAAACACTCTTTCTGTAGAAACTGCAATTGGACATGCTAAGCGCTAAGAGGCCTACATTGGGAAAAAGAATATCTTCAAATAAAAACTACACAGATGCATTCTGTGAAACTTATTTCTGATCTGTAAATTCAGTTAACAGAGATAAAACATATTTTTGATTGAGCAGTTATGAAACACAGTTTTTGTAGAAAATGCAAGTGGAGATTCGGAGCGCTAAGAGGGTAATAGTGGAAAAAGGAATGTCTTCAAATATAAACTACACAGAATCATTCGTTGAAACTTCTTTCTGATCTGTGCATTCAGCTAACAGAGTTAAACCATACTTTTGATTGAGCAGATCTGAACAATCTTTCTGTAGAAAATGCAACTGTACATTTTGAGCGCTAAGAGCGTAGTAGTGGAAAAAGGAATATATTCAAATATAAACTACACAGAAGCATTCTGTGAAACTTCTTTCTGATCTGAGCATTCAGCTAACAGAGTTAAACCATACTTTTGATTGAGCAGTTTTGAAACACTCTGTCTGTAGAAAATGCAACTGGACATTCGTAGCGCTAAGTGGGTAATAGTGGAAAAAAGAATATGTTCAAATATAAACTACACAGAAGCATTGTATGAAACTTCTTTCTGTTCTGTGCATTCAACTAACAGAGTTGAACCTTACTTTTGATTGAGCCTTTCTGAAACACTCTTTCTGTAGAAACTGCAATTAGACATTCTGAGCGCTAAGAGGCCTATATTGGGAAAAATAATATCTTCAAATAAAAACTACACAGAAGCATTGTGTGAAACTTATTTCTGATATGTTCATTAAGCTAACAGAGTTAAACCATACTTTTGATTGCGCAGTTCTGAACACTCTTTCTGTAGAAAATGCAAGTGGACATTCGGAGCGCTAAGAGGGTAATAGTGGAAAAAGGAATATATTCAAATATAAACTACACAGTAGCATTCTGTGAAAATTCTTTCTGTTCTGTGCATTCAACTAACAGAGTTGAACCTTACTTTTGATTGAGCCGTTCTGAAACACTCTTTCTGTAGAAACTGCAATTGGACATGCTAAGCGCTAAGAGGCCTACATTGGGAAAAAGAATATCTTCAAATAAAAACTACACAGATGCATTCTGTGAAACTTATTTCTGATCTGTAAATTCAGTTAACAGAGATAAAACATATTTTTGATTGAGCAGTTATGAAACACTCTTTTTGTAGAAAATGCAAGTGGAGATTCGGAGCGCTAAGAGGTTAATTGTGGAAAAAGGAATGTCTTCAAATATAAACTACACAGAATCATTCGGTGAAACTTCTTTCTGATCTGTGCATTCAGCTAACAGAGTTAAACCATACTTTTGATTGAGCAGATCTGAACACTCTTTCTGTAGAAAATGCAACTGGACATTTTGAGCGCTAAGAGCGTAGTAGTGGAAAAAGGAATATATTCAAATATAAACTACACAGAAGCATTCTGTGAAACTTCTTTCTGATCTGAGCATTCAGCTAACAGAGTTAAACCATACTTTTGATTGAGCAGTTTTGAAACACTCTGTCTGTAGAAAATGCAACTGGTCATTCGTAGCGCTAAGTGGGTAATAGTGGAAAAAAGAATATGTTCAAATATAAACTACACAGAAGCATTGTATGAAACTTCTTTCTGTTCTGTGCATTCAACTAACAGAGTTGAACCTTACTTTTGATTGAGCCTTTCTGAAACACTCTTTCTGTAGAAACTGCAATTGGACATTCTGAGCGCTAAGAGGCCTATATTGGGAAAAGTAATATCTTCAAATAAAAACTACACAGAAGCATTGCGTGAAACTTATTTCTGATATGTTCATTAAGCTAACAGAGTTAAACCATACTTTTGATTGCTCAGTTCTGAACACTCTTTCTGTAGAAAATGCAAGTGGACATTCGGAGCGCTAAGAGGGTAATAGTGGAAAAAGGAATATATTCAAATATAAACTACACAGTAGCATTCTGTGAAAATTCTTTCTGTTCTGTGCATTCAACTAACAGAGTTGAACCTTACTTTTGATTGAGCCGTTCTGAAACACTCTTTCTGTAGAAACTGCAATTGGACATGCTAAGCGCTAAGAGGCCTACATTGGGAAAAAGAATATCTTCAAATAAAAACTACACAGATGCATTCTGTGAAACTTATTTCTGATCTGTAAATTCAGTTAACAGAGATAAAACATATTTTTGATTGAGCAGTTATGAAACACTCTTTTTGTAGAAAATGCAAGTGGAGATTCGGAGCGCTAAGAGGGTAATAGTGGAAAAAGGAATGTCTTCAAATATAAACTACACAGAATCATTCGGTGAAACTTCTTTCTGATCTGTGCATTCAGCTAACAGAGTCAAACCATACTTTTGATTGAGCAGATCTGAACACTCTTTCTGTAGAAAATGCATCTGGACATTTGGAGCGCTAAGAGCGTAGTAGTGGAAAAAGGAATATATTCAAATATAAACTACACAGAAGCATTCTGTGAAATTTCTTTCTGATCTGAGCACTCAGCTAACAGAGTTAAACCATACTTTTGATTGAGCAGTTTTGAAACACTCTGTCTGTAGAAAATGCAACTGGACATTCGTAGCGCTAAGTGGGTAATAGTGGAAAAAAGAATATGTTCAAATATAAACTACACAGAATCATTGTATGAAACTTCTTTCTGTTCTGTGCATTCAACTAACAGAGTTGAACCTTACTTTTGATTGAGCCGTTCTGAAACACTCTTTCTGTAGAAACTGCAATTGGACATTCTGAGTGCTAAGAGGCCTATATTGGGAAAACGAATGTCTACAAATAAAAACTACACAGAAGAATTGTGTGAAAGTTGTTTCTGTTCTGTTTGTTCAACTAAAAGAGTTGAACCTTAGTTTTGATTGAGCCGTTCTGAAACACTCTTTCTGTAGAAAATGCAAGTGGAGATTCGGAGCGCTAAGAGGGTAATAGTGGAAAAAGGAATGTCTCCAAATATAAACTACACAGAATCATTCTGTGTAACTTCTTTCTGATCTGTGCATTCAGCTAACAGAGTTAAACCATACTTTTGATTGAGCAGATCTGAACACTCTTTAAGTAGAAAATGCAAATGGACATTTGGGGCGCTAAGAGCGTAGTAGTGGAAAAAGGAATATATTCAAATATAAACTACACAGAAGCATTCTGTGAAACTTCTTTCTGATCTGAGCATTCAGCTAACAGAGTTAAACCATACTTTTGATTGAGCAGTTTTGAAACACTCTGTCTGTAGAAAATGCAACTGGACATTCGTAGCGCTAAGTGGGTAATAGTGGAAAAAAGAATATGTTCAAATATAAACTACACAGAAGCATTGTATGAAACTTCTTTCTGTTCTGTGCATTCAACTAACAGAGTTGAACCTGACTTTTGATTGAGCCTTTCTGAAACACTCTTTCTGTAGAAACTGCAATTGGACATTCTGAGCGCTAAGAGGCCTATATTGGGAAAAATAATATCTTCAAATAAAAACTACACAGAAGCATTGTGTGAAATTTATTTCTGATATGTTCATTAAGCTAACAGAGTTAAACCATACTTTTGATTGCGCAGTTCTGAACACTCTTTCTGTAGAAAATGCAAGTGGACATTCGGAGCGCTAAGAGGGTAATAGTGGAAAAAGGAATATATTCAAATATAAACTACACAGTAGCATTCTGTGAAAATTCTTTCTGTTCTGTGCATTCAACTAACAGAGTTCAACCTTACTTTTGATTGAGCCGTTCTGAAACACTCTTTCTGTAGAAACTGCAATTGGACATGCTAAGCGCTAAGAGGCCTACATTGGGAAAAAGAATATCTTCAAATAAAAACTACACAGATGCATTCTGTGAAACTTATTTCTGATCTGTAAATTCAGTTAACAGAGATAAAACATATTTTTGATTGAGCAGTTATGAAACACACTTTTTGTAGAAAATGCAAGTGGAGATTCGGAGCGCTAAGAGGGTAATAGTGGAAAAAGGAATGTCTTCAAATATAAACTACACAGAATCATTCGTTGAAACTTCTTTCTGATCTGTGCATTCAGCTAACAGAGTTAAACCATACTTTTGATTGAGCAGATCTGAACAATCTTTCTGTAGAAAATGCAACTGGACATTTGGAGCGCTAAGAGCGTAGTAGTGGAAAAAGGAATATATTCAAATATAAACTACACAGAAGCATTCTGTGAAACTTCTTTCTGATCTGAGCATTCAGCTAACAGAGTTAAACCATACTTTTGATTGAGCAGTTCTGAAACACTCTGTCTGTAGAAAATGCAACTGGTCATTCGTAGCGCTAAGTGAGTAATAGTGGAAAAAAGAATATGTTCAAATATAAACTACACAGAAGCATTGTATCAAACTTCTTTCTGTTCTGTGCATTCAACTAACAGAGTTGAACCTTACTTTTGATTGAGCCTTTCTGAAACACTCTTTCTGTAGAAACTGCAATTGGACATTCTGAGCGCTAAGAGGCCTATATTGGGAAAAGTAATATCTTCAAATTAAAACTACACAGAAGCATTGCGTGAAACTTATTTCTGATATGTTCATTAAGCTAACAGAGTTAAACCATACTTTTGATTGCGCAGTTCTGAACACTCTTTCTGTAGAAAATGCAAGTGGACATTCCGAGCGCTAAGAGGGTAATAGTGGAAAAAGGAATATATTCAAATATAAACTACACAGTAGCATTCTGTGAAAATTCTTTCTGTTCTGTGCATTCAACTAACAGAGTTGAACCTTACTTTTGATTGAGCCGTTCTGAAACACTCTTTCTGTAGAAACTGCAATTGGACATGCTAAGCGCTAAGAGGCCTACATTGGGAAAAAGAATATCTTCAAATAAAAACTACACAGATGCATTCTGTGAAACTTATTTCTGATCTGTAAATTCAGTTAACAGAGATAAAACATATTTTTGATTGAGCAGTTATGAAACACTCTTTTTGTAGAAAATGCAAGTGGAGATTCGGAGCGCTAAGAGGGTAATAGTGGAAAAAGGAATGTCTTCAAATATAAACTACACAGAATCATTCGGTGAAACTTCTTTCTGATCTGTGCATTCAGCTAACAGAGTCAAACCATACTTTTGATTGAGCAGATCTGAACACTCTTTCTGTAGAAAATGCAACTGGACATTTGGAGCGCTAAGAGCGTAGTAGTGGAAAAAGGAATATATTCAAATATAAACTACACAGAAGCATTCTGTGAAACTTCTTTCTGATCTGAGCACTCAGCTAACAGAGTTAAACCATACTTTTGATTGAGCAGTTTTGAAACACTCTGTCTGTAGAAAATGCAACTGGACATTCGTAGCGCTAAGTGGGTAATAGTGGAAAAAAGAATATGTTCAAATATAAACTACACAGAATCATTGTATGAAACTTCTTTCTGTTCTGTGCATTCAACTAACAGAGTTGAACCTTACTTTTGATTGAGCCGTTCTGAAACACTCTTTCTGTAGAAACTGCAATTGGACATTCTGAGCGCTAAGAGGCCTATATTGGGAAAAATAATATCTTCAAATAAAAACTACACAGAAGCATTGTGTGAAACTTATTTCTGATATGTTCATTAAGCTAACAGAGTTAAACCATACTTTTGATTGCGCAGTTCTGAACACTCTTTCTGTAGAAAATGCAAGTGGACATTCGGAGCGCTAAGAGGGTAATAGTGGAAAAAGGAATATATTCAAATATAAACTACACAGTAGCATTCTGTGAAAATTCTTTCTGTTCTGTGCATTCAACTAACAGAGTTGAACCTTACTTTTGATTGAGTCGTTCTGAAACACTCTTTCTGTAGAAACTGCAATTGGACATGCTAAGCGCTAAGAGGCCTACATTGGGAAAAAGAATATCTTCAAATAAAAACTACACAGATGCATTCTGTGAAACTTATTTCTGATCTGTAAATTCAGTTAACAGAGATAAAACATATTTTTGAGTGAGCAGTTATGAAACACTCTTTTTGTAGAAAATGCAAGTGGAGATTCGGAGCGCTAAGAGGGTAATAGTGGAAAAAGGAATGTCTTCAAATATAAACTACACAGAATCATTCGGTGAAACTTCTTTCTGATCTGTGCACTCAGCTAACAGAGTTAAACCATACTTTTGATTGAGCAGATCTGAACACTCTTTCTATAGAAAATGCAACTGGACATTTGGAGCGCTAAGAGCGTAGTAGTGGAAAAAGGAATATATTCAAATATAAACTACACAGAAGCATTCTGTGAAACTTCTTTCTGATCTGAGCACTCAGCTAACAGAGTTAAACCATACTTTTGATTGAGCAGTTTTGAAACACTCTGTCTGTAGAAAATGCAACTGGACATTCGTAGCGCTAAGTGGGTAATAGTGGAAAAAAGAATATGTTCAAATATAAACTACACAGAAGCATTGTATGAAACTTCTTTCTGTTCTGTGCATTCAACTAACAGAGTTGAACCTTACTTTTGATTGAGCCGTTCTGAAACACTCTTTCTGTAGAAACTGCAATTGGACATTCTGAGCGCTAAGAGGCCTATATTGGGAAAAAGAATGTCTACAAATAAAAACTACACAGAAGAATTGTGTGAAACTTCTTTCTGTTCTGTTTGTTCAACTAAAAGAGTTGAACCTTAGTTTTGATTGAGCCGTTCTGAAACACTCTTTCTGTAGAAAATGCAAGTGGAGATTCGGAGCGCTAAGATGGTAATAGTGGAAAAAGGAATGTCTCCAAATATAAACTACACAGAATCATTCTGTGAAACTTCTTTCTGATCTGTGCATTCAGCTAACAGAGTTAAATCATACTTTTGATTGAGCAGATCTGAACACTCTTTCTGTAGAAAATGCAACTGGACATTTGGAGCGCTAAGAGAGTACTAGTGGAAAAAGGAATATATTCAAATATAAACTACACAGAAGCATTCTGTGAAACTTCTTTCTGATCTGAGCATTCAGCTAACAGAGTTAAACCATACTTTTGATTGAGCAGTTTTGAAACACTCTGTCTGTAGAAAATGCAACTGGACATTCGTAGCGCTAAGTGGGTAATAGTGGAAAAAAGAATATGTTCAAATATAAACTACACAGAAGCATTGTATGAAACTTCTTTCTGTTCTGTGCATTCAAATAACAGAGTTGAACCTGACTTTTGATTGAGCCTTTCTGAAAAACTCTTTCTGTAGAAACTGCAATTGGACATACTGAGCGCTAAGAGGCCTATATTGGGAAAAATAATATCTTCAAATAAAAACTACACAGAAGCATTGTGTGAAACTTATTTCTGATATGTTCATTAAGCTAACAGAGTTAAACCATACTTTTGATTGCGCAGTTCTGAACACTCTTTGTGTAGAAAATGCAAGTGGACATTCGGAGCGCTAAGAGGGTAATAGTGGAAAAAGGAATATATTCAAATATAAACTACACAGTAGCATTCTGTGAAAATTCTTTCTGTTCTGTGTATTCAACTAACAGAGTTGAACCTTACTTTTGATTGAGCCGTTCTGAAACACTCTTTCTGTAGAAACTGCAATTGGACATGCTAAGCGCTAAGAGGCCTACATTGGGAAAAAGAATATCTTCAAATAAAAACTACACAGATGCATTCTGTGAAACTTATTTCTGATCTGTAAATTCAGTTAACAGAGATAAACATATTTTTGATTGAGCAGTTATGAAACACTCTTTTTGTAGAAAATGCAAGTGGAGGTTCGGAGCGCTAAGAGGGTAATAGTGGAAAAAGGAATGTCTTCAAATATAAACTACACAGAATCATTCGGTGAAACTTCTTTCTGATCTGTGCATTCAGCTAACAGAGTTAAACCATACTTTTGATTGAGCAGATCTGAACACTCTTTCTGTAGAAAATGCAACTGGACATTTGGAGCGCTAAGAGCGTAGTTGTGGAAAAATGAATATATTCAAATATAAACTACACAGAAGCATTCTGTGAAACTTCTTTCTGATCTGAGCACTCAACTAACAGAGTTAAACCATACTTTTGATTGAGCAGTTTTGAAACACTCTGTCTGTAGAAAATGCAACTGGACATTCGTAGCGCTAAGTGGGTAATAGTGGAAAAAAGAATATGTTCAAATATAAACTACACAGAAGCATTGTATGAAACATCTTCCTGTTCTGTGCATTCAACTAACAGAGTTGAACCTTACTTTTGATTGAGCCGTTCTGAAACACTCTTTCTGTAGAAACTGCAATTGGACATTCTGAACGCTAGGAGGCCTATTTTGGGAAAAAGAATGTCTACAAATAAAAACTACACAGAAGAATTGTGTGAAACTTCTTTCTGTTCTGTTTGTTCAACTAAAAGAGTTGAACCTTAGTTTTGATTGAGCCGTTCTGAAACACTCTTTCTGTAGAAAATGCAAGTGGAGATTCTGAGCGCTAAGAGGGTAATAGTGGAAAAAGGAATGTCTCCAAATATAAACTACAGGGAATCATTCTGTGAAACTTCTTTCTGATCTGTGCATTCAGCTAACAGAGTTAAACCATACTTTTGATTGAGCAGATCTGAACACACTTTCTGCAGAAAATCCAACTGGACATTTGGAGCGCTAAGAGAGTAGTAGTGGAAAAAGGAATATATTCAAATATAAACTACACAGAAGCATTCTGTGAAACTTCTTCCTGATCTGAGCATTCAGCTAACAGAGTTAAACCGTACTTTTGATTGAGCAGTTTTGAAACACTCTGTCTGTAGAAAATGCAACTGGACATTCGTAGCACTAAGTGGGTAATAGTGGAAAAAAGAATATGTTCAAATATAAACTACACAGAAGCATTGTATGAAACTTCTTTCTGTTCTGTGCATTCAACTAACAGAGTTGAACCTGACTTTTGATTGAGCCTTTCTGAAACACTCTTTCTGTAGAAACTGCAATTGGACATTCTGAGCGCTAAGAGGCCTTTACTGGGAAAAATAATATCTTCAAATAAAAAATACACAGAAGCATTGTGTGAAACTTATTTCTGATATGTTCATTAAGCTAACAGAGTTAAAACATACTTTTGATTGCGCAGTTCTGAACACTCTTTCTGTAGAAAATGCAAGTGGACATTCGGAGCGCTAAGAGGGTAATAGTGGAAAAAGGAATATTTTCAAATATAAACTACACAGTAGCATTCTGTGAAAATTCTTTCTGTTCTGTGCATTCAACTAACAGAGTTGAACCTTACTTTTGATTGAGCCGTTCTGAAACACTCTTTCTGTAGAAACTGCAATTGGACATGCTAAGCGCTAAGAGGCTTATATTGGGAAAAAGAATATCTTCAAATAAAAACTACACAGATGCATTCTGTGAAACTTATTTCTGATCTGTAAATTCAGTTAACAGAGATAAAACATATTTTTGATTGAGCAGTTATGAAACACTCTTTTTGTAGAAAATGCAAGTGGAGATTCGGAGCGCTAAGAGGGTAATAGTGGAAAAAGGAATGTCTTCAAATATAAACTACACAGAATCATTCGGTGAAACTTCTTTCTGATCTGTGCATTCAGCTAACAGAGTCAAACCATACTTTTGATTGAGCAGATCTGAACACTCTTTCTGTAGAAAATGCAACTGGACTTTTGGAGCGCTAAGAGCGTAGTAGTGGAAAAAGGAATATATTCAAATATAAACTACACAGAAGCATTCTGTGAAACTTCTTTCTGATCTGAGCACTCAGCTAACAGAGTTAAACCATACTTTTGATTGAGCAGTTTTGAAACACTCTGTCTGTAGAAAATGCAACTGGACATTCGTAGCGCTAAGTGGGTAATAGTGGAAAAAAGAATATGTTCAAATATAAACTACACAGAATCATTGTATGAAACTTCTTTCTGTTCTGTGCATTCAACTAACAGAGTTGAACCTTACTTTTGATTGAGCCGTTCTGAAACACTCTTTCTGTAGAAACTGCAATTGGACATTCTGAGCGCTAAGAGGCCTATATTGGGAAAAATAATATCTTCAAATAAAAACTACACAGAAGCATTGTGTGAAACTTATTTCTGATATGTTCATTAAGCTAACAGAGTTAAACCATACTTTTGATTGCGCAGTTCTGAACACTCTTTCTGTAGAAAATGCAAGTGGACATTCGGAGCGCTAAGAGGGTAATAGTGGAAAAAGGAATATATTCAAATATAAACTACACAGTAGCATTCTGTGAAAATTCTTTCTGTTCTGTGCATTCAACTAACAGAGTTGAACCTTACTTTTGATTGAGTCGTTCTGAAACACTCTTTCTGTAGAAACTGCAATTGGACATGCTAAGCGCTAAGAGGCCTACATTGGGAAAAAGAATATCTTCAAATAAAAACTACACAGATGCATTCTGTGAAACTTATTTCTGATCTGTAAATTCAGTTAACAGAGATAAAACATATTTTTGAGTGAGCAGTTATGAAACACTCTTTTTGTAGAAAATGCAAGTGGAGATTCGGAGCGCTAAGAGGGTAATAGTGGAAAAAGGAATGTCTTCAAATATAAACTACACAGAATCATTCGGTGAAACTTCTTTCTGATCTGTGCATTCAGCTAACAGAGTTAAACCATACTTTTGATTGAGCAGATCTGAACACTCTTTCTATAGAAAATGCAACTGGACATTTGGAGCGCTAAGAGCGTAGTAGTGGAAAAAGGAATATATTCAAATATAAACTACACAGAAGCATTCTGTGAAACTTCTTTCTGATCTGAGCACTCAGCTAACAGAGTTAAACCATACTTTTGATTGAGCAGTTTTGAAACACTCTGTCTGTAGAAAATGCAACTGGACATTCGTAGCGCTAAGTGGGTAATAGTGGAAAAAAGAATATGTTCAAATATAAACTACACAGAAGCATTGTATGAAACTTCTTTCTGTTCTGTGCATTCAACTAACAGAGTTGAACCTTACTTTTGATTGAGCCGTTCTGAAACACTCTTTCTGTAGAAACTGCAATTCGACATTCTGAGCGCTAAGAGGCCTATATTGGGAAAAAGAATGTCTACAAATAAAAACTACACAGAAGAATTGTGTGAAACTTCTTTCTGTTCTGTTTGTTCAACTAAAAGAGTTGAACCTTAGTTTTGATTGAGCCGTTCTGAAACACTCTTTCTGTAGAAAATGCAAGTGGAGATTCGGAGCGCTAAGATGGTAATAGTGGAAAAAGGAATGTCTCCAAATATAAACTACACAGAATCATTCTGTGAAACTTCTTTCTGATCTGTGCATTCAGCTAACAGAGTTAAATCATACTTTTGATTGAGCAGATCTGAACACTCTTTCTGTAGAAAATGCAACTGGACATTTGGAGCGCTAAGAGAGTACTAGTGGAAAAAGGAATATATTCAAATATAAACTACACAGAAGCATTCTGTGAAACTTCTTTCTGATCTGAGCATTCAGCTAACAGAGTTAAACCATACTTTTGATTGAGCAGTTTTGAAACACTCTGTCTGTAGAAAATGCAACTGGACATTCGTAGCGCTAAGTGGGTAATAGTGGAAAAAAGAATATGTTCAAATATAAACTACACAGAAGCATTGTATGAAACTTCTTTCTGTTCTGTGCATTCAAATAACAGAGTTGAACCTGACTTTTGATTGAGCCTTTCTGAAAAACTCTTTCTGTAGAAACTGCAATTGGACATACTGAGCGCTAAGAGGCCTATATTGGGAAAAATAATATCTTCAAATAAAAACTACACAGAAGCATTGTGTGAAACTTATTTCTGATATGTTCATTAAGCTAACAGAGTTAAACCATACTTTTGATTGCGCAGTTCTGAACACTCTTTGTGTAGAAAATGCAAGTGGACATTCGGAGCGCTAAGAGGGTAATAGTGGAAAAAGGAATATATTCAAATATAAACTACACAGTAGCATTCTGTGAAAATTCTTTCTGTTCTGTGTATTCAACTAACAGAGTTGAACCTTACTTTTGATTGAGCCGTTCTGAAACACTCTTTCTGTAGAAACTGCAATTGGACATGCTAAGCGCTAAGAGGCCTACATTGGGAAAAAGAATATCTTCAAATAAAAACTACACAGATGCATTCTGTGAAACTTATTTCTGATCTGTAAATTCAGTTAACAGAGATAAAACATATTTTTGATTGAGCAGTTATGAAACACTCTTTTTGTAGAAAATGCAAGTGGAGGTTCGGAGCGCTAAGAGGGTAATAGTGGAAAAAGGAATGTCTTCAAATATAAACTACACAGAATCATTCGGTGAAACTTCTTTCTGATCTGTGCATTCAGCTAACAGAGTTAAACCATACTTTTGATTGAGCAGATCTGAACACTCTTTCTGTAGAAAATGCAACTGGACATTTGGAGCGCTAAGAGCGTAGTTGTGGAAAAATGAATATATTCAAATATAAACTACACAGAAGCATTCTGTGAAACTTCTTTCTGATCTGAGCACTCAACTAACAGAGTTAAACCATACTTTTGATTGAGCAGTTTTGAAACACTCTGTCTGTAGAAAATGCAACTGGACATTCGTAGCGCTAAGTGGGTAATAGTGGAAAAAAGAATATGTTCAAATATAAACTACACAGAAGCATTGTATGAAACATCTTCCTGTTCTGTGCATTCAACTAACAGAGTTGAACCTTACTTTTGATTGAGCCGTTCTGAAACACTCTTTCTGTAGAAACTGCAATTGGACATTCTGAACGCTAGGAGGCCTATTTTGGGAAAAAGAATGTCTACAAATAAAAACTACACAGAAGAATTGTGTGAAACTTCTTTCTGTTCTGTTTGTTCAACTAAAAGAGTTGAACCTTAGTTTTGATTGAGCCGTTCTGAAACACTCTTTCTGTAGAAAATGCAAGTGGAGATTCTGAGCGCTAAGAGGGTAATAGTGGAAAAAGGAATGTCTCCAAATATAAACTACAGGGAATCATTCTGTGAAACTTCTTTCTGATCTGTGCATTCAGCTAACAGAGTTAAACCATACTTTTGATTGAGCAGATCTGAACACACTTTCTGCAGAAAATCCAACTGGACATTTGGAGCGCTAAGAGAGTAGTAGTGGAAAAAGGAATATATTCAAATATAAACTACACAGAAGCATTCTGTGAAACTTCTTCCTGATCTGAGCATTCAGCTAACAGAGTTAAACCGTACTTTTGATTGAGCAGTTTTGAAACACTCTGTCTGTAGAAAATGCAACTGGACATTCGTAGCACTAAGTGGGTAATAGTGGAAAAAAGAATATGTTCAAATATAAACTACACAGAAGCATTGTATGAAACTTCTTTCTGTTCTGTGCATTCAACTAACAGAGTTGAACCTGACTTTTGATTGAGCCTTTCTGAAACACTCTTTCTGTAGAAACTGCAATTGGACATTCTGAGCGCTAAGAGGCCTTTATTGGGAAAAATAATATCTTCAAATAAAAAATACACAGAAGCATTGTGTGAAACTTATTTCTGATATGTTCATTAAGCTAACAGAGTTAAAACATACTTTTGATTGCGCAGTTCTGAACACTCTTTCTGTAGAAAATGCAAGTGGACATTCGGAGCGCTAAGAGGGTAATAGTGGAAAAAGGAATATTTTCAAATATAAACTACACAGTAGCATTCTGTGAAAATTCTTTCTGTTCTGTGCATTCAACTAACAGAGTTGAACCTTACTTTTGATTGAGCCGTTCTGAAACACTCTTTCTGTAGAAACTGCAATTGGACATGCTAAGCGCTAAGAGGCCTATATTGGGAAAAAGAATATCTTCAAATAAAAACTACACAGATGCATTCTGTGAAACTTATTTCTGATCTGTAAATTCAGTTAACAGAGATAAAACATATTTTTGATTGAGCAGTTATGAAACACTCTTTTTGTAGAAAATGCAAGTGGAGATTCGGAGCGCTAAGAGGGTAATAGTGGAAAAAGGAATGTCTTCAAATATAAACTACACAGAATCATTCGGTGAAACTTCTTTCTGATCTGTGCATTCAGCTAACAGAGTTAAACCATACTTTTGATTGAGCAGATCTGAACACTCTTTCTGTAGAAAATGCAACTGGACATTTGGAGCGCTAAGAGCGTAGTAGTGGAAAAAGGAATATATTCAAATATAAACTACACAGAAGCATTCTGTGAAACTTCTTTCTGATCTGAGCATTCAGCTAACAGAGTTAAACCATACTTTTGATTGAGCAGATTTTGAAACACTCTGTCTGTAGAAAATGCAACTGGACATTCGTAGCACTAAGTGGGTAATAGTGGAAAAAAGAATATGTTCAAATATAAACTACACAGAAGCATTGTATGAAACTTCTTTCTGTTCTGTGCATTCAACTAACAGAGTTGAACCTTACTTTTGATTGAGCCGTTCTGAAACACTCTTTCTGTAGAAACTGCAATTGGACATTCTGAGCGCTAAGAGGCCTATATTGGGAAAAAGGATGTCTAAAAATAAAAACTACACAGAAGAATTGTGTGAAACTTCTTTCTGTTCTGTTTGTTCAACTAAAAGAGTTGAACCTTAGTTTTGATTGAGCCGTTCTGAAACACTCTTTCTGTAGAAAATGCAAGTGGAGATTCGGAGCGCTAAGAGGGTAATAGTGGAAAAAGGAATGTCTCCAAATATAAACTACACAGAATCATTCTGTGAAACTTCTTTCTGATCTGTGCATTCAGCTAACAGAGTTAAATCATACTTTTGATTGAGCAGATCTGAACACTCTTTCTGTAGAAAATGCAACTGGACATTTGGAGCGCTATGAGAGTAGTAGTGGAAAAAGGAATATATTCAAATATAAACTACACAGAAGCATTCTGTGAAACTTATTTCTGATCTGAGCATTCAGCTAACAGAGTTAAACCATACTTTTGATTGAGCAGTTTTGAAACACTCTGTGTGTAGAAAATGCAACTGGACATTCGTAGCGCTAAGTGGGTAATAGTGGAAAAAAGAATATGTTCAAATATAAACTACACAGAAGCATTGTATGAAACTTCTTTCTGTTCTGTGCATTCAACTAACAGAGTTGAACCTGACTTTTGATTGAGCCTTTCTGAAACTCTCTTTCTGTAGAAACTGCAATTGGACATTCTGAGCGCTAAGAGGCCTATATTGGGAAAAATAATATTTTCAAATAAAAACTACACAGAAGCATTTTGTGAAACTTATTTCTGATATGTTCATTAAGCTAACAGAGTTAAACCATACTTTTGATTGCGCAGTTCTGAACACTCTTTCTGTAGAAAATGCAAGTGGACATTCGGAGCGCTAAGAGGGTAATAGTGGAAAAAGGAATATATTCAAATATAAACTACACAGTAGCATTCTGTGAAAATTTTTTCTGTTCTGTGCATTCAACTAACAGAGTTGAACCTTACTTTTGATTGAGCCGTTCTGAAACACTCTTTCTGTAGAAACTGCAATTGGACATGCTAAGAGCTAAGAGGCATACATTGGGAAAAAGAATATCTTCAAATAAAAACTACACAGATGCATTCTGTGAAACTTATTTCTGATCTGTAAATTCAGTTAACAGAGATAAAACATATTTTGGTTGAGCAGTTATGAAACACTCTTTTTGTAGAAAATGCAAGTGGAGGTTCGGAGCGCTAAGAAGGTAATAGTGGAAAAAGGAATGTCTTCAAATATAAACTACACAGAATCATTCGGTGAAACTTCTTTCTGATCTGTGCATTCAGCTAACAGAGTTAAACCATACTTTTGATTGAGCAGATCTGAACACTCTTTCTGTAGAAAATGCAACTGGACATTTGGAGCGCTAAGAGCGTAGTAGTGGAAAAAGGAATATATTCAAATATAAACTACACAGAAGCATGCTGTGAAACTTCTTTCTGATCTGAGCATTCAGCTAACAGAGTTAAACCATACTTTTGATTGCGCAGTTCTGAACACTCTTTCTGTAGAAAATGCAAGTGGACATTCGGAGCGCTAAGAGGGTAATAGTGGAAAAAGGAATATATTCAAATATAAACTACACAGTAGCATTCTGTGAAAATTCTTTCTGTTCTGTGCATTCAACTAACAGAGTTGAACCTTACTTTTGATTGAGCCGTTCTGAAACACTCTTTCTGTAGAAACTGCAATTGGACATTCTGAGCGCTAGGAGGCCTATTTTGGGAAAAAGAATGTCTACAAATAAAAACTACACAGAAG
The DNA here is from genome assembly GCF_028878055.3 of Symphalangus syndactylus. Taxonomy (NCBI): domain Eukaryota; kingdom Metazoa; phylum Chordata; class Mammalia; order Primates; family Hylobatidae; genus Symphalangus; species Symphalangus syndactylus. The sequence continues at coordinate 132,850,643 of NC_072435.2, forward strand.
AATTGTGTGAAACATCTTTCTGTTCTGTTTGTTCAACTAAAAGAGTTGAACCTTAGTTTTGATTGAGCCGTTCTGAAACACTCTTTCTGTAGAAAATGCAAGTGGAGATTCGGAGCGCTATGAGGGTAATAGTGGAAAAAGGAATGTCTCCAAATATAAACTACACAGAATCATTCTGTGAAACTTCTTTCTGATCTGTGCATTCAGTTAACAGAGTTAAATCATACTTTTGATTGAGCAGATCTGAACACTCTTTCTGTAGAAAATGCAACTGGACATTTGGAGCGCTAAGAGAGTAGTAGTGGAAAAAGGAATATATTCAAATATAAACTACACAGAAGCATTCTGTGAAACTTCTTCCTGATCTGAGCATTCAGCTAACAGAGTTAAACCGTACTTTTGATTGAGCAGTTTTGAAACACTCTGTCTGTAGAAAATGCAACTGGACATTCGTAGCACTAAGTGGGTAATAGTGGAAAAAAGAATATGTTCAAATATAAACTACACAGAAGCATTGTATGAAACTTCTTTCTGTTCTGTGCATTCAACTAACAGAGTTGAACCTTACTTTTGATTGAGCCGTTCTGTAACACTCTTTCTGTAGAAACTGCAATTGGACATTCTGAGCGCTAAGAGGCCTATATTGGGAAAAAGGATGTCTACAAATAAAAACTACACAGAAGAATTGTGTGAAACTTCTTTCTGTTCTGTTTGTTCAACTAAAAGAGTTGAACCTTAGTTTTGATTGAGCCGTTCTGAAACACTCTTTCTGTAGAAAATGCAAGTGGAGATTCGGAGCGCTAAGAGGGTAATAGTGGAAAAAGGAATGTCTCCAAATATAAACTACACAGAATCATTCTGTGAAACTTCTTTCTGATCTGTGCATTCAGCTAACAGAGTTAAATCATACTTTTGATTGAGCAGATCTGAACACTCTTTCTGTAGAAAATGCAACTGGACATTTGGAGCGCTATGAGAGTAGTAGTGGAAAAAGGAATATATTCAAATATAAACTACACAGAAGCATTCTGTGAAACTTATTTCTGATCTGAGCATTCAGCTAACAGAGTTAAACCATACTTTTGATTGAGCAGTTTTGAAACACTCTGTCTGTAGAAAATGCAACTGGACATTCGTAGCGCTAAGTGGGTAATAGTGGAAAAAAGAATATGTTCAAATATAAACTACACAGAAGCATTGTATGAAACTTCTTTCTGTTCTGTGCATTCAACTAACAGAGTTGAACCTTACTTTTGATTGAGCCTTTCTGAAACACTCTTTCTGTAGAAACTGCAATTGGACATTCTGAGCGCTAAGAGGCCTATATTGGGAAAAATAATATCTTCAAATAAAAACTACACAGAAGCATTGTGTGAAACTTATTACTGATATGTTCATTAAGCTAACAGAGTTAAACCATACTTTTGATTGCGCAGTTCTGAACACTCTTTCTGTAGAAAATGCAAGTGGACATTCGGAGCGCTAAGAGGGTAATAGTGGAAAAAGGAATATATTCAAATATAAACTACACAGTAGCATTCTGTGAAAATTCTTTCTGTTCTGTGCATTCAACTAACAGAGTTGAACCTTACTTTTGATTGAGCCGTTCTGAAACACTCTTTCTGTAGAAAATGCAATTGGACATTCTGAGCGCTAAGAGGCCTATATTGGGAAAAATAATATCTTCAAATAAAAACTACACAGAAGCATTGTGTGAAACTTATTACTGATATGTTCATTAAGCTAACAGAGTTAAACCATACTTTTGATTGCGCAGTTCTGAAAACTCTTTCTGTAGAAAATGCAAGTGGACATTCGGAGCGCTAAGAGGGTAATAGTGGAAAAAGGAATATATTCAAATATAAACTACACAGTAGCATTCTGTGAAAATTCTTTCTGTTCTGTGCATTCAACTAACAGAGTTGAACCTTACTTTTGATTGAGCCGTTCTGAAACACTCTTTCTGTAGAAACTGCAATTGGACATGCTAAGCGCTAAGAGGCCTATATTGGGAAAAAGAATATCTTCAAATAAAAACTACACAGATGCATTCTGTGAAACTTATTTCTGATCTGTAAATTCAGTTAACAGAGATAAAACATATTTTTGATTGAGCAGTTATGAAACACTCTTTTTGTAGAAAATGCAAGTGGAGATTCGGAGCGCTAAGAGGTTAATAGTGGAAAAAGGAATGTCTTCAAATATAAACTACACAGAATCATTCGGTGAAACTTCTTTCTGATCTGTGCATTCAGCTAACAGAGTTAAACCATACTTTTGATTGAGCAGATCTGAACACTCTTTCTGTACAAAATGCAACTGGACATTTGGAGCGCTAAGAGCGTAGTAGTGGAAAAAGGAATATATTCAAATATAAACTACACAGAAGCATTCTGTGAAACATTTTTCTGATCTGAGCATTCAGCTAACAGATTTAAACCATACTTTTGATTGAGCAGTTTTGAAACACTCTGTCTGTAGAAAATGCAACTGGACATTCGTAGCGCTAAGTGGGTAATAGTGGAAAAAAGAATATGTTAAAATATAAACTACACAGAAGCATTGTATGAAACTTCTTTCTGTTCTGTGCATTCAACTAACAGAGTTGAACCTTACTTTTGATTGAGCCGTTCTGAAACACTCTTTCTGTAGAAACTGCAATTGGACATTCTGAGCGCTAGGAGGCCTATTTTGGGAAAAAGGATGTCTACAAATAAAAACTACACAGAAGAATTGTGTGAAAAATCTTTCTGTTCTGTTTGTTCAACTAAAAGAGTTGAACCTTAGTTTTGATTGCGCCGTCCTGAAACACTCTTTCTGCAGAAAATGCAAGTGGAGATTCGGAGCGCTAAGAGGGTAATAGTGGAAAAAGGAATGTCTCCAAATATAAACTACACAGAATCATTCTGTGAAACTTCTTTCTGATCTGTGCATTCAGCTAACAGAGTTAAATCATACTTTTGATTGAGCAGATCTGAACACTCTTTCTGTAGAAAATGCAACTGGACATTTGGAGCGCTATGAGAGTAGTAGTGGAAAAAGGAATATATTCAAATATAAACTACGCAGAAGCATTCTGTGAAACTTCTTTCTGATCTGAGCATTCAGCTAACAGAGTTAAACCATACTTTTGATTGAGCAGTTTTGAAACACTCTGTCTGTAGAAAATGCAACTGGACATTCGTAGCGCTAAGTGGGTAATAGTGGAAAAAAGAATATGTTCAAATATAAACTACACAGAAGCATTGTATGAAACTTCTTTCTGTTCTGTGCATTCAACTAACAGAGTTGAACCTGACTTTTGATTGAGCCTTTCTGAAACACTCTTTCTGTAGAAACTGCAATTGGACATTCTGAGCGCTAAGAGGCCTATATTGGGAAAAATAATATCTTCAAATAAAAACTACACAGAAGCATTGTGTGAAACTTATTACTGATATGTTCATTAAGCTAACAGAGTTAAACCATACTTTTGATTGCGCAGTTCTGAACACTCTTTCTGTAGAAAATGCAAGTGGACATTCGGAGCGCTAAGAGGGTAATAGTGGAAAAAGGAATATATTCAAATATAAACTACACAGTAGCATTCTGTGAAAATTCTTTCTGTTCTGTGCATTCAACTAACAGAGTTGAACCTTACTTTTGATTGAGCCGTTCTGAAACACTCTTTCTGTAGAAACTGCAATTGGACATGCTGAGCGCTAAGAGGCCTACATTGGGAAAAAGAATATCTTCAAATAAAAACTACACAGATGCATTCTGTGAAACTTATTTCTGATCTGTAAATTCAGTTAACAGAGATAAAACATATTTTTGATTGAGCAGTTATGAAACACTCTTTTTGTAGAAAATGCAAGTGGAGGTTCGGAGCGCTAAGGGGGTAATAGTGGAAAAAGGAATGTCTTCAAATATAAACTACACAGAATCATTCGGTGAAACTTCTTTCTGATCTGTGCATTCAGCTAACAGAGTTAAACCATACTTTTGATTGAGCAGATCTGAACACTCTTTCTGTAGAAAATGCAACTGGACATTTGGAGCGCTAAGAGCGTAGTTGTGGAAAAAGGAATATATTCAAATATAAACTACACAGAAGCATTCTGTGAAACTTCTTTCTGATCTGAGCACTCAACTAACAGAGGTAAACCATACTTTTGATTGAGCAGTTTTGAAACACTCTGTCTGTAGAAAATGCAACTGGACATTCGTAGCGCTAAGTGGGTAATAGTGGAAAAAAGAATATGTTCAAATATAAACTACACAGAAGCATTGTATGAAACTTCTTTCTGTTCTGTGCATTCAACTAACAGAGTTGAACCTTACTTTTGATTGAGCCGTTCTGAAACACTCTTTCTGTAGAAACTGCAATTGGACATTCTGAGCGCTAAGAGGCCTCTATTGGGAAAAATAATATCTTCAAATAAAAACTACACAGAAGCATTGTGTGAAACTTATTTCTGATATGTTCATTAAGCTAACAGAGTTAAACCATACTTTTGATTGCGCAGTTCTGAACACTCTTTCTGTAGAAAATGCAAGTGGACATTCGGAGCGCTAAGAGGGTAATAGTGGAAAAAGGAATATATTCAAATATAAACTACACAATAGCATTCTGTGAAAATACTTTCTGTTCTGTGCATTCAACTAACAGAGTTGAACCTTACTTTTGATTGAGCCGTTCTGAAACACTCTTTCTGTAGAAACTGCAATTGGACATGCTAAGCGCTAAGAGGCCTACATTGGGAAAAAGAATATCTTCAAATAAAAACTACACAGATGCATTCTGTGAAACTTATTTCTGATCTGTAAATTCAGTTAACAGAGATAAAACATATTTTTGATTGAGCCGTTCTGAAACACTCTTTCTGTAGAAACTGCAATTGGACATTCTGAGCGCTAAGAGGCCTATATTGGGAAAAAAATGTCTACAAATAAAAACTACACAGAAGAATTGTGTGAAACTACTTTCTGTTCTGTTTGTTCAACTAAAAGAGTTGAACTTTAGTTTTGATTGAGCCGTTCGGAAACACTCTTTCTGTAGAAAATGCAAGTGGAGATTCGGAGCGCTAAGAGGGTAATAGTGGAAAAAGGAATGTCTCCAAATATAAACTACACAGAATCATTCTGTGAAACTTCTTTCTGATCTGTGCATTCAGCTAACAGTGTTAAACCATACTTTTGATTGAGCAGATCTGAACACTCTTTCTGTAGAAAATGCAACTGGACATTTGGAGCGCTATGAGAGTAGTAGTGGAAAAAGGAATATATTCAAATATAAACTACGCAGAAGCATTCTGTGAAACTTCTTTCTGATCTGAGCATTCAGCTAACAGAGTTAAACCATACTTTTGATTGAGCAGTTTTGAAACACTCTGTCTGTAGAAAATGCAACTGGACATTCGTAGCGCTAAGTGGGTAATAGTGGAAAAAAGAATATGTTCAAATATAAACTACACAGAAGCATTGTATGAAACTTCTTTCTGTTCTGTGCATTCAACTAACAGAGTTGAACCTGACTTTTGATTGAGCCTTTCTGAAACACTCTTTCTGTAGAAACTGCAATTGGACATTCTGAGCGCTAAGAGGCCTATATTGGGAAAAATAATATCTTCAAATAAAAACTACACAGAAGCATTGTGTGAAACTTATTACTGATATGTTCATTAAGCTAACAGAGTTAAACCATACTTTTGATTGCGCAGTTCTGAACACTCTTTCTGTAGAAAATGCAAGTGGACATTCGGAGCGCTAAGAGGGTAATAGTGGAAAAAGGAATATATTCAAATATAAACTACACAGTAGCATTCTGTGAAAATTCTTTCTGTTCTGTGCATTCAACTAACAGAGTTGAACCTTACTTTTGATTGAGCCGTTCTGAAACACTCTTTCTGTAGAAAATGCAATTGGACATTCTGAGCGCTAAGAGGCCTATATTGGGAAAAATAATATCTTCAAATAAAAACTACACAGAAGCATTGTGTGAAACTTATTACTGATATGTTCATTAAGCTAACAGAGTTAAACCATACTTTTGATTGCGCAGTTCTGAAAACTCTTTCTGTAGAAAATGCAAGTGGACATTCGGAGCGCTAAGAGGGTAATAGTGGAAAAAGGAATATATTCAAATATAAACTACACAGTAGCATTCTGTGAAAATTCTTTCTGTTCTGTGCATTCAACTAACAGAGTTGAACCTTACTTTTGATTGAGCCGTTCTGAAACACTCTTTCTGTAGAAACTGCAATTGGACATGCTAAGCGCTAAGAGGCCTATATTGGGAAAAAGAATATCTTCAAATAAAAACTACACAGATGCATTCTGTGAAACTTATTTCTGATCTGTAAATTCAGTTAACAGAGATAAAACATATTTTTGATTGAGCAGTTATGAAACACTCTTTTTGTAGAAAATGCAAGTGGAGATTCGGAGCGCTAAGAGGTTAATAGTGGAAAAAGGAATGTCTTCAAATATAAACTACACAGAATCATTCGGTGAAACTTCTTTCTGATCTGTGCATTCAGCTAACAGAGTTAAACCATACTTTTGATTGAGCAGATCTGAACACTCTTTCTGTACAAAATGCAACTGGACATTTGGAGCGCTAAGAGCGTAGTAGTGGAAAAAGGAATATATTCAAATATAAACTACACAGAAGTATTCTGTGAAACATTTTTCTGATCTGAGCATTCAGCTAACAGAGTTAAACCATACTTTTGATTGAGCAGTTTTGAAACACTCTGTCTGTAGAAAATGCAACTGGACATTCGTAGCGCTAAGTGGGTAATAGTGGAAAAAAGAATATGTTAAAATATAAACTACACAGAAGCATTGTATGAAACTTCTTTCTCTTCTGTGCATTCAACTAACAGAGTTGAACCTTACTTTTGATTGAGCCGTTCTGAAACACTCTTTCTGTAGAAACTGCAATTGGACATTCTGAGCGCTAGGAGGCCTATTTTGGGAAAAAGGATGTCTACAAATAAAAACTACACAGAAGAATTGTGTGAAAAATCTTTCTGTTCTGTTTGTTCAACTAAAAGAGTTGAACCTTAGTTTTGATTGCGCCGTCCTGAAACACTCTTTCTGCAGAAAATGCAAGTGGAGATTCGGAGCGCTAAGAGGGTAATAGTGGAAAAAGGAATGTCTCCAAATATAAACTACACAGAATCATTCTGTGAAACTTCTTTCTGATCTGTGCATTCAGCTAACAGAGTTAAATCATACTTTTGATTGAGCAGATCTGAACACTCTTTCTGTAGAAAATGCAACTGGACATTTGGAGCGCTATGAGAGTAGTAGTGGAAAAAGGAATATATTCAAATATAAACTACGCAGAAGCATTCTGTGAAACTTCTTTCTGATCTGAGCATTCAGCTAACAGAGTTAAACCATACTTTTGATTGAGCAGTTTTGAAACACTCTGTCTGTAGAAAATGCAACTGGACATTCGTAGCGCTAAGTGGGTAATAGTGGAAAAAAGAATATGTTCAAATATAAACTACACAGAAGCATTGTATGAAACTTCTTTCTGTTCTGTGCATTCAACTAACAGAGTTGAACCTGACTTTTGATTGAGCCTTTCTGAAACACTCTTTCTGTAGAAACTGCAATTGGACATTCTGAGCGCTAAGAGGCCTATATTGGGAAAAATAATATCTTCAAATAAAAACTACACAGAAGCATTGTGTGAAACTTATTACTGATATGTTCATTAAGCTAACAGAGTTAAACCATACTTTTGATTGCGCAGTTCTGAACACTCTTTCTGTAGAAAATGCAAGTGGACATTCGGAGCGCTAAGAGGGTAATAGTGGAAAAAGGAATATATTCAAATATAAACTACACAGTAGCATTCTGTGAAAATTCTTTCTGTTCTGTGCATTCAACTAACAGAGTTGAACCTTACTTTTGATTGAGCCGTTCTGAAACACTCTTTCTGTAGAAACTGCAATTGGACATGCTGAGCGCTAAGAGGCCTACATTGGGAAAAAGAATATCTTCAAATAAAAACTACACAGATGCATTCTGTGAAACTTATTTCTGATCTGTAAATTCAGTTAACAGAGATAAAACATATTTTTGATTGAGCAGTTATGAAACACTCTTTTTGTAGAAAATGCAAGTGGAGGTTCGGAGCGCTAAGGGGGTAATAGTGGAAAAAGGAATGTCTTCAAATATAAACTACACAGAATCATTCGGTGAAACTTCTTTCTGATCTGTGCATTCAGCTAACAGAGTTAAACCATACTTTTGATTGAGCAGATCTGAACACTCTTTCTGTAGAAAATGCAACTGGACATTTGGAGCGCTAAGAGCGTAGTTGTGGAAAAAGGAATATATTCAAATATAAACTACACAGAAGCATTCTGTGAAACTTCTTTCTGATCTGAGCACTCAACTAACAGAGGTAAACCATACTTTTGATTGAGCAGTTTTGAAACACTCTGTCTGTAGAAAATGCAACTGGACATTCGTAGCGCTAAGTGGGTAATAGTGGAAAAAAGAATATGTTCAAATATAAACTACACAGAAGCATTGTATGAAACTTCTTTCTGTTCTGTGCATTCAACTAACAGAGTTGAACCTTACTTTTGATTGAGCCGTTCTGAAACACTCTTTCTGTAGAAACTGCAATTGGACATTCTGAGCGCTAAGAGGCCTCTATTGGGAAAAATAATATCTTCAAATAAAAACTACACAGAAGCATTGTGTGAAACTTATTTCTGATATGTTCATTAAGCTAACAGAGTTAAACCATACTTTTGATTGCGCAGTTCTGAACACTCTTTCTGTAGAAAATGCAAGTGGACATTCGGAGCGCTAAGAGGGTAATAGTGGAAAAAGGAATATATTCAAATATAAACTACACAGTAGCATTCTGTGAAAATTCTTTCTGTTCTGTGCATTCAACTAACAGAGTTGAACCTTACTTTTGATTGAGCCGTTCTGAAACACTCTTTCTGTAGAAACTGCAATTGGACATGCTAAGCGCTAAGAGGCCTACATTGGGAAAAAGAATATCTTCAAATAAAAACTACACAGATGCATTCTGTGAAACTTATTTCTGATCTGTAAATTCAGTTAACAGAGATAAAACATATTTTTGATTGAGCCGTTCTGAAACACTCTTTCTGTAGAAACTGCAATTGGACATTCTGAGCGCTAAGAGGCCTATATTGGGAAAAAAATGTCTACAAATAAAAACTACACAGAAGAATTGTGTGAAACTACTTTCTGTTCTGTTTGTTCAACTAAAAGAGTTGAACTTTAGTTTTGATTGAGCCGTTCGGAAACACTCTTTCTGTAGAAAATGCAAGTGGAGATTCGGAGCGCTAAGAGGGTAATAGTGGAAAAAGGAATGTCTCCAAATATAAACTACACAGAATCATTCTGTGAAACTTCTTTCTGATCTGTGCATTCAGCTAACAGTGTTAAACCATACTTTTGATTGAGCAGATCTGAACACTCTTTCTGTACAAAATGCAACTGGACATTTGGAGGGCTAAGAGAGTAGTAGTGGAAAAAGGAATATATTCAAATGTAAACTACACAGAAGCATTCTGTGAAACTTCTTTCTGATCTGAGCATTCAGCTAACAGAGATAAACCATACTTTTGATTGAGCAGTTTTGAAACACTCTGTCCGTAGAAAATGCAACTGGACATTCGTAGCGCTAAGTGGGTAATAGTGGAAAAAAGAATATGTTCAAATATAAACTACACAGAAGCATTGTATGAAACTTCTTTCTGTTCTGTGCATTCAACTAACAGAGTTGAACTTTACTTTGGATTGAGCCTTTCTGAAACACTCTTTCTGTAGATACTGCAATTGGACATTCTGAGCGCTAAGAGGCCTCTATTGGGAAAAATAATATCTTCAAATAAAAACTACACAGAAGCATTGTGTGAAACTTATTTCTGATATGTTCATTAAGCTAACAGAGTTAAACCATACTTTTGATTGCGCAGTTCTGAACACTCTTTCTGTAGAAAATGCAAGTGGACATTCAGAGCGCTAAGAGGGTAATAGTGGAAAAAGGAATATATTCAAATATAAACTACAAAGTAGCATTCTGTGAAAATTCTTTCTGTTCTGTGCATTCAACTAACAGAGTTGAACCTTACTTTTGATTGAGCCGTTCTGAAACACTCTTTCTGTAGAAACTGCAATTGGACATGCTAAGCGCTAAGAGTCCTACATTGGGAAAAAAATATCTTCAAATAAAAACTACACAGATGCATTCTGTGAAACTTATTTCTGATCTGTAAATTCAGTTAACAGAGATAAAACATATTTTTGATTGAGCAGTTATGAAACACTCTTTTTGTAGATAATGCAAGTGGATATTCGGAGCGCTAAGAGGGTAATTGTGGAAAAAGGAATGTCTTCAAATATAAACTACACAGAATCATTCGGTGAAACTTCTTTCTGATCTGTGCATTCAGCTAACAGAGTTAAACCATACTTTTGATTGAGCAGATCTGAACACTCTTTCTGTAGAAAATGCAACTGGACATTTGGAGCGCTAAGAGCGTAGTAGTGGAAAAAGGAATATATTCAAATATAAACTACACAGAAGCATTCTGTGAAACTTCTTTCTGATCTGAGCATTCTGCTAACAGAGTTAAACCATACTTTTGTTTGAGCAGTTTTGAAACACTCTGTCTGTAGAAAATGCAACTGGACATTCGTAGCGCTAAGTGGGTAATAGTGGAAGAAAGAATATGTTCAAATAGAAACTACACAGAAGCATTGTATGAAACTTCTTTCTGTTCTGTGCATTCAACTAAAAGAGTTGAACCTTACTTTTGATTGAGCCGTTCTGAAACACTCTTTCTGTAGAAACTGCAATTGGACATTCTGAGCGCTAAGAGGCCTATATTGGGAAAAAGAATGTCTACAAATAAAAACTACACAGAAGAATTGTGTGAAACTTCTTTCTGTTCTGTTTGTTCAACTAAAAGAGTTGAACCTTAGTTTTGATTGAGCCGTTCTGAAACACTCTTTCTGTAGAAAATGCAAGTGGAGATTCGGAGCGCTAAGAGGGTAATAGTGGAAAAAGGAATGTCTCCAAATATAAACTACACAGAATCATTCTGTGAAACTTCTTTCTGATCTGTGCATTCAGCTAACAGAGTTAAACCATACTTTTGATTGAGCAGATCTGAACACTCTTTCTGTAGAAAATGCAACTGGACATTTGGAGCGCTAAGAGATTAGTAGTGGAAAAAGGAATATATTCAAATATAAACTACACAGAAGCATTCGGTGAAACTTCTTTCTGATCTGAGCATTCAGCTAACAGAGTTAAACCATACTTTTGATTGAGCAGTTTTGAAACACCCTGTCTGTAGAAAATGCAACTGGACATTCGTAGCGCTAAGTGGGTAATAGTGGAAAAAAGAATATGTTCAAATATAAACTACACAGAAGCATTGTATGAAACTTCTTTCTGTTCTGTGCATTCAGCTAACAGAGTTGAACCTTACTTTGGACTGAGCCTTTCTTAAACACTCTTTCTGTAGAAACTGCAATTGGACATTCTGAGCGCTAAGAGGCCTCTATTGGGAAAAATAATATCTTCAAATAAAAACTACACAGAAGCATTGTGTGAAACTTATTTCTGATATGTTCATTAAGCTAACAGAGTTAAACCATACTTTTGATTGCGCAGTTCTGAACACTCTTTCTGTAGAAAATGCAAGTGGACATTCGGAGCGCTAAGAGGGTAATAGTGGAAAAAGGAATATATTCAAATATAAACTACACAGTAGCATTCTGTGAAAATTCTTTCTGTTCTGTGCATTCAACTAACAGAGTTGAACCTTACTTTTGATTGAGCCGTTCTGAAACACTCTTTCTGTAGAAACTGCAATTGGACATGCTAAGCGCTAAGAGTCCTACATTGGGAAAAAGAATATCTTCAAATAAAAACTACACAGATGCATTCTGTGAAACTTATTTCTGATCTGTAAATTCAGTTAACAGAGATAAAACATATTTTTGATTGAGCAGTTATGAAACACTCTTCTTGTAGAAAATGCAAGTGGAGATTCGGAGCGCTAAGAGGGTAATAGTGGAAAAAGGAATGTCTTCAAATATAAACTACACAGAATCATTCGGTGAAACTTCTTTCTGATCTGTGCATTCAGCTAACAGAGTTAAACCATACTTTTGATTGAGCAGATCTGAACACTCTTTCTGTGGAAAATGCAACTGGACATTTGGAGCGCTACGAGCGTAGTAGTGGAAAAAGGAATATATTCAACTATAAACTACACAGAAGCATTCTGTGAAATTCTTTCTGATCTGAGCATTCAGCTAACAGAGTTAAACCATACTTTTGATTGAGCAGTTTTGAAACACTCTGTCTGTAGAAAATGCAACTGGACATTTGTAGCGCTAAGTGGGTAATAGTGGAAAAAATAATATATTCAAATATAAACTACACAGAAGCATTGTATGAAACTTCTTTCTGTTCTGTGCATTCAACTAACAGAGTTGAACCTTACTTTTGATTGAGCCGTTCTGAAACACTCTTTCTGTAGAAACTGCAATTGGACATTCTGAGCGCTAGGAGGCCTATTTTGGGAAAAAGAATGTCTACAAATAAAAACTACACAGAAGAATTGTGTGAAACTCCTTTCTGTTCTGTTTGTTCAACTAAAAGAGTTGAACCTTAGTTTTGATTGAGCCGTTCTGAAACACTCTTTCTGTAGAAAATGCAAGTAGAGATTCGGAGCGCTAAGAGGTTAATAGTGGAAAAAGGAATGTCTCCAAATATAAACTACACAGAATCATTCTGTGAAACTTCTTTCTGATCTGTGCATTCAGCTAACAGAGTTAAACCATACTTTTGATTGAGCAGATCTGAACACTCTTTCTGTAGAAAATGCAACTGGACATTTGGAGCGCTAAGAGAGTAGTAGTGGAAAAAGGAATATATTCAAATATAAAATACACAGAAGCATTCTGTGAAACTTCTTTCTGATCTGAGCATTCAGCTAACAGAGTTAAACCATACTTTTGATTGAGCAGTTTTGAAACACTCTGTCTGTAGAAAATGCAACTGGACATTCGTAGCGCTAAGTGGGTAATAGTGGAAAAAAGAATATGTTCAAATATAAACTACACAGAAGCATTGTATGAAACTTCTTTCTGTTCTTTGCATTCAACTAACAGAGTTGAACCTTACTTTTGATTGAGCCTTTCTGAAACACTCTTTCTGTAGAAACTGCAATTGGACATTCTGAGCGCTAAGAGGCCTCTATTGGGAAAAATAATATCTTCAAATAAAAACTACACAGAAGCATTGTGTGAAACTTATTTCTGATATGTTCATTAAGCTAACAGAGTTAAACCATACTTTTGATTGCGCAGTTCTGAACACTCTTTCTGTAGAAAATGCAAGTGGACATTCGGAGCGCTAAGAGGGTAATAGTGGAAAAAGGAATATATTCAAATATAAACTACACAGTAGCATTCTGTGAAAATTCTTTCTGTTCTGTGCATTCAACTAACAGAGTTGAACCTTACTTTTGATTGAGCCGTTCTGAAACACTCTTTCTGTAGAAACTGCAATTGGACATGCTAAGCGCTAAGAGGCCTACATTGGGAAAAAGAATATCTTCAAATAAAAACTACACAGATGCATTCTGTGAAACTTATTTCTGATCTGTAAATTCAGTTAACAGAGACAAAACATACTTTTGATTGAGCAGTTATGAAACACACTTTTTGTAGAAAATGCAAGTGGAGATTCGGAGCGCTAAGAGGGTAATAGTGGAAAAAGGAATGTCTTCAAATATAAACTACACAGAATCATTCGGTGAAACTTCTTTCTGATCTGTGCATTCAGCTAACAGAGTAAAACCATACTTTTGATTGAGCAGATCTGAACAGTCTTTCTGTAGAAAATGCAACTGGACATTTGGAGCGCTAAGAGCGTAGTAGTGGAAAAAGGAATATATACAAATATAAACTACACAGAAGCATTCTGTGAAACTTCTTTCTGATCTGAGCATTCAGCTAACAGAGTTAAACCATACTTTTGATTGAGCAGTTTTGAAACACTCTGTCTGTAGAAAATGCAACTGGACATTCGTAGCGCTAAGTGGGTAATAGTGGAAAAAAGAATATGTTCAAATAGAAACTACACAGAAGCATTGTATGAAACTTCTTTCTGTTCTGTGCATTCAACTAACAGAGTTGAACCTTACTTTTGATTGAGCCGTTCTGAAACACTCTTTCTGTGGAAACTGCAATTGGACATGCTAAGCGCTAAGACGCCTACATTGGGAAAAAGAATATCTTCAAATAAAAACTACACAGATGCATTCTGTGAAACTTATTTCTGAACTGTAAATTCAGTTAACAGAGATAAAACATATTTTTGATTGAGCAGTTATGAAACACTCTTTCTGTAGAAAATGCAAGTGGAGATTCGGAGCGCTAAGAGGGTAATAGTGGAAAAAGGAATGTCTCCAAATATAAACTACACAGAATCATTCTGTGAAACTTCTTTCTGATCTGTGCATTCAGCTAACAGAGTTAAACCATACTTTTGATTGAGCAGATCTGAACACTCTTTCTGTAGAAAATGCAACTGGACATTTTGAGCGCTAAGAGAGTAGTAGTGGAAAAAGGAATATATTCAAATATAAACTACACAGAAGCATTCTGTGAAACTTCTTTCTGATCTGAGCATTCAGCTAACAGAGTTAAACCATTCTTTTGATTGAGCAGTTTTGAAACACTCTGTCTGTAGAAAATGCAACTGGACATTCGTAGCGCTAAATGGGTAATAGTGGAAAAAAAATATATTCAAATATAAACTACACAGAAGCATTGTATGAAACTTCTTTCTGTTCTGTGCATTCAACTAACGGAGTTGAACCTTACTTTTGATTGAGCCTTTCTGAAACACTCTTTCTGTAGAAACTGCAATTGGACATTCTGAGCGCTAAGAGGCCTCTATTGGGAAAAATAATATCTTCAAATAAAAACTACACAGAAGCATTGTGTGAAACTTATTTCTGATATGTTCATTAAGCTAACAGAGTTAAACCATACTTTTGATTGCGCAGTTCTGAACACTCTTTCTGTAGAAAATGCAAGTGGACATTCTGAGCGCTAAGAGGGTAATAGTGGAAAAAGGAATATATTCTAATATAAACTACACAGTAGCATTCTGTGAAAATTCTTTCTGTTCTGTGCATTCAACTAACAGAGTTGAACCTTACTTTTGATTGAGCCGTTCTGAAACACTCTTTCTGTAGAAACTGCAATTGGACATGCTAAGCGCTAAGAGGCCTACATTGGGAAAAAGAATATCTTCAAATAAAAACTACACAGATGCATTCTGTGAAACTTATTTCTGATTTGTAAATTCAGTTAACAGAGACAAAACATACTTTTGATTGAGCAGTTATGAAACACACTTTTTGTAGAAAATGCAAGTGGAGATTCGGAGCGCTAAGAGGGTAATAGTGGAAAAAGGAATGTCTCCAAATATAAACTACACAGAATCATTCGGTGAAACTTCTTTCTGATCTGTGCATTCAGCTAACAGAGTTAAACCATACTTTTGATTGAGCAGATCTGAACACTCTTTCTGTAGAAAATGCAACTGGACATTTCGAGCGCTAGGAGCGTAGTAGTGGAAAAAGGAATATATTCAAATATAAACTACACAGAAGCATTCTGTGAAACTTTTTTCTGATCTGAGCATTCAGCTAACAGAGTTAAACCATACTTTTGATTGAGCAGTTTTGAAACACTCTGTCTGTAGAAAATGCAACTGGACATTCGTAGCGATAAGTGGGTAATAGTGGAAAAAAGAATATGTTCAAGTATAAACTACACAGAAGCATTGTATGAAACTTCTTTCTGTTCTGTGCATTGAACTAACAGAGTTGAACCTTAATTTTGATTGAGCCTTTCTGAAACACTCCTTCTGTGGAAACTGCAATTGGACATGCTAAGCGCTAAGACGCCTACATTGGGAAAAAGAATATCTTCAAATAAAAACTACACAGATGCATTCTGTGAAACTTATTTCTGATCTGTAAATTCAGTTAACAGAGATAAAACATATTTTTGATTGAGCAGTTATGAAACACTCTTTTTGTAGAAAATGCAAGTTGAGATTCGGAGCGCTAAGAGGCCTATATTGGGAAATAGAATGTCTACAAATAAAAACTACACAGAAGAATTGTGTGAAACTTCTTTCTGTTCTGTTTGTTCAACTAAAAAAGTTGAACCTTAGTTTTGATTGAGCCGTTCTGAAACACTCTTTCTGTAGAAAATGCAAGTGGAGATTCGGAGCGCTAAGAGGGTAATAGTGGAAAAAGGAATGTCTTCAAATATAAACTACACAGAATCATTCGGTGAAACTTCTTTCTGATCTGTGCATTCAGCTAACAGAGTTAAACCATACTTTTGATTGAGCAGATCTGAACACTCTTTCTGTAGATAATGCAACTGGACATTTGGAGCGCTAAGAGCGTAGTAGTGGAAAAAGGAATATATTCAAATATAAACTACACAGAAGCATTCTGTGAAACTTCTTTCTGATCTGAGCATTCAGCTAACAGAGTTAAACCATACTTTTGATTGAGCAGTTTTGAAACACTCTGTCTGTAGAAAATGCAACTGGACATTCGTAGCGCTAAGTGGGTAATAGTGGAAAAAAGAATATGTTCAAATATAAACTACACAGAAGCATTGTATGAAACTTCTTTCTGTTCTGTGCATTCAACTAACAGAGTTGAACCTTACTTTTGATTGAGCCGTTCTGTAACACTCTTTCTGTAGAAACTGCAATTGGACATTCTGAGCACTAAGAGGCCTATATTGGGAAAAAGAATGTCTACAAATAAAAACTACACAGAAGAATTGTGTGAAACTTCTTTCTGTTCTGTTTGTTCAACTAAAAGAGTTGAACCTTAGTTTTGATTGAGCCGTTCTGAAACACTCTTTCTGTACAAAATGCAAGTGGAGATTCGGAGCGCTAAGAGGGTAATAGTGGAAAAAGGAATGTCTCCAATATAAATTACACAGAATCATTCAGTGAAACTTCTTTCTGATCTGTGCATTCAGCTAACAGAGTTAAACCATACATTTGATTGAGCAGATCTGAACACTCTTTCTGTAGAAAATGCACCTGGACATTTGGAGCGCTAAGAGAGTAGTAGTGGAAAAAGGAATATATTCAAATATAAACTACACAGAAGCATTCTGTGAAACTTCTTTCTGATCTGAGCATTCAGCTAATAGAGTTAAACCATACTTTTGATTGAGCAGTTTTGAAACACTCTGTCTGTAGAAAATGCAACTGGACATTCGTAGCGCTAAGTGGGTAATAGTGGAAAAAAGAATATGTTCAAATATAAACTACACAGAAGCATTGTATGAAACTTCGTTCTGTTCTGTGCATTCAACTTACAGAGTTGAACCTTACTTTTGATTGAGCAATTCTGAAACACTCTTTCTGTAGAAACTGCAATTGGACATTCTGAGCGCTAAGAGGCCTCTATTGGGAAAAATAATATCTTCAAATAAAAACTACACAGAAGCATTGTGTGAAACTTATTTCTGATATGTTCATTAAGCTAACAGAGTTAAACCATACTTTTGATTGCGCAGTTCTGAACACTCTTTCTGTAGAAAATGCAAGTGGACATTCGGAGCGCTAAGAGGGTAATAGTGGAAAAAGGAATATATTCAATTATAAACTACACAGTAGCATTCTGTGAAAATTCTTTCTGGTCTGTGCATTCAACTAACAGAGTTGAACGTTACTTTTCATTGAGCCGTTCTGAAACACTCTTTCTGTAGAAACTGCAATTGGACATGCTAAGCGCTAAGAGGCCTACATTGGGAAAAAGAATATCTTCAAATAAAAACTACACAGATGCATTCTGTGAAACTTATTTCTGATCTGTAAATTCAGTTAACAGAGATAAAACATATTTTTGATTGAGCAGTTATGAAACACTCTTTCTGTAGAAAATGCAAGTGGAGATTCGGAGCGCTAAGAGGGTAATAGTGGAAAAAGGAATGTCTCCAAATATAAACTACACAGAATCATTCTGTGAAACTTCTTTCTGATCTGTGCATTCAGCTAACAGAGTTAAACCATACTTTTGATTTAGCAGATCTGAACACTCTTTCTGTAGAAAATGCAACTGGACATTTTGAGCGCTAAGAGAGTAGTAGTGGAAAAAGGAATATATTCAAATATAAACTACACAGAAGCATTCTGTGAAACTTCTTTCTGATCTGAGCATTCAGCTAACAGAGTTAAACCATTCTTTTGACTGAGCAGTTTTTAAACACTCTGTCTGTAGAAAATGCAACTGGACATTCGTAGCGCTAAATGGGTAATAGTGGAAAAAAAATATATTCAAATATAAACTACACAGAAGCATTGTATGAAACTTCTTTCTGTTCTGTGCATTCAACTAACGGAGTTGAACCTTACTTTTGATTGAGCCTTTCTGAAACACTCTTTCTGTAGAAACTGCAATTGGACATTCTGAGCGCTAAGAGGCCTCTATTGGGAAAAATAATATCTTCAAATAAAAACTACACAGAAGCATTGTGTGAAACTTATATCTGATATGTTCATTAAGCTAACAGAGTTAAACCATACTTTTGATTGCGCAGTTCTGAACACTCTTTCTGTAGAAAATGCAAGTGGACATTCTGAGCGCTAAGAGGGTAATAGTGGAAAAAGGAATATATTCTAATATAAACTACACAGTAGCATTCTGTGAAAATACTTTCTGTTCTGTGCATTCAACTAACAGAGTTGAACCTTACTTTTGATTGAGCCGTTCTGAAACACTCTTTCTGTAGAAACTGCAATTGGACATGCTAAGCGCTAAGAGGCCTACATTGGGAAAAAGAATATCTTCAAATAAAAACTACACAGATGCATTCTGTGAAACTTATTTCTGATTTGTAAATTCAGTTAACAGAGACAAAACATACTTTTGATTGAGCAGTTATGAAACACACTTTTTGTAGAAAATGCAAGTGGAGATTCGGAGCGCTAAGAGGGTAATAGTGGAAAAAGGAATGTCTCCAAATATAAACTACACAGAATCATTCGGTGAAACTTCTTTCTGATCTGTGCATTCAGCTAACAGAGTTAAACCATACTTTTGATTGAGCAGATCTGAACACTCTTTCTGTAGAAAATGCAACTGGACATTTGGAGCGCTAAGAGCGTAGTAGTGGAAAAAGGAATATATTCAAATATAAACTACACAGAAGCATTCTGTGAAACTTTTTTCTGATCTGAGCATTCAGCTAACAGAGTTAAACCATACTTTTGATTGAGCAGTTTTGAAACACTCTGTCTGTAGAAAATGCAACTGGACATTCGTAGCGATAAGTGGGTAATAGTGGAAAAAAGAATATGTTCAAGTATAAAC
The DNA here is from genome assembly GCF_028878055.3 of Symphalangus syndactylus. Taxonomy (NCBI): domain Eukaryota; kingdom Metazoa; phylum Chordata; class Mammalia; order Primates; family Hylobatidae; genus Symphalangus; species Symphalangus syndactylus. Next base: position 132,870,085 of record NC_072435.2, read on the forward strand.
TACACAGAAGCATTGTATGAAACTTCTTTCTGTTCTGTGCATTCAACTAACAGAGTTGAACCTTAATTTTGATTGAGCCTTTCTGAAACACTCCTTCTGTGGAAACTGCAATTGGACATGCTAAGCGCTAAGACGCCTACATTGGGAAAAAGAATATCTTCAAATAAAAACTACACAGATGCATTCTGTGAAACTTATTTCTGATCTGTAAATTCAGTTAACAGAGATAAAACATATTTTTGATTGAGCAGTTATGAAACACTCTTTTTGTAGAAAATGCAAGTTGAGATTCGGAGCGCTAAGAGGCCTATATTGGGAAATAGAATGTCTACAAATAAAAACTACACAGAAGAATTGTGTGAAACTTCTTTCTGTTCTGTTTGTTCAACTAAAAAAGTTGAACCTTAGTTTTGATTGAGCCGTTCTGAAACACTCTTTCTGTAGAAAATGCAAGTGGAGATTCGGAGCGCTAAGAGGGTAATAGTGGAAAAAGGAATGTCTTCAAATATAAACTACACAGAATCATTCGGTGAAACTTCTTTCTGATCTGTGCATTCAGCTAACAGAGTTAAACCATACTTTTGATTGAGCAGATCTGAACACTCTTTCTGTAGATAATGCAACTGGACATTTGGAGCGCTAAGAGCGTAGTAGTGGAAAAAGGAATATATTCAAATATAAACTACACAGAAGCATTCTGTGAAACTTCTTTCTGATCTGAGCATTCAGCTAACAGAGTTAAACCATACTTTTGATTGAGCAGTTTTGAAACACTCTGTCTGTAGAAAATGCAACTGGACATTCGTAGCGCTAAGTGGGTAATAGTGGAAAAAAGAATATGTTCAAATATAAACTACACAGAAGCATTGTATGAAACTTCTTTCTGTTCTGTGCATTCAACTAACAGAGTTGAACCTTACTTTTGATTGAGCCGTTCTGTAACACTCTTTCTGTAGAAACTGCAATTGGACATTCTGAGCACTAAGAGGCCTATATTGGGAAAAAGAATGTCTACAAATAAAAACTACACAGAAGAATTGTGTGAAACTTCTTTCTGTTCTGTTTGTTCAACTAAAAGAGTTGAACCTTAGTTTTGATTGAGCCGTTCTGAAACACTCTTTCTGTACAAAATGCAAGTGGAGATTCGGAGCGCTAAGAGGGTAATAGTGGAAAAAGGAATGTCTCCAATATAAATTACACAGAATCATTCAGTGAAACTTCTTTCTGATCTGTGCATTCAGCTAACAGAGTTAAACCATACATTTGATTGAGCAGATCTGAACACTCTTTCTGTAGAAAATGCACCTGGACATTTGGAGCGCTAAGAGAGTAGTAGTGGAAAAAGGAATATATTCAAATATAAACTACACAGAAGCATTCTGTGAAACTTCTTTCTGATCTGAGCATTCAGCTAATAGAGTTTAACCATACTTTTGATTGAGCAGTTTTGAAACACTCTGTCTGTAGAAAATGCAACTGGACATTCGTAGCGCTAAGTGGGTAATAGTGGAAAAAAGAATATGTTCAAATATAAACTACACAGAAGCATTGTATGAAACTTCGTTCTGTTCTGTGCATTCAACTTACAGAGTTAAACCTTACTTTTGATTGAGCAATTCTGAAACACTCTTTCTGTAGAAACTGCAATTGGACATTCTGAGCGCTAAGAGGCCTCTATTGGGAAAAATAATATCTTCAAATAAAAACTACACAGAAGCATTGTGTGAAACTTATTTCTGATATGTTCATTAAGCTAACAGAGTTAAACCATACTTTTGATTGCGCAGTTCTGAACACTCTTTCTGTAGAAAATGCAAGTGGACATTCGGAGCGCTAAGAGGGTAATAGTGGAAAAAGGAATATATTCAATTATAAACTACACAGTAGCATTCTGTGAAAATTCTTTCTGGTCTGTGCATTCAACTAACAGAGTTGAACGTTACTTTTCATTGAGCCGTTCTGAAACACTCTTTCTGTAGAAACTGCAATTGGACATGCTAAGCGCTAAGAGGCCTACATTGGGAAAAAGAATATCTTCAAATAAAAACTACACAGATGCATTCTGTGAAACTTATTTCTGATCTGTAAATTCAGTTAACAGAGATAAAACATATTTTTGATTGAGCAGTTATGAAACACTCTTTCTGTAGAAAATGCAAGTGGAGATTCGGAGCGCTAAGAGGGTAATAGTGGAAAAAGGAATGTCTCCAAATATAAACTACACACAATCATTCTGTGAAACTTCTTTCTGATCTGTGCATTCAGCTAACAGAGTTAAACCATACTTTTGATTTAGCAGATCTGAACACTCTTTCTGTAGAAAATGCAACTGGACATTTTGAGCGCTAAGAGAGTAGTAGTGGAAAAAGGAATATATTCAAATATAAACTACACAGAAGCATTCTGTGAAACTTCTTTCTGATCTGAGCATTCAGCTAACAGAGTTAAACCATTCTTTTGATTGAGCAGTTTTGAAACACTCTGTCTGTAGAAAATGCAACTGGACATTCGTAGCGCTAAATGGGTAATAGTGGAAAAAAAATATATTCAAATATAAACTACACAGAAGCATTGTATGAAACTTCTTTCTGTTCTGTGCATTCAACTAACGGAGTTGAACCTTACTTTTGATTGAGCCTTTCTGAAACACTCTTTCTGTAGAAACTGCAATTGGACATTCTGAGCGCTAAGAGGCCTCTATTGGGAAAAATAATATCTTCAAATAAAAACTACACAGAAGCATTGTGTGAAACTTATTTCTGATATGTTCATTAAGCTAACAGAGTTAAACCATACTTTTGATTGCGCAGTTCTGAACACTCTTTCTGTAGAAAATGCAAGTGGACATTCTGAGCGCTAAGAGGGTAATAGTGGAAAAAAGAATATATTCTAATATAAACTACACAGTAGCATTCTGTGAAAATTCTTTCTGTTCTGTGCATTCAACTAACAGAGTTGAACCTTACTTTTGATTGAGCCGTTCTGAAACACTCTTTCTGTAGAAACTGCAATTGGACATGCTAAGCGCTAAGAGGCCTACATTGGGAAAAAGAATATCTTCAAATAAAAACTACACAGATGCATTCTGTGAAACTTATTTCTGATTTGTAAATTCAGTTAACAGAGACAAAACATACTTTTGATTGAGCAGTTATGAAACACACTTTTTGTAGAAAATGCAAGTGGAGATTCGGAGCGCTAAGAGGGTAATAGTGGAAAAAGGAATGTCTCCAAATATAAACTACACAGAATCATTCGGTGAAACTTCTTTCTGATCTGTGCATTCAGCTAACAGAGTTAAACCATACTTTTTTTTTTTTTTTTTTTTTTTTTTTTTTTTTTTTTTTTGAGACGGAGTCTCGCTTTGTCGTCGCCCAGGCTGGAGTGCAGTGGCGCAATCTCGGCTCACTGCAAGCTCCGCCTCCCGGGTTCACGCCATTCTCCTGCCTCAGCCTCTCCGAGTAGCTGGGACTACAGGCGCCCGCCACCACGCCCGGCTAATTTTTTTTTGTATTTTTAGTAGAGACGGGGTTTCACCGTGGTCTCGATCTCCTGACCTCGTGATCCGCCCGCCTCAGCCTCCCAAAGTGCTGGGATTACAAGCGTGAGCCACCGCGCCCGGCCAAGTTAAACCATACTTTTGATTGAGCAGATCTGAACACTCTTTCTGTAGAAAATGCAACTGGACATTTGGAGCGCTAAGAGCGTAGTAGTGGAAAAAGGAATATATTCAAATATAAACTACACAGAAGCATTCTGTGAAACTTTTTTCTGATCTGAGCATTCAGCTAACAGAGTTAAACCATACTTTTGATTGAGCAGTTTTGAAACACTCTGTCTGTAGAAAATGCAACTGGACATTCGTAGCGATAAGTGGGTAATAGTGGAAAAAAGAATATGTTCAAGTATAAACTACACAGAAGCATTGTATGAAACTTCTTTCTGTTCTGTGCATTCAACTAACAGAGTTGAACCTTAATTTTGATTGAGCCTTTCTGAAACACTCCTTCTGTGGAAACTGCAATTGGACATGCTAAGCGCTAAGACGCCTACATTGGGAAAAAGAATATCTTCAAATAAAAACTACACAGATGCATTCTGTGAAACTTATTTCTGATCTGTAAATTCAGTTAACAGAGATAAAACATATTTTTGATTGAGCAGTTATGAAACACTCTTTTTGTAGAAAATTCAAGTGGAGATTCGGAGCGCTAAGAGGCCTATATTGGGAAATAGAAGGTCTACAAATAAAAACTACACAGAAGAATTGTGTGAAACTTCTTTCTGTTCTGTTTGTTCAACTAAAAAAGTTGAACCTTAGTTTTGATTGAGCCGTTCTGAAACACTCTTTCTGTAGAAAATGCAAGTGGAGATTAGGAGCGCTAAGAGGGTAATAGTGGAAAAAGGAATGTCTCCAAATATAAATTACACAGAATCATTCTGTGAAACTTATTTCTGATCTGTGCATTCAGCTAACAGAGTTAAACCATACTTTTGATTGAGCAGATCTGAACACTCTTTCTGTAGAAAATGCAACTGGACATTTGGAGCGCTAAGAGAGTAGTAGTGGAAAAAGGAATATATTCAAATATAAACTACACAGAAGCATTGTGTGAAACTTATTTCTGATATGTTCATTAAGCTAACAGAGTTAAACCATACTTTTGATTGCGCAGTTCTGAACACTCTGTCTGTAGAAAATGCAAGTGGACATTCGGAGCGCTAAGAGGGTAATAGTGGAAAAAGGAATATATTCAATTCTAAACTACACAGTAGCCTTCTGTGAAAATTCTTTCTGTTCTGTGCATTCAACTAACTGAGTTGAACCTTACTTTTGATTGAGCCGTTCTGAAACACTCTTTCTGTAGATACTGCAATTGGACATGCTAAGCGCTAAGAGGCCTACATTGGGAAAAATAATATCTTCAAATAAAAAGTACACAGATGCATTCTGTGAAACTTATTTCTGATCTGTAAATTCAGTTAACAGAGATAAAACATATTTTTGATTGAGCAGTTTTGAAACACTCTTTTTGTAGAAAATGCAAGTGGAGATTCGGAGCGCTAAGCGGGTAATAGTGGAAAAAGAAATGTCTTCAAATATAAACTACACAGAATCATTCGGTGAAACTTCTTTCTGATCTGTGCATTCAGCTAACAGAGTTAAACCATACTTTTGATTGAGCAGATCTGAACACTCTTTCTGTAGAAAATGCAACTGGACATTTGGAGCGCTAAGAGCGTAGTAGTGGAAAAAGAAATATATTCAAATATAAACTACACAGAAGCATTCTGTGAAACTTCTTTCTGATCTGAGCATTCAGCTAACAGAGTTAAACCATACTTTTGATTGAGCAGTTTTGAAACACTCTGTCTGTAGAAAATGCAACTGGACATTTGGAGCGCTAAGAGATTAGTAGTGGAAAAAGGAATATATTCAAATATAAACTACACAGAAGCATTCTGTGAAACTTCTTTCTGATCTGAGCATTCAGCTAACAGAGTTAAACCATACTTTTGATTGAGCAGTTTTGAAACACTCTGTCTGTAGAAAATGCAACTGGACATTCGTAGCGCTAAGTGGATAATAGTGGAAAAAAGAATATGTTCAAATATAAACTACACAGAAACATTGTATGAAACTTCTTTCTGTTCTGTGCATTCAACTAACAGAGTTGAACCTTACTTTGATTGAGCCTTTCTGAAACACTCTTTCTGTAGAAACTGCAATTGGACATTCTGAGCGCTAAGAGGCCTACATTGGGAAAAATAATATCTTCAAATAAAAACTACACAGAAGCATTGTGTGAAACTTATTTCTGATATGTTCATTAAGCTAACAGAGTTAAACCATACTTTTGATTGCGCAGTTCTGAACACTCTTTCTGTAGAAAATGCAAGTGGACATTCGGAGCGCTAAGAGGGTAATAGTGGAAAAAGGAATATATTCAAATATAAACTACACAGTAGCATTCTGTGAAAATTCTTTCTGTTCTGTGCATTCAACTAACAGAGTTGAACCTTACTTTTGATTGAGCCGTTCTGAAACACTCTTTCTGTAGAAACTGCAATTGGACATGCTAAGCGCTAAGAGGCCTACATTGGGAAAAAGAATATCTTCAAATAAAAACTACACAGATGCATTCTGTGAAACTTATTTCTGATCTGTAAATTCAGTTAACAGAGATAAAACATATTTTTGATTGAGCAGTTATGAAACACTCTTTTTGTAGAAAATGCAAGTGGAGATTCGGAGCGCTAAGAGGGTAATAGTGGAAAAAGGAATGTCTTCAAATATAAACTACACAGAATCCTTCGGTGAAACTTCTTTCTGATCTGCGCATTCAGCTATCAGAGTTAAATCATACTTTTGATTGAGCAGATCTGAACACTCTTTCTGTAGAAAATGCAACTGGACATTTGGAGCGCTAAGAGCGTAGTAGTGGAAAAAGGAATATATTCAAATATAAACTACACAGAAGCATTCTGTGAAACTTCTTTCTGATCTGAGCATTCAGCTAACAGAGTTAAACCATACTTTTGATTGAGCAGTTTTGAAACACTCTGTCTGTAGAAAATGCAACTGGACATTCGTAGCGCTAAGTGGGTAATAGTGGAAAAAAGAATATGTTCAAATATAAACTACACAGAAGCATTGTATGAAACTTCTTTCTGTTCTGTGCATTCAACTAACAGGGTTGAACCTTACTTTTGATTGAGCCGTTCTGAAACACTCTTTCTGTGGAAACTGCAATTGGACATTCTGAGTGCTAAGAGGCCTATATTGGGAAAAAGAATATCTTCAAATAAAAACTACACAGATGCATTCTGTGAAACTTATTTCTGATCTGTAAATTCAGTTAACAGAGATAAAACATATTTTTGATTGAGCAGTTATGAAACACTCTTTTTGTAGAAAATGCAAGTGGAGATTCGGAGCGCTAAGAGGGTAATAGTGGAAAAAAAGAATATGTTCAAATATAAACTACACAGAAGCATTGTATGAAACTTCTTTCTGTTCTGTGCATTCAACTAACAGAGTTGAACCTTACTTTTGATTGATCCGTTCTGAAACACTCTTTCTGTAGAAACTGCAATTGGACATTCTGAGGGCTAAGAGGCCTATATTGGGAAAAAGAATGTCTACAAATAAAAACTACACAGAAGAATTGTGTGAAACTTCTTTCTGTTCTGTTTGTTCAACTAAAAGAGTTGAACCTTAGTTTTGATTGAGCCGTTCTGAAACACTCTTTCTGTAGAAAATGCAAGTGGAGATTCGGAGCGCTAAGAGGGTAATAGTGGAAAAAGGAATGTCTCCAAATATAAACTACACAGAATCATTCTGTGAAACTTCTTTCTGATCTGTGCATTCAGCTAACAGAGTTAAACCATACTTTTGATTGAGCAGATCTGAACACTCTTTTTGTAGAAAATGCAACTGGACATTTGGAGCGCTAAGAGAGTAGTAGTGAAAAAAGGAATATATTCAAATATAAACTACACAGAAGCATTCTGTGAAATTTCTCTCTGATCTGAGCATTCAGCTAACAGAGTTAAACCATACTTTTGATTGAGCAGTTTTGAAACACTCTGTCTGTAGAAAATACAACTGGACATTCGTAGCGCTAAGTGGGTAATAGTGGAAAAAAGAATATATTCAAATATAAACTACACAGAAGCATTGTATGAAACTTCTTTCTGTTCTGTGCATTCAACTAACAGAGTTGAACCTTACTTTTGATTGAGCCTTTCTGAAACACTCTTTCTGTAGAAACTGCAATTGGACATTCTGAGCGCTAAGAGGCCTATATTGTGAAAAATAATATCTTCAAATAAAAACTACACAGAAGCATTGTGTGAAACTTATTTCTGATATGTTCATTAAGCTAACAGAGTTAAACCATACTTTTGATTGCGCAGTTCTGAACACTCTTTCTGTAGAAAATGCAAGTGGACATTCGGAGCGCTAAGAGGGTAATAGTGGAAAAAGGAATATATTCAAATATAAACTACACAGTAGCATTCTGTGAAAATTCTTTCTGTTCTGTGCATTCAACTAACAGAGTTGAACCTTACTTTTGATTGAGCCGTTCTGAAACACTCTTTCTGTAGAAACTGCAATTGGACATGCTAAGCGCTAAGAGGCCTACATTGGGAAAAAGAATATCTTCAAATAAAAACTACACAGATGCATTCTGTGAAACTTATTTCTGATCTGTAAATTCAGTTAACAGAGATAAAACATATTTTTGATTGAGCAGTTATGAAACACTCTTTTTGTAGAAAATGCAAGTGGAGATTCGGAGCGCTAAGAGGGTAATAGTGGAAAAAGGAATGTCTTCAAATATAAACTACACAGAATCCTTCGGTGAAACTTCTTTCTGATCTGCGCATTCAGCTATCAGAGTTAAATCATACTTTTGATTGAGCAGATCTGAACACTCTTTCTGTAGAAAATGCAACTGGACATTTGGAGCGCTAAGAGCGTAGTAGTGGAAAAAGGAATATATTCAAATATAAACTACACAGAAGCATTCTGTGAATCTTCTTTCTGATCTGAGCATTCAGCTAACAGAGTTAAACCATACTTTTGATTGAGCAGTTTTGAAACACTCTGTCTGTAGAAAATGCAACTGGACATTCGTAGCGCTAAGTGGGTAATAGTGGAAAAAAGAATATGTTCAAATATAAACTACACAGAAGCATTGTATGAAACTTCTTTCTGTTCTGTGCATTCAACTAACAGGGTTGAACCTTACTTTTGATTGAGCCGTTCTGAAACACTCTTTCTGTGGAAACTGCAATTGGACATTCTGAGTGCTAAGAGGCCTATATTGGGAAAAAGAATATCTTCAAATAAAAACTACACAGATGCATTCTGTGAAACTTATTTCTGATCTGTAAATTCAGTTAACAGAGATAAAACATATTTTTGATTGAGCAGTTATGAAACACTCTTTTTGTAGAAAATGCAAGTGGAGATTCGGAGCGCTAAGAGGGTAATAGTGGAAAAAAGAATATGTTCAAATATAAACTACACAGAAGCATTGTATGAAACTTCTTTCTGTTCTGTGCATTCAACTAACAGAGTTGAACCTTACTTTTGATTGATCCGTTCTGAAACACTCTTTCTGTAGAAACTGCAATTGGACATTCTGAGGGCTAAGAGGCCTATATTGGGAAAAAGAATGTCTACAAATAAAAACTACACAGAAGAATTGTGTGAAACTTCTTTCTGTTCTGTTTGTTCAACTAAAAGAGTTGAACCTTAGTTTTGATTGAGCCGTTCTGAAACACTCTTTCTGTAGAAAATGCAAGTGGAGATTCGGAGCGCTAAGAGGGTAATAGTGGAAAAAGGAATGTCTCCAAATATAAACTACACAGAATCATTCTGTGAAACTTCTTTCTGATCTGTGCATTCAGCTAACAGAGTTAAACCATACTTTTGATTGAGCAGATCTGAACACTCTTTTTGTAGAAAATGCAACTGGACATTTGGAGCGCTAAGAGAGTAGTAGTGGAAAAAGGAATATATTGAAATATAAACTACACAGAAGCATTCTGTGAAATTTCTCTCTGATCTGAGCATTCAGCTAACAGAGTTAAACCATACTTTTGATTGAGCAGTTTTGAAACACTCTGTCTGTAGAAAATACAACTGGACATTCGTAGCGCTAAGTGGGTAATAGTGGAAAAAAGAATATATTCAAATATAAACTACACAGAAGCATTGTATGAAACTTCTTTCTGTTCTGTGCATTCAACTAACAGAGTTGAACCTTACTTTTGATTGAGCCTTTCTGAAACACTCTTTCTGTAGAAACTGCAATTGGACATTCTGAGCGCTAAGAGGCCTATATTGTGAAAAATAATATCTTCAAATAAAAACTACACAGAAGCATTGTGTGAAACTTATTTCTGATATGTTCATTAAGCTAACAGAGTTAAACCATACTTTTGATTGCGCAGCTCTGAACACTCTTTCTGTAGAAAATGCAAGTGGACATTCGTAGCGCTAAGAGGGTAATAGTGGTAAAAGAAATATATTCAAATATAAACTACACAGAAGCATTCTGTGAAACTTCTTTCTGATCTCTGCATTCAACTAACTGAGTTAAACCTTGCTTTTGATTGAGCCGTTCTGAAACACTCTTTCTGTAGAAAATGCAGTTGGACATTCTTATCGCTAAGAGGCCTATATTGGGAAAAAGAATATCTACACATAAAAACTACACAGAAGCATTCTGTGAAACTACTTTCTGTTCTGTGCATTCAACTAAAAGAGTTGAACATTAGTTTTGATTGAGCCGTTCTGAAACACTCTTTCTGTAGAAAATGAAAGTGGAGATTCGTAGCGCTAAGAGGGTAATAGTGGAAAAAGGAATATCTTCAAATATAAACTACACAGAAGCATTCTGTGAAACTTCTTTCCGATCTGAGCATTCAGCTAACAGAGCTAAACCATACTTTTGATTGAGCAGTTTTGAAACACTCTGTCTGTAGAAAATGCAACTGGACATTCGGAGCGCTAAGTGGGTAATAATGGAAAAAGGAATATGTTCAAATATAAACTACACAGAAGCATTGTATGAAACTCCTTTCTGTTCTGTGCATTCAACTAACAGAGTTGAAACTTACTTTTGATTGAGCCGTTCTGAAACACTCTTTCTGTAGAAACTGCAATTGGACATTCTGAGCGCTAAGAGGCCTAGATTGGGAAAAAGAATGTCTACAAATAAAAACTACACAGAAGAATTGTGTGAAACATTTCTGATCTGTGCATTCAGTTAACAGAGCTAAACCATACTTTTGATTGAGCAGTTATGAAAGACTCTTTGTGTAGAAAATGCAAGTGGACCTTCGGATCGCTAAGATTGTAATAGAGGAAAAAGGAATATCTCCAAATAAAAACTACACAGAAGCATTCTCTGAAACCCCTTTTTGTTCTCTGCATTCAACTAACAGAGTTCAGCCTTACTTTTGAAGGAGCAGTTCTGAAACACTCTTTGTGTAGAAACTGGAAGTGGATATTCGGAATGCTAAGTGGGTAATAGTCAAAAAAGGAATATCTTCAACTAAATTCTACACAGAAGCATTCTGTGAAACTTCTTTCTGTTCTGTGCATTCAACTAAAAGAGGTGAACCTTACTTTTCATTGAGCCGTTCTGAAACACTCTTTCTATAGAAACTGCAATTGGACATTCTGAGCGCTAAGAGGCCTATATTGGTTAAAAGAATATCTTCATATAAACACTATAAAGAAGCATTCTGTGAAACTTCTTTCTGATCTGGGCATTCAGCTAACAGAGTTAAACCATACTTTTGATTGGGCAGTTCTGAAACACTCCTTCTGTAGAAAATGCAACTGGACATTTGGAGCGCTAAGTGGGTAATAGTGGAAAAAGGAATATCTTCAAATATAAACTACAAAGAATCATTCTGTGAAACTTATTTCTGATCTGTGCATTCAGCTAACAGAATTAAACCATACTTTTGATTGAGCAGTTCTGAACACTCTTTCTGTAGAAAATGCAACTGCATATTAGGAGCGCTAAGTGGGTAGTAGTGGAAAAAGTAATATATTCAAATATAAACTACACAGAAGCATTGTATGAAACTTCTTTCTGTTCTGTGCATTCAACTAACAGAGTTGAACCTTATTTTTGATTAAGCCGTTCTGAAACACTCTTTCTGCAGAAAATGCAAGTGGATATTCGGAGTGCTAAGACGGTAATACTGGAAAAAGAATATATGCAACTATAAATTACACAGAAGCATTCTTTGAAACTTCTTTCTATTCTGTGCATTCAACTAACTGAGTTGAACCTTACTTTTGATGGAGCCGTTCTGAAACACTCTTTCTGTAGAAACTGCAATTGGACATTCTGAGCGCTAAGAGGCCTATATTGGGAAAAAGAATATCTTCAAATAAAAATTACACAGAAGCATTCTGTGAAACTAATTTCTGATATGGGCATTCAACTAATAGAGTAAAACCATACTTTTGATTGAGCCGTTCTCAACACCCTTTCTGTAGAAAATGCAAGTGGACTTTCGGAGCGCTAAGAGGGTAATACTGGAAAATGTAATTTCTTCAAATATAAACTACACAGAATCATTCTGTGAAACTTCTTTCTGATCTGTGCATTCAGCTAACAGAGTTAAACCATACTTTTGATTGAGCAGTTCTGAACACTCTTTCTGTGGAAAATGCAACTGGACATTTGGAGCGCTAAGAGGGTAGTAGTGGAAAAAGAATATATTAAAATATAAACTACACAGAAGCATTCTGTGAAACTTCTTTCTGATATGTGCATTCAGCTAACAGAGTTAAACCATACTTATGATTGAGCAGTTCTGAAACACTCTTTCTGTAGAAAATGCAACTGGACATTTGGAGTGCTAAGTGGGTAATAGTGGAAAAAGGAATATCTTCAAATATAAACTACACAGAATAATTCTGTGAAACTTATTTCTGATCTGTGCATTCAGCTAACAGAGTTAAACCATACTTTTGATTGAGCAGTTCTGAACACTCTTTCTGTAGAAAATGCAACTGGATATATGGAGCGCTAAGAGGGTAGTAGTGGAAAAAGGAATATATTCAAATATAAACTACACAGAAGCATTGTATGAAACTTCTTTCTGTTCTGTGCATTCAACTCACAGAGTTGAACCTTATTTTTGATAGAGCCATTCTGAAACACTCTTTCTGTAGAAAATGCAAGTGGATATTCGGAGCGCTAAGACGGTAATACTGGAAGAGGAATATATTCAAATATAAACTACACAGAAGCATTCTGTGAAACTACTTTCTGTTCTGTGCATTCAACTAACTGATTTGAACCTTACTTTTCATGGAGCCGTTCTGAAACACACTTTCTGTAGAAACTGCAATTGGACATTCTGAGCGCTAAGAGGCCTATATTCGGAAAAAGAATATCTTCAAATAAAAACTACACAGAAGCATTCTGTGAAACTTATTTCTGATATGGGCATTCAACTAATAGAGTAAAACCATACTTTTGATTGAGCCTTTCTGAACACTCTTTCTGTACAAAATGCAAGTGGACATTCGGAGCGCTAAGAGGGTAATACTGGAAAAATTAATATCTTCAAATATGAACTACACAGAATCATTCTGTGAAATTTCTTTCTGATCTGTGCATTCAGCTAACAGAGTTAAACCGTACTTTTGATTGAGCAGTTCTGAACACTCTTTCTGTAGAAAATGCAACTGGCCATTTGAAGCGCTAGGAGGGTAGTAGTGGAAAAAGAATATATTCAAATATAAACTACACAGAAACATTCTGTGAAACTTCTTTCTGATATGAGCATTCAGCTAACAGAGTTAAACCATACTTTTGATTGAGCAGTTTTGAAACACTCTGTCTGTAGAAAATGCAACTGGACATTCGGAGCGCTAATTAGGTAATAGTGGAAAAAAGAATATGTTCAAATATAAACTACACAGAAGCATTGTATGAAACTTCTTTCTGTTCTGTGCATTCAACTAACAGAGTTGAACCTTACTTTTGATTGAGCCTTTCTGAAACACTCTTTCTGTAGAAACTGCAATTGGACATTCTGAGCGCTAAGAGGCCTGTATTGGGAAAAATAATATCTTCAAATAAAAATTACACAGCAGCATTGTGTGAAACTTATTTCTGATATGTGCATTCAGCTATCAGAGTTAAACCATACTTTTGATTGAGCAGTTCTGAACACTCTTTCTGTAGAAAATGCAACTGGACATTTGGAGCGCTAAGAGGGTAGTAGTTGAAAAAGAATATATTCAAATATACACTACAGAGAAACATTCTGTGAAACTTTTTCTGATCTGAGCATTCAGCTAACAGAGTTAAACCATACTTTTGATTGAGCAGTTTTGAAACACTCTGTCTGTAGAAAATGCAACTGGACATTCGGAGCGTTAAGTGGGTAATAGTGGAAAAAGGAATATGTTCAAATATAAACTACACAGAAGCATTGTATGAAACAACTTTGTGTTCTGTACATTCAACTAACAGAGTTGAACCTTACTTTTGATTGAGCCGTTCTTAAACACTGTTTCTGTAGAAAATGTAATTGGACATTCTGAGCGCTAGGAGGCCTATATTGCGAAAAATAATATATTCAAATAAAAACTACACAGAAGCATTGTGTGAAACTTATTTGTGATATGTGCATTCAGCTAACAGAGTTAAACCATACATTTGATTGCACAGTTCTGAACACTCTTTCTGTAGAAAATGCAAGTGGACATTCGGAGCGCTAAGAGGGTAATAGTGGAAAAAGCAATATATTCATATATAAACTACACAGAAGCATTCTGTGAAACTTCTTTCTGATCTCTGCATTCAACTAACTGAGTTAAACCTTGCTTTTGATTGAGCCGTTCTGAAACTCTCTTTCTGTAGAAAATGCAATTGGACATTCTGAGCGCTAAGAGGTCTATATTGGGAAAAAGAATATCTACACATAAAAACTACACAGAAGCCTTCTGTGAAACTTTTTCTGTTCTGTGCTTTCAACTAAAAGTGTTGAACCTTTGTTTTGATTAAGCCGTTCTGAAACACACTTTCTGTAGGAAATGAAAGTGGACATTCGGAGCGCTAAGATTGTATTAGTGGAAAAAGGAATATCTCCAAATAAAAACTACACAGAAGCATTCTCTGAAACTTATTTCTGATCTGTGCATTCAGTTAACAGATCTAAACCATACTTTTGTTTGAGCAGTTATGAAACACTCTTTGTGTAGAAAATGCAAGGGGACCTTCGGAGCGCTAAGATTGTAATAGAGGAAAAAGGAATATCTCCAAATAAAAACTACACAGAAGCATTCTAAGAAACTCCTTTCTGTTCTCTGAATTCAACTAACAGAGTTTAGCCTTACTTTTGAAGGAACAGTTCTGAAACACTCTTTGTGTAGAAACTGCCAGTGGACATTCGGAGCGCTAAGTGGGTAATAGTCAATAAAGGAATATCTTCAACTAAATACTACACAGAAGCATTCTGTGAAACTTCTTTCTGTTCTGTGCATTCAACTAAAAGAAGTGAACCTTAATTTTCATTGAGCCGTTCTGAAACACTCTTTCTATAGAAACTGCAATTGGACATTCTGAGCGCTAAGAGGCATATATTGGTAAAAAGAATATTTTCATATAAACACTACACAGAAGCATTCTGTTAAACTTCTTTCTGATCTGTGCATTCAGCTAACAGAGTTAAACCATACTTTTGATTGAGCAGTTCTGAAACACTCTTTCTGTAGAAAATGCTACTGGACATTTGGAGCGCTAAGTGGGTAATAGTGGAAAAAGGAATATGTTCAAATATAAACTACACAGAAGCATTCTGTGAAACTTCTTTCTGTTCTGTGCATTCAAATAACTGAGTTGAACCTTACTTTTGATGGAGCCGTTCTGAAACACTCTTTCTGTAGAAACTGCAATTGGATATTCTGAGCGCTAAGAGGCCTATATTGGGAAAAAGAATATCTTCAAATAAAAACTACACAGAAGCATTCTGTGAAACTTATTTCTGATATGGGCATTCAACTAATAGAGTAAAACCATACTTTTGATTGAGCCGTTCTGAACACTCTTTCTGTAGAAAATGCAAGGGGACATTCGGAGCGCTAAGAGGGTAATACTGGAAAAAGTAATATCTTCAAATATAAACTACACAGAAGCATTCTCTGAAACTCCTTTCTGTTCTCTGCATTCAACTAACAGAGCTGAGTCTCAGTTTTGAAGGAGCAGTTCTGAAACACTCTTTGTGTAGGAACTGCCAGTGGACATTCGGAGCGCTAATACAGTAATAGTCGAAAAAGGAATATCTTCAACTAAACACATCACAGAAGCATTCTGTGAAACTACTTTCTGTTCTGTGCATTCAACTAAAAGAGTTGAAACTTAGTTTTGATTGAGCCGTTCTGAAACACTCTTTCTGTAGAAAATGAAAGTGGAGATTCGGAGCGCTAAGAGGGTAATAGTGGAAAAAGGATTATCTTCAAATATAAACTACACAGAATCATTCTGTGAAACTTCTTTCTGATATGTGCATTCAGCTAACAGAGTTAAAGCATACTTTTGATAGAGCAGTTCTGAACACTCTTTCTGTAGAAAATGCAACTGGACATTTGGAGCGCTAAGAGGGTAGTAGTGGAAAAAGGAATATATTCAAATATAAGCTACACAGAAGCATTCTGTGAAACTACTTTCTGATCTGAGCATTCAGCTAACAGAGTTAAACCATACTTTTGATTGAGGAGATTTGAAACACTCTGTCTGTAGAAAATGCAACTGGACATTCGGAGCGCTAAGTGGGTAATAATGGAAAAAGGAATATGTTCAATATAAACTACACAGAAGCATTGTATGAAACTTCTTTCTGTTCTGTGCATTCAACTAACAGAGTTGAAGCTTACTTTTGATTGAGCCGTTCTGAAACACTCTTTCTGTAGAAACAGCAATTGGACATTCTGAGATCTAAGAGGCCTATATTGGGAAAAATAATATCTTCAAATCAAAACTACACAGCAGCATTGTGTGAAACTTATTTCTGATCTGTGCATTCAGCTAACAGAGTTAAACCATACTTTTGATTGCGCAGTTCTGAACACTCTTTCTGTAGAAAATGCAAGTGGACATTCGCAGCGCTAATACGGTAATAGTGGAAAAAGGAATATATTCAATTATAAACTACACAGAAGCATTCTGTGAAACTTCTTTCTGTTCTGTGCATTCAACTAACTGAGTTGAACCTTACTTTTGATGGAGCCGTTGTGAAACACTCTTTCTGCAGAAATTGCAATTGGACATTCTAACCGCTAGAAGGCCTATATTGGGAAAAAGAATATCTACAAATAAAAACTACACAGAAGCATTCTGTGAAACTTCTTTCGGATCAGTGCATTCAACTAACAGAGTAAAACCATACTTTTGATTGAGCCGTTCAGAACACTCTTTCTGTAGAAAATGCAAGTGGACATTCGGAGCGCTAAGAGGGTAAGAGTTGAAAAAGCAATATATTCAAATATAAACTACACAGAAGCATTCTGTGAAACTTCTTTCTGTTCTGTGCATTCAACTAACAGAGTTGAATCTTACTTTTGATTGAGCCGTTCTGAAACACTCTTTCTGTAGAAACTGCAATGGGACTTTCTAAGCGCTAAGAGGCCTACATTGTTAAAAAGAATATCTTCAAATAAAAACTACACAGAAGCATTCTGTGAAACTTATTTCTGATATGTGCATTCAGTTAACAGAGCTAAACCATACTTTTGATTGAGCAGTTATGAAACATTCTTTGTGTAGAAAATGCAAGTGTACCTTCGGAGCGCTAACATTTTTATAGAGGAAAAACGATTATCTCCAAATAAAAACCACACAGAAGCATTCTCTGAAACACTTTCTGTTCTCTGAATTCAACTAACAGAGTTTAGCCTTACTTTTGAAGGAACAGTTCTGAAACACTCTTTGTGTAGAAACTGCCAGTGGACATTCGGAGCGCTAAGTGTGTAATAGTCAATAAAGGGATATCTTCAACTAAATACTACACAGAAGCATTCTGTGAAACTTCTTCCTGTTTTGTGCATTCAACTAAAAGAGGTGAACCTTACTTTTCATTGAGCCATTCTGAAACACTCTTTCTATAGAAACTGCAATTGGACATTCTGAGCGCTAAGAGGCCTATATTGGTAAAAAGAATATTTTCATATAAACACTACACAGAAGCATTCTGTGAAACTTCTTTCTGATCTGGGCATTCAGCTAACAGAGTTAAACCATACTTTTGATTGAGCAGTTCTGAAACACACTTTCTGTAGAAAATGCTACAGGACATTTGGAGCGCTAAGTGGGTAATAGTGGAAAAAGGAATATCTTCAAATATCAACTACACAGAATCATTCTGTGAAACTTATTTCTGATCTGTGCATTCAGCTAACAGAGTTAAACCATACTTTTGATTGAGCAGTTCTGAACACTCTTTCTGTAGAAAATGCAAGTGGACATTTGGAGCGCTAAAAGGGTAGTAGTGGAAAAAGGAATATATTCAAATATAAACTACACAGAAGCATTGTATGAAACTTCTTTCACTTCTGTGCATTCAACTAACAGAGTTGAACCTTATTTTTGATTGAGCCGTTCTGAAACATTCTTTCTGTAGAAAATGCAAGTGGATATTCGGAGCGCTAAGACGGTAATACTGGAAAAGGAATATATTCAAATATAAACTACACAGAAGCATTCTGTGAAACTTCTTTCTGTTCTGTGCATTCAAATAACTGAGTTGAACCTTACTTTTGATGGACGGGTTCTGAAACACTCTTTCTGTAGAAACTGCAATTGGACATTCTGAGAGCTAAGAGGCCTATATTGGGAAAAAGAATATCTTCAAATAAAAATTACACAGAAGCATTCTGTGAAACTTATTTCTGATATGGGCATTCAACTAACAGAGTAAAACCATACTTTTGATTGAGCAGTTCTGAACACTCTTTCTGTAGAAAATGCAAGTGTACATTCGGAGCTCTAAGAGGGTAATACTGGAAATAGTAATATCTTCAAATATAAACTACACAGAATCATTCTGTGAAACTTCTTTCTGATCTGTGCATTCAGCTAACAGAATTAAACCATACTTTTGATTGAGCAGTTCTGAACACTCTTTCTGTAGAAAATGCAACTGGACATTTGGAGCGCTAAGAGGGTAGTAGTGGAAAAAGAAATATATTCAAATATAAACTACACAGAAGCATTCTGTGAAAGTTCTTTCTGATCTGAGCATTCAGCAAACAGAGTTAAAACATACTTTTGACTGAGCAGTTTTGAAACACTCTGTCTGTAGAAAATGCAACTGGACATTCGGAGCGCTAAGTTGGTAATAGTGGAAAAAGGAATATGTTCAAATATAAACTACACAGAAGCATTGTATGAAACATCTTTCTGTTCTGTACATTCAACTAACTGAGTTGAACCTTGCTTTTGATTGAGCCGTTCTGACACTCTTTCTGTAGAAACTGCAATTGGACATTATTAGCCCAAAGAGGCCTATATTGGGAAAAATAATATATTCAAATAAAAACTACACAGAAGCATTGTGTGAAACTTACTTCTGATATGTGCATTCAGCTAACAGAGTTAAACCATACTTTTGATTGCGCAGTTCTGAACACTCTTTTTGTAGAAAATGCAAGTGGACATTCGGAGCGCTAAGAGGGTAATAGTGGAAAAAGCAATATACTCAAATATAAACTACACAGAAGCATTCTGTGAAACTTCCTTCTGTTCTCTGCATTCAACTAACTGAGTTGAACCTTGCTTTTGATTGAGCCGTTCTGGAACACTCTTTCTGTAGAAAATGCAATTGGACATTCTGAGCGCTAAGAGGCCTATATTGGGAAAAAGAATATCTACAAATAAAAACTACACAGAATCATTCCGTGAAACTTCTTTCTGTTCTGTGCATTCAACTAAAAGTGTTGAACCTTAGTTTTGATTGAGCCGTTCTGAAACACACTTTCTGTAGAAAATGCAAGAGGACATTCGGAGCGCTAAGATAGTAATAGTGGAAAAAGGAATATATCCAAATAAAAACTACACAGAAGCATTCTCTGAAACTCCTTTCTGTTCACTGCATTCAACTAACAGAGCTGAGCCTTACTTTTGAAAGAGCAGTTCTGAAACACTCTTTGTGTAGAAACTGCCAGTGGAAATTCAGAGCGCTAAGTGGGTAATAGTCGAAAAAGGAATATCTTCAACTAAATACTACACAGAAGCATTCTGTGAAACTTCTTTCTGTTCTGTGCATTCAACTAAAAGAGCTGAAGCTTAGTTTTGATTGAGCCGTTCTGAAACACTCTTTCTGTAGAAAATGAAAGTGGAGATTCGGAGCGCTAAGACGGTAATAGTGGAAAAAAGATTATCTTCAAATATAAACTACACAGAATCATTCTGTGAAACTTCTTTCT
The DNA here is from genome assembly GCF_028878055.3 of Symphalangus syndactylus. Classification (NCBI taxonomy): domain Eukaryota; kingdom Metazoa; phylum Chordata; class Mammalia; order Primates; family Hylobatidae; genus Symphalangus; species Symphalangus syndactylus. The sequence continues at coordinate 132,890,063 of NC_072435.2, forward strand.
GATATGTGCATTCAGCTAACAGAGTTAAACCATACTTTTGATAGTGCAGTTCTGAACACTCTTTCTGTAGAAAATGCAACTGGACATTTGGAGCGCTAAGAGGGTAGTAGTGGAAAAAGGAATATATTCAAATATAAGCTACACAGAAGCATTCTGTGAAACTTCTTTCTGATCTGAGCATTCAGCTAACAGAGTTAAACCATACTTTTGATTGCGCAGTTCTGAACACTCTTTCTGTAAAAATGCAAGTGGACATTCGGAGCGCTAATACGGTAATAGTGGAAAAAGGTATATATTCAAATATAAGCTACACAGAAGCATTCTGTGAAACTTCTTTCTGATCTGAGCACTCAGCTAACAGAGTTAAACCATACTTTTGATTGAGGAGATTTGAAACACTCTGTCTGTAGAAAATGCAACTGGACATTCGGAGCGCTAAGTGGGTAATAATGGAAAAAGGAATATGTTCAAATATAAACTACACAGAAGCATTGTATGAAACTTCTTTCTGTTCTGTGCATTCAACTAACAGAGTTGAACCTTACTTTCGATTGAGCCGTTCTGAAACACTCTTTCTGTAGAAACTGCAATTGGACATTCTGAGCTCTAAGAGGCCTATATTGGGAAAAATAATATCTTCAAATAAAAACTACACAGCAGCATTGTGTGAAACTTATTTCTGATATGTGCATTCAGCTAACAGAGTTAAACCATACTTTTGATTGCGCAGTTCTGAACACTCTTTCTGTAGAAAATGCAAGTGGACATTCGGAGCGCTAATACGGTAATAGTGGAAAAAGGAATATATTCAATTATAAACTACACAGAAGCATTCTGTGAAACTTCTTTCTGTTCTGTGCATTCAACTAACTGAGTTGAACCTTACTTTTGATGGAGCCGTTGTGAAACACTCTTTCTGTAGAAACTGCAATTGGACATTCTGACCGCTAAAAGGCCTATATTGGGAAAAAGAATATCTACAAATAAAAACTACACAGAAGCATTCTGTGAAACTTCTTTCGGATCTGTGCATTCAACTAACAGAGTAAAACCATACTTTTGATTGAGCCGTTCTGAACACTCTTTCTGTAGAAAATGCAAGTGGACATTCGGAGCGCTAAGAGGGTAATAGTTGAAAAAGGAATATATTCAAATATAAACTACACAGAAGCATTCTGTGAAACTTCTTTCTGTTCTGTGCATTCAACTAACAGAGTTGAACCTTACTTTTGATTGAGCCGTTCTGAAACACTCTTTCTGTAGAAACTGCAATTGGACTTTCTAAGCGCTAAGAGGCCTACATTGTTAAAAAGAAAATCTTCAAATAAAAACTACACAGAAGCATTCTGTGAAACTTATTTCTGATCTGTGCATTCAGTTAACAGAGCTAAACCATACTTTTGATTGAGCAGTTATGAAACACTCTTTGTGTAGAAAATGCAAGTGGACATTCGGAGTGCTAAGATTGTAATAGAGGAAAAAGGAATATCTCCAAATAAAATCCACACAAAAGCATTCTCTGAAACTCCTTTCTGTTCTCTGAATTCAACCAACAGAGTTTAGCCTTACTTTTGAAGGAGCAGTTCTGAAACACTCTTTGTGTAGAAACTGCCAGTGGACATTCGGAGCGCTAAGTGGGTAATAGTCAATAAAGGTATATCTTCAACTAAATACTACACAGAAGCATTCTGTGAAACTTCTTTCTGTTCTGTGCATTCAACTAAAAGAGGTGAACCTTACTTTTCATTGAGCCGTTCTGAAACACTCTTTCTATAGAAACTGCAATTGGACATTCTGAGCGCTAAGAGGACTATATTGGTAAAAAGAATATTTTCATATAAACACTACACAGAAGCATTCTGTGAAACTTCTTTCTGATCTGTGCATTCAGCTAACAGAGTTAAACCCTACTTTTGATTGAGCAGTTCTGAAACACTCTTTCTGTAGAAAATGCTACTGGACATTTGGAGCACTAAGTGGGTAATAGTGGAAAAAGGAATATCTTCAAATATAAACTACACAGAATCATTCTGTGAAACTTCTTTCTGATCTGTGCATTCAGCTAACATAGTTAAACCATACTTTTGATTGAGCAGTTCTGAACACTCTTTCTGTAGAAAATGCAACTGGACATTTGGAGCGCTAAGAGGGTAGTAGTGGAAAAAGTTATATATTCAAATATAAACTACACAGAAGCATTGTATGAAACTTCTTTCTCTTCGGTGCATTCAACTAACAGAGTTGAACCTTATTTTTGATTGAGGCGTTCTGAAGCACTCTTTCTGTTGAAAATGCAAGTGGATATTCAGAGCCCCAAGACGGTAATACTGGAAAAGGAATATATTCAAATATAAACTACACAGAAGCATTCTGTGAAACTACTTTCTGCTCTGTGCATTCAACTAACTGAGTTGAACCTTACTTTTGATGGAGCCGTTCTCAAACACTCTTTCTGTAGAAACTGCAATTGGACATTCTGAGCGCTAAGAGGCCTATATTGGGAAAAAGAATATCTAAAAATAAAAACTACACAGAAGCATTCTGTGAAACTTAGTTCTGATATGGGCATTCAACTAATAGAGTAAAACCATACTGTTGATTGAGTCGTTCTGAACACTCTTTCTGTAGAAAATGCAAGTGGACATTGGGAGCTCTAAGAGGGTAGTACCGGAAATAGTAATATCTTCAAATATAAACTACACAGAATCATTCTGTGAAACTTCTTTCTGATCTGTGCATTCAGCTAACAGAATTAAACCATACTTTTCATTGAGCAGTTCTGAACACTCTTTCTGTAGAAAATGCAACTGGACATTTGGAGCGCTAAGAGGGTAGTAGAGGAAAAAGGAATATATTCAAATATAAACTACACAGAAGCATTCTGTGAAACTTATTTCTGATCAGAGCATTCAGCTAACAGAGTTAAACCATACTTTTGACTGAGAAGTTTTGAAACACTCTGTCTGTAGAAAATGCAACTGGACATTCGGAGCGCTAATTGGTTAATAGTGGAAAAAGGAATATGTTCAAATATAAACTACACAGAAGCATTGTATGAAACATCTTTCTGTTCTGTACATTCAACTAACAGAGTTGAACCTTACTTTTGATTTAGCCGTTCTGAAACACTCTTTCTGTAGAAACTGCAATTGGACATTCTGAGCCCTAAGAGGCCCATATTGGGAAAAATGATATATTCAAATAAAAACTACACAGAATCATTGTGTGAAACTTATTTCACATATGTGCATTCAGCTAACAGAGTTAAACCATACTTTTGATTGCGCAGTTCTGAACACTCTTTCTGTAGAAAATGCAAGTGGACATTCGGAGCGCTAAGAGGGTAATAGTGGAAAAAGCAATATACTCAAATATAAACTACACAGAAGCATTCTGTGAAACTTCTTTCTGTCCTCTGCACTCAACTAACTGAGTTGAACCTTGCTTTTGATTGAGCCTTTCTGGAACACTCTTTCTGTAGAAAATGCAATTGGACATTCTGAGCGCTAAGAGGCCTATATTGGGAAAAAGAATATCTACAAATAAAAACTACACAGAAGCATTCTGTGAAACTTATTTCTGATATGGGCATTCAACTAAAAGTGTTGAACCTTAGTTTTGATTGAGCCGTTCTGAAACTCTCTTTCTGTAGAAAATGCAAGTGGACATTCGTAGCGCTAAGATTGTAATAGTGGAAAAAGGAATATCTCCAAATAAAAACTACACAGAAGCATTCTCTGAAACTCCTTTCTGTTCTCTGCATTCAACTAACAGAGCTGAGCCTTACTTTTGATGGAGCCGTTCTGAAACACTCTTTCTGTAGAAACTGCCAGTGGAAATTCAGAGCGCTAAGAGGGTGATAGTCGAAAAAGGAATATCTTCAACTAAATACTACACAGAAGCATTCTGTGAAACTCCTTTCTGTTCTGTGCATTCAACTAAAAGAGTTGAACCTTAGTTTTGATTGAGCCGTTCTGAAACACTTTTTCTGTAGAAAATGAAAGTGGAGATTCGGAGCGCTAAGGGGGTAATAGTGGAAAAAGGACTATCTTCAAATATAAACTACACAGAATCATTCTGTGAAACTTCTTTCTGATATGTGCATTCAGCTAACAGAGTTAAACCATACTTTTGATAGAGCAGTTGTGAACACTCTTTCTGTAGAAAATGCAACTGGACATTTGGAACGCTAAGAGGGTAGTAGTGGAAAAAATAATATATTCAAATATAAGCTACACAGAAGCATTCTGTGAAACTACTTTCTGATCTGAGCATTCAGCTAACAGAGTTAAACCATACTTTTGATTGAGGAGATTTGAAACACTCTGTCTGTAGAAAATGCAACTAGACATTCGGAGCGCTAAGTGGGTAATAATGGAAAAAGAATATGTTCAAATATAAACTACACAGAAGCATTGTATGAAACTTCTTTCTGTTCTGTGCATTCAAGTAACAGAGTTGAACCTTACTTTTGATTGAGCCGTTCTGAAACACTCGTTCTGTAGAAACTGCAATTGGGCATTCTGAGCTCTAAGAGGCCTATATTGGGAAAAATAATATATTCAAATAAAAACTACACAGAAGCATTGTGTGAAACTTATTTCTGATATGTGCGTTCAGCTAACAGAGATAAACCATACTTTTTATTGCGCAGTTCTGAATACTCTTTCTGTAGAAAATGCAAGTGGACATTCGGAGCGCTAAGAGGGTAATATTGGAAAAAGCCATATATTCAAATATAAACTACACAGAAGCATTCTGTGAAACTTCTTTCTGTTCTCTGCATTCAACTAACTGAGTTGTACCTTGCTTTTGATTGAGCCGTTCTGGATCACTCTTTCTGTAGAAAATGCAATTGGACATTCTGAGCGCTAAGAGGCCTATATTGGGAAAAAGAATATCTACAAATAAAAACTACACAGAAGCATTCTGTGAAACTTCTTTCTCTTCTGTGCATTCAACTAAAAGTGTTGAACCTTAGTTTTGATTGAGCCGTTCTGAAACACTCTTTCTGTAGAAAATGCAAGTGGACTTTCGGAGCGCTAAGATAGTAATAGTGGAAAAAGGAATATCTCCAAATAAAAACTACACAGAAGCATTCTCTGAAACTCCTTTCTGTTCTCTGCATTCAACTAACAGAGCTGAGCCTTACTTTTGAAGGAGCAGTTCTGAAACACTCTTTGTGTAGAAACTGCCAGTGGAAATTCAGAGCGCTAAGAGGGTTATATTCGAAAAAGGAATATCTTCAACTAAATACTACACAGAAGCATTCTGTGAAACTTCTTTCTGTTCTGTGCATTCAACTAAAAGAGTTGAACCTTAGTTTTGATTGAGCCGTTCTTAAACACTCTTTCTGTAGAAACTGCAATTGGACATTCTGAGCGCTAAGAGGCCTATATTGGGAAAAAGAATATCTTCAAATAAAAACTACACAGAAGCATTCTGTGAAACTTATTTCTGATATGGGCATTCAACTAATAGAGTAAAACCACACTTTTGATTGAGCCTTTCTGAACACTCTTTCTGTAGAAAATGCAAGTGGACATTCGGAGCGCTAAGAGGGTAATACTGGAAAAAGTAATATCTTCAAATATGAACTACACAAAATCATTCTGTGAAATTTCTTTCTGATCTGTGCATTCAGCTAACAGAGTTAAACCGTACTTTTGATTGAGCAGTTCTGAACACTCTTTCTGTAGAAAATGCAACTGGCCATTTGAAGCGCTAGGAGGGTAGTAGTGGAAAAAGAATATATTCAAATATAAACTACACAGAAACATTCTGTGAAACTTCTTTCTGATATGAGCATTCAGCTAACAGAGTTAAACCATACTTTTGATTGAGCAGTTTTGAAACACTCTGTCTGTAGAAAATGCAACTGGACATTCGGAGCGCTAATTAGGTAATAGTGGAAAAAAGAATATGTTCAAATATAAACTACACAGAAGCATTGTATGAAACATCTTTCTGTTCTGTGCATTCAACTAACAGATTTGAAACTTACTTTTGATTGAGCCGTTCTGAAACACTTTCTGTAGAAACTGCAATTGGACATTCTGAGCGCTAAGAGGCCTATATTGGGAAAAATAATATCTTCAAATAAAAATTACACAGCAGCATTGTGTGAAACTTATTTCTGATATGTGCATTCAGCTATCAGAGTTAAACCATACTTTTGATTGAGCAGTTCTGAACACTCTTTCTGTAGAAAATGCAACTGGACATTTGGAGCGCTAAGAGGGTAGTAGTTGAAAAAGAATATATTCAAATATACACTACAGAGAAACATTCTGTGAAACTTTTTCTGATCTGAGCATTCAGCTAACAGAGTTAAACCATACTTTTGATTGAGCAGTTTTGAAACACTCTGTCTGTAGAAAATGCAACTGGACATTCGGAGCGTTAAGTGGGTAATAGTGGAAAAAGGAATATGTTCAAATATAAACTACACAGAAGCATTGTATGAAACAACTTTGTGTTCTGTACATTCAACTAACAGAGTTGAACCTTACTTTTGATTGAGCCGTTCTTAAACACTGTTTCTGTAGAAAATGTAATTGGACATTCTGAGCGCTAGGAGGCCTATATTGCGAAAAATAATATATTCAAATAAAAACTACACAGAAGCATTGTGTGAAACTTATTTGTGATATGTGCATTCAGCTAACAGAGTTAAACCATACATTTGATTGCACAGTTCTGAACACTCTTTCTGTAGAAAATGCAAGTGGACATTCGGAGCGCTAAGAGGGTAATAGTGGAAAAAGCAATATATTCATATATAAACTACACAGAAGCATTCTGTGAAACTTCTTTCTGATCTCTGCATTCAACTAACTGAGTTAAACCTTGCTTTTGATTGAGCCGTTCTGAAACTCTCTTTCTGTAGAAAATGCCATTGGACATTCTGAGCGCTAAGAGGCCTATATTGGGAAAAAGAATATCTACACATAAAAACTACACAGAAGCCTTCTGTGAAACTTTTTCTGTTCTGTGCTTTCAACTAAAAGTGTTGAACCTTTGTTTTGATTAAGCCGTTCTGAAACACTCTTTCTGTAGGAAATGAAAGTGGACATTCGGAGCGCTAAGATTGTATTAGTGGAAAAAGGAATATCTCCAAATAAAAACTACACAGAAGCATTCTCTGAAACTTATTTCTGATCTGTGCATTCAGTTAACAGATCTAAACCATACTTTTGATTGAGCAGTTATGAAACACTCTTTGTGTAGAAAATGCAAGGGGACCTTCGGAGTGCTAAGATTGTAATAGAGGAAAAAGGAATATCTCCAAATAAAAACGACAGAGAAGCATTCTCAGAAACTCCTTTCTGTTCTCTGAATTCAACTAACAGAGTTTAGCCTTACTTTTGAAGGAACAGTTCTGAAACACTCTTTGTGTAGAAACTGCCAGTGGACATTCGGAGCGCTAAGTGGGTAATAGTCAATAAAGGAATATCTTCAACTAAATACTACACAGAAGCATTCTGTGAAACTTCTTTCTGTTCTGTGCATTCAACTAAAAGAAGTGAACCTTAATTTTCATTGAGCCGTTCTGAAACACTCTTTCTATAGAAACTGCAATTGGACATTCTGAGCGCTAAGAGGCATATATTGGTAAAAAGAATATTTTCATATAAACACTACACAGAAGCATTCTGTTAAACTTCTTTCTGATCTGTGCATTCAGCTAACAGAGTTAAACCATACTTTTGATTGAGCAGTTCTGAAACACACTTTCTGTAGAAAATGCTACTGGACATTTGGAGCGCTAAGTGGGTAATAGTGGAAAAAGGAATATGTTCAAATATAAACTACACAGAAGCATTCTGTGAAACTACTTTCTGTTCTGTGCATTCAAATAACTGAGTTGAACCTTACTTTTGATGGAGCCGTTCTGAAACACTCTTTCTGTAGAAACTGCAATTGGATATTCTGAGCGCTAAGAGGCCTATATTGGGAAAAAGAATATCTTCAAATAAAAACTACACAGAAGCATTCTGTGAAACTTATTTCTGATATGGGCATTCAACTAATAGAGTAAAACCATACTTTTGATTGAGCCGTTCTGAACACTCTTTCTGTAGAAAATGCAAGGGGACATTCGGAGCGCTAAGAGGGTAATACTGGAAAAAGTAATATCTTCAAATATAAACTACACAGAATCATTCTGTGAAACTTCTTTCTGATCTGTGCATTCAGCTAACAGAGTTAAACCATACTTTTGATTGAGAAGTTCTGAACACTCTTTCTGTAGAAAATGCAACTGGACATTTGGAGCGCTAAGAAGGTAGTAGTGGAAAAAGAATATATTCAAATATAAACTACACAGAAGCATTCTGTGAAACTTCTTTCTGATCTGAGCATTCAGCTAACAGAGTTAAACCATTCTTTTGATTGAGCAGTTTTGAAACACTCTGTCTGTAGAAAATGCAACTGGACATTCTGAGTGCTAAGTGGGTAATAGTGGAAAAAGGAATATGTTCAAATATAAACTACACAGAAGCATTGTATGAAACATCTTTCTCTTCTGTACATTCAACTAACAGATTTGAACCTTACTTTCGATTGAGCCGTTCTTAAACACTCTTTCTGTAGAAACTGTAATTGGACATTCTGAGCGCTAAGAGGCCTATATTGTGAAAAATAATATATTCAAATAAATATTACACAGAAGCATTGTGTGAAACTTATTTGTGATATGTGCATTCAGCTAACAGAGTTAAACCATACTTTTGATTGCACAGTTCTGAATACTCTTTCTGTAGAAAATGCAAGTGGACATTCCGAGCGCTAAGAGGGTAATAGTGGAAAAAGCAATATATCCAAATGTAAACTACACAGAAGCATTCTGTGAAACTTCTTTCTGTTCTCTGCATTCAACTAACTGAGTTGAACCTTGCTTTTGATTGAGCCGTTCTGAAACACTCTTTCTGTAGAAAATGCAATTGGACATTCTGAGCGCTAAGAGGCCTATATTGGGAAAAAGAATATCTACAAATAAAAACTACACAGAAGCATTCTGTGAAACTTCTTTCTGTTCTGTGCATTCAACTAAAAGTTTTGAACCTTAGTTTTGATTGAGCCGTTCTGAAACACTCTTTCTGTAGAAAATGCAAGTGGACATTCGGAGCGCTAAGATTGTAATAGTGGAAAAAGAAATATCTCCAAATAAAAACTACACAGAAGCATTCTCTGAAACTCCTTTCTGTTCTCTGCATTCAACTAACAGAGCTGAGTCTCAGTTTTGAAGGAGCAGTTCTGAAACACTCTTTGCGTAGGAACTGCCAGTGGACATTCGGAGCGCTAATACGGTAATAGTCGAAAAAGGAATATCTTCAACTAAACACATCACAGAAGCATTCTGTGAAACTACTTTCTGTTCTGTGCATTCAACTAAAAGAGTTGAAACTTAGTTTTGATTGAGCCGTTCTGAAACACTCTTTCTGTAGAAAATGAAAGTGGAGATTCGGAGCGCTAAGAGGGTAATAGTGGAAAAAGGATTATCTTCAAATATAAACTACACAGAATCATTCTGTGAAACTTCTTTCTGATATGTGCATTCAGCTAACAGAGTTAAAGCATACTTTTGATAGAGCAGTTCTGAACACTCTTTCTGTAGAAAATGCAACTGGACATTTGGAGCGCTAAGAGGGTAGTAGTGGAAAAAGGAATATATTCAAATATAAGCTACACAGAAGCATTCTGTGAAACTACTTTCTGATCTGAGCATTCAGCTAACAGAGTTAAACCATACTTTTGATTGAGGAGATTTGAAACACTCTGTCTGTAGAAAATGCAACTGGACATTCGGAGCGCTAAGTGGGTAATAATGGAAAAAGGAATATGTTCAATATAAACTACACAGAAGCATTGTATGAAACTTCTTTCTGTTCTGTGCATTCAACTAACAGAGTTGAAGCTTACTTTTGATTGAGCCGTTCTGAAACACTCTTTCTGTAGAAACAGCAATTGGACATTCTGAGATCTAAGAGGCCTATATTGGGAAAAATAATATCTTCAAATCAAAACTACACAGCAGCATTGTGTGAAACTTATTTCTGATCTGTGCATTCAGCTAACAGAGTTAAACCATACTTTTGATTGCGCAGTTCTGAACACTCTTTCTGTAGAAAATGCAAGTGGACATTCGCAGCGCTAATATGGTAATAGTGGAAAAAGGAATATATTCAATTATAAACTACACAGAAGCATTCTGTGAAACTTCTTTCTGTTCTGTGCATTCAACTAACTGAGTTGAACCTTACTTTTGATGGAGCCGTTGTGAAACACTCTTTCTGTAGAAATTGCAATTGGACATTCTAACCGCTAGAAGGCCTATATTGGGAAAAAGAATATCTACAAATAAAAACTACACAGAAGCATTCTGTGAAACTTCTTTCGGATCAGTGCATTCAACTAACAGAGTAAAACCATACTTTTGATTGAGCCGTTCAGAACACTCTTTCTGTAGAAAATGCAAGTGGACATTCGGAGCGCTAAGAGGGTAAGAGTTGAAAAAGCAATATATTCAAATATAAACTACACAGAAGCATTCTGTGAAACTTCTTTCTGTTCTGTGCATTCAACTAACAGAGTTGAATCTTACTTTTGATTGAGCCGTTCTGAAACACTCTTTCTGTAGAAACTGCAATGGGACTTTCTAAGCGCTAAGAGGCCTACATTGTTAAAAAGAATATCTTCAAATAAAAACTACACAGAAGCATTCTGTGAAACTTATTTCTGATATGTGCATTCAGTTAACAGAGCTAAACCATACTTTTGATTGAGCAGTTATGAAACATTCTTTGTGTAGAAAATGCAAGTGGACCTTCGGAGCGCTAAGATTTTTATAGAGGAAAAACGATTATCTCCAAATAAAAACCACACAGAAGCATTCTCTGAAACACTTTCTGTTCTCTGAATTCAACTAACAGAGTTTAGCCTTACTTTTGAAGGAACAGTTCTGAAACACTCTTTGTGTAGAAACTGCCAGTGGACATTCGGAGCGCTAAGTGTGTAATAGTCAATAAAGGGATATCTTCAACTAAATACTACACAGAAGCATTCTGTGAAACTTCTTCCTGTTTTGTGCATTCAACTAAAAGAGGTGAACCTTACTTTTCATTGAGCCGTTCTGAAACACTCTTTCTATAGAAACTGCAATTGGACATTCTGAGCGCTAAGAGGCCTATATTGGTAAAAAGAATATTTTCATATAAACACTACACAGAAGCATTCTGTGAAACTTCTTTCTGATCTGGGCATTCAGCTAACAGAGTTAAACCATACTTTTGATTGAGCAGTTCTGAAACACTCTTTCTGTAGAAAATGCTACAGGACATTTGGAGCGCTAAGTGGGTAATAGTGGAAAAAGGAATATCTTCAAATATCAACTACACAGAATCATTCTGTGAAACTTATTTCTGATCTGTGCATTCAGCTAACAGAGTTAAACCATACTTTTGATTGAGCAGTTCTGAACACTCTTTCTGTAGAAAATGCAAGTGGACATTTGGAGCGCTAAAAGGGTAGTAGTGGAAAAAGGAATATATTCAAATATAAACTACACAGAAGCATTGTATGAAACTTCTTTCACTTCTGTGCATTCAACTAACAGAGTTGAACCTTATTTTTGATTGAGCCGTTCTGAAACATTCTTTCTGTAGAAAATGCAAGTGGATATTCGGAGCGCTAAGACGGTAATACTGGAAAAGGAATATATTCAAATATAAACTACACAGAAGCATTCTGTGAAACTTCTTTCTGTTCTGTGCATTCAAATAACTGAGTTGAACCTTACTTTTGATGGACGGGTTCTGAAACACTCTTTCTGTAGAAACTGCAATTGGACATTCTGAGAGCTAAGAGGCCTATATTGGGAAAAAGAATATCTTCAAATAAAAATTACACAGAAGCATTCTGTGAAACTTATTTCTGATATGGGCATTCAACTAACAGAGTAAAACCATACTTTTGATTGAGCAGTTCTGAACACTCTTTCTGTAGAAAATGCAAGTGTACATTCGGAGCTCTAAGAGGGTAATACTGGAAATAGTAATATCTTCAAATATAAACTACACAGAATCATTCTGTGAAACTTCTTTCTGATCTGTGCATTCAGCTAACAGAATTAAACCATACTTTTGATTGAGCAGTTCTGAACACTCTTTCTGTAGAAAATGCAACTGGACATTTGGAGCGCTAAGAGGGTAGTAGTGGAAAAAGAAATATATTCAAATATAAACTACACAGAAGCATTCTGTGAAAGTTCTTTCTGATCTGAGCATTCAGCTAACAGAGTTAAAACATACTTTTGACTGAGCAGTTTTGAAACACTCTGTCTGTAGAAAATGCAACTGGACATTCGGAGCGCTAAGTTGGTAATAGTGGAAAAAGGAATATGTTCAAATATAAACTACACAGAAGCATTGTATGAAACATCTTTCTGTTCTGTACATTCAACTAACTGAGTTGAACCTTGCTTTTGATTGAGCCGTTCTGACACTCTTTCTGTAGAAACTGCAATTGGACATTATGAGCCCAAAGAGGCCCATATTGGGAAAAATAATATATTCAAATAAAAACTACACAGAAGCATTGTGTGAAACTTACTTCTGATATGTGCATTCAGCTAACAGAGTTAAACCATACTTTTGATTGCGCAGTTCTGAACACTCTTTCTGTAGAAAATGCAAGTGGACATTCGGAGCGCTAAGAGGGTAATAGTGGAAAAAGCAATATACTCAAATATAAACTACACAGAAGCATTCTGTGAAACTTCCTTCTGTTCTCTGCATTCAACTAACTGAGTTGAACCTTGCTTTTGATTGAGCCGTTCTGGAACACTCTTACTGTAGAAAATGCAATTGGACATTCTGAGCGCTAAGAGGCCTATATTGGGAAAAAGAATATCTACAAATAAAATCTACACAGAATCATTCCGTGAAACTTCTTTCTGTTCTGTGCATTCAACTAAAAGTGTTGAACCTTAGTTTTGATTGAGCCGTTCTGAAACACTCTTTCTGTAGAAAATGCAAGAGGACATTCGGAGCGCTAAGATAGTAATAGTGGAAAAAGGAATATATCCAAATAAAAACTACACAGAAGCATTCTCTGAAACTCCTTTCTGTTCTCTGCATTCAACTAACAGAGCTGAGCCTTACTTTTGAAGGAGCAGTTCTGAAACACTCTTTGTGTAGAAACTGCCAGTGGAAATTCAGAGCGCTAAGAGGGTAATAGTCGAAAAAGGAATATCTTCAACTAAATACTACACAGAAGCATTCTGTGAAACTTCTTTCTGTTCTGTGCATTCAACTAAAAGAGCTGAAGCTTAGTTTTGATTGAGCCGTTCTGAAACACTCTTTCTGTAGAAAATGAAAGTGGAGATTCGGAGCGCTAAGAGGGTAATAGTGGAAAAAAGATTATCTTCAAATATAAACTACACAGAATCATTCTGTGAAACTTCTTTCTGATATGTGCATTCAGCTAACAGAGTTAAACCATACTTTTGATAGTGCAGTTCTGAACACTCTTTCTGTAGAAAATGCAACTGGACATTTGGAGCGCTAAGAGGGTAGTAGTGGAAAAAGGAATATATTCAAATATAAGCTACACAGAAGCATTCTGTGAAACTTCTTTCTGATCTGAGCATTCAGCTAACAGAGTTAAACCATACTTTTGATTGCGCAGTTCTGAACACTCTTTCTGTAAAAATGCAAGTGGACATTCGGAGCGCTAATACGGTAATAGTGGAAAAAGGTATATATTCAAATATAAGCTACACAGAAGCATTCTGTGAAACTTCTTTCTGATCTGAGCACTCAGCTAACAGAGTTAAACCATACTTTTGATTGAGGAGATTTGAAACACTCTGTCTGTAGAAAATGCAACTGGACATTCGGAGCGCTAAGTGGGTAATAATTGAAAAAGGAATATGTTCAAATATAAACTACACAGAAGCATTGTATGAAACTTCTTTCTGTTCTGTGCATTCAACTAACAGAGTTGAACCTTACTTTCGATTGAGCCGTTCTGAAACACTCTTTCTGTAGAAACTGCAATTGGACATTCTGAGCTCTAAGAGGCCTATATTGGGAAAAATAATATCTTCAAATAAAAACTACACAGCAGCATTGTGTGAAACTTATTTCTGATATGTGCATTCAGCTAACAGAGTTAAACCATACTTTTGATTGCGCAGTTCTGAACACTCTTTCTGTAGAAAATGCAAGTGGACATTCGGAGCGCTAATACGGTAATAGTGGAAAAAGGAATATATTCAATTATAAACTACACAGAAGCATTCTGTGAAACTTCTTTCTGTTCTGTGCATTCAACTAACTGAGTTGAACCTTACTTTTGATGGAGCCGTTGTGAAACACTCTTTCTGTAGAAACTGCAATTGGACATTCTGACCGCTAAAAGGCCTATATTGGGAAAAAGAATATCTACAAATAAAAACTACACAGAAGCATTCTGTGAAACTTATTTCGGATCTGTGCATTCAACTAACAGAGTAAAACCATACTTTTGATTGAGCCGTTCTGAACACTCTTTCTGTAGAAAATGCAAGTGGACATTCGGAGCGCTAAGAGGGTAATAGTTGAAAAAGGAATATATTCAAATATAAACTACACAGAAGCATTCTGTGAAACTTCTTTCTGTTCTGTGCATTCAACTAACAGAGTTGAACCTTACTTTTGATTGAGCCGTTCTGAAACATTCTTTCTGTAGAAACTGCAATTGGACTTTCTAAGCGCTAAGAGGCCTACATTGTTAAAAAGAAAATCTTCAAATAAAAACTACACAGAAGCATTCTGTGAAACTTATTTCTGATCTGTGCATTCAGTTAACAGAGCTAAACCATACTTTTGATTGAGCAGTTATGAAACACTCTTTGTGTAGAAAATGCAAGTGGACCTTCGGAGCGCTAAGATTGTAATAGAGGAAAAAGGAATATCTCCAAATAAAAACCACACAAAAGCATTCTCTGAAACTCCTTTCTGTTCTCTGAATTCAACCAACAGAGTTTAGCCTTACTTTTGAAGGAGCAGTTCTGAAACACTCTTTGTGTAGAAACTGCCAGTGGACATTCGGAGCGCTAAGTGGGTAATAGTCAATAAAGGTATATCTTCAACTAAATACTACACAGAAGCATTCTGTGAAACTTCTTTCTGTTCTGTGCATTCAACTAAAATAGGTGAACCTTACTTTTCATTGAGCCGTTCTTAAACACTCTTTCTATAGAAACTGCAATTGGACATTCTGAGCGCTAAGAGGACTATATTGGTAAAAAGAATATTTTCATATAAACACTACACAGAAGCATTCTGTGAAACTTCTTTCTGATCTGTGCATTCAGCTAACAGAGTTAAACCATACTTTTGATTGAGCAGTTCTGAAACACTCTTTATGTAGAAAATGCTACTGGACATTTGGAGCACTAAGTGGGTAATAGTGGAAAAAGGAATATCTTCAAATATAAACTACACAGAATCATTCTGTGAAACTTCTTTCTGATCTGTGCATTCAGCTAACATAGTTAAAACATACTTTTGATTGAGCAGTTCTGAACACTCTTTCTGTAGAAAATGCAACTGGACATTTGGAGCGCTAAGAGGGTAGTAGTGGAAAAAGTTATATATTCAAATATAAACTACACAGAAGCATTGTATGAAACTTCTTCCTCTTCTGTGCATTCAACTAACAGAGTTGAACCTTATTTTTGATTGAGCCGTTCTGAAGCACTCTTTCTGTTGAAAATGCAAGTGGATATTCAGAGCCCCAAGACGGTAATACTGGAAAAGGAATATATTCAAATATAAACTACACAGAAGCATTCTGTGAAACTTCTTTCTGTTCTGTGCATTCAACTAACTGAGTTGAACCTTACTTTTGATGGAGCCGTTCTCAAACACTCTTTCTGTAGAAACTGCAATTGGACATTCTGAGCGCTAAGAGGCCTATATTGGGAAAAAGAATATCTAAAAATAAAAACTACACAGAAGCATTGTGTGAAACTTATTTCTGATATGTTCATTAAGCTAACAGAGTTAAACCATACTTTTGATTGCGCAGTTCTGAACACTCTTTCTGTAGAAAATGCAAGTGGACATTCGGAGCGCTAAGAGGGTAATAGTGGAAAAAGGAATATATTCAAATATAAACTACACAGTAGCATTCTGTGAAAATTCTTTCTGTTCTGTGCATTCAACTAACAGAGTTGAACCTTACTTTTGATTGAGCCGTTCTGAAACACTCTTTCTGTAGAAACTGCAATTGGGCATGCTAAGCGCTAAGAGGCCTACATTGGGAAAAAGAATATCTTCAAATAAAAACTACACAGATGCATTCTGTGAAACTTATTTCTGATCTGTAAATTCAGTTAACAGAGATAAAACATATTTTTGATTGAGCAGTTATGAAACACTCTTTTTGTAGAAAATGCAAGTGGAGATTCGGAGCGCTAAGAGGGTAATAGTGGAAAAAGGAATGTCTTCAAATATAAACTACACAGAATCATTCTGTGAAACTTCTTTCTGATCTGTGCATTCAGCTAACAGAGTTAAACCATACTTTTGATTGAGCAGATCTGAACACTCTTTCTGTAGAAAATGCAACTGGACATTTGGAGCGCTAAGAGCGTAGTAGTGGAAAAAGGAATATATTCAAATATAAACTACACAGAAGCATTCTGTGAAACTTCTTTCTGATCTGAGCACTCAGCTAACAGAGTTAAACCATACTTTTGATTGAGCAGTTTTGAAACACTCTGTCTGTAGAAAATGCAACTGGACATTCGTAGCGCTAAGTGGGTAATAGTGGAAAAAAGAATATGTTCAAATATAAACTACACAGAATCATTGTATGAAACTTCTTTCTGTTCTGTGCATTCAACTAACAGAGTTGAACCTTACTTTTGATTGAGCCGTTCTGAAACACTCTTTCTGTAGAAACTGCAATTGGACATTCTGAGCGCTAAGAGGCCTATATTGGGAAAAAGAATGTCTACAAATAAAAACTACACAGAAGAATTGTGTGAAAGTTCTTTCTGTTCTGTTTGTTCAACTAAAAGAGTTGAACCTTAGTTTTGATTGAGCCGTTCTGAAACACTCTTTCTGTAGAAAATGCAAGTGGAGATTCGGAGCGCTAAGAGGGTAATAGTGGAAAAAGGAATGTCTCCAAATATAAACTACACAGAATCATTCTGTGTAACTTCTTTCTGATCTGTGCATTCAGCTAACAGAGTTAAACCATACTTTTGATTGAGCAGATCTGAACACTCTTTAAGTAGAAAATGCAACTGGACATTTGGAGCGCTAAGAGCGTAGTAGTGGAAAAAGGAATATATTCAAATATAAACTACACAGAAGCATTCTGTGAAACTTCTTTCTGATCTGAGCATTCAGCTAACAGAGTTAAACCATACTTTTGATTGAGCAGTTTTGAAACACTCTGTCTGTAGAAAATGCAACTGGACATTCGTAGCGCTAAGTGGGTAATAGTGGAAAAAAGAATATGTTCAAATATAAACTACACAGAAGCATTGTATGAAACTTCTTTCTGTTCTGTGCATTCAACTAACAGAGTTGAACCTGACTTTTGATTGAGCCTTTCTGAAACACTCTTTCTGTAGAAACTGCAATTGGACATTCTGAGCGCTAAGAGGCCTATATTGGGAAAAATAATATCTTCAAATAAAAACTACACAGAAGCATTGTGTGAAACTTATTTCTGATATGTTCATTAAGCTAACAGAGTTAAACCATACTTTTGATTGCGCAGTTCTGAACACTCTTTCTGTAGAAAATGCAAGTGGACATTCGGAGCGCTAAGAGGGTAATAGTGGAAAAAGGAATATATTCAAATATAAACTACACAGTAGCATTCTGTGAAAATTCTTTCTGTTCTGTGCATTCAACTAACAGAGTTGAACCTTACTTTTGATTGAGCCGTTCTGAAACACTCTTTCTGTAGAAACTGCAATTGGACATGCTAAGCGCTAAGAGGCCTACATTGGGAAAAAGAATATCTTCAAATAAAAACTACACAGATGCATTCTGTGAAACTTTTTTCTGATCTGTAAATTCAGTTAACAGAGATAAAACATATTTTTGATTGAGCAGTTATGAAACACTCTTTTTGTAGAAAATGCAAGTGGAGATTCGGAGCGCTAAGAGGGTAATAGTGGAAAAAGGAATGTCTTCAAATATAAACTACACAGAATCATTCGGTGAAACTTCTTTCTGATCTGTGCACTCAGCTAACAGAGTTAAACCATACTTTTGATTGAGCAGATCTGAACACTCTTTCTATAGAAAATGCAACTGGACATTTGGAGCGCTAAGAGCGTAGTAGTGGAAAAAGGAATATATTCAAATATAAACTACACAGAAGCATTCTGTGAAACTTCTTTCTGATCTGAGCACTCAGCTAACAGAGTTAAACCATACTTTTGATTGAGCAGTTTTGAAACACTCTGTCTGTAGAAAATGCAACTGGACATTCGTAGCGCTAAGTGGGTAATAGTGGAAAAAAGAATATGTTCAAATATAAACTACACAGAAGCATTGTATGAAACTTCTTTCTGTTCTGTGCATTCAACTAACAGAGTTGAACCTTACTTTTGATTGAGCCGTTCTGAAACACTCTTTCTGTAGAAACTGCAATTGGACATTCTGAGCGCTAAGAGGCCTATATTGGGAAAAAGAATGTCTACAAATAAAAACTACACAGAAGAATTGTGTGAAACTTCTTTCTGTTCTGTTTGTTCAACTAAAAGAGTTGAACCTTAGTTTTGATTGAGCCGTTCTGAAACACTCTTTCGGTAGAAAATGCAAGTGGAGATTCGGAGCGCTAAGATGGTAATAGTGGAAAAAGGAATATCTCCAAATATAAACTACATAGAATCATTCTGTGAAACTTCTTTCTGATCTGTGCATTCAGCTAACAGAGTTAAACCATACTTTTGATTGAGCAGATCTGAACACTCTTTCTGTAGAAAATGCAACTGGACTTTTGGAGCGCTAAGAGAGTAGTAGTGGAAAAAGGAATATATTCAAATATAAACTACACAGAAGCATTCTGTGAAACTTCTTTCTGATCTGAGCATTCAGCTAACAGAGTTAAACCATACTTTTGATTGAGCAGTTCTGAAACACTCTGTCTGTAGAAAATGCAACTGGACATTCGTAGCGCTAAGTGGGTAATAGTGGAAAAAAGAATATGTTCAAATATAAACTACACAGAAGCATTGTATGAAACTACTTTCTGTTCTGTGCATTCAACTAACAGAGTTGAACCTGACTTTTGATTGAGCCTTTCTGAAACACTCTTTCTGTAGAAACTGCAATTGGACATTCTGAGCGCTAAGAGGCCTATATTGGGAAAAATAATATCTTCAAATAAAAACTACACAGAAGCATTGTGTGAAACTTATTTCTGATATGTTCATTAAGCTAACAGAGTTAAACCATACTTTTGATTGCGCAGTTCTGAACACTCTTTCTGTAGAAAATGCAAGTGGACATTCGGAGCGCTAAGAGGGTAATTGTGGAAAAAGGAATATATTCAAATATAAACTACACAGTAACATTCTGTGAAAATTCTTTCTGTTCTGTGCATTCAACTAACAGAGTTCAACCTTACTTTTGATTGAGCCGTTCTGAAACACTCTTTCTGTAGAAACTGCAATTGGACATGCTAAGCGCTAAGAGGCCTACATTGGGAAAAAGAATATCTTCAAATAAAAACTACACAGATGCATTCTGTGAAACTTATTTCTGATCTGTAAATTCAGTTAACAGAGATAAAACATATTTTTGATTGAGCAGTTATGAAACACACTTTTTGTTGAAAATGCAAGTGGAGATTCGGAGCGCTAAGAGGGTAATAGTGGAAAAAGGAATGTCTTCAAATATAAACTACACAGAATCATTCGTTGAAACTTCTTTCTGATCTGTGCATTCAGCTAACAGAGTTAAACCATACTTTTGATTGAGCAGATCTGAACAATCTTTCTGTAGAAAATGCAACTGGACATTTGGAGCGCTAAGAGCGTAGTAGTGGAAAAAGGAATATATTCAAATATAAACTACACAGAAGCATTCTGTGAAACATCTTTCTGATCTGAGCATTCAGCTAACAGAGTTAAACCATACTTTTGATTGAGCAGTTCTGAAACACTCTGTCTGTAGAAAATGCAACTGGTCATTCGTAGCGCTAAGTGGGTAATAGTGGAAAAAAGAATATGTTCAAATATAAACTACACAGAAGCATTGTATCAAACTTCTTTCTGTTCTGTGCATTCAACTAACAGAGTTGAACCTTACTTTTGATTGAGCCTTTCTGAAACACTCTTTCTGTAGAAACTGCAATTGGACATTCTGAGCGCTAAGAGGCCTATATAGGGAAAAAGAATGTCTACAAATAAAACTACACAGAAGAATTGTGTGAAACTTCTTTCTGTTCTGTTTGTTCAACTAAAAGAGTTGAACCTTAGTTTTGATTGAGCCGTTCTGAAACACTCTTTCTGTAGAAACTGCAATTGGACATTCTGAGCGCTAAGAGGCCTATATTGGGAAAAATAATATCTTCAAATAAAAACTACACAGAAGCATTGTGTGAAACTTATTTCTGATATGTTCATTAAGCTAACAGAGTTAAACCATACTTTTGATTGCGCAGTTCTGAACACTCTTTCTGTAGAAAATGCAAGTGGACATTCGGAGCGCTAAGAGGGTAATAGTGGAAAAAGGAATATATTCAAATATAAACTACACAGTAGCATTCTGTGAAAATTCTTTCTGTTCTGTGCATTCAACTAACAGACTTGAACCTTACTTTTGATTGAGCCGTTCTGAAACACTCTTTCTGTAGAAACTGCAATTGGACATGCTAAGCGCTAAGAGGCCTACATTGGGAAAAAGAATATCTTCAAATAAAAACTACACAGATGCATTCTGTGAAACTTATTTCTGATCTGTAAATTCAGTTAACAGAGATAAAACATATTTTTGATTGAGCAGTTATGAAACACTCTTTTTGTAGAAAATGCAAGTGGAGATTCGGAGCGCTAAGAGGGTAATAGTGGAAAAAGGAATGTCTTCAAATATAAACTACACAGAATCATTCGGTGAAAATTCTTTCTGATCTGTGCATTCAGCTAACAGAGTTAAACCATACTTTTGATTGAGCAGATCTGAACACTCTTTCTGTAGAAAATGCAACTGGACATTTGAAGCGCTAAGAGCGTAGTAGTGGAAAAAGGAATATATTCAAATATAAACTACACAGAAGCATTCTGTGAAACTTCTTTCTGATCTGAGCATTCAGCTAACAGAGTTAAACCATACTGTTGATTGAGCAGTTTTGAAACACTCTGTCTGTAGAAAATGCAACTGGACATTCGTAGCGCTAAGTGGGTAATAGTGGAAAAAAGAATATGTTCAAATATAAACTACACAGAGGCATTGTATGAAACTTCTTTCTGTTCTGTGCATTCAACTAACAGAGTTGAACCTTACTTTTGATTGAGCCGTTCTGAAACACTCTTTCTGTAGAAACTGCAATTGGACATTCTGAGCGCTAAGAGGCCTATATTGGGAAAAAGAATGTCTACAAATAAAAACTACACAGAAGAATTGTGTGAAAATTCTTTCTGTTCTGTTTGTTCAACTAAAAGGGTTGAACCTTAGTTTTGATTGAGCCGTTCTGAAACACTCTTTCTGTAGAAAATGCAAGTGGAGATTCGGAGCGCTAAGAGGGTAATAGTGGAAAAAGGAATGTCTCCAAATGTAAACTACACAGAATCATTCTGTGAAACTTCTTTCTGATCTGTGCATTCAGCTAACAGAGTTAAACCATACTTTTGATTGAGCAGATCTGAACACTCTTTCTGTAGAAAATGCAACTGGACATCTGGAGCGCTAAGAGGGTAGTAGTGGAAAAAGGAATATATTCAAATATAAACTACACAGAAGCATTCTGTGAAACTTCTTTCTGATCTGAGCATTCAGCTAACAGAGTTAAACCATACTTTTGATTGAGCAGTTTTGAAACACTCTGTCTGTAGAAAATGCAACTGGACATTCGTAGCGCTAAGTGGGTAATAGTGGAAAAAAGAATATGTTCAAATATAAACTACACAGAAGCATTGTATGAAACTTCTTTCTGTTCTGTGCATTCAACTAACAGAGTTGAACCTTACTTTTGATTGAGCCTTTCTGAAACACTCTTTCTGTAGAAACTGCAATTGGACATTCTGAGCGCTAAGAGGCCTATATTGGGAAAAAAAATATCTTCAAATAAAAACTACACAGAAGCATTGTGTGAAACTTATTTCTGATATGTTCATTAAGCTAACAGAGTTAAACCATACATTTGATTGCGCAGTTCTGAATACTCTTTCTGTAGAATATGCAAGTGGACATTCGGAGCGCTAAGAGGGTAATAGTGGAAAAAGGAATATATTCAAATATAAACTACACAGTAGCATTCTGTGAAAATTCTTTCTGTTCTGTGCATTCAACTAACAGAGTTGAACCTTACTTTTGATTGAGCCGTTCTGAAACACTCTTTCTGTAGAAACTGCAATTGGACATGCTAAGCGCTAAGAGGCCTACATTGGGAAAAAGAATATCTTCAAATAAAAACTACACAGATGCATTCTGTGAAACTTATTTCTGATCTGTAAATTCAGTTAACAGAGATAAAACATATTTTTGATTGAGCAGTTATGAAACACTCTTTTTGTAGAAAATGCAAGTGGAGATTCGGAGCGCTAAGAGGGTAATAGTGGAAAAAGGAATGTCTTCAAATATAAACTACACAGAATCATTCGGTGAAACTTCTTTCTGATCTGTGCATTCAGCTAACAGAGTTAAACCATACTTTTGATTGAGCAGATCTGAACACTCTTTCTGTAGAAAATGCAACTGGACATTTGGAGCGTTAAGAGCGTAGTAGTGGAAAAAGGAATATATTCAAATATAAACTACACAGAAGCATTCTGTGAAACTTCTTTCTGATCTGAGCATTCAGCTAACAGAGTTAAACCATACTTTGGATTGAGCAGTTTTGAAACACTCTGTCTGTAGAAAATGCAACTGGACATTCGTAGCGCTAAGTGGGTAATAGTGGAAAAAAGAATATGTTCAAATATAAACTACACAGAAGCATTGTATGAAACTTCTTTCTGTTCTGTGCATTCAAATAACAGGGTTGAACCTTACTTTTGATTGAGCCGTTCTGAAACACTCTTTCTGTAGAAACTGCAATTGGACATTCTGAGCGCTAAGAGGCCTATATAGGGAAAAAGAATGTCTACAAATAAAACTACACAGAAGAATTGTGTGAAACTTCTTTCTGTTCTGTTTGTTCAACTAAAAGAGTTGAACCTTAGTTTTGATTGAGCCGTTCTGAAACACTCTTTCTGTAGAAAATGCAAGTGGAGATTCGGAGCGCTAAGAGGGTAATAGTGGAAAAAGGAATGTCTCCAAATATAAACTACACAGAATCATTTTGTGAAACTTCTTTCTGATCTGTGCATTCAGCTAACAGAGTTAAACCATACTTTTGATTGAGCAGATCTGAACACACTTTCTGTAGAAAATGCAACTGGACATCTGGAGCGCTAAGAGGGTAGTAGTGGAAAAAGGAATATATTCAAATATAAACTACACAGAAGCATTCTGTGAAACTTCTTTCTGATCTGAGCATTCAGCTAACAGAGTTAAACCATACTTTTGATTGAGCAGTTTTGAAACACTCTGTCTGTAGAAAATGCAACTGGACATTCGTAGCGCTAAGTGGGTAATAGTGGAAAAAAGAATATGTTCAAATATAAACTACACAGAAGCATTGTATGAAACTTCTCTCTGTTCTGTGCATTCAACTAACAGAGTTGAACCTTACTTTTGATTGAGCCTTTCTGAAACACTCTTTCTGTAGAAACTGCAATTGGACATTCTGAGTGCTAAGAGGCCTATATTGGGAAAAATAATATCTTCAAATAAAAACTACACAGAAGCATTGTGTGAAACTTATTTCTGATATGTTCATTAAGCTAACAGAGTTAAACCATACTTTTGATTGCGCAGTTCTGAACACTCTTTCTGTAGAAAATGCAAGTGGACATTCGGAGCGCTAAGAGGGTAATAGTGGAAAAAGGAATATATTCAAATATAAACTACACAGTAGCATTCTGTGAAAATTCTTTCTGTTCTGTGCATTCAACTAACAGACTTGAACCTTACTTTTGATTGAGCCGTTCTGAAACACTCTTTCTGTAGAAACTGCAATTGGACATGCTAAGCGCTAAGAGGCCTACATTGGGAAAAAGAATATCTTCAAATAAAAACTACACAGATGCATTCTGTGAAACTTATTTCTGATCTGTAAATTCAGTTAACAGAGATAAAACATATTTTTGATTGAGCAGTTATGAAACACTCTTTTTGTAGAAAATGCAAGTGGAGATTCGGAGCGCTAAGGGGGTAATAGTGGAAAAAGGAATGTCTTCAAATATAAACTACACAGAATCATTCGGTGAAAATTCTTTCTGATCTGTGCATTCAGCTAACAGAGTTAAACCATACTTTTGATTGAGCAGATCTGAACACTCTTTCTGTAGAAAATGCAACTGGACATTTGAAGCGCTAAGAGCGTAGTAGTGGAAAAAGGAATATATTCAAATATAAACTACACAGAAGCATTCTGTGAAACTTCTTTCTGATCTGAGCATTCAGCTAACAGAGTTAAACCATACTGTTGATTGAGCAGTTTTGAAACACTCTGTCTGTAGAAAATGCAACTGGACATTCGTAGCGCTAAGTGGGTAATAGTGGAAAAAAGAATATGTTCAAATATAAACTACACAGAGGCATTGTATGAAACTTCTTTCTGTTCTGTGCATTCAACTAACAGAGTTGAACCTTACTTTTGATTGAGCCGTTCTGAAACACTCTTTCTGTAGAAACTGCAATTGGACATTCTGAGCGCTAAGAGGCCTATATTGGGAAAAAGAATGTCTACAAATAAAAACTACACAGAAGAATTGTGTGAAAATTCTTTCTGTTCTGTTTGTTCAACTAAAAGGGTTGAACCTTAGTTTTGATTGAGCCGTTCTGAAACACTCTTTCTGTAGAAAATGCAAGTGGAGATTCGGAGCGCTAAGAGGGTAATAGTGGAAAAAGGAATGTCTCCAAATGTAAACTACACAGAATCATTCTGTGAAACTTCTTTCTGATCTGTGCATTCAGCTAACAGAGTTAAACCATACTTTTGATTGAGCAGATCTGAACACTCTTTCTGTAGAAAATGCAACTGGACATCTGGAGCGCTAAGAGGGTAGTAGTGGAAAAAGGAATATATTCAAATATAAACTACACAGAAGCATTCTGTGAAACTTCTTTCTGATCTGAGCATTCAGCTAACAGAGTTAAACCATACTTTTGATTGAGCAGTTTTGAAACACTCTGTCTGTAGAAAATGCAACTGGACATTCGTAGCGCTAAGTGGGTAATAGTGGAAAAAAGAATATGTTCAAATATAAACTACACAGAAGCATTGTATGAAACTTCTTTCTGTTCTGTGCATTCAACTAACAGAGTTGAACCTTACTTTTGATTGAGCCTTTCTGAAACACTCTTTCTGTAGAAACTGCAATTGGACATTCTGAGCGCTAAGAGGCCTATATTGGGAAAAAAAATATCTTCAAATAAAAACTACACAGAAGCATTGTGTGAAACTTATTTCTGATATGTTCATTAAGCTAACAGAGTTAAACCATACATTTGATTGCGCAGTTCTGAATACTCTTTCTGTAGAATATGCAAGTGGACATTCGGAGCGCTAAGAGGGTAATAGTGGAAAAAGGAATATATTCAAATATAAACTACACAGTAGCATTCTGTGAAAATTCTTTCTGTTCTGTGCATTCAACTAACAGAGTTGAACCTTACTTTTGATTGAGCCGTTCTGAAACACTCTTTCTGTAGAAACTGCAATTGGACATGCTAAGCGCTAAGAGGCCTACATTGGGAAAAAGAATATCTTCAAATAAAAACTACACAGATGCATTCTGTGAAACTTATTTCTGATCTGTAAATTCAGTTAACAGAGATAAAACATATTTTTGATTGAGCAGTTATGAAACACTCTTTTTGTAGAAAATGCAAGTGGAGATTCGGAGCGCTAAGAGGGTAATAGTGGAAAAAGGAATGTCTTCAAATATAAACTACACAGAATCATTCGGTGAAACTTCTTTCTGATCTGTGCATTCAGCTAACAGAGTTAAACCATACTTTTGATTGAGCAGATCTGAACACTCTTTCTGTAGAAAATGCAACTGGACATTTGGAGCGTTAAGAGCGTAGTAGTGGAAAAAGGAATATATTCAAATATAAACTACACAGAAGCATTCTGTGAAACTTCTTTCTGATCTGAGCATTCAGCTAACAGAGTTAAACCATACTTTGGATTGAGCAGTTTTGAAACACTCTGTCTGTAGAAAATGCAACTGGACATTCGTAGCGCTAAGTGGGTAATAGTGGAAAAAAGAATATGTTCAAATATAAACTACACAGAAGCATTGTATGAAACTTCTTTCTGTTCTGTGCATTCAAATAACAGGGTTGAACCTTACTTTTGATTGAGCCGTTCTGAAACACTCTTTCTGTAGAAACTGCAATTGGACATTCTGAGCGCTAAGAGGCCTATATAGGGAAAAAGAATGTCTACAAATAAAACTACACAGAAGAATTGTGTGAAACTTCTTTCTGTTCTGTTTGTTCAACTAAAAGAGTTGAACCTTAGTTTTGATTGAGCCGTTCTGAAACACTCTTTCTGTAGAAAATGCAAGTGGAGATTCGGAGCGCTAAGAGGGTAATAGTGGAAAAAGGAATGTCTCCAAATATAAACTACACAGAATCATTTTGTGAAACTTCTTTCTGATCTGTGCATTCAGCTAACAGAGTTAAACCATACTTTTGATTGAGCAGATCTGAACACACTTTCTGTAGAAAATGCAACTGGACATCTGGAGCGCTAAGAGGGTAGTAGTGGAAAAAGGAATATATTCAAATATAAACTACACAGAAGCATTCTGTGAAACTTCTTTCTGATCTGAGCATTCAGCTAACAGAGTTAAACCATACTTTTGATTGAGCAGTTTTGAAACACTCTGTCTGTAGAAAATGCAACTGGACATTCGTAGCGCTAAGTGGGTAATAGTGGAAAAAAGAATATGTTCAAATATAAACTACACAGAAGCATTGTATGAAACTTCTCTCTGTTCTGTGCATTCAACTAACAGAGTTGAACCTTACTTTTGATTGAGCCTTTCTGAAACACTCTTTCTGTAGAAACTGCAATTGGACATTCTGAGCGCTAAGAGGCCTATATTGGGAAAAATAATATCTTCAAATAAAAACTACACAGAAGCATTGTGTGAAACTTATTTCTGATATGTTCATTAAGCTAACAGAGTTAAACCATACTTTTGATTGCGCAGTTCTGAACACTCTTTCTGTAGAAAATGCAAGTGGACATTCGGAGCGCTAAGAGGGTAATAGTGGAAAAAGGAATATATTCAAATATAAACTACACAGTAGCATTCTGTGAAAATTCTTTCTGTTCTGTGCATTCAACTAACAGACTTGAACCTTACTTTTGATTGAGCCGTTCTGAAACACTCTTTCTGTAGAAACTGCAATTGGACATGCTAAGCGCTAAGAGGCCTACATTGGGAAAAAGAATATCTTCAAATAAAAACTACACAGATGCATTCTGTGAAACTTATTTCTGATCTGTAAATTCAGTTAACAGAGATAAAACATATTTTTGATTGAGCAGTTATGAAACACTCTTTTTGTAGAAAATGCAAGTGGAGATTCGGAGCGCTAAGGGGGTAATAGTGGAAAAAGGAATGTCTTCAAATATAAACTACACAGAATCATTCGGTGAAAATTCTTTCTGATCTGTGCATTCAGCTAACAGAGTTAAACCATACTTTTGATTGAGCAGATCTGAACACTCTTTCTGTAGAAAATGCAACTGGACATTTGAAGCGCTAAGAGCGTAGTAGTGGAAAAAGGAATATATTCAAATATAAACTACACAGAAGCATTCTGTGAAACTTCTTTCTGATCTGAGCATTCAGCTAACAGAGTTAAACCATACTGTTGATTGAGCAGTTTTGAAACACTCTGTCTGTAGAAAATGCAACTGGACATTCGTAGCGCTAAGTGGGTAATAGTGGAAAAAAGAATATGTTCAAATATAAACTACACAGAGGCATTGTATGAAACTTCTTTCTGTTCTGTGCATTCAACTAACAGAGTTGAACCTTACTTTTGATTGAGCCGTTCTGAAACACTCTTTCTGTAGAAACTGCAATTGGACATTCTGAGCGCTAAGAGGCCTATATTGGGAAAAAGAATGTCTACAAATAAAAACTACACAGAAGAATTGTGTGAAAATTCTTTCTGTTCTGTTTGTTCAACTAAAAGGGTTGAACCTTAGTTTTGATTGAGCCGTTCTGAAACACTCTTTCTGTAGAAAATGCAAGTGGAGATTCGGAGCGCTAAGAGGGTAATAGTGGAAAAAGGAATGTCTCCAAATGTAAACTACACAGAATCATTCTGTGAAACTTCTTTCTGATCTGTGCATTCAGCTAACAGAGTTAAACCATACTTTTGATTGAGCAGATCTGAACACTCTTTCTGTAGAAAATGCAACTGGACATCTGGAGCGCTAAGAGGGTAGTAGTGGAAAAAGGAATATATTCAAATATAAACTACACAGAAGCATTCTGTGAAACTTCTTTCTGATCTGAGCATTCAGCTAACAGAGTTAAACCATACTTTTGATTGAGCAGTTTTGAAACACTCTGTCTGTAGAAAATGCAACTGGACATTCGTAGCGCTAAGTGGGTAATAGTGGAAAAAAGAATATGTTCAAATATAAACTACACAGAAGCATTGTATGAAACTTCTTTCTGTTCTGTGCATTCAACTAACAGAGTTGAACCTTACTTTTGATTGAGCCTTTCTGAAACACTCTTTCTGTAGAAACTGCAATTGGACATTCTGAGCGCTAAGAGGCCTATATTGGGAAAAAAAATATCTTCAAATAAAAACTACACAGAAGCATTGTGTGAAACTTATTTCTGATATGTTCATTAAGCTAACAGAGTTAAACCATACATTTGATTGCGCAGTTCTGAATACTCTTTCTGTAGAATATGCAAATGGACATTCGGAGCGCTAAGAGGGTAATAGTGGAAAAAGGAATATATTCAAATATAAACTACACAGTAGCATTCTGTGAAAATTCTTTCTGTTCTGTGCATTCAACTAACAGAGTTGAACCTTACTTTTGATTGAGCCGTTCTGAAACACTCTTTCTGTAGAAACTGCAATTGGACATGCTAAGCGCTAAGAGGCCTACATTGGGAAAAAGAATATCTTCAAATAAAAACTACACAGATGCATTCTGTGAAACTTATTTCTGATCTGTAAATTCAGTTAACAGAGATAAAACATATTTTTGATTGAGCAGTTATGAAACACTCTTTTTGTAGAAAATGCAAGTGGAGTTTCGGAGCGCTAAGAGGGTAATAGTGGAAAAAGGAATGTCTTCAAATATAAACTACACAGAATCATTCGGTGAAACTTCTTTCTGATCTGTGCATTCAGCTAACAGAGTTAAACCATACTTTTGATTGAGCAGATCTGAACACTCTTTCTGTAGAAAATGCAACTGGACATTTGGAGCGCTAAGAGCGTAGTTGTGGAAAAAGGAATATATTCAAATATAAACTACACAGAAGCATTCTGTGAAACTTCTTTCTGATCTGAGCATTCAGCTAACAGAGTTAAACCATACTTTTGATTGAGCAGTTTTGAAACACTCTGTCTGTAGAAAATGCAACTGGACATTCGTAGCACTAAGTGGGTAATAGTGGAAAAAAGAATATGTTCAAATATAAACTACACAGAAGCATTGTATGAAACTTCTTTCTGTTCTGTGCATTCAACTAACAGAGTTGAACCTTAGTTTTGATTGAGCCGTTCTGAAACACTCTTTCTGTAGAAACTGCAATTGGACATTCTGAGCGCTAAGAGGCCTATATTGGGAAAAAGAATATCTACAAATAAAAACTACACAGAAGAGTTGTGTGAAACTTCTTTCTGTTCTGTTTGTTCAACTAAAAGAGTTGAACCTTAGTTTTGATTGAGCCGTTCTGAAACACTCTTTCTGTAGAAAATGCAAGTGGAGATTCGGAGCGCTAAGAGGGTAATAGTGGAAAAAGGAATATCTCCAAATATAAACTACACAGAATCATTCTGTGAAACTTCTTTCTGATCTGTGCATTCAGCTAACAGAGTTAAACCATACTTTTGATTGAGCAGATCTGAACACTCTTTCTGTAGAAAATGCAACTGGACATTTGGAGCGCTAAGAGAGTAGTAGTGAAAAAAAGAATATATTCAAATATAAACTACACAGAAGCATTCTGTGAAACTTCTTTCTGATCTGAGCATTCAGCTAACAGAGTTAAACCATACTTTTGATTGAGCAGTTTTGAAACACTCTGTCTGTAGAAAATGCAACTGGACATTCGTAGCGCTAAGTGGGTAATAGTGGAAAAAAGAATATGTTCAAATATAAACTACACAGAAGCATTGTATGAAACTTCTTTCTGTTCTGTGCATTCAACTAACAGAGTTGAACCTTACTTTTGATTGAGCCTTTCTGAAACACTCTTTCTGTAGAAACTGCAATTGGACATTCTGAGCGCTAAGAGGCCTATATTGGGAAAAATAATATCTTCAAATAAAAACTACACAGAAGCATTGTGTGAAACTTATTTCTGATATGTTCATTAAGCTAACAGAGTTAAACCATACTTTTGATTGCGCAGTTCTGAACACTCTTTCTGTAGAAAATGCAAGTGGACATTCGGAGCGCTAAGAGGGTAATAGTGGAAAAATGAATATATTCAAATATAAACTACACAGTAGCATTCTGTGAAAATTCTTTCTGTTCTGTGCATTCAACTAACAGAGTTGAACCTTACTTTTGATTGAGCCGTTCTGAAACACTCTT
Organism: Symphalangus syndactylus; assembly: GCF_028878055.3. Taxonomy (NCBI): domain Eukaryota; kingdom Metazoa; phylum Chordata; class Mammalia; order Primates; family Hylobatidae; genus Symphalangus; species Symphalangus syndactylus. The sequence continues at coordinate 132,921,173 of NC_072435.2, forward strand.
TCTGTAGAAACTGCAATTGGACATGCTAAGCGCTAAGAGGCCTACATTGGGAAAAAGAATATCTTCAAATAAAAACTACACAGATGCATTCTGTGAAACTTATTTCTGATCTGTAAATTCAGTTAACAGAGATAAAACATATTTTTGATTGAGCAGTTATGAAACACTCTTTTTGTAGAAAATGCAAGTGGAGATTCGGAGCGCTAAGAGGGTAATAGTGGAAAAAGGAATGTCTTCAAATATAAACTACACAGAATCATTCTGTGAAACTTCTTTCTGATCTGTGCATTCAGCTAACAGAGTTAAACCATACTTTTGATTGAGCAGATCTGAACACTCTTTCTGTAGAAAATGCAACTGGACATTTGGAGCGCTAAGAGCGTAGTTGTGGAAAAAGGAATATATTCAAATATAAACTACACAGAAGCATTCTGTGAAACTTCTTTCTGATCTGAGCATTCAGCTAACAGAGTTAAACCATACTTTTGATTGAGCAGTTTTGAAACACTCTGTCTGTAGAAAATGCAACTGGACATTCGTAGCACTAAGTGGGTAATAGTGGAAAAAAGAATATGTTCAAATATAAACTACACAGAAGCATTGTATGAAACTTCTTTCTGTTCTGTGCATTCAACTAACAGAGTTGAACCTTAGTTTTGATTGAGCCGTTCTGAAACACTCTTTCTGTAGAAACTGCAATTGGACATTCTGAGCGCTAAGAGGCCTATATTGGGAAAAAGAATATCTACAAATAAAAACTACACAGAAGAGTTGTGTGAAACTACTTTCTGTTCTGTTTGTTCAACTAAAAGAGTTGAACCTTAGTTTTGATTGAGCCGTTCTGAAACACTCTTTCTGTAGAAAATGCAAGTGGAGATTCGGAGCGCTAAGAGGGTAATAGTGGAAAAAGGAATGTCTCCAAATATAAACTACACAGAATCATTCTGTGAAACTTCTTTCTGATCTGTGCATTCAGCTAACAGAGTTAAACCATACTTTTGATTGAGCAGATCTGAACACTCTTTCTGTAGAAAATGCAACTGGACATTTGGAGCGCTAAGAGAGTAGTAGTGAAAAAAAGAATATATTCAAATATAAACTACACAGAAGCATTCTGTGAAACTTCTTTCTGATCTGAGCATTCAGCTAACAGAGTTAAACCATACTTTTGATTGAGCAGTTTTGAAACACTCTGTCTGTAGAAAATGCAACTGGACATTCGTAGCGCTAAGTGGGTAATAGTGGAAAAAAGAATATGTTCAAATATAAACTACACAGAAGCATTGTATGAAACTTCTTTCTGTTCTGTGCATTCAACTAACAGAGTTGAACCTTACTTTTGATTGAGCCTTTCTGAAACACTCTTTCTGTAGAAACTGCAATTGGACATTCTGAGCGCTAAGAGGCCTATATTGGGAAAAATAATATCGTCAAATAAAAACTACACAGAAGCATTGTGTGAAACTTATTTCTGATATGTTCATTAAGCTAACAGAGTTAAACCATACTTTTGATTGCGCAGTTCTGAACACTCTTTCTGTAGAAAATGCAAGTGGACATTCGGAGCGCTAAGAGGGTAATAGTGGAAAAATGAATATATTCAAATATAAACTACACAGTAGCATTCTGTGAAAATTCTTTCTGTTCTGTGCATTCAACTAACAGAGTTGAACCTTACTTTTGATTGAGCCGTTCTGAAACACTCTTTCTGTAGAAACTGCAATTGGACATGCTAAGCGCTAAGAGGCCTACATTGGGAAAAAGAATATCTTCAAATAAAAACTACACAGATGCATTCTGTGAAACTTATTTCTGATCTGTAAATTCAGTTAACAGAGATAAAACATATTTTTGATTGAGCAGTTATGAAACACTCTTTTTGTAGAAAATGCAAGTGGAGATTCGGAGCGCTAAGAGGGTAATAGTGGAAAAAGGAATGTCTTCAAATATAAACTACACAGAATCATTCTGTGAAACTTCTTTCTGATCTGAGCATTCAGCTAACAGAGTTAAACCATACTTTTGATTGAGCAGTTTTGAAACACTCTGTCTGTAGAAAATGCAACTGGACATTCGTAGCGCTAAGTGGGTAATAGTGGAAAAAAGAATATGTTCAAATATAAACTACACAGAAGCATTGTATGAAACTTCTTTCTGTTCTGTGCATTCAACTAAGAGAGTTGAACCTTACTTTTGATTGAGCCTTTCTGAAACACTCTTTCTGTAGAAACTGCAATTGGACATTCTGAGCGCTAAGAGGCCTATATTGGGAAAAATAATATCTTCAAATAAAAACTACACAGAAGCATTGTGTGAAACTTATTTCTGATATGTTCATTAAGCTAACAGAGTTAAACCATACTTTTGATTGCGCAGTTCTGAACACTCTTTCTGTAGAAAATGCAAGTGGACATTCGGAGCGTTAAGAGGGTAATAGTGGAAAAATGAATATATTCAAATATAAACTACACAGTAGCATTCTGTGAAAATTCTTTCTGTTCTGTGCATTCAACTAACAGAGTTGAACCTTACTTTTGATTGAGCCGTTCTGAAACACTCTTTCTGTAGAAACTGCAATTGGACATGCTAAGCGCTAAGAGGCCTACATTGGGAAAAAGAATATCTTCAAATAAAAACTACACAGATGCATTCTGTGAAACTTATTTCTGATCTGTAAATTCAGTTAACAGAGATAAAACATATTTTTGATTGAGCAGTTATGAAACACTCTTTTTGTAGAAAATGCAAGTGGAGATTCGGAGCGCTAAGAGGGTAATAGTGGAAAAAGGAATGTCTTCAAATATAAACTACACAGAATCATTCGGTGAAACTTCTTTCTGATCTGTGCATTCAGCTAACAGAGTTAAACCATACTTTTGATTGAGCAGACCTGAACACTCTTTCTATAGAAAATGCAACTGGACATTTGGAGCGCTAAGAGCGTAGTAGTGGAAAAAGGAATATATTCAAATATAAACTACACAGAAGCATTCTGTGAAACTTCTTTCTGATCTGAGCATTCAGCTAACAGAGTTAAACCATACTTTTGATTGAGCAGTTTTGAAACACTCTGTCTGTAGAAAATGCAACTGGACATTCGTAGCGCTAAGTGGGTAATAGTGGAAAAAAGAATATGTTCAAATATAAACTACACAGAAGCATTGTATGAAACTTCTTTCTGTTCTGTGCATTCAACTAACAGAGTTGAACCTTAGTTTTGATTGAGCCGTTCTGAAACACTCTTTCTGTAGAAACTGCAATTGGACATTCTGAGCGCTAAGAGGCCTATATTGGGAAAAAGAATGTCTACAAATAAAAACTACACAGAAGAATTGTGTGAAACTTCTTTCTGTTCTGTTTGTTCAACTAAAAGAGTTGAACCTTAGTTTGGATTGAGCCGTTCTGAAACACTCTTTCTGTAGAAAATGCAAGTGGAGATTCGGAGCGCTAAGAGGGTAATAGTGGAAAAAGGAATGTCTCCAAATATAAACTACACAGAATCATTCTGTGAAACTTCTTTCTGATCTGTGCATTCAGCTAACAGAGTTAAACCATACTTTTGATTGAGCAGATCTGAACACTCTTTCTGTAGAAAATGCAACTGGACATTTGGAGCGCTAAGAGAGTAGTAGTGGAAAAAGGAATATATTCAAATATAAACTACACAGAAGCATTCTGTGAAACTTCTTTCTGATTTGAGCATTCAGCTAACAGAGTTAAACCATACTTTTGATTGAGCAGTTTTGAAACACTCTGTCTGTAGAAAATGCAACTGGACATTCGTAGCGCTAAGTGGGTAGTAGTGAAAAAAAGAATATGTTCAAATATAAACTACACAGAAGCATTGTATGAAACTTCTTTCTGTTCTGTGCCTTCAACTAACAGAGTTGAACCTTACTTTTGATTGAGCCTTTCTGAAACACTCTTTCTGTAGAAACTGCAATTGGACATTCTGAGCGCTAAGAGGCCTATATTGGGAAAAATAATAACTTCAAATAAAAACTACACAGAAGCATTATGTGAAACTTATTTCTGATATGTTCATTAAGCTAACAGAGTTAAACCATACTTTTGATTGCGCAGTTCTGAACACTCTTTCTGTAGAAAATGCAAGTGGACATTCGGAGCGCTAAGAGGGTAATAGTGGAAAAAGGAATATATTCAAATATAAACTACACAGTAGCATTCTGTGAAAATTCTTTCTGTTCTGTGCATTCAACTAACAGAGTTGAACCTTACTTTTGATTGAGCCGTTCTGAAACACTCTTTCTGTAGAAACTGCAATTGGACATTCTGAGCGCTAAGAGGCCTATATTGGGAAAAAGAATGTCTACAAATAAAAACTACACAGAAGAATTGTGTGAAACTTCTTTCTGTTCTGTTTGTTCAACTAAAAGATTTGAACCTTAGTTTTGATTGAGCCGTTCTGAAACACTCTTTCTGTAGAAAATGCAAGTGGAGATTCGGAGCGCTAAGAGGGTAATAGTGGAAAAGGGAATGTCTCCAAATATAAACTACACAGAATCATTCTGTGAAACTTCTTTCTGATCTGTGCATTCAGCTAACAGAGTTAAACCATACTTTTGATTGAGCAGATCTGAACACTCTTTAAGTAGAAAATGCAACTGGACATTTGGAGCGCTAAGAGCGTAGTAGTGGAAAAAGGAATATATTCAAATATAAACTACACAGAAGCATTCTGTGAAACTTCTTTCTGATCTGAGCATTCAGCTAACAGAGTTAAACCATACTTTTGATTGAGCAGTTTTGAAACACTCTGTCTGTAGAAAATGCAACTGGACATTCGTAGCGCTAAGTGGGTAATAGTGGAAAAAAGAATATGTTCAAATATAAACTACACAGAAGCATTGTATGAAACTTCTTTCTGTTCTGTGCATTCAACTAACAGAGTTGAACCTGACTTTTGATTGAGCCTTTCTGAAACACTCTTTCTGTAGAAACTGCAATTGGACATTCTGAGCGCTAAGAGGCCTATATTGGGAAAAATAATATCTTCAAATAAAAACTACACAGAAGCATTGTGTGAAACTTATTTCTGATATGTTCATTAAGCTAACAGAGTTAAACCATACTTTTGATTGCGCAGTTCTGAACACTCTTTCTGTAGAAAATGCAAGTGGACATTCGGAGCGCTAAGAGGGTAATAGTGGAAAAAGGAATATATTCAAATATAAACTACACAGTAGCATTCTGTGAAAATTCTTTCTGTTCTGTGCATTCAACTAACAGAGTTGAACCTTACTTTTGATTGAGCCGTTCTGAAACACTCTTTCTGTAGAAACTGCAATTGGACATGCTAAGCGCTAAGAGGCCTACATTGGGAAAAAGAATATCTTCAAATAAAAACTACACAGATGCATTCTGTGAAACTTATTTCTGATCTGTAAATTCAGTTAACAGAGATAAAACATATTTTTGATTGAGCAGTTATGAAACACTCTTTTTGTAGAAAATGCAAGTGGAGATTCGGAGCGCAAAGAGGGTAATAGTGGAAAAAGGAATGTCTTCAAATATAAACTACACAGAATCATTCGGTGAAACTTCTTTCTGATCTGTGCATTCACCTAACAGAATTAAACCATACTTTTGATTGAGCAGATCTGAACACTCTTTCTGTAGGAAATGCAACTGGACATTTGGAGCGCTAAGAGCGTAGTAGTGGAAAAAGGAATATATTCAAATATAAACTACACAGAAGCATTCTGTGAAACTTCTTTCTGATCTGAGCATTCAGCTAACAGAGTTAAACCATACTTTTGATTGAGCAGTTTTGAAACACTCTGTCTGTAGAAAATGCAACTGGACATTCGTAGCGCTAAGTGGGTAATAGTGGAAAAAAGAATATGTTCAAATATAAACTACACAGAAGCATTGTATGAAACTTCTTTCTGTTCTGTGCATTCAACTAACAGAGTTGAACCTTACTTTTGATTGAGCCGTTCTGAATCACTCTTTCTGTAGAAACTGCAATTGGACATTCTGAGCGCTAAGAGGCCTATATTGGGAAAAAGAATGTCTACAAATAAAAACTACACAGAAGAATTGTGTGAAACTGCTTTCTGTTCTGTTTGTTCAACTAAAAGAGTTGAACCTTAGTTTTGATTGAGCCGTTCTGAAACACTCTTTCTGTAGAAAATGCAAGTGGACATTCGGAGCGCTAAGAGGGTAATAGTGGAAAAACGAATGTCTCCAAATATAAACTACACAGAATCATTCTGTGAAACTTCTTTCTGATCTGTGCATTCAGCTAACAGAGTTAAACCATACTTTTGATTGAGCAGATCTGAACACTCTTTCTGTAGAAAATGAAACTGGACATTTGGAGCGCTAAGAGAGTAGTAGTGGAAAAAGGAATATATTCAAATATAAACTACACAGAAGCATTCTGTGAAACTTCTTTCTGATCTGAGCATTCAGCTAACAGAGTTAAACCATACTTTTGATTGAGCAGTTTTGAAACACTCTGTCTGTAGAAAATGCAACTGGACATTCGTAGCGCTAAGTGGGTAATAGTTGAAAAAAGAATATGTTCAAATATAAACTACACAGAAGCATTGTATGAAACTTCTTTCTGTTCTGTGCATTCAACTAACAGAGTTGAACTTTACTTTTGATTGAGCCTTTCTGAAACACTTTTTCTGTAGAAACTGCAATTGGACATTCTGAGCGCTAAGAGGCCTCTATTGGGAAAAATAATATCTTCAAATAAAAAATACACAGAAGCATTGTGTGAAACTTATTTCTGATATGTTCATTAAGCTAACAGAGTTAAACCATACTTTTGATTGTGCAGTTCTGAACACTCTTTCTGTAGAAAATGCAAGTGGACATTCGGAGCGCTAAGAGGGTAATAGTGGAAAAAGGAATATATTCAAATATAAACTACACAGTAGCATTCTGTGAAAATTCTTTCTGTTCTGTGCATTCAACTAACAGAGTTGAACCTTACTTTTGATTGAGCCGTTCTGAAACACTCTTTCTGTAGAAACTGCAATTGGACATGCTAAGCGCTAAGAGGCCTACACTGGGAAAAAGAATATCTTCAAATAAAAACTACACAGATGCATTCTGTGAAACTTATTTCTGATCTGTAAATTCAGTTAACAGAGATAAAACATATTTTTGATTGAGCGGTTAAGAAACACTCTTTTTGTAGAAAATGCAAGTGGAGATTCGGAGCGCTAAGAGGGTAATAGTGGAAAAAGGAATGTCTTCAAATATAAACTACACAGAATCATTCGGTGAAACTTCTTTCTGATCTGTGCATTCAGCTAACAGAGTTAAACCATACTTTTGATTGAGCAGATCTGAACACTCTTTCTGTAGAAAATGCAACTGGACATTTGGAGCGCTAAGAGCGTAGTAGTGGAAAAAGGAATATATTCAAATATAAACTACACAGAAGCATTCTGTGAAACTTCTTTCTGATCTGAGCATTCAGCTAACAGAGTTAAACCATACTTTTGATTGAGCAGTTTTGAAACACTCTGTCTGTAGAAAATGCAACTGGACATTCGTAGCGCTAAGTGGGTAATAGTGGAAAAAAGAATATGTTCAAATATAAACTACACAGAAGCATTGTATGAAACTTCTTTCTGTTCTGTGCATTCAACTAACAGAGTTGAACCTTACTTTTGATTGAGCCTTTCTGAAACACTCTTTCTGTAGAAACTGCAATTGGACATTCTGAGCGCTAAGAGGCCTATATTGGGAAAAATAATATCTTCAAATAAAAACTACACAGAAGCATTGTGTGAAACTTATTTCTGATATGTTCATTAAGCTAACAGAGTTAAACCATACTTTTGATTGCGCAGTTCTGAACACTCTTTCTGTAGAAAATGCAAGTGGACATTCGGAGCGCTAAGAGGGTAATAGTGGAAAAATGAATATATTCAAATATAAACTACACAGTAGCATTCTGTGAAAATTCTTTCTGTTCTGTGCATTCAACTAACAGAGTTGAACCTTACTTTTGATTGAGCCGTTCTGAAACACTCTTTCTGTAGAAACTGCAATTGGACATGCTAAGCGCTAAGAGGCCTACATTGGGAAAAAGAATATCTTCAAATAAAAACTACACAGATGCATTCTGTGAAACTTATTTCTGATCTGTAAATTCAGTTAACAGAGATAAAACATATTTTTGATTGAGCAGTTATGAAACACTCTTTTTGTAGAAAATGCAAGTGGAGATTCGGAGCGCTAAGAGGGTAATAGTGGAAAAAGGAATGTCTTCAAATATAAACTACACAGAATCATTCTGTGAAACTTCTTTCTGATCTGAGCATTCAGCTAACAGAGTTAAACCATACTTTTGATTGAGCAGTTTTGAAACACTCTGTCTGTAGAAAATGCAACTGGACATTCGTAGCACTAAGTGGGTAATAGTGGAAAAAAGAATATGTTCAAATATAAACTACACAGAAGCATTGTATGAAACTTCTTTCTGTTCTGTGCATTCAACTAAGAGAGTTGAACCTTACTTTTGATTGAGCCTTTCTGAAACACTCTTTCTGTAGAAACTGCAATTGGACATTCTGAGCGCTAAGAGGCCTATATTGGGAAAAATAATATCTTCAAATAAAAACTACACAGAAGCATTGTGTGAAACTTATTTCTGATATGTTCATTAAGCTAACAGAGTTAAACCATACTTTTGATTGCGCAGTTCTGAACACTCTTTCTGTAGAAAATGCAAGTGGACATTCGGAGCGCTAAGAGGGTAATAGTGGAAAAATGAATATATTCAAATATAAACTACACAGTAGCATTCTGTGAAAATTCTTTCTGTTCTGTGCATTCAACTAACAGAGTTGAACCTTACTTTTGATTGAGCCGTTCTGAAACACTCTTTCTGTAGAAACTGCAATTGGACATGCTAAGCGCTAAGAGGCCTACATTGGGAAAAAGAATATCTTCAAATAAAAACTACACAGATGCATTCTGTGAAACTTATTTCTGATCTGTAAATTCAGTTAACAGAGATAAAACATATTTTTGATTGAGCAGTTATGAAACACTCTTTTTGTAGAAAATGCAAGTGGAGATTCGGAGCGCTAAGAGGGTAATAGTGGAAAAAGGAATGTCTTCAAATATAAACTACACAGAATCATTCGGTGAAACTTCTTTCTGATCTGTGCATTCAGCTAACAGAGTTAAACCATACTTTTGATTGAGCAGACCTGAACACTCTTTCTATAGAAAATGCAACTGGACATTTGGAGCGCTAAGAGCGTAGTAGTGGAAAAAGGAATATATTCAAATATAAACTACACAGAAGCATTCTGTGAAACTTCTTTCTGATCTGAGCATTCAGCTAACAGAGTTAAACCATACTTTTGATTGAGCAGTTTTGAAACACTCTGTCTGTAGAAAATGCAACTGGACATTCGTAGCGCTAAGTGGGTAATAGTGGAAAAAAGAATATGTTCAAATATAAACTACACAGAAGCATTGTATGAAACTTCTTTCTGTTCTGTGCATTCAACTAACAGAGTTGAACCTTAGTTTTGATTGAGCCGTTCTGAAACACTCTTTCTGTAGAAACTGCAATTGGACATTCTGAGCGCTAAGAGGCCTATATTGGGAAAAAGAATGTCTACAAATAAAAACTACACAGAAGAATTGTGTGAAACTTCTTTCTGTTCTGTTTGTTCAACTAAAAGAGTTGAACCTTAGTTTGGATTGAGCCGTTCTGAAACACTCTTTCTGTAGAAAATGCAAGTGGAGATTCGGAGCGCTAAGAGGGTAATAGTGGAAAAAGGAATGTCTCCAAATATAAACTACACAGAATCATTCTGTGAAACTTCTTTCTGATCTGTGCATTCAGCTAACAGAGTTAAACCATACTTTTGATTGAGCAGATCTGAACACTCTTTCTGTAGAAAATGAAACTGGACATTTGGAGCGCTAAGAGAGTAGTAGTGGAAAAAGGAATATATTCAAATATAAACTACACAGAAGCATTCTGTGAAACTTCTTTCTGATCTGAGCATTCAGCTAACAGAGTTAAACCATACTTTTGATTGAGCAGTTTTGAAACACTCTGTCTGTAGAAAATGCAACTGGACATTCGTAGCGCTAAGTGGGTAATAGTTGAAAAAAGAATATGTTCAAATATAAACTACACAGAAGCATTGTATGAAACTTCTTTCTGTTCTGTGCATTCAACTAACAGAGTTGAACTTTACTTTTGATTGAGCCTTTCTGAAACACTCTTTCTGTAGAAACTGCAATTGGACATTCTGAGCGCTAAGAGGCCTCTATTGGGAAAAATAATATCTTCAAATAAAAAATACACAGAAGCATTGTGTGAAACTTATTTCTGATATGTTCATTAAGCTAACAGAGTTAAACCATACTTTTGATTGTGCAGTTCTGAACACTCTTTCTGTAGAAAATGCAAGTGGACATTCGGAGCGCTAAGAGGGTAATAGTGGAAAAAGGAATATATTCAAATATAAACTACACAGTAGCATTCTGTGAAAATTCTTTCTGTTCTGTGCATTCAACTAACAGAGTTGAACCTTACTTTTGATTGAGCCGTTCTGAAACACTCTTTCTGTAGAAACTGCAATTGGACATGCTAAGCGCTAAGAGGCCTACACTGGGAAAAAGAATATCTTCAAATAAAAACTACACAGATGCATTCTGTGAAACTTATTTCTGATCTGTAAATTCAGTTAACAGAGATAAAATATATTTTTGATTGAGCGGTTAAGAAACACTCTTTTTGTAGAAAATGCAAGTGGAGATTCGGAGCGCTAAGAGGGTAATAGTGGAAAAAGGAATGTCTTCAAATATAAACTACACAGAATCATTCGGTGAAACTTCTTTCTGATCTGTGCATTCAGCTAACAGAGTTAAACCATACTTTTGATTGAGCAGATCTGAACACTCTTTCTGTAGAAAATGCAACTGGACATTTGGAGCGCTAAGAGCGTAGTAGTGGAAAAAGGAATATATTCAAATATAAACTACACAGAAGCATTCTGTGAAACTTCTTTCTGATCTGAGCATTCAGCTAACAGAGTTAAACCATACTTTTGATTGAGCAGTTTTGAAACACTCTGTCTGTAGAAAATGCAACTGGACATTCGTAGCGCTAAGTGGGTAATAGTGGAAAAAAGAATATGTTCAAATATAAACTACACAGAAGCATTGTATGAAACTTCTTTCTGTTCTGTGCATTCAACTAACAGAGTTGAACCTTACTTTTGATTGAGCCTTTCTGAAACACTCTTTCTGTAGAAACTGCAATTGGACATTCTGAGCGCTAAGAGGCCTATATTGGGAAAAATAATATCTTCAAATAAAAACTACACAGAAGCATTGTGTGAAACTTATTTCTGATATGTTCATTAAGCTAACAGAGTTAAACCATACTTTTGATTGCGCAGTTCTGAACACTCTTTCTGTAGAAAATGCAAGTGGACATTCGGAGCGCTAAGAGGGTAATAGTGGAAAAATGAATATATTCAAATATAAACTACACAGTAGCATTCTGTGAAAATTCTTTCTGTTCTGTGCATTCAACTAACAGAGTTGAACCTTACTTTTGATTGAGCCGTTCTGAAACACTCTTTCTGTAGAAACTGCAATTGGACATGCTAAGCGCTAAGAGGCCTACATTGGGAAAAAGAATATCTTCAAATAAAAACTACACAGATGCATTCTGTGAAACTTATTTCTGATCTGTAAATTCAGTTAACAGAGATAAAACATATTTTTGATTGAGCAGTTATGAAACACTCTTTTTGTAGAAAATGCAAGTGGAGATTCGGAGCGCTAAGAGGGTAATAGTGGAAAAAGGAATGTCTTCAAATATAAACTACACAGAATCATTCTGTGAAACTTCTTTCTGATCTGAGCATTCAGCTAACAGAGTTAAACCATACTTTTGATTGAGCAGTTTTGAAACACTCTGTCTGTAGAAAATGCAACTGGACATTCGTAGCGCTAAGTGGGTAATAGTGGAAAAAAGAATATGTTCAAATATAAACTACACAGAAGCATTGTATGAAACTTCTTTCTGTTCTGTGCATTCAACTAAGAGAGTTGAACCTTACTTTTGATTGAGCCTTTCTGAAACACTCTTTCTGTAGAAACTGCAATTGGACATTCTGAGCGCTAAGAGGCCTATATTGGGAAAAATAATATCTTCAAATAAAAACTACACAGAAGCATTGTGTGAAACTTATTTCTGATATGTTCATTAAGCTAACAGAGTTAAACCATACTTTTGATTGCGCAGTTCTGAACACTCTTTCTGTAGAAAATGCAAGTGGACATTCGGAGCGCTAAGAGGGTAATAGTGGAAAAATGAATATATTCAAATATAAACTACACAGTAGCATTCTGTGAAAATTCTTTCTGTTCTGTGCATTCAACTAACAGAGTTGAACCTTACTTTTGATTGAGCCGTTCTGAAACACTCTTTCTGTAGAAACTGCAATTGGACATGCTAAGCGCTAAGAGGCCTACATTGGGAAAAAGAATATCTTCAAATAAAAACTACACAGATGCATTCTGTGAAACTTATTTCTGATCTGTAAATTCAGTTAACAGAGATAAAACATATTTTTGATTGAGCAGTTATGAAACACTCTTTTTGTAGAAAATGCAAGTGGAGATTCGGAGCGCTAAGAGGGTAATAGTGGAAAAAGGAATGTCTTCAAATATAAACTACACAGAATCATTCGGTGAAACTTCTTTCTGATCTGTGCATTCAGCTAACAGAGTTAAACCATACTTTTGATTGAGCAGACCTGAACACTCTTTCTATAGAAAATGCAACTGGACATTTGGAGCGCTAAGAGCGTAGTAGTGGAAAAAGGAATATATTCAAATATAAACTACACAGAAGCATTCTGTGAAACTTCTTTCTGATCTGAGCATTCAGCTAACAGAGTTAAACCATACTTTTGATTGAGCAGTTTTGAAACACTCTGTCTGTAGAAAATGCAACTGGACATTCGTAGCGCTAAGTGGGTAATAGTGGAAAAAAGAATATGTTCAAATATAAACTACACAGAAGCATTGTATGAAACTTCTTTCTGTTCTGTGCATTCAACTAACAGAGTTGAACCTTAGTTTTGATTGAGCCGTTCTGAAACACTCTTTCTGTAGAAACTGCAATTGGACATTCTGAGCGCTAAGAGGCCTATATTGGGAAAAAGAATGTCTACAAATAAAAACTACACAGAAGAATTGTGTGAAACTTCTTTCTGTTCTGTTTGTTCAACTAAAAGAGTTGAACCTTAGTTTGGATTGAGCCGTTCTGAAACACTCTTTCTGTAGAAAATGCAAGTGGAGATTCGGAGCGCTAAGAGGGTAATAGTGGAAAAAGGAATGTCTCCAAATATAAACTACACAGAATCATTCTGTGAAACTTCTTTCTGATCTGTGCATTCAGCTAACAGAGTTAAACCATACTTTTGATTGAGCAGATCTGAACACTCTTTCTGTAGAAAATGCAACTGGACATTTGGAGCGCTAAGAGAGTAGTAGTGGAAAAAGGAATATATTCAAATATAAACTACACAGAAGCATTCTGTGAAACTTCTTTCTGATTTGAGCATTCAGCTAACAGAGTTAAACCATACTTTTGATTGAGCAGTTTTGAAACACTCTGTCTGTAGAAAATGCAACTGGACATTCGTAGCGCTAAGTGGGTAGTAGTGAAAAAAAGAATATGTTCAAATATAAACTACACAGAAGCATTGTATGAAACTTCTTTCTGTTCTGTGCCTTCAACTAACAGAGTTGAACCTTACTTTTGATTGAGCCTTTCTGAAACACTCTTTCTGTAGAAACTGCAATTGGACATTCTGAGCGCTAAGAGGCCTATATTGGGAAAAATAATAACTTCAAATAAAAACTACACAGAAGCATTATGTGAAACTTATTTCTGATATGTTCATTAAGCTAACAGAGTTAAACCATACTTTTGATTGCGCAGTTCTGAACACTCTTTCTGTAGAAAATGCAAGTGGACATTCGGAGCGCTAAGAGGGTAATAGTGGAAAAAGGAATATATTCAAATATAAACTACACAGTAGCATTCTGTGAAAATTCTTTCTGTTCTGTGCATTCAACTAACAGAGTTGAACCTTACTTTTGATTGAGCCGTTCTGAAACACTCTTTCTGTAGAAACTGCAATTGGACATTCTGAGCGCTAAGAGGCCTATATTGGGAAAAAGAATGTCTACAAATAAAAACTACACAGAAGAATTGTGTGAAACTTCTTTCTGTTCTGTTTGTTCAACTAAAAGATTTGAACCTTAGTTTTGATTGAGCCGTTCTGAAACACTCTTTCTGTAGAAAATGCAAGTGGAGATTCGGAGCGCTAAGAGGGTAATAGTGGAAAAGGGAATGTCTCCAAATATAAACTACACAGAATCATTCTGTGAAACTTCTTTCTGATCTGTGCATTCAGCTAACAGAGTTAAACCATACTTTTGATTGAGCAGATCTGAACACTCTTTAAGTAGAAAATGCAACTGGACATTTGGAGCGCTAAGAGCGTAGTAGTGGAAAAAGGAATATATTCAAATATAAACTACACAGAAGCATTCTGTGAAACTTCTTTCTGATCTGAGCATTCAGCTAACAGAGTTAAACCATACTTTTGATTGAGCAGTTTTGAAACACTCTGTCTGTAGAAAATGCAACTGGACATTCGTAGCGCTAAGTGGGTAATAGTGGAAAAAAGAATATGTTCAAATATAAACTACACAGAAGCATTGTATGAAACTTCTTTCTGTTCTGTGCATTCAACTAACAGAGTTGAACCTGACTTTTGATTGAGCCTTTCTGAAACACTCTTTCTGTAGAAACTGCAATTGGACATTCTGAGCGCTAAGAGGCCTATATTGGGAAAAATAATATCTTCAAATAAAAACTACACAGAAGCATTGTGTGAAACTTATTTCTGATATGTTCATTAAGCTAACAGAGTTAAACCATACTTTTGATTGCGCAGTTCTGAACACTCTTTCTGTAGAAAATGCAAGTGGACATTCGGAGCGCTAAGAGGGTAATAGTGGAAAAAGGAATATATTCAAATATAAACTACACAGTAGCATTCTGTGAAAATTCTTTCTGTTCTGTGCATTCAACTAACAGAGTTGAACCTTACTTTTGATTGAGCCGTTCTGAAACACTCTTTCTGTAGAAACTGCAATTGGACATGCTAAGCGCTAAGAGGCCTACATTGGGAAAAAGAATATCTTCAAATAAAAACTACACAGATGCATTCTGTGAAACTTATTTCTGATCTGTAAATTCAGTTAACAGAGATAAAACATATTTTTGATTGAGCAGTTATGAAACACTCTTTTTGTAGAAAATGCAAGTGGAGATTCGGAGCGCAAAGAGGGTAATAGTGGAAAAAGGAATGTCCTCAAATATAAACTACACAGAATCATTCGGTGAAACTTCTTTCTGATCTGTGCATTCACCTAACAGAATTAAACCCTACTTTTGATTGAGCAGATCTGAACACTCTTTCTGTAGGAAATGCAACTGGACATTTGGAGCGCTAAGAGCGTAGTAGTGGAAAAAGGAATATATTCAAATATAAACTACACAGAAGCATTCTGTGAAACTTCTTTCTGATCTGAGCATTCAGCTAACAGAGTTAAACCATACTTTTGATTGAGCAGTTTTGAAACACTCTGTCTGTAGAAAATGCAACTGGACATTCGTAGCGCTAAGTGGGTAATAGTGGAAAAAAGAATATGTTCAAATATAAACTACACAGAAGCATTGTATGAAACTTCTTTCTGTTCTGTGCATTCAACTAACAGAGTTGAACCTTAGTTTTGATTGAGCCGTTCTGACACACTCTTTCTGTAGAAACTGCAATTGGACATTCTGAGCGCTAAGAGGCCTATATTGGGAAAAAGAATGTCTACAAATAAAAACTACACAGAAGAATTGTGTGAAACTTCTTTCTGTTCTGTTTGTTCAACTAAAAGAGTTGAACCTTAGTTTGGATTGAGCCGTTCTGAAACACTCTTTCTGTAGAAAATGCAAGTGGAGATTCGGAGCGCTAAGAGGGTAATAGTGGAAAAAGGAATGTCTCCAAATATAAACTACACAGAATCATTCTGTGAAACTTCTTTCTGATCTGTGCATTCAGCTAACAGAGTTAAACCATACTTTTGATTGAGCAGATCTGAACACTCTTTCTGTAGAAAATGCAACTGGACATTTGGAGCGCTAAGAGAGTAGTAGTGGAAAAAGGAATATATTCAAATATAAACTACACAGAAGCATTCTGTGAAACTTCTTTCTGATTTGAGCATTCAGCTAACAGAGTTAAACCATACTTTTGATTGAGCAGTTTTGAAACACTCTGTCTGTAGAAAATGCAACTGGACATTCGTAGCGCTAAGTGGGTAGTAGTGAAAAAAAGAATATGTTCAAATATAAACTACACAGAAGCATTGTATGAAACTTCTTTCTGTTCTGTGCCTTCAACTAACAGAGTTGAACCTTACTTTTGATTGAGCCTTTCTGAAACACTCTTTCTGTAGAAACTGCAATTGGACATTCTGAGCGCTAAGAGGCCTATATTGGGAAAAATAATAACTTCAAATAAAAACTACACAGAAGCATTATGTGAAACTTATTTCTGATATGTTCATTAAGCTAACAGAGTTAAACCATACTTTTGATTGCGCAGTTCTGAACACTCTTTCTGTAGAAAATGCAAGTGGACATTCGGAGCGCTAAGAGGGTAATAGTGGAAAAAGGAATATATTCAAATATAAACTACACAGTAGCATTCTGTGAAAATTCTTTCTGTTCTGTGCATTCAACTAACAGAGTTGAACCTTACTTTTGATTGAGCCGTTCTGAAACACTCTTTCTGTAGAAACTGCAATTGGACATTCTGAGCGCTAAGAGGCCTATATTGGGAAAAAGAATGTCTACAAATAAAAACTACACAGAAGAATTGTGTGAAACTTCTTTCTGTTCTGTTTGTTCAACTAAAAGATTTGAACCTTAGTTTTGATTGAGCCGTTCTGAAACACTCTTTCTGTAGAAAATGCAAGTGGAGATTCGGAGCGCTAAGAGGGTAATAGTGGAAAAGGGAATGTCTCCAAATATAAACTACACAGAATCATTCTGTGAAACTTCTTTCTGATCTGTGCATTCAGCTAACAGAGTTAAACCATACTTTTGATTGAGCAGATCTGAACACTCTTTAAGTAGAAAATGCAACTGGACATTTGGAGCGCTAAGAGCGTAGTAGTGGAAAAAGGAATATATTCAAATATAAACTACACAGAAGCATTCTGTGAAACTTCTTTCTGATCTGAGCATTCAGCTAACAGAGTTAAACCATACTTTTGATTGAGCAGTTTTGAAACACTCTGTCTGTAGAAAATGCAACTGGACATTCGTAGCGCTAAGTGGGTAATAGTGGAAAAAAGAATATGTTCAAATATAAACTACACAGAAGCATTGTATGAAACTTCTTTCTGTTCTGTGCATTCAACTAACAGAGTTGAACCTGACTTTTGATTGAGCCTTTCTGAAACACTCTTTCTGTAGAAACTGCAATTGGACATTCTGAGCGCTAAGAGGCCTATATTGGGAAAAATAATATCTTCAAATAAAAACTACACAGAAGCATTGTGTGAAACTTATTTCTGATATGTTCATTAAGCTAACAGAGTTAAACCATACTTTTGATTGCGCAGTTCTGAACACTCTTTCTGTAGAAAATGCAAGTGGACATTCGGAGCGCTAAGAGGGTAATAGTGGAAAAAGGAATATATTCAAATATAAACTACACAGTAGCATTCTGTGAAAATTCTTTCTGTTCTGTGCATTCAACTAACAGAGTTGAACCTTACTTTTGATTGAGCCGTTCTGAAACACTCTTTCTGTAGAAACTGCAATTGGACATGCTAAGCGCTAAGAGGCCTACATTGGGAAAAAGAATATCTTCAAATAAAAACTACACAGATGCATTCTGTGAAACTTATTTCTGATCTGTAAATTCAGTTAACAGAGATAAAACATATTTTTGATTGAGCAGTTATGAAACACTCTTTTTGTAGAAAATGCAAGTGGAGATTCGGAGCGCAAAGAGGGTAATAGTGGAAAAAGGAATGTCTTCAAATATAAACTACACAGAATCATTCGGTGAAACTTCTTTCTGATCTGTGCATTCACCTAACAGAATTAAACCATACTTTTGATTGAGCAGATCTGAACACTCTTTCTGTAGGAAATGCAACTGGACATTTGGAGCGCTAAGAGCGTAGTAGTGGAAAAAGGAATATATTCAAATATAAACTACACAGAAGCATTCTGTGAAACTTCTTTCTGATCTGAGCATTCAGCTAACAGAGTTAAACCATACTTTTGATTGAGCAGTTTTGAAACACTCTGTCTGTAGAAAATGCCACTGGACATTCGTAGCGCTAAGTGGGTAATAGTGGAAAAAAGAATATGTTCAAATATAAACTACACAGAAGCATTGTATGAAACTTCTTTCTGTTCTGTGCATTCAACTAACAGAGTTGAACCTTACTTTTGATTGAGCCGTTCTGAATCACTCTTTCTGTAGAAACTGCAATTGGACATTCTGAGCGCTAAGAGGCCTATATTGGGAAAAAGAATGTCTACAAATAAAAACTACACAGAAGAATTGTGTGAAACTGCTTTCTGTTCTGTTTGTTCAACTAAAAGAGTTGAACCTTAGTTTTGATTGAGCCGTTCTGAAACACTCTTTCTGTAGAAAATGCAAGTGGACATTCGGAGCGCTAAGAGGGTAATAGTGGAAAAACGAATGTCTCCAAATATAAACTACACAGAATCATTCTGTGAAACTTCTTTCTGATCTGTGCATTCAGCTAACAGAGTTAAACCATACTTTTGATTGAGCACATCTGAACACTCTTTCTGTAGAAAATGAAACTGGACATTTGGAGCGCTAAGAGAGTAGTAGTGGAAAAAGGAATATATTCAAATATAAACTACACAGAAGCATTCTGTGAAACTTCTTTCTGATCTGAGCATTCAGCTAACAGAGTTAAACCATACTTTTGATTGAGCAGTTTTGAAACACTCTGTCTGTAGAAAATGCAACTGGACATTCGTAGCGCTAAGTGGGTAATAGTTGAAAAAAGAATATGTTCAAATATAAACTACACAGAAGCATTGTATGAAACTTCTTTCTGTTCTGTGCATTCAACTAACAGAGTTGAACTTTACTTTTGATTGAGCCTTTCTGAAACACTCTTTCTGTAGAAACTGCAATTGGACATTCTGAGCGCTAAGAGGCCTCTATTGGGAAAAATAATATCTTCAAATAAAAAATACACAGAAGCATTGTGTGAAACTTATTTCTGATATGTTCATTAAGCTAACAGAGTTAAACCATACTTTTGATTGTGCAGTTCTGAACACTCTTTCTGTAGAAAATGCAAGTGGACATTCGGAGCGCTAAGAGGGTAATAGTGGAAAAAGGAATATATTCAAATAGAAACTACACAGTAGCATTCTGTGAAAATTCTTTCTGTTCTGTGCATTCAACTAACAGAGTTGAACCTTACTTTTGATTGAGCCGTTCTGAAACACTCTTTCTGTAGAAACTGCAATTGGACATGCTAAGCGCTAAGAGGCCTACACTGGGAAAAAGAATATCTTCAAATAAAAACTACACAGATGCATTCTGTGAAACTTATTTCTGATCTGTAAATTCAGTTAACAGAGATAAAACATATTTTTGATTGAGCGGTTATGAAACACTCTTTTTGTAGAAAATGCAAGTGGAGATTCGGAGCGCTAAGAGGGTAATAGTGGAAAAAGGAATGTCTTCAAATATAAACTACACAGAATCATTCGGTGAAACTTCTTTCTGATCTGTGCATTCAGCTAACAGAGTTAAACCATACTTTTGATTGAGCAGATCTGAACACTCTTTCTGTAGAAAATGCAACTGGACATTTGGAGCGCTAAGAGCGTAGTAGTGGAAAAAGGAATATATTCAAATATAAACTACACAGAAGCATTCTGTGAAACTTCTTTCTGATCTGAGCATTCAGCTAACAGAGTTAAACCATACTTTTGATTGAGCAGTTTTGAAACACTCTGTCTGTAGAAAATGCAACTGGACATTCGTAGCGCTAAGTGGGTAATAGTGGAAAAAAGAATATGTTCAAATATAAACTACACAGAAGCATTGTATGAAACTTCTTTCTGTTCTGTGCATTCAACTAACAGAGTTGAACCTTACTTTTGATTGAGCCTTTCTGAAACACTCTTTCTGTAGAAACTGCAATTGGACATTCTGAGCGCTAAGAGGCCTATATTGGGAAAAAAAATATCTTCAAATAAAAACTACACAGAAGCATTGTGTGAAAATTATTTCTGATATGTTCATTAAGCTAACAGAGTTAAACTATACTTTTGATTGCGCAGTTCTGAACACTCTTTCTGTAGAAAATGCAAGTGGACATTCGGAGCGCTAAGAGGGTAATAGTGGAAAAATGAATATATTCAAATATAAACTACACAGTAGCATTCTGTGAAAATTCTTTCTGTTCTGTGCATTCAACTAACAGAGTTGAACCTTACTTTTGATTGAGCCGTTCTGAAACACTCTTTCTGTAGAAACTGCAATTGGACATGCTAAGCGCTAAGAGGCCTACATTGGGAAAAAGAATATCTTCAAATAAAAACTACACAGATGCATTCTGTGAAACTTATCTCTGATCTGTAAATTCAGGTAACAGAGATAAAACATATTTTTGATTGAGCAGTTATGAAACACTCTTTTTGTAGAAAATGCAAGTGGAGATTCGGAGCGCTAAGAGGGTAATAGTGGAAAAAGGAATGTCTTCAAATATAAACTACACAGAATCATTCGGTGAAACTTCTTTCTGATCTGTGCATTCAGCTAACAGAGTTAAACCATACATTTGATTGAGCAGATCTGAACACTCTTTCTGTAGAAAATGCAACTGGACATTTGGAGCGCTAAGAGCGTAGTAGTGGAAAAAGGAATATATTCAAATATAAACTACACAGAAGCATTCTGTGAAACTTCTTTCTGATCTGAGCATTCAGCTAACAGAGTTAAACCATACTTTTGATTGAGCAGTTTTGAAACACTCTGTCTGTAGAAAATGCAACTGGACATTCGTAGCGCTAAGTGGGTAATAGTGGAAAAAAGAATATGTTCAAATATAAACTACACAGAAGCATTGTATGAAACTTCTTTCTGTTCTGTGCATTCAACTAACAGGGTTGAACCTTACTTTTGATTGAGCCGTTCTGAAACACTCTTTCTGTAGAAACTGCAATTGGACATTCTGAGTGCTAAGAGGCCTATATTGGGAAAAAGAATGTCTACAAATAAAAACTACACAGAAGAATTATGTGAAACTTCTTTCTGTTCTGTTTGTTCAACTAAAAGAGTTGAACCTTAGTTTTGATTGAGCCGTTCTGAAACACTCTTTCTGTAGAAAATGCAAGTGGAGATTCGGAGCGCTAAGAGGATAATAGTGGAAAAAGGAATGTCTCCAAATATAAACTACACAGAATCATTCTGAGAAACTTCTTTCTGATCTCTGCATTCAGCTAACAGAGTTAAACCATACTTTTGATTGAGCAGATCTGAACACTCTTTCTGTAGAAAATGCAACTGGACATTTGGAGCGCTAAGAGAGTAGTAGTGGAAAAAGGAATATATTCAAATATAAACTACACAGAAGCATTCTGTGAAACTTCTTTCTGATCTGAGCATTCAGCTAACAGAGTTAAACCATACTTTTGATTGAGCAGTTTTGAAACACTCTGTCTGTAGGAAATGCAACTGGACATTCGTAGCGCTAAGTGGGTAATAGTGGAAAAAAGAATATGTTCAAATATAAACTACACAGAAGCATTGTATGAAACTTCTTTCTGTTCTGTGCATTCAACTAACAGAGTTGAACCTGACTTTTGATTGAGCCTTTCTGAAACACTCTTTCTGTAGAAACTGCAATTGGACATTCTGAGCGCTAAGAGGCCTATATTGGGAAAAATAATATCTTCAAATAAAAACTACACAGAAGCATTGTGTGAAACTTATTTCTGATATGTTCATTAAGCTAACAGAGTTAAAACATGCTTTTGATTGCGCAGTTCTGAACACTCTTTCTGTAGAAAATGCAAGTGGACATTCGGAGCGCTAAGAGGGTAATAGTGGAAAAAAGAATATATTCAAATATAAACTACACAGTAGCATTCTGTGAAAATTCTTTCTGTTCTGTGCACTCAACTAACAGAGTTGAACCTTACTTTTGATTGAGCCGTTCTGAAACACTCTTTCTGTAGAAACTGCAATTGGACATGCTAAGCGCTAAGAGGCCTATATTGGGAAAAAGAATATCTTCAAATAAAAACTACACAGATGCATTCTGTGAAACTTACTTCTGATCTGTAAATTCAGTTAGCAGAGATAAAACATATTTTTGATTGAGCAGTTATGAAACACTCTTTTTGTAGAAAATGCAAGTGGAGATTCGGAGCGCTAAGAGGGTAATAGTGGAAAAAGGAATGTCTTCAAATATAAACTACACAGAATCATTCGGTGAAACTTCTTTCTGATCTGTGCATTCAGCTAACAGTGTCAAACCATACTTTTGATTGAGCAGATCTGAACACTCTTTCTGTAGAAAATGCAACTGGACATTTGGAGCGCTAAGAGCGTAGTAGTGGAAAAAGGAATATATTCAAATATAAACTACACAGAAGCATTCTGTGAAACTTCTTTCTGATCTGAGCACTCAGCTAACAGAGTTAAACCATACTTTTGATTGAGCAGTTTTGAAACACTCTGTCTGTAGAAAATGCAACTGGACATTCGTAGCGCTAAGTGGGTGATAGTGGAAAAAAGAATATATTCAAATATAAACTACACAGAAGCATTGTATGAAACTTCTTTCTGTTCTGTGCATTCAACTAACAGAGTTGAACCTTACTTTTGATTGAGCCGTTCTGAAACACTCTTTCTGTAGAAACTGCAATTGGACATTCTGAGCGCTAAGAAGCCTATATTGGGAAAAAGAATGTCTACAAATAAAAACTACACAGAAGAATTGTGTGAAACTTCTTTCTGTTCTGTTTGTTCAACTAAAAGATTTGAACCTTAGTTTTGATTGAGCCGTTCTGAAACACTCTTTCTGTAGAAAATGCAAGTGGAGATTCGGAGCGCTAAGAGGGTAATAGTGGAAAAAGGAATGTCTCCAAATATAAACTACACAGAATCATTCTGTGAAACTTCTTTCTGATCTGTGCATTCAGCTAACAGAGTTAAACCATACTTTTGATTGAGCAGATCTGAACACTCTTTAAGTAGAAAATGCAACTGGACATTTGGAGCGCTAAGAGCGTAGTAGTGGAAAAAGGAATATATTCAAATATAAACTACACAGAAGCATTCTGTGAAACTTCTTTCTGATCTGAGCATTCAGCTAACAGAGTTAAACCATACTTTTGATTGAGCAGTTTTGAAACACTCTGTCTGTAGAAAATGCAACTGGACATTCGTAGCGCTAAGTGGGTAATAGTGGAAAAAAGAATATGTTCAAATATAAACTACACAGAAGCATTGTATGAAACTTCTTTCTGTTCTGTGCATTCAACTAACAGAGTTGAACCTGACTTTTGATTGAGCCTTTCTGAAACACTCTTTCTGTAGAAACTGCAATTGGACATTCTGAGCGCTAAGAGGCCTATATTGGGAAAAATAATATCTTCAAATAAAAACTACACAGAAGCATTGTGTGAAACTTATTTCTGATATGTTCATTAAGCTAACAGAGTTAAACCATACTTTTGATTGCGCAGTTCTGAACACTCTTTCTGTAGAAAATGCAAGTGGACATTCGGAGCGCTAAGAGGGTAATAGTGGAAAAAGGAATATATTCAAATATAAACTACACAGTAGCATTCTGTGAAAATTCTTTCTGTTCTGTGCATTCAACTAACAGAGTTGAACCTTACTTTTGATTGAGCCGTTCTGAAACACTCTTTCTGTAGAAACTGCAATTGGACATGCTAAGCGCTAAGAGGCCTACATTGGGAAAAAGAATATCTTCAAATAAAAACTACACAGATGCATTCTGTGAAACTTATTTCTGATCTGTAAATTCAGTTAACAGAGATAAAACATATTTTTGATTGAGCAGTTATGAAACACTCTTTTTGTAGAAAATGCAAGTGGAGATTCGGAGCGCTAAGAGGGTAATAGTGGAAAAAGGAATGTCTTCAAATATAAACTACACAGAATCATTCGGTGAAACTTCTTTCTGATCTGTGCACTCAGCTAACAGAGTTAAACCATACTTTTGATTGAGCAGATCTGAACACTCTTTCTATAGAAAATGCAACTGGACATTTGGAGCGCTAAGAGCGTAGTAGTGGAAAAAGGAATATATTCAAACATAAACTACACAGAAACATTCTGTGAAACTTCTTTCTGATCTGAGCACTCAGCTAACAGAGTTAAACCATACTTTTGATTGAGCAGTTTTGAAACACTCTGTCTGTAGAAAATGCAACTGGACATTCGTAGCGCTAAGTGGGTAATAGTGGAAAAAACAATATGTTCAAATATAAACTACACAGAAGCATTGTATGAAACTTCTTTCTGTTCTGTGCATTCAACTAACAGAGTTGAACCTTACTTTTGATTGAGCTGTTCTGAAACACTCTTTCTGTAGAAACTGCAATTGGACATTCTGAGCGCTAAGAGGCCTATATTGGGAAAAAGAATGTCTACAAATAAAAACTACACAGAAGAATTGTGTGAAACTTCTTTCTGTTCTGTTTGTTCAACTAAAAGAGTTGAACCTTAGTTTTGATTGAGCCGTTCTGAAACACTCTTTCTGTAGAAAATGCAAGTGGAGATTCGGAGCGCTAAGATGGTAATAGTGGAAAAAGGAATGTCTCCAAATATAAACTACACAGAATCATTCTGTGAAACTTCTTTCTGATCTGTGCATTCAGCTAACAGAGTTAAACCATACTTTTGATTGAGCAGATCTGATCACTCTTTCTGTAGAAAATGCAACTGGACTTTTGGAGCGCTAAGAGAGTAGTAGTGGAAAAAGGAATATATTCAAATATAAACTACACCGAAGCATTCTGTGAAACTTCTTTCTGATCTGAGCATTCAGCTAACAGAGTTAAACCATACTTTTGATTGAGCAGTTCTGAAACACTCTGTCTGTAGAAAATGCAACTGGACATTCGTAGCGCTAAGTGGGTAATAGTGGAAAAAAGAATATGTTCAAATATAAACTACACAGAAGCATTGTATGAAACTACTTTCTGTTCTGTGCATTCAACTAACAGAGTTGTACCTGACTTTTGATTGAGCCTTTCTGAAACACTCTTTCTGTAGAAACTGCAATTGGACATTCTGAGCGCTAAGAGGCCTATATTGGGAAAAATAATATCTTCAAATAAAAACTACACAGAAGCATTGTGTGAAACTTATTTCTGATATGTTCATTAAGCTAACAGAGTTAAACCATACTTTTGATTGTGCAGTTCTGAACACTCTCTTGTAGAAAATGCAAGTGGACATTCGGAGCGCTAAGAGGGTAATTGTGGAAAAAGGAATATATTCAAATATAAACTACACAGTAGCATTCTGTGAAAATTCTTTCTGTTCTGTGCATTCAACTAACAGAGTTCAACCTTACTTTTGATTGAGCCGTTCTGAAACACTCTTTCTGTAGAAACTGCAATTGGACATGCTAAGCGCTAAGAGGCCTACATTGGGAAAAAGAATATCTTCAAATAAAAACTACACAGATGCATTCTGTGAAACTTATTTCTGATCTGTAAATTCAGTTAACAGAGATAAAACATATTTTTGATTGAGCAGTTATGAAACACTCTTTTTGTAGAAAATGCAAGTGGAGATTCGGAGCGCTAAGAGGGTAATAGTGGAAAAAGGAATGTCTTCAAATATAAACTACACAGAATCATTCGTTGAAACTTCTTTCTGATCTGTGCATTCAGCTAACAGAGTTAAACCATACTTTTGATTGAGCAGATCTGAACAATCTTTCTGTAGAAAATGCAACTGGACATTTGGAGCGCTAAGAGCGTAGTAGTGGAAAAAGGAATATATTCAAATATAAACTACACAGAAGCATTCTGTGAAACTTCTTTCTGATCTGAGCATTCAGCTAACAGAGTTAAACCATACTTTTGATTGAGCAGTTTTGAAACACTCTGTCTGTAGAAAATGCAACTGGACATTCGTAGCGCTAAGTGGGTAATAGTGGAAAAAAGAATATGTTCAAATATAAACTAAACAGAAGCATTGTATGAAACTTCTTTCTGTTCTGTGCATTCAACTAACAGAGTTGAACCTTACTTTTGATTGAGCCTTTCTGAAACACTCTTTCTGTAGAAACTGCAATTAGACATTCTGAGCGCTAAGAGGCCTATATTGGGAAAAATAATATCTTCAAATAAAAACTACACAGAAGCATTGTGTGAAACTTATTTCTGATATGTTCATTAAGCTAACAGAGTTAAACCATACTTTTGATTGCGCAGTTCTGAACACTCTTTCTGTAGAAAATGCAAGTGGACATTCGGAGCGCTAAGAGGGTAATAGTGGAAAAAGGAATATATTCAAATATAAACTACACAGTAGCATTCTGTGAAAATTCTTTCTGTTCTGTGCATTCAACTAACAGAGTTGAACCTTACTTTTGATTGAGCCGTTCTGAAACACTCTTTCTGTAGAAACTGCAATTGGACATGCTAAGCGCTAAGAGGCCTACATTGGGAAAAAGAATATCTTCAAATAAAAACTACACAGATGCATTCTGTGAAACTTATTTCTGATCTGTAAATTCAGTTAACAGAGATAAAACATATTTTTGATTCAGCAGTTATGAAACACTCTTTTTGTAGAAAATGCAAGTGGAGATTCGGAGCGCTAAGAGGGTAATAGTGGAAAAAGGAATGTCTTCAAATATAAACTACACAGAATCATTCGGTGAAACTTCTTTCTGATCTGTGCACTCAGCTAACAGAGTTAAACCATACTTTTGATTGAGCAGATCTGAACACTCTTTCTATAGAAAATGCAACTGGACATTTGGAGCGCTAAGAGCGTAGTAGTGGAAAAAGGAATATATTCAAATATAAACTACACAGAAGCATTCTGTGAAACTTCTTTCTGATCTGAGCACTCAGCTAACAGAGTTAAACCATACTTTTGATTGAGCAGTTTTGAAACACTCTGTCTGTAGAAAATGCAACTGGACATTCGTAGCGCTAAGTGGGTAATAGTGGAAAAAAGAATATGTTCAAATATAAACTACACAGAAGCATTGTATGAAACTTCTTTCTGTTCTGTGCATTCAACTAACAGAGTTGAACCTTACTTTTGATTGAGCCGTTCTGAAACACTCTTTCTGTAGAAACTGCAATTGGACATTCTGAGCGCTAAGAGGCCTATATTGGGAAAAAGAATGTCTACAAATAAAAACTACACAGAAGAATTGTGTGAAACTTCTTTCTGTTCTGTTTGTTCAACTAAAAGAGTTGAACCTTAGTTTTGATTGAGCCGTTCTGAAACACTCTTTCGGTAGAAAATGCAAGTGGAGATTCGGAGCGCTAAGATGGTAATAGTGGAAAAAGGAATGTCTCCAAATATAAACTACACAGAATCATTCTGTGAAACTTCTTTCTGATCTGTGCATTCAGCTAACAGAGTTAAACCATACTTTTGATTGAGCAGATCTGAACACTCTTTCTGTAGAAAATGCAACTGGACTTTTGGAGCGCTAAGAGAGTAGTAGTGGAAAAAGGAATATATTCAAATATAAACTACACAGAAGCATTCTGTGAAACTTCTTTCTGATCTGAGCATTCAGCTAACAGAGTTATACCATACTTTTGATTGAGCAGTTCTGAAACACTCTGTCTGTAGAAAATGCAACTGGACATTCGTAGCGCTAAGTGGGTAATAGTGGAAAAAAGAATATGTTCAAATATAAACTACACAGAAGCATTGTATGAAACTACTTTCTGTTCTGTGCATTCAACTAACAGAGTTGAACCTGACTTTTGATTGAGCCTTTCTGAAACACTCTTTCTGTAGAAACTGCAATTGGACATTCTGAGCGCTAAGAGGCCTATATTGGGAAAAATAATATCTTCAAATAAAAACTACACAGAAGCATTGTGTGAAACTTATTTCTGATATGTTCATTAAGCTAACAGAGTTAAACCATACTTTTGATTGCGCAGTTCTGAACACTCTTTCTGTAGAAAATGCAAGTGGACATTCGGAGCGCTAAGAGGGTAATTGTGGAAAAAGGAATATATTCAAATATAAACTACACAGTAGCATTCTGTGAAAATTCTTTCTGTTCTGTGCATTCAACTAACAGAGTTCAACCTTACTTTTGATTGAGCCGTTCTGAAACACTCTTTCTGTAGAAACTGCAATTGGACATGCTAAGCGCTAAGAGGCCTACATTGGGAAAAAGAATATCTTCAAATAAAAACTACACAGATGCATTCTGTGAAACTTATTTCTGATCTGTAAATTCAGTTAACAGAGATAAAACATATTTTTGATTGAGCAGTTATGAAACACACTTTTTGTAGAAAATGCAAGTGGAGATTCGGAGCGCTAAGAGGGTAATAGTGGAAAAAGGAATGTCTTCAAATATAAACTACACAGAATCATTCGTTGTAACTTCTTTCTGATCTGTGCATTCAGCTAACAGAGTTAAACCATACTTTTGATTGAGCAGATCTGAACAATCTTTCTGTAGAAAATGCAACTGGACATTTGGAGCGCTAAGAGCGTAGTAGTGGAAAAAGGAATATATTCAAATATAAACTACACAGAAGCATTCTGTGAAACTTCTTTCTGATCTGAGCATTCAGCTAACAGAGTTAAACCATACTTTTGATTGAGCAGTTTTGAAACACTCTGTCTGTAGAAAATGCAACTGGACATTCGTAGCGCTAAGTGGGTAATAGTGGAAAAAAGAATATGTTCAAATATAAACTACACAGAAGCATTGTATGAAACTTCTTTCTGTTCTGTGCATTCAACTAACAGAGTTGAACCTTACTTTTGATTGAGCCTTTCTGAAACACTCTTTCTGTAGAAACTGAAATTAGACATTCTGAGCGCTAAGAGGCCTATATTGGGAAAAATAATATCTTCAAATAAAAACTACACAGAAGCATTGTGTGAAACTTATTTCTGATATGTTCATTAAGCTAACAGAGTTAAACCATACTTTTGATTGCGCAGTTCTGAACACTCTTTCTGTAGAAAATGCAAGTGGACATTCGGAGCGCTAAGAGGGTAATAGTGGAAAAAGGAATATATTCAAATATAAACTACACAGTAGCATTCTGTGAAAATTCTTTCTGTTCTGTGCATTCAACTAACAGAGTTGAACCTTACTTTTGATTGAGCCGTTCTGAAACACTCTTTCTGTAGAAACTGCAATTGGACATGCTAACCGCTAAGAGGCCTACATTGGGAAAAAGAATATCTTCAAATAAAAACTACACAGATGCATTCTGTGAAACTTATTTCTGATCTGTAAATTCAGTTAACAGAGATAAAACATATTTTTGATTGAGCAGTTATGAAACACTCTTTTTGTAGAAAATGCAAGTGGAGATTCGGAGCGCTAAGAGGGTAATAGTGGAAAAAGGAATGTCTTCAAATATAAACTACACAGAATCATTCGGTGAAACTTCTTTCTGATCTGTGCATTCAGCTAACAGAGTTAAACCATACTTTTGATTGAGCAGATCTGAACACTCTTTCTGTAGAAAATGCAACTGGACATTTGGAGCGCTAAGAGCGTAGTAGTGGAAAAAGGAATATATTCAAATATAAACTACACAGAAGCATTCTGTGAAACTTCTTTCTGATCTGAGCATTCAGCTAACAGAGTTAAACCATACTTTTGATTGAGCAGTTTTGAAACACTCTGTCTGTAGAAAATGCAACTGGTCATTCGTAGCGCTAAGTGGGTAATAGTGGAAAAAAGAATATGTTCAAATATAAACTACACAGAAGCATTGTATGAAACTTCTTTCTGTTCTGTGCATTCAACTAACAGAGTTGAACCTTACTTTTGATTGAGCCTTTCTGAAACACTCTTTCTGTAGAAACTGCAATTGGACATTCTGAGCGCTAAGAGGCCTATATTGGGAAAAGTAATATCTTCAAATAAAAACTACACAGAAGCATTGCGTGAAACTTATTTCTGATATGTTCATTAAGCTAACAGAGTTAAACCATACTTTTGATTGCGCAGTTCTGAACACTCTTTCTGTAGAAAATGCAAGTGGACATTCGGAGCGCTAAGAGGGTAATAGTGGAAAAAGGAATATATTCAAATATAAACTACACAGTAGCATTCTGTGAAAATTCTTTCTGTTCTGTGCATTCAACTAACAGAGTTGAACCTTACTTTTGATTGAGCCGTTCTGAAACACTCTTTCTTTAGAAACTGCAATTGGACATGCTGAGCGCTAAGAGGCCTACATTGGGAAAAAGAATATCTTCAAATAAAAACTACACAGATGCATTCTGTGAAACATATTTCTGATCTGTAAATTCAGTTAACAGAGATAAAACATATTTTTGATTGAGCAGTTATGAAACACTCTTTTTGTAGAAAATGCAAGTGGAGATTCGGAGCGCTAAGAGGGTAATAGTGGAAAAAGGAATGTCTTCAAATATAAACTACACAGAATCATTCGGTGAAACTTCTTTCTGATCTGTGCATTCAGCTAACAGAGTCAAACCATACTTTTGATTGAGCAGATCTGAACACTCTTTCTGTAGAAAATGCAACTGGACATTTGGAGCGCTAAGAGCGTAGTAGTGGAAAAAGGAATATATTCAAATATAAACTACACAGAAGCATTCTGTGAAACTTCTTTCTGATCTGAGCACTCAGCTAACAGAGTTAAACAATACTTTTGATTGAGCAGTTTTGAAACACTCTGTCTGTAGAAAATGCAACTGGACATTCGTAGCGCTAAGTGGGTAATAGTGGAAAAAAGAATATGTTCAAATATAAACTACACAGAAGCATTGTATGAAACTTCTTTCTGTTCTGTGCATTCAACTAACAGAGTTGAACCTTACTTTTGATTGAGCCGTTCTGAAACACTCTTTCTGTAGAAACTGCAATTGGACATTCTGAGCGCTAAGAGGCCTATATTGGGAAAAAGAATGTCTACAAATAAAAACTACACAGAAGAATTGTGTGAAACTTCTTTCTGTTCTGTTTGTTCAACTAAAAGAGTTGAACCTTAGTTTTGATTGAGCCGTTCTGAAACACTCTTTCTGTAGAAAATGCAAGTGGAGATTCGGAGCGCTAAGAGGGTAATAGTGGAAAAAGGAATGTCTCCAAATATAAACTACACAGAATCATTCTGTGAAACTTCTTTCTGATCTGTGCATTCAGCTAACAGAGTTAAACCATACTTTTGATTGAGCAAATCTGAACACTCTTTCTGTAGATAATGCAACTGGACATTTGGAGCGCTAAGAGAGTACTAGTGGAAAAAGGAATATATTCAAATATAAACTACACAGAAGCATTCTGTGAAACTTCTTTCTGATCTGAGCATTCAGCTAACAGAGATAAACCATACTTTTGATTGAGCAGTTTTGAAACACTCTGTCTGTAGAAAATGCAACTGGACATTCGTAGCGCTAAGTGGGTAATAGTGGAAAAAAGAATATGTTCAAATATAAACTACACAGAAGCATTGTATGAAACTTCTTTCTGTTCTGTGCATTCAACTAACGGAGTTGAACCTTACTTTTGATTGAGCCTTTCTGAAACACTCTTTCTGTAGAAACTGCAATTGGATATTCTGAGCGCTAAGAGGCCTATATTGGGAAAAATAATATCTTCAAATAAAAGCTACACAGAAGCATTGTGTGAAACTTATTACTGATATGTTCATTAAGCTAACAGAGTTAAACCATACTTTTGATTGCGCAGTTCTGAAAACTCTTTCTGTTGAAAATGCAAGTGGACATTCGGAGCGCTAAGAGGGTAATAGTGGAAAAAGGAATATATTCAAATATAAACTACACAGTAGCATTCTGTGAAAATTCTTTCTGTTCTGTGCATTCAACTAACAGAATTGAACCTTACTTTTGATTGAGCCGTTCTGAAACACTCTTTCTGTAGAAACTGCAATTGGACATGCTAAGCGCTAAGAGGCCTATATTGGGAAAAAGAATATCTTCAAATATAAACTACACAGATGCATTCTGTGAAACTTATTTCTGATCGGTAAATTCAGTTAACAGAGATAAAACATATTTTTGATTGAGCAGTTATGAAACACTCTTTTTGTAGAAAATGCAAGTGGAGATTCGGAGCGCTAAGAGGGTAATAGTGGAAAAAGGAATGTCTTCAAATATAAACTACACAGAATCATTCGGTGAAACTTCTTTCTGATCTGTGCATTCAGCTAACAGAGTTAAACCATACTTTTGATTGAGCAGATCTGAACACTCTTTCTGTAGAAAATGCAACTGGACATTTGGAGCGCTAAGAGCGTAGTAGTGGAAAAAGGAATATATTCAAATATAAACTACACAGAAGCATTCTGTGAAACTTCTTTCTGATCTGAGCATTCAGCTAACAGAGTTAAACCATACTTTTGATTGAGCAGTTTTGAAACACTCTGTCTGTAGAAAATGCAACTGGTCATTCGTAGCGCTAAGTGGGTAATAGTGGAAAAAAGAATATGTTCAAATATAAACTACACAGAAGCATTGTATGAAACTTCTTTCTGTTCTGTGCATTCAACTAACAGAGTTGAACCTTACTTTTGATTGAGCCTTTCTGAAACACTCTTTCTGTAGAAACTGCAATTGGACATTCTGAGCGCTAAGAGGCCTATATTGGGAAAAGTAATATCTTCAAATAAAAACTACACAGAAGCATTGCGTGAAACTTATTTCTGATATGTTCATTAAGCTAACAGAGTTAAACCATACTTTTGATTGCGCAGTTCTGAACACTCTTTCTGTAGAAAATGCAAGTGGACATTCGGAGCGCTAAGAGGGTAATAGTGGAAAAAGGAATATATTCAAATATAAACTACACAGTAGCATTCTGTGAAAATTCTTTCTGTTCTGTGCATTCAACTAACAGAGTTGAACCTTACTTTTGATTGAGCCGTTCTGAAACACTCTTTCTTTAGAAACTGCAATTGGACATGCTGAGCGCTAAGAGGCCTACATTGGGAAAAAGAATATCTTCAAATAAAAACTACACAGATGCATTCTGTGAAACATATTTCTGATCTGTAAATTCAGTTAACAGAGATAAAACATATTTTTGATTGAGCAGTTATGAAACACTTTTTTGTAGAAAATGCAAGTGGAGATTCGGAGCGCTAAGAGGGTAATAGTGGAAAAAGGAATGTCTTCAAATATAAACTACACAGAATCATTCGGTGAAACTTCTTTCTGATCTGTGCATTCAGCTAACAGAGTCAAACCATACTTTTGATTGAGCAGATCTGAACACTCTTTCTGTAGAAAATGCAACTGGACATTTGGAGCGCTAAGAGCGTAGTAGTGGAAAAAGGAATATATTCAAATATAAACTACACAGAAGCATTCTGTGAAACTTCTTTCTGATCTGAGCACTCAGCTAACAGAGTTAAACAATACTTTTGATTGAGCAGTTTTGAAACACTCTGTCTGTAGAAAATGCAACTGGACATTCGTAGCGCTAAGTGGGTAATAGTGGAAAAAAGAATATGTTCAAATATAAACTACACAGAAGCATTGTATGAAACTTCTTTCTGTTCTGTGCATTCAACTAACAGAGTTGAACCTTACTTTTGATTGAGCCGTTCTGAAACACTCTTTCTGTAGAAACTGCAATTGGACATTCTGAGCGCTAAGAGGCCTATATTGGGAAAAAGAATGTCTACAAATAAAAACTACACAGAAGAATTGTGTGAAACTTCTTTCTGTTCTGTTTGTTCAACTAAAAGAGTTGAACCTTAGTTTTGATTGAGCCGTTCTGAAACACTCTTTCTGTAGAAAATGCAAGTGGAGATTCGGAGCGCTAAGAGGGTAATAGTGGAAAAAGGAATGTCTCCAAATATAAACTACACAGAATCATTCTGTGAAACTTCTTTCTGATCTGTGCATTCAGCTAACAGAGTTAAACCATACTTTTGATTGAGCAAATCTGAACACTCTTTCTGTAGATAATGCAACTGGACATTTGGAGTGCTAAGAGAGTACTAGTGGAAAAAGGAATATATTCAAATATAAACTACACAGAAGCATTCTGTGAAACTTCTTTCTGATCTGAGCATTCAGCTAACAGAGATAAACCATACTTTTGATTGAGCAGTTTTGAAACACTCTGTCTGTAGAAAATGCAACTGGACATTCGTAGCGCTAAGTGGGTAATAGTGGAAAAAAGAATATGTTCAAATATAAACTACACAGAAGCATTGTATGAAACTTCTTTCTGTTCTGTGCATTCAACTAACGGAGTTGAACCTTACTTTTGATTGAGCCTTTCTGAAACACTCTTTCTGTAGAAACTGCAATTGGATATTCTGAGCGCTAAGAGGCCTATATTGGGAAAAATAATATCTTCAAATAAAAGCTACACAGAAGCATTGTGTGAAACTTATTACTGATATGTTCATTAAGCTAACAGAGTTAAACCATACTTTTGATTGCGCAGTTCTGAAAACTCTTTCTGTTGAAAATGCAAGTGGACATTCGGAGCGCTAAGAGGGTAATAGTGGAAAAAGGAATATATTCAAATATAAACTACACAGTAGCATTCTGTGAGAATTCTTTCTGTTCTGTGCATTCAACTAACAGAATTGAACCTTACTTTTGATTGAGCCGTTCTGAAACACTCTTTCTGTAGAAACTGCAATTGGACATGCTAAGCGCTAAGAGGCCTATATTGGGAAAAAGAATATCTTCAAATATAAACTACACAGATGCATTCTGTGAAACTTATTTCTGATCGGTAAATTCAGTTAACAGAGATAAAACATATTTTTGATTGAGCAGTTATGAAACACTCTTTTTGTAGAAAATGCAAGTGGAGATTCGGAGCGCTAAGAGGGTAATAGTGGAAAAAGGAATGTCTTCAAATATAAACTACACAGAATCATTCGGTGAAACTTCTTTCTGATCTGTGCATTCAGCTAACAGAGTTAAACCATACTTTTGATTGAGCAGATCTGAACACTCTTTCTGTAGAAAATGCAACTGGACATTTGGAGCGCTAAGAGCGTAGTAGTGGAAAAAGGAATATATTCAAATATAAACTACACAGAAGCATTCTGTGAAACTTCTTTCTGATCTCAGCATTCAGCTAACAGATTTAAACCATACTTTTGATTGAGCAGTTTTGAAACACTCTGTCTGTAGAAAATGCAACTGGTCATTCGTAGCGCTAAGTGGGTAATAGTGGAAAAAAGAATATGTTCAAATATAAACTACACAGAAGCATTGTATGAAACTTCTTTCTGTTCTGTGCATTCAACTAACAGAGTTGAACCTTACTTTTGATTGAGCCTTTCTGAAACACTCTTTCTGTAGAAACTGCAATTGGACATTCTGAGCGCTAAGAGGCCTATATTGGGAAAAGTAATATCTTCAAATAAAAACTACACAGAAGCATTGCGTGAAACTTATTTCTGATATGTTCATTAAGCTAACAGAGTTAAACCATACTTTTGATTGCGCAGTTGTGAACACTCTTTCTGTAGAAAATGCAAGTGGACATTCGGAGCGCTAAGAGGGTAATAGTGGAAAAAGGAATATATTCAAATATAAACTACACAGTAGCATTCTGTGAAAATTCTTTCTGTTCTGTGCATTCAACTAACAGAGTTGAACCTTACTTTTGATTGAGCCGTTCTGAAACACTCTTTCTGTAGAAACTGCAATTGGACATGCTAAGCGCTAAGAGGCCTACATTGGGAAAAAGAATATCTTCAAATAAAAACTACACAGATGCATTCTGTGAAACTTATTTCTGATCTGTAAATTCAGTTAACAGAGATAAAACATATTTTTGATTGAGCAGTTATGAAACACTCTTTTTGTAGAAAATGCAAGTGGAGATTCGGAGCGCTAAGAGGGTAATAGTGGAAAAAGGAATGTCTTCAAATATAAACTACACAGAATCATTCGGTGAAACTTCTTTCTGATCTGTGCACTCAGCTAACAGAGTTAAACCATACTTTTGATTGAGCAGATCTGAACACTCTTTCTATAGAAAATGCAACTGGACATTTGGAGCGCTAAGAGCGTAGTAGTGGAAAAAAGAATATATTCAAATATAAACTACACAGAAGCATTCTGTGAAACTTCTTTCTGATCTGAGCACTCAGCTAACAGAGTTAAACCATACTTTTGATTGAGCAGTTTTGAAACACTCTGTCTGTAGAAAATGCAACTGGACATTCGTAGCGCTAAGTGGGTAATAGTGGAAAAAAGAATATGTTCAAATATAAACTACACAGAAGCATTGTATGAAACTTCTTTCTGTTCTGTGCATTCAACTAACAGAGTTGAACCTTACTTTTGATTGAGCCGTTCTGAAACTCTCTTTCTGTAGAAACTGCAATTGGACATTCTGAGCGCTAAGAGGCCTATATTGGGAAAAAGAATGTCTACAAATAAAAACTACACAGAAGAATTGTGTGAAACTTCTTTCTGTTCTGTTTGTTCAACTAAAAGAGTTGAACCTTAGTTTTGATTGAGCCGTTCTGAAACACTCTTTCTGTAGAAAATGCAAGTGGAGATTCGGAGCGCTAAGATGGTAATAGTGGAAAAAGGAATGTCTCCAAATATAAACTACATAGAATCATTCTGTGAAACTTCTTTCTGATCTGTGCATTCAGCTAACAGAGTTAAACCATACTTTTGATTGAGCAGATCTGAACACTCTTTCTGTAGAAAATGCAACTGGACATTTGGAGCGCTAAGAGCGTAGTAGTGGAAAAAGGAATATATTCAAATATAAACTACACAGAAGCATTCTGTGAAACTTCTTTCTGATCTGAGCATTCAGCTAACAGAGTTAAACCATACTTTTGATTGAGCAGTTTTGAAACACTCTGTCTGTAGAAAATGCAACTGGTCATTCGTAGCGCTAAGTGGGTAATAGTGGAAAAAAGAATATGTTCAAATATAAACTACACAGAAGCATTGTATGAAACTTCTTTCTGTTCTGTGCATTCAACTAACAGAGTTGAACCTTACTTTTGATTGAGCCTTTCTGAAACACTCTTTCTGTAGAAACTGCAATTGGACATTCTGAGCGCTAAGAGGCCTATATTGGGAAAAGTAATATCTTCAAATAAAAACTACACAGAAGCATTGCGTGAAACTTATTTCTGATATGTTCATTAAGCTAACAGAGTTAAACCATACTTTTGATTGCGCAGTTCTCAACACTCTTTCTGTAGAAAATGCAAGTGGACATTCGGAGCGCTAAGAGGGTAATAGTGGAAAAAGGAATATATTCAAATATAAACTACACAGTAGCATTCTGTGAAAATTCTTTCTGTTCTGTGCATTCAACTAACAGAGTTGAACCTTACTTTTGATTGAGCCGTTCTGAAACACTCTTTCTGTAGAAACTGCAATTGGACATGCTAAGCGCTAAGAGGCCTACATTGGGAAAAAGAATATCTTCAAATAAAAACTACACAGATGCATTCTGTGAAACTTATTTCTGATCTGTAAATTCAGTTAACAGAGATAAAACATATTTTTGATTGAGCAGTTATGAAACACTCTTTTTGTAGAAAATGCAAGTGGAGATTCGGAGCGCTAAGAGGGTAATAGTGGAAAAAGGAATGTCTTCAAATATAAACTACACAGAATCATTCGGTGAAACTTCTTTCTGATCTGTGCATTCAGCTAACAGAGTCAAACCATACTTTTGATTGAGCAGATCTGAACACTCTTTCTGTAGAAAATGCATCTGGACATTTGGAGCGCTGAGAGCGTAGTAGTGGAAAAAGGAATATATTCAAATATAAACTACACAGAAGCATTCTGTGAAACTTCTTTCTGATCTGAGCACTCAGCTAACAGAGTTAAACCATACTTTTGATTGAGCAGTTTTGAAACACTCTGTCTGTAGAAAATGCAACTGGACATTCGTAGCGCTAAGTGGGTAATAGTGGAAAAAAGAATATGTTCAAATATAAACTACACAGAATCATTGTATGAAACTTCTTTCTGTTCTGTGCATTCAACTAACAGAGTTGAACCTTACTTTTGATTGAGCCGTTCTGAAACACTCTTTCTGTAGAAACTGCAATTGGACATTCTGAGCGCTAAGAGGCCTATATTGGGAAAAAGAATGTCTACAAATAAAAACTACACAGAAGAATTGTGTGAAAGTTCTTTCTGTTCTGTTTGTTCAACTAAAAGAGTTGAACCTTAGTTTTGATTGAGCCGTTCTGAAACACTCTTTCTGTAGAAAATGCAAGTGGAGATTCGGAGCGCTAAGAGGGTAATAGTGGAAAAAGGAATGTCTCCAAATATAAACTACACAGAATCATTCTGTGTAACTTCTTTCTGATCTGTGCATTCAGCTAACAGAGTTAAACCATACTTTTGATTGAGCAGATCTGAACACTCTTTAAGTAGAAAATGCAACTGGACATTTGGAGCGCTAAGAGCGTAGTAGTGGAAAAAGGAATATATTCAAATATAAACTACACAGAAGCATTCTGTGAAACTTCTTTCTGATCTGAGCATTCAGCTAACAGAGTTAAACCATACTTTTGATTGAGCAGTTTTGAAACACTCTGTCTGTAGAAAATGCAACTGGACATTCGTAGCGCTAAGTGGGTAATAGTGGAAAAAAGAATATGTTCAAATATAAACTACACAGAAGCATTGTATGAAACTTCTTTCTGTTCTGTGCATTCAACTAACAGAGTTGAACCTGACTTTTGATTGAGCCTTTCTGAAACACTCTTTCTGTAGAAACTGCAATAGGACATTCTGAGCGCTAAGAGGCCTATATTGGGAAAAATAATATCTTCAAATAAAAACTACACAGAAGCATTGTGTGAAACTTATTTCTGATATGTTCATTAAGCTAACAGAGTTAAACCATACTTTTGATTGCGCAGTTCTGAACACTCTTTCTGTAGAAAATGCAAGTGGACATTCGGAGCGCTAAGAGGGTAATAGTGGAAAAAGGAATATATTCAAATATAAACTACACAGTAGCATTCTGTGAAAATTCTTTCTGTTCTGTGCATTCAACTAACAGAGTTGAACCTTACTTTTGATTGAGCCGTTCTGAAACACTCTTTCTGTAGAAACTGCAATTGGACATGCTAAGCGCTAAGAGGCCTACATTGGGAAAAAGAATATCTTCAAATAAAAACTACACAGATGCATTCTGTGAAACTTATTTCTGATCTGTAAATTCAGTTAACAGAGATAAAACATATTTTTGATTGAGCAGTTATGAAACACTCTTTTTGTAGAAAATGCAAGTGGAGATTCGGAGCGCTAAGAGGGTAATAGTGGAAAAAGGAATGTCTTCAAATATAAACTACACAGAATCATTCGGTGAAACTTCTTTCTGATCTGTGCACTCAGCTAACAGAGTTAAACCATACTTTTGATTGAGCAGATCTGAACACTCTTTCTATAGAAAATGCAACTGGACATTTGGAGCGCTAAGAGCGTAGTAGTGGAAAAAGGAATATATTCAAATATAAACTACACAGAAGCATTCTGTGAAACTTCTTTCTGATCTGAGCACTCAGCTAACAGAGTTAAACCATACTTTTGATTGAGCAGTTTTGAAACACTCTGTCTGTAGAAAATGCAACTGGACATTCGTAGCGCTAAGTGGGTAATAGTGGAAAAAAGAATATGTTCAAATATAAACTACACAGAAGAATTGTATGAAACTTCTTTCTGTTCTGTGCATTCAACTAACAGAGTTGAACCTTACTTTTGATTGAGCCGTTCTGAAACACTCTTTCTGTAGAAACTGCAATTGGACATTCTGAGCGCTAAGAGGCCTATATTGGGAAAAAGAATGTCTACAAATAAAAACTACACAGAAGAATTGTGTGAAACTTCTTTCTGTTCTGTTTGTTCAACTAAAAGAGTTGAACCTTAGTTTTGATTGAGCCGTTCTGAAACACTCTTTCGGTAGAAAATGCAAGTGGAGATTCGGAGCGCTAAGATGGTAATAGTGGAAAAAGGAATGTCTCCAAATATAAACTACATAGAATCATTCTGTGAAACTTCTTTCTGATCTGTGCATTCAGCTAACAGAGTTAAACCATACTTTTGATTGAGCAGATCTGAACACTCTTTCTGTAGAAAATGCAACTGGACTTTTGGAGCGCTAAGAGAGTAGTAGTGGAAAAAGGAATATATTCAAATATAAACTACACAGAAGCATTCTGTGAAACTTCTTTCTGATCTGAGCCTTCAGCTAACAGAGTTAAACCATACTTTTGATTGAGCAGTTCTGAAACACTCTGTCTGTAGAAAATGCAACTGGACATTCGTAGCGCTAAGTGGGTAATAGTGGAAAAAAGAATATATTCAAATATAAACTACACAGAAGCATTGTATGAAACTACTTTCTGTTCTGTGCATTCAACTAACAGAGTTGAACCTGACTTTTGATTGAGCCTTTCTGAAACACTCTTTCTGTAGAAACTGCAATTGGACATTCTGAGCGCTAAGAGGCCTATATTGGGAAAAATAATATCTTCAAATAAAAACTACACAGAAGCATTGTGTGAAACTTATTTCTGATATGTTCATTAAGCTAACAGAGTTAAACCATACTTTTGATTGCGCAGTTCTGAACACTCTTTCTGTAGAAAATGCAAGTGGACATTCGGAGCGCTAAGAGGGTAATTGTGGAAAAAGGAATATATTCAAATATAAACTACACAGTAACATTCTGTGAAAATTCTTTCTGTTCTGTGCATTCAACTAACAGAGTTCAACCTTACTTTTGATTGAGCCGTTCTGAAACACTCTTTCTGTAGAAACTGCAATTGGACATGCTAAGCGCTAAGAGGCCTACATTGGGAAAAAGAATATCTTCAAATAAAAACTACACAGATGCATTCTGTGAAACTTATTTCTGATCTGTAAATTCAGTTAACAGAGATAAAACATATTTTTGATTGAGCAGTTATGAAACACACTTTTTGTAGAAAATGCAAGTGGAGATTCGGAGCGCTAAGAGGGTAATAGTGGAAAAAGGAATGTCTTCAAATATAAACTACACAGAATCATTCGTTGAAACTTCTTTCTGATCTGTGCATTCAGCTAACAGAGTTAAACCATACTTTTGATTGAGCAGATCTGAACAATCTTTCTGTAGAAAATGCAACTGGACATTTGGAGCGCTAAGAGCGTAGTAGTGGAAAAAGGAATATATTCAAATATAAACTACACAGAAGCATTCTGTGAAACATCTTTCTGATCTGAGCATTCAGCTAACAGAGTTAAACCATACTTTTGATTGAGCAGTTCTGAAACACTCTGTCTGTAGAAAATGCAACTGGTCATTCGTAGCGCTAAGTGGGTAATAGTGGAAAAAAGAATATGTTCAAATATAAACTACACAGAAGCATTGTATCAAACTTCTTTCTGTTCTGTGCATTCAACTAACAGAGTTGAACCTTACTTTTGATTGAGCCTTTCTGAAACACTCTTTCTGTAGAAACTGCAATTGGACATTCTGAGCGCTAAGAGGCCTATATTGGGAAAAGTAATATCTTCAATAAAAACTACACAGAAGCATTGCGTGAAACTTATTTCTGATATGTTCATTAAGCTAACAGAGTTAAACCATACTTTTGATTGCGCAGTTCTGAACACTCTTTCTGTAGAAAATGCAAGTGGACATTCCGAGCGCTAAGAGGGTAATAGTGGAAAAAGGAATATATTCAAATATAAACTACACAGTAGCATTCTGTGAAAATTCTTTCTGTTCTGTGCATTCAACTAACAGAGTTGAACCTTACTTTTGATTGAGTCGTTCTGAAACACTCTTTCTGTAGAAACTGCAATTGGACATGCTAAGCGCTAAGAGGCCTACATTGGGAAAAAGAATATCTTCAAATAAAAACTACACAGATGCATTCTGTGAAACTTATTTCTGATCTGTAAATTCAGTTAACAGAGATAAAACATATTTTTGATTGAGCAGTTATGAAACACTCTTTTTGTAGAAAATGCAAGTGGAGATTCGGAGCGCTAAGAGGGTAATAGTGGAAAAAGGAATGTCTTCAAATATAAACTACACAGAATCATTCGGTGAAACTTCTTTCTGATCTGTGCACTCAGCTAACAGAGTTAAACCATACTTTTGATTGAGCAGATCTGAACACTCTTTCTATAGAAAATGCAACTGGACATTTGGAGCGCTAAGAGCGTAGTAGTGGAAAAAGGAATATATTCAAATATAAACTACACAGAAGCATTCTGTGAAACTTCTTTCTGATCTGAGCACTCAGCTAACAGAGTTAAACCATACTTTTGATTGAGCAGTTTTGAAACACTCTGTCTGTAGAAAATGCAACTGGACATTCGTAGCGCTAAGTGGGTAATAGTGGAAAAAACAATATGTTCAAATATAAACTACACAGAAGCATTGTATGAAACTTCTTTCTGTTCTGTGCATTCAACTAACAGAGTTGAACCTTACTTTTGATTGAGCCGTTCTGAAACACTCTTTCTGTAGAAACTGCAATTGGACATTCTGAGCGCTAAGAGGCCTATATTGGGAAAAAGAATGTCTACAAATAAAAACTACACAGAAGAATTGTGTGAAACTTCTTTCTGTTCTGTTTGTTCAACTAAAAGAGTTGAACCTTAGTTTTGATTGAGCCGTTCTGAAACACTCTTTCTGTAGAAAATGCAAGTGGAGATTCGGAGCGCTAAGAGGGTAATAGTGGAAAAAGGAATGTCTTCAAATATAAACTACACAGAATCATTCGGTGAAACTTCTTTCTGATCTGTGCATTCAGCTAACAGAGTTAAACCATACTTTTGATTGAGCAGATCTGAACACTCTTTCTGTAGAAAATGCAACTGGACATTTGGAGCGCTAAGAGCGTAGTAGTGGAAAAAGGAATATATTCAAATATAAACTACACAGAAGCATTCTGTGAAACTTCTTTCTGATCTGAGCATTCAGCTAACAGAGTTAAACCATACTTTTGATTGAGCAGTTTTGAAACACTCTGTCTGTAGAAAATGCAACTGGACATTCGTAGCGCTAAGTGGGTAATAGTGGAAAAAAGAATATGTTCAAATATAAACTACACAGAAGCATTGTATGAAACTTCTTTCTGTTCTGTGCATTCAACTAACAGAGTTGAACCTTACTTTTTATTGAGACGTTCTGAAACACTCTTTCTGTAGAAACTGCAATTGGACATTCTGAGCGCTAAGAGGCCTATATTGGGAAAAAGAATGTCTACAAATAAAAACTACACAGAAGAATTGTGTGAAACTTCTTTCTGTTCTGTTTGTTCAACTAAAAGAGTTGAACCTAAGTTTTGATTGAGCCGTTCTGAAACACTCTTTCTGTAGAAAATGCAAGTGGAAATTCGGAGCGCTAAGAGGGTAATAGTGGAAAAAGGAATGTCTCCAAATATAAACTACACAGAATCATTCTGTGAAACTTCTTTCTGATCTGTGCATTCAGCTAACAGAGTTAAACCATACTTTTGATTGAGCAGATCTGAACACTCTTTCTGTAGAAAATGCAACTGGACATTTGGAGCGCTAAGAGAGTAGTAGTGGAAAAAGGAATATATTCAAATATAAACTACACAGAAGCATTCTGTGAA
This sequence comes from Symphalangus syndactylus, assembly GCF_028878055.3. NCBI lineage: Eukaryota > Metazoa > Chordata > Mammalia > Primates > Hylobatidae > Symphalangus > Symphalangus syndactylus. Next base: position 132,965,136 of record NC_072435.2, read on the forward strand.
ACTTCTTTCTGATCTGAGCATTCAGCTAACAGAGTTAAACCATACTTTTGATTGAGCAGTTTTGAAACACTCTGTCTGTAGAAAATGCAACTGGACATTCGTAGCACTAAGTGGGTAATAGTGGAAAAAAGAATATGTTCAAATATAAACTACACAGAAGCATTGTATGAAACTTCTTTCTGTTCTGTGCATTCAACTAACAGAGTTGAACCTTACTTTTGATTGAGCCTTTCTGAAACACTCTTTCTGTAGAAACTGCAATTGGACATTCTGAGCGCTAAGAGGCCTATATTGAGAAAAATAATATCTTCAAATAAAAACTACACAGAAGCATTGTGTGAAACTTAATTCTGATATGTTCATTAAGCTAACAGAGTTAAACCATACTTTTGATTGCGCAGTTCTGAACACTCTTTCTGTAGAAAATGCAAGTGGACATTCGGAGCGCTAAGAGGGTAATAGTGGAAAAAGGAATATATTCAAATATAAACTACACAGTAGCATTCTGTGAAAATTCTTTCTGTTCTGTGCATTCAACTAACAGAGTTGAACCTTACTTTTGATTGAGCCGTTCTGAAACACTCTTTCTGTAGAAACTGCAATTGGACATGCTAAGCGCTAAGAGGCCTACATTGGGAAAAAGAATATCTTCAAATAAAAACTACACAGATGCATTCTGTGAAACTTATTTCTGATCTGTAAATTCAGTTAACAGAGATAAAACATATTTTTGATTGAGCAGTTATGAAACACTCTTTTTGTAGAAAATGCAAGTGGAGATTCGGAGCGCTAAGAGGGTACTAGTGGAAAAAGGAATGTCTTCAAATATAAACTACACAGAATCATTCGGTGAAACTTCTTTCTGATCTGTGCATTCAGCTAACAGAGTTAAACCATACTTTTGATTGAGCAGATCTGAACACTCTTTCTGTAGAAAATGCAACTGGACATTTGGAGCGCTAAGAGCGTAGTTGTGGAAAAAGGAATATATTCAAATATAAACTACACAGAAGCATTCTGTGAAACTTCTTTCTGATCTGAGCATTCAGCTAACAGAGTTAAACCATACTTTTGATTGAGCAGTTTTGAAACACTCTGTCTGTAGAAAATGCAACTGGACATTCGTAGCACTAAGTGGGTAATAGTGGAAAAAAGAATATGTTCAAATATAAACTACACAGAAGCATTGTATGAAACTTCTTTCTGTTCTGTGCATTCAACTAACAGAGTTGAACCTTAGTTTTGATTGAGCCGTTCTGAAACACTCTTTCTGTAGAAACTGCAATTGGACATTCTGAGCGCTAAGAGGCCTATATTGGGAAAAAGAATATCTACAAATAAAAACTACACAGAAGAGTTGTGTGAAACTTCTTTCTGTTCTGTTTGTTCAACTAAAAGAGTTGAACCTTAGTTTTGATTGAGCCGTTCTGAAACACTCTTTCTGTAGAAAATGCAAGTGGAGATTCGGAGCGCTAAGAGGGTAATAGTGGAAAAAGGAATGTCTCCAAATATAAACTACACAGAATCATTCTGTGAAACTTCTTTCTGATCTGTGCATTCAGCTAACAGAGTTAAACCATACTTTTGATTGAGCAGATCTGAACACTCTTTCTGTAGAAAATGCAACTGGACTTTTGGAGCGCTAAGAGAGTAGTAGTGGAAAAAGGAATATATTCAAATATAAACTACACAGAAGCATTCTGTGAAACTTCTTTCTGATCTGAGCATTCAGCTAACAGAGTTAAACCATACTTTTGATTGAGCAGTTCTGAAACACTCTGTCTGTAGAAAATGCAACTGGACTTTCGTAGCGCTAAGTGGGTAATAGTGGAAAAAAGAATATGTTCAAATATAAACTACACAGAAGCATTGTATGAAACTACTTTCTGTTCTGTGCATTCAACTAACAGAGTTGAACCTGACTTTTGATTGAGCCTTTCTGAAACACTCTTTCTGTAGAAACTGCAATTGGACATTCTGAGCGCTAAGAGGCCTATATTGGGAAAAATAATATCTTCAAATAAAAACTACACAGAAGCATTGTGTGAAACTTATTTCTGATATGTTCATTAAGCTAACAGAGTTAAACCATACTTTTGATTGCGCAGTTCTGAACACTCTTTCTGTAGAAAATGCAAGTGGACATTCGGAGCGCTAAGAGGGTAATTGTGGAAAAAGGAATATATTCAAATATAAACTACACAGTAACATTCTGTGAAAATTCTTTCTGTTCTGTGCATTCAACTAACAGAGTTCAACCTTACTTTTGATTGAGCCGTTCTGAAACACTCTTTCTGTAGAAACTGCAATTGGACATGCTAAGCGCTAAGAGGCCTACATTGGGAAAAAGAATATCTTCAAATAAAAACTACACAGATGCATTCTGTGAAACTTATTTCTGATCTGTAAATTCAGTTAACAGAGATAAAACATATTTTTGATTGAGCAGTTATGAAACACACTTTTTGTAGAAAATGCAAGTGGAGATTCGGAGCGCTAAGAGGGTAATAGTGGAAAAAGGAATGTCTTCAAATATAAACTACACAGAATCATTCGTTGAAACTTCTTTCTGATCTGTGCATTCAGCTAACAGAGTTAAACCATACTTTTGATTGAGCAGATCTGAACAATCTTTCTGTAGAAAATGCAACTGGACATTTGGAGCGCTAAGAGCGTAGTAGTGGAAAAAGGAATATATTCAAATATAAACTACACAGAAGCATTCTGTGAAACATCTTTCTGATCTGAGCATTCAGCTAACAGAGTTAAACCATACTTTTGATTGAGCAGTTCTGAAACACTCTGTCTGTAGAAAATGCAACTGGTCATTCGTAGCGCTAAGTGGGTAATAGTGGAAAAAAAAATATGTTCAAATATAAACTACACAGAAGCATTGTATCAAACTTCTTTCTGTTCTGTGCATTCAACTAACAGAGTTGAACCTTACTTTTGATTGAGCCTTTCTGAAACACTCTTTCTGTAGAAACTGCAATTGGACATTCTGAGCGCTAAGAGGCCTATATTGGGAAAAGTAATATCTTCAATAAAAACTACACAGAAGCATTGCGTGAAACTTATTTCTGATATGTTCATTAAGCTAACAGAGTTAAACCATACTTTTGATTGCGCAGTTCTGAACACTCTTTCTGTAGAAAATGCAAGTGGACATTCCGAGCGCTAAGAGGGTAATAGTGGAAAAAGGAATATATTCAAATATAAACTACACAGTAGCATTCTGTGAAAATTCTTTCTGTTCTGTGCATTCAACTAACAGAGTTGAACCTTACTTTTGATTGAGTCGTTCTGAAACACTCTTTCTGTAGAAACTGCAATTGGACATGCTAAGCGCTAAGAGGCCTACATTGGGAAAAAGAATATCTTCAAATAAAAACTACACAGATGCATTCTGTGAAACTTATTTCTGATCTGTAAATTCAGTTAACAGAGAAAAAACATATTTTTGATTGAGCAGTTATGAAACACTCTTTTTGTAGAAAATGCAAGTGGAGATTCGGAGCGCTAAGAGGGTAATAGTGGAAAAAGGAATGTCTTCAAATATAAACTACACAGAATCATTCGGTGAAACTTCTTTCTGATCTGTGCACTCAGCTAACAGAGTTAAACCATACTTTTGATTGAGCAGATCTGAACACTCTTTCTATAGAAAATGCAACTGGACATTTGGAGCGCTAAGAGCGTAGTAGTGGAAAAAGGAATATATTCAAATATAAACTACACAGAAGCATTCTGTGAAACTTCTTTCTGATCTGAGCACTCAGCTAACAGAGTTAAACCATACTTTTGATTGAGCAGTTTTGAAACACTCTGTCTGTAGAAAATGCAACTGGACATTCGTAGCGCTAAGTGGGTAATAGTGGAAAAAACAATATGTTCAAATATAAACTACACAGAAGCATTGTATGAAACTTCTTGCTGTTCTGTGCATTCAACTAACAGAGTTGAACCTTACTTTTGATTGAGCCGTTCTGAAACACTCTTTCTGTAGAAACTGCAATTGGACATTCTGAGCGCTAAGAGGCCTATATTGGGAAAAAGAATGTCTACAAATAAAAACTACACAGAAGAATTGTGTGAAACTTCTTTCTGTTCTGTTTGTTCAACTAAAAGAGTTGAACCTTAGTTTTGATTGAGCCGTTCTGAAACACTCTTTCTGTAGAAAATGCAAGTGGAGATTCGGAGCGCTAAGAGGGTAATAGTGGAAAAAGGAATGTCTTCAAATATAAACTACACAGAATCATTCGGTGAAACTTCTTTCTGATCTGTGCATTCAGCTAACAGAGTTAAACCATACTTTTGATTGAGCAGATCTGAACACTCTTTCTGTAGAAAATGCAACTGGACATTTGGAGCGCTAAGAGCGTAGTAGTGGAAAAAGGAATATATTCAAATATAAACTACACAGAAGCATTCTGTGAAACTTCTTTCTGATCTGAGCATTCAGCTAACAGAGTTAAACCATACTTTTGATTGAGCAGTTTTGAAACACTCTGTCTGTAGAAAATGCAACTGGACATTCGTAGCGCTAAGTGGGTAATAGTGGAAAAAAGAATATGTTCAAATATAAACTACACAGAAGCATTGTATGAAACTTCTTTCTGTTCTGTGCATTCAACTAACAGAGTTGAACCTTACTTTTGATTGAGCCTTTCTGAAACACTCTTTCTGTAGAAACTGCAATTGGACATTCTGAGCGCTAAGAGGCCTATATTGAGAAAAATAATATCTTCAAATAAAAACTACACAGAAGCATTGTGTGAAACTTATTTCTGATATGTTCATTAAGCTAACAGAGTTAAACCATACTTTTGATTGCGCAGTTCTGAACACTCTTTCTGTAGAAAATGCAAGTGGACATTCGGAGCGCTAAGAGGGTAATAGTGGAAAAAGGAATATATTCAAATATAAACTACACAGTAGCATTCTGTGAAAATTCTTTCTGTTCTGTGCATTCAACTAACAGAGTTGAACCTTACTTTTGATTGAGCCGTTCTGAAACACTCTTTCTGTAGAAACTGCAATTGGACATGCTAAGCGCTAAGAGGCCTACATTGGGAAAAAGAATATCTTCAAATAAAAACTACACAGATGCATTCTGTGAAACTTATTTCTGATCTGTAAATTCAGTTAACAGAGAAAAAACATATTTTTGATTGAGCAGTTATGAAACACTCTTTTTGTAGAAAATGCAAGTGGAGATTCGGAGCGCTAAGAGGGTAATAGTGGAAAAAGGAATGTCTTCAAATATAAACTACACAGAATCATTCGGTGAAACTTCTTTCTGATCTGTGCACTCAGCTAACAGAGTTAAACCATACTTTTGATTGAGCAGATCTGAACACTCTTTCTATAGAAAATGCAACTGGACATTTGGAGCGCTAAGAGCGTAGTAGTGGAAAAAGGAATATATTCAAATATAAACTACACAGAAGCATTCTGTGAAACTTCTTTCTGATCTGAGCACTCAGCTAACAGAGTTAAACCATACTTTTGATTGAGCAGTTTTGAAACACTCTGTCTGTAGAAAATGCAACTGGACATTCGTAGCGCTAAGTGGGTAATAGTGGAAAAAACAATATGTTCAAATATAAACTACACAGAAGCATTGTATGAAACTTCTTGCTGTTCTGTGCATTCAACTAACAGAGTTGAACCTTACTTTTGATTGAGCCGTTCTGAAACACTCTTTCTGTAGAAACTGCAATTGGACATTCTGAGCGCTAAGAGGCCTATATTGGGAAAAAGAATGTCTACAAATAAAAACTACACAGAAGAATTGTGTGAAACTTCTTTCTGTTCTGTTTGTTCAACTAAAAGAGTTGAACCTTAGTTTTGATTGAGCCGTTCTGAAACACTCTTTCTGTAGAAAATGCAAGTGGAGATTCGGAGCGCTAAGAGGGTAATAGTGGAAAAAGGAATGTCTTCAAATATAAACTACACAGAATCATTCGGTGAAACTTCTTTCTGATCTGTGCATTCAGCTAACAGAGTTAAACCATACTTTTGATTGAGCAGATCTGAACACTCTTTCTGTAGAAAATGCAACTGGACATTTGGAGCGCTAAGAGCGTAGTAGTGGAAAAAGGAATATATTCAAATATAAACTACACAGAAGCATTCTGTGAAACTTCTTTCTGATCTGAGCATTCAGCTAACAGAGTTAAACCATACTTTTGATTGAGCAGTTTTGAAACACTCTGTCTGTAGAAAATGCAACTGGACATTCGTAGCGCTAAGTGGGTAATAGTGGAAAAAAGAATATGTTCAAATATAAACTACACAGAAGCATTGTATGAAACTTCTTTCTGTTCTGTGCATTCAACTAACAGAGTTGAACCTTACTTTTGATTGAGCCTTTCTGAAACACTCTTTCTGTAGAAACTGCAATTGGACATTCTGAGCGCTAAGAGGCCTATATTGAGAAAAATAATATCTTCAAATAAAAACTACACAGAAGCATTGTGTGAAACTTATTTCTGATATGTTCATTAAGCTAACAGAGTTAAACCATACTTTTGATTGCGCAGTTCTGAACACTCTTTCTGTAGAAAATGCAAGTGGACATTCGGAGCGCTAAGAGGGTAATAGTGGAAAAAGGAATATATTCAAATATAAACTACACAGTAGCATTCTGTGAAAATTCTTTCTGTTCTGTGCATTCAACTAACAGAGTTGAACCTTACTTTTGATTGAGCCGTTCTGAAACACTCTTTCTGTAGAAACTGCAATTGGACATGCTAAGCGCTAAGAGGCCTACATTGGGAAAAAGAATATCTTCAAATAAAAACTACACAGATGCATTCTGTGAAACTTATTTCTGATCTGTAAATTCAGTTAACAGAGATAAAACATATTTTTGATTGAGCAGTTATGAAACACTCTTTTTGTAGAAAATGCAAGTGGAGATTCAGAGCGCTAAGAGGGTAATAGTGGAAAAAGGAATGTCTTCAAATATAAACTACACAGAATCATTCGGTGAAACTTCTTTCTGATCTGTGCTTTCAGCTAACAGAGTTAAACCATACTTTTGATTGAGCAGATCTGAACACTCTTTCTGTAGAAAATGCAACTGGACATTTGGAGCGCTAAGAGCGTAGTTGTGGAAAAAGGAATATATTCAAATATAAACTACACAGAAGCATTCTGTGAAACTTCTTTCTGATCTGAGCATTCAGCTAACAGAGTTAAACCATACTTTTGATTGAGCAGTTTTGAAACACTCTGTCTGTAGAAAATGCAACTGGACATTCGTAGCACTAAGTGGGTAATAGTGGAAAAAAGAATATGTTCAAATATAAACTACACAGAAGCATTGTATGAAACTTCTTTCTGTTCTGTGCATTCAACTAACAGAGTTGAACCTTAGTTTTGATTGAGCCGTTCTGAAACACTCTTTCTGTAGAAACTGCAATTGGACATTCTGAGCGCTAAGAGGCCTATATTGGGAAAAAGAATATCTACAAATAAAAACTACACAGAAGAGTTGTGTGAAACTTCTTTCTGTTCTGTTTGTTCAACTAAAAGAGTTGAACCTTAGTTTTGATTGAGCCGTTCTGAAACACTCTTTCTGTAGAAAATGCAAGTGGAGATTCGGAGCGCTAAGAGGGTAATAGTGGAAAAAGGAATGTCTCCAAATATAAACTACACAGAATCATTCTGTGAAACTTCTTTCTGATCTGTGCATTCAGCTAACAGAGTTAAACCATACTTTTGATTGAGCAGATCTGAACACTCTTTCTGTAGAAAATGCAACTGGACATTTGGAGCGCTAAGAGAGTAGTAGTGAAAAAAAGAATATATTCAAATATAAACTACACAGAAGCATTCTGTGAAACTTCTTTCTGATCTGAGCATTCAGCTAACAGAGTTAAACCATACTTTTGATTGAGCAGTTTTGAAACACTCTGTCTGTAGAAAATGCAACTGGACATTCGTAGCGCTAAGTGGGTAATAGTGGAAAAAAGAATATGTTCAAATATAAACTACACAGAAGCATTGTATGAAACTTCTTTCTGTTCTGTGCATTCAACTAACAGAGTTGAACCTTACTTTTGATTGAGCCTTTCTGAAACACTCTTTCTGTAGAAACTGCAATTGGACATTCTGAGCGCTAAGAGGCCTATATTGGGAAAAATAATATCTTCAAATAAAAACTACACAGAAGCATTGTGTGAAACTTATTTCTGATATGTTCATTAAGCTAACAGAGTTAAACCATACTTTTGATTGCGCAGTTCTGAACACTCTTTCTGTAGAAAATGCAAGTGGACATTCGGAGCGCTAAGAGGGTAATAGTGGAAAAATGAATATATTCAAATATAAACTACACAGTAGCATTCTGTGAAAATTCTTTCTGTTCTGTGCATTCAACTAACAGAGTTGAACCTTACTTTTGATTGAGCCGTTCTGAAACACTCTTTCTGTAGAAACTGCAATTGGACATGCTAAGCGCTAAGAGGCCTACATTGGGAAAAAGAATATCTTCAAATAAAAACTACACAGATGCATTCTGTGAAACTTATTTCTGATCTGTAAATTCAGTTAACAGAGATAAAATATATTTTTGATTGAGCAGTTATGAAACACTCTTTTTGTAGAAAATGCAAGTGGAGATTCGGAGCGCTAAGAGGGTAATAGTGGAAAAAGGAATGTCTTCAAATATAAACTACACAGAATCATTCTGTGAAACTTCTTTCTGATCTGAGCATTCAGCTAACAGAGTTAAACCATACTTTTGATTGAGCAGTTTTGAAACACTCTGTCTGTAGAAAATGCAACTGGACATTCGTAGCGCTAAGTGGGTAATAGTGGAAAAAAGAATATGTTCAAATATAAACTACACCGAAGCATTGTATGAAACTTCTTTCTGTTCTGTGCATTCAACTAAGAGAGTTGAACCTTACTTTTGATTGAGCCTTTCTGAAACACTCTTTCTGTAGAAACTGCAATTGGACATTCTGAGCGCTAAGAGGCCTATATTGGGAAAAATAATATCTTCAAATAAAAACTACACAGAAGCATTGTGTGAAACTTATTTCTGATATGTTCATTAAGCTAACAGAGTTAAACCATACTTTTGATTGCGCAGTTCTGAACACTCTTTCTGTAGAAAATGCAAGTGGACATTCGGAGCGCTAAGAGGGTAGTAGTGGAAAAATGAATATATTCAAATATAAACTACACAGTAGCATTCTGTGAAAATTCTTTCTGTTCTGTGCATTCAACTAACAGAGTTGAACCTTACTTTTGATTGAGCCGTTCTGAAACACTCTTTCTGTAGAAACTGCAATTGGACATGCTAAGCGCTAAGAGGCCTACATTGGGAAAAAGAATATCTTCAAATAAAAACTACACAGATGCATTCTGTGAAACTTATTTCTGATCTGTAAATTCAGTTAACAGAGATAAAACATATTTTTGATTGAGCAGTTATGAAACACTCTTTTTGTAGAAAATGCAAGTGGAGATTCGGAGCGCTAAGAGGGTAATAGTGGAAAAAGGAATGTCTTCAAATATAAACTACACAGAATCATTCGGTGAAACTTCTTTCTGATCTGTGCATTCAGCTAACAGAGTTAAACCATACTTTTGATTGAGCAGATCTGAACACTCTTTCTGTAGAAAATGCAACTGGACATTTGGAGCGCTAAGAGCGTAGTAGAGGAAAAAGGAATATATTCAAATATAAACTACACAGAAGCATTCTGTGAAACTTCTTTCTGATCTGAGCATTCAGCTAACAGAGTTAAACCATACTTTTGATTGAGCAGTTTTGAAACACTCTGTCTGTAGAAAATGCAACTGGACATTCGTAGCGCTAAGTGGGTAATAGTGGAAAAAAGAATATGTTCAAATATAAACTACACAGAAGCATTGTATGAAACTTCTTTCTGTTCTGTGCATTCAACTAACAGAGTTGAACCTTACTTTTGATTGAGCCTTTCTGAAACACTCTTTCTGTAGAAACTGCAATTGGATATTCTGAGCGCTAAGACGCCTATATTGGGAAAAATAATATCTTCAAATAAAAACTACACAGAAGCATTGTGTGAAACTTATTTCTGATATGTTCATTAAGCTAACAGAGTTAAACCATACTTTTGATTGCGCAGTTCTGAACACTCTTTCTGTAGAAAATGCAAGTGGACATTCGGAGCGCTAAGAGGGTAATAGTGGAAAAAGGAATATATTCAAATATAAACTACACAGTAGCATTCTGTGAAAATTCTTTCTGTTCTGTGCATTCAACTAACAGAGTTGAACCTTACTTTTGATTGAGCCGTTCTGAAACACTCTTTCTGTAGAAACTGCAATTGGACATGCTAAGCGCTAAGAGGCCTACATTGGGAAAAAGAATATCTTCAAATAAAAACTACACAGATGCATTCTGTGAAACTTATTTCTGATCTGTAAATTCAGTTAACAGAGATAAAACATATTTTTGATTGAGCAGTTATGAAACACTCTTTTTGTAGAAAATGCAAGTGGAGATTCGGAGCGCTAAGAGGGTAATAGTGGAAAAAGGAATGTCTTCAAATATAAACTACACAGAATCATTCGGTGAAACTTCTTTCTGATCTGTGCATTCAGCTAACAGAGTTAAACCATACTTTTGATTGAGCAGATCTGAACACTCTTTCTGTAGAAAATGCAACTGGACATTTGGAGCGCTAAGAGCGTAGTTGTGGAAAAAGGAATATATTCAAATATAAACTACACAGAAGCATTCTGTGAAACTTCTTTCTGATCTGAGCATTCAGCTAACAGAGTTAAACCATACTTTCGATTGAGCAGTTTTGAAACACTCTGTCTGTAGAAAATGCAACTGGACATTCGTAGCACTAAGTGGGTAATAGTGGAAAAAAGAATATGTTCAAATATAAACTACACAGAAGCATTGTATGAAACTTCTTTCTGTTCTGTGCATTCAACTAACAGAGTTGAACCTTAGTTTTGATTGAGCCGTTCTGAAACACTCTTTCTGTAGAAACTGCAATTGGACATTCTGAGCGCTAAGAGGCTTATATTGGGAAAAAGAATATCTACAAATAAAAACTACACAGAAGAGTTGTGTGAAACTTCTTTCTGTTCTGTTTGTTCAACTAAAAGAGTTGAACCTTAGTTTTGATTGAGCCGTTCTGAAACACTCTTTCTGTAGAAAATGCAAGTGGAGATTCTGTGCGCTAAGAGGGTAATAGTGGAAAAAGGAATGTCTCCAAATATAAACTACACAGTATCATTCTGTGAAACTTCTTTCTGATCTGTGCATTCAGCTAACAGAGTTAAACCATACTTTTGATTGAGCAGATCTGAACACTCTTTCTGTAGAAAATGCAACTGGACATTTGGAGCGCTAAGAGAGTAGTAGTGAAAAAAAGAATATATTCAAATATAAACTACACAGAAGCATTCTGTGAAACTTCTTTCTGATCTGAGCATTCAGCTAACAGAGTTAAACCATACTTTTGATTGAGCAGTTTTGAAACACTCTGTCTGTAGAAAATGCAACTGGACATTCGTAGCGCTAAGTGGGTAATAGTGGAAAAAAGAATATGTTCAAATATAAACTACACAGAAGCATTGTATGAAACTTCTTTCTGTTCTGTGCATTCAACTAACAGAGTTGAACCTTACTTTTGATTGAGCCTTTCTGAAACACTCTTTCTGTAGAAACTGCAATTGGACATTCTGAGCGCTAAGAGGCCTATATTGGGAAAAATAATATCTTCAAATAAAAACTACACAGAAGCATTGTGTGAAACTTATTTCTGATATGTTCATTAAGCTAACAGAGTTAAACCATACTTTTGATTGCGCAGTTCTGAACACTCTTTCTGTAGAAAATGCAAGTGGACATTCGGAGCGCTAAGAGGGTAATAGTGGAAAAATGAATATATTCAAATATAAACTACACAGTAGCATTCTGTGAAAATTCTTTCTGTTCTGTGCATTCAACTAACAGAGTTGAACCTTACTTTTGATTGAGCCGTTCTGAAACACTCTTTCTGTAGAAACTGCAATTGGACATGCTAAGCGCTAAGAGGCCTACATTGGGAAAAAGAATATCTTCAAATAAAAACTACACAGATGCATTCTGTGAAACTTATTTCTGATCTGTAAATTCAGTTAACAGAGATAAAACATATTTTTGATTGAGCAGTTATGAAACACTCTTTTTGTAGAAAATGCAAGTGGAGATTCGGAGCGCTAAGAGGGTAATAGTGGAAAAAGGAATGTCTTCAAATATAAACTACACAGAATCATTCTGTGAAACTTCTTTCTGATCTGAGCATTCAGCTAACAGAGTTAAACCATACTTTTGATTGAGCAGTTTTGAAACACTCTGTCTGTAGAAAATGCAACTGGACATTCGTAGCGCTAAGTGGGTAATAGTGGAAAAAAGAATATGTTCAAATATAAACTACACAGAAGCATTGTATGAAACTTCTTTCTGTTCTGTGCATTCAACTAAGAGAGTTGAACCTTACTTTTGATTGAGCCTTTCTGAAACACTCTTTCTGTAGAAACTGCAATTGGACATTCTGAGCGCTAAGAGGCCTATATTGGGAAAAATAATATCTTCAAATAAAAACTACACAGAAGCATTGTGTGAAACTTATTTCTGATATGTTCATTAAGCTAACAGAGTTAAACCATACTTTTGATTGCGCAGTTCTGAACACTCTTTCTGTAGAAAATGCAAGTGGACATTCGGAGCGCTAAGAGGGTAATAGTGGAAAAATGAATATATTCAAATATAAACTACACAGTAGCATTCTGTGAAAATTCTTTCTGTTCTGTGCATTCAACTAACAGAGTTGAACCTTACTTTTGATTGAGCCGTTCTGAAACTCTCTTTCTGTAGAAACTGCAATTGGACATGCTAAGCGCTAAGAGGCCTACATTGGGAAAAAGAATATCTTCAAATAAAAACTACACAGATGCATTCTGTGAAACTTATTTCTGATCTGTAAATTCAGTTAACAGAGATAAAACATATTTTTGATTGAGCAGTTATGAAACACTCTTTTTGTAGAAAATGCAAGTGGAGATTCGGAGCGCTAAGAGGGTAATAGTGGAAAAAGGAATGTCTTCAAATATAAACTACACAGAATCATTCGGTGAAACTTCTTTCTGATCTGTGCATTCAGCTAACAGAGTTAAACCATACTTTTGATTGAGCAGATCTGAACACTCTTTCTATAGAAAATGCAACTGGACATTTGGAGCGCTAAGAGCGTAGTAGTGGAAAAAGTAATATATTCAAATATAAACTACACAGAAGCATTCTGTGAAACTTCTTTCTGATCTGAGCATTCAGCTAACAGAGTTAAACCATACTTTTGATTGAGCAGTTTTGAAACACTCTGTCTGTAGAAAATGCAACTGGACATTCGTAGCGCTAAGTGGGTAATAGTGGAAAAAAGAATATGTTCAAATATAAACTACACAGAAGCATTGTATGAAACTTCTTTCTGTTCTGTGCATTCAACTAACAGAGTTGAACCTTAGTTTTGATTGAGCCGTTCTGAAACACTCTTTCTGTAGAAACTGTAATTGGACATTCTGAGCGCTAAGAGGCCTATATTGGGAAAAAGAATGTCTACAAATAAAAACTACACAGAAGAATTGTGTGAAACTTCTTTCTGTTCTGTTTGTTCAACTAAAAGAGTTGAACCTTAGTTTTGATTGAGCCGTTCTGAAACACTCTTTCTGTAGAAAATGCAAGTGGAGATTCGGAGCGCTAAGAGGGTAATAGTGGAAAAAGGAATGTCTCCAAATATAAACTACACAGAATCATTCTTTGAAACTTCTTTCTGATCTGTGCATTCAGCTAACAGAGTTAAACCATACTTTTGATTGAGCAGATCTGAACACTCTTTCTGTAGAAAATGCAACTGGACATTTGGAGCGCTAAGAGAGTAGTAGTGGAAAAAGGAATATATTCAAATATAAACTACACAGAAGCATTCTGTGAAACTTCTTTCTGATCTGAGCATTCAGCTAACAGAGTTAAACCATACTTTTGATTGAGCAGTTTTGAAACACTCTGTCTGTAGAAAATGCAACTGGACATTCGTAGCGCTAAGTGGGTAGTAGTGAAAAAAAGAATATGTTCAAATATAAACTACACAGAAGCATTGTATGAAACTTCTTTCTGTTCTGTGCCTTCAACTAACAGAGTTGAACCTTACTTTTGATTGAGCCTTTCTGAAACACTCTTTCTGTAGAAACTGCAATTGGACATTCTGAGCGCTAAGAGGCCTATATTGGGAAAAATAATAACTTCAAATAAAAACTACACAGAAGCATTATGTGAAACTTATTTCTGATATGTTCATTAAGCTAACAGAGTTAAACCATACTTTTGATTGCGCAGTTCTGAACACTCTTTCTGTAGAAAATGCAAGTGGACATTCGGAGCGCTAAGAGGGTAATAGTGGAAAAAGGAATATATTCAAATATAAACTACACAGTAGCATTCTGTGAAAATTCTTTCTGTTCTGTGCATTCAACTAACAGAGTTGAACCTTACTTTTGATTGAGCCGTTCTGAAACACTCTTTCTGTAGAAACTGCAATTGGACATGCTAAGCGCTAAGAGGCCTACATTGGGAAAAAGAATATCTTCAAATAAAAACTACACAGATGCATTCTGTGAAACTTATTTCTGATCTGTAAATTCAGTTAACAGAGATAAAACATATTTTTGATTGAGCAGTTATGAAACACTCTTTTTGTAGAAAATGCAAGTGGAGATTCGGAGCGCTAAGAGGGTAATAGTGGAAAAAGGAATGTCTTCAAATATAAACTACACAGAATCATTCGGTGAAACTTCTTTCTGATCTGTGCATTCAGCTAACAGAGTTAAACCATACTTTTGATTGAGCAGATCTGAACACTCTTTCTGTAGAAAATGCAACTGGACATTTGGAGCGCTAAGAGCGTAGTAGTGGAAAAAGGAATATATTCAAATATAAACTACACAGAAGCATTCTGTGAAACTTCTTTCTGATCTGAGCATTCAGCTAACAGAGTTAAACCATACTTTTGATTGAGCAGTTTTGAAACACTCTGTCTGTAGAAAATGCAACTGGACATTCGTAGCGCTAAGTGGGTAATAGTGGAAAAAAGAATATGTTCAAATATAAACTACACAGAAGCATTGTATGAAACTTCTTTCTGTTCTGTGCATTCAACTAACAGAGTTGAACCTTACTTTTGATTGAGCCTTTCTGAAACACTCTTTCTGTAGAAACTGCAATTGGACATTCTGAGCGCTAAGAGGCCTATATTGGGAAAAATAATATCTTCAAATAAAAACTACACAGAAGCATTGTGTGAAACTTATTTCTGATATGTTCATTAAGCTAACAGAGTTAAACCATACTTTTGATTGCGCAGTTCTGAACACTCTTTCTGTAGAAAATGCAAGTGGACATTCGGAGCGCTAAGAGGGTAATAGTGGAAAAAGGAATATATTCAAATATAAACTACACAGTAGCATTCTGTGAAAATTCTTTCTGTTCTGTTCATTCAACTAACAGAGTTGAACCTTACTTTTGATTGAGCCGTTCTGAAACACTCTTTCTGTAGAAACTGCAAGTGGACATGCTAAGCGCTAAGAGGCCTACATTGGGAAAAAGAATATCTTCAAATAAAAACTACACAGATGCATTCTGTGAAACTTATTTCTGATCTGTAAATTCAGTTAACAGAGATAAAACATATTTTTGATTGAGCAGTTATGAAACACTCTTTTTGTAGAAAATGCAAGTGGAGATTCGGAGCGCAAAGAGGGTAATAGTGGAAAAAGGAATGTCTTCAAATATAAACTACACAGAATCATTCGGTGAAACTTCTTTCTGATCTGTGCATTCAGCTAACAGAATTAAACCATACTTTTGATTGAGCAGATCTGAACACTCTTTCTGTAGAAAATGCAACTGGACATTTGGAGCGCTAAGAGCGTAGTAGTGGAAAAAGGAATATATTCAAATATAAACTACACAGAAGCATTCTGTGAAACTTCTTTCTGATCTGAGCATTCAGCTAACAGAGTTAAACCATACTTTCGATTGAGCAGTTTTGAAACACTCTGTCTGTAGAAAATGCAACTGGACATTCGTAGCGCTAAGTGGGTAATAGTGGAAAAAAGAATATGTTCAAATATAAACTACACAGAAGCATTGTATGAAACTTCTTTCTGTTCTGTGCATTCAACTAACAGAGTTGAACCTTACTTTTGATTGAGCCGTTCTGAAACACTCTTTCTGTAGAAACTGCAATTGGACATTCTGAGCGCTAAGAGGCCTATATTGGGAAAAAGAATGTCTACAAATAAAAACTACACAGAAGAATTGTGTGAAACTGCTTTCTGTTCTGTTTGTTCAACTAAAAGAGTTGAACCTTAGTTTTGATTGAGCCGTTCTGAAACACTCTTTCTGTAGAAAATGCAAGTGGACATTCGGAGCGCTCAGAGGGTAATAGTGGAAAAACGAATGTCTCCAAATATAAACTACACAGAATCATTCTGTGAAACTTCTTTCTGATCTGTGCATTCAGCTAACAGAGTTAAACCATACTTTTGATTGAGCAGATCTGAACACTCTTTCTGTAGAAAATGCAACTGGACATTTGGAGCGCTAAGAGAGTAGTAGTGGAAAAAGGAATATATTCAAATATAAACTACACAGAAGCATTCTGTGAAACTTCTTTCTGATCTGAGCATTCAGCTAACAGAGTTAAACCATACTTTTGATTGAGCAGTTTTGAAACACTCTGTCTGTAGAAAATGCAACTGGACATTCGTAGCGCTAAGTGGGTAATAGTTGAAAAAAGAATATGTTCAAATATAAACTACACAGAAGCATTGTATGAAACTTCTTTCTGTTCTGTGCATTCAACTAACAGAGTTGAACTTTACTTTTGATTGAGCCTTTCTGAAACACTCTTTCTGTAGAAACTGCAATTGGACATTCTGAGCGCTAAGAGGCCTCTATTGGGAAAAATAATATCTTCAAATAAAAATTACACAGAAGCATTGTGTGAAACTTATTTCTGATATGTTCATTAAGCTAACAGAGTTAAACCATACTTTTGATTGTGCAGTTCTGAACACTCTTTCTGTAGAAAATGCAAGTGGACATTCGGAGCGCTAAGAGGGTAATAGTGGAAAAAAGAATATATTCAAATATAAACTACACAGTAGCATTCTGTGAAAATTCTTTCTGTTCTGTGCATTCAACTAACAGAGTTGAACCTTACTTTTGATTGAGCCGTTCTGAAACACTCTTTCTGTAGAAACTGCAATTGGACATGCTAAGCGCTAAGAGGCCTATATTGGGAAAAAGAATATCTTCAAATAAAAACTACACAGATGCATTCTGTGAAACTTACTTCTGATCTGTAAATTCAGTTAGCAGAGATAAAACATATTTTTGATTGAGCAGTTATGAAACACTCTTTTTGTAGAAAATGCAAGTGGAGATTCGGAGCGCTAAGAGGGTAATAGTGGAAAAAGGAATGTCTTCAAATATAAACTACACAGAATCATTCGGTGAAACTTCTTTCTGATCTGTGCATTCAGCTAACAGAGTCAAACCATACTTTTGATTGAGCAGATCTGAACACTCTTTCTGTAGAAAATGCAACTGGACATTTGGAGCGCTAAGAGCGTAGTAGTGGAAAAAGGAATATATTCAAATATAAACTACACAGAAGCATTCTGTGAAACTTCTTTCTGATCTGAGCACTCAGCTAACAGAGTTAAACCATACTTTTGATTGAGCAGTTTTGAAACACTCTGTCTGTAGAAAATGCAACTGGACATTCGTAGCGCTAAGTGGGTAATAGTGGAAAAAAGAATATGTTCAAATATAAACTACACAGAAGCATTGTATGAAACTTCTTTCTGTTCCGTGCATTCAACTAACAGAGTTGAACCTTACTTTTGATTGAGCCGTTCTGAAACACTCTTTCTGTAGAAACTGCAATTGGACATTCTGAGCGCTAAGAGGCCTATATTGGGAAAAAGAATGTCTACAAATAAAAACTACACAGAAGAATTGTGTGAAACTTCTTTCTGTTCTGTTTGTTCAACTAAAAGATTTGAACCTTAGTTTTGATTGAGCCGTTCTGAAACACTCTTTCTGTAGAAAATGCAAGTGGAGATTCGGAGCGCTAAGCGGGTAATAGTGGAAAAAGGAATGTCTCCAAATATAAACTACACAGAATCATTCTGTGAAACTTCTTTCTGATCTGTGCATTCAGCTAACAGAGTTAAACCATACTTTTGATTGAGCAGATCTGAACACTCTTTAAGTAGAAAATGCAAATGGACATTTGGAGCGCTAAGAGCGTAGTAGTGGAAAAAGGAATATATTCAAATATAAACTACACAGAAGCATTCTGTGAAACTTCTTTCTGATCTGAGCATTCAGCTAACAGAGTTAAACCATACTTTTGATTGAGCAGTTTTGAAACACTCTGTCTGTAGAAAATGCAACTGGACATTCGTAGCGCTAAGTGGGTAATAGTGGAAAAAAGAATATGTTCAAATATAAACTACACAGAAGCATTGTATGAAACTTCTTTCTGTTCTGTGCATTCAACTAACAGAGTTGAACCTGACTTTTGATTGAGCCTTTCTGAAACACTCTTTCTGTAGAAACTGCAATTGGACATTCTGAGCGCTAAGAGGCCTATATTGGGAAAAATAATATCTTCAAATAAAAACTACACAGAAGCATTGTGTGAAACTTATTTCTGATATGTTCATTAAGCTAACAGAGTTAAACCATACTTTTGATTGCGCAGTTCTGAACACTCTTTCTGTAGAAAATGCAAGTGGACATTCGGAGCGCTAAGAGGGTAATAGTGGAAAAAGGAATATATTCAAATATAAACTACACAGTAGCATTCTGTGAAAATTCTTTCTGTTCTGTGCATTCAACTAACAGAGTTGAACCTTACTTTTGATTGAGCCGTTCTGAAACACTCTTTCTGTAGAAACTGCAATTGGACATGCTAAGCGCTAAGAGGCCTACATTGGGAAAAAGAATATCTTCAAATAAAAACTACACAGATGCATTCTGTGAAACTTATTTCTGATCTGTAAATTCAGTTAACAGAGATAAAACATATTTTTGATTGAGCAGTTATGAAACACTCTTTTTGTAGAAAATGCAAGTGGAGATTCGGAGCGCTAAGAGGGTAATAGTGGAAAAAGGAATGTCTTCAAATATAAACTACACAGAATCATTCGGTGAAACTTCTTTCTGATCTGTGCACTCAGCTAACAGAGTTAAACCATACTTTTGATTGAGCAGATCTGAACACTCTTTCTATAGAAAATGCAACTGGACATTTGGAGCGCTAAGAGCGTAGTAGTGGAAAAAGGAATATATTCAAATACAAACTACACAGAAACATTCTGTGAAACTTCTTTCTGATCTGAGCACTCAGCTAACAGAGTTAAACCATACTTTTGATTGAGCAGTTTTGAAACACTCTGTCTGTAGAAAATGCAACTGGACATTCGTAGCGCTAAGTGGGTAATAGTGGAAAAAACAATATGTTCAAATATAAACTACACAGAAGCATTGTATGAAACTTCTTTCTGTTCTGTGCATTCAACTAACAGAGTTGAACCTTACTTTTGATTGAGCCGTTCTGAAACACTCTTTCTGTAGAAACTGCAATTGGACATTCTGAGCGCTAAGAGGCCTATATTGGGAAAAAGAATGTCTACAAATAAAAACTACACAGAAGAATTGTGTGAAACTTCTTTCTGTTCTGTTTGTTCAACTAAAAGAGTTGAACCTTAGTTTTGATTGAGCCGTTCTGAAACACTCTTTCTGTAGAAAATGCAAGTGGAGATTCGGAGCGCTAAGATGGTAATAGTGGAAAAAGGAATGTCTCCAAATATAAACTACACAGAATCATTCTGTGAAACTTCTTTCTGATCTGTGCATTCAGCTAACAGAGTTAAACCATACTTTTGATTGAGCAGATCTGAACACTCTTTCTGTAGAACATGCAACTGGACTTTTGGAGCGCTAAGAGAGTAGTAGTGGAAAAAGGAATATATTCAAATATAAACTACACAGAAGCATTCTGTGAAACTTCTTTCTGATCTGAGCATTCAGCTAACAGAGTTAAACCATACTTTTGATTGAGCAGTTCTGAAACCCTCTGTCTGTAGAAAATGCAACTGGACATTCGTAGCGCTAAGTGGGTAATAGTGGAAAAAAGAATATGTTCAAATATAAACTACACAGAAGCATTGTATGAAACTACATTCTGTTCTGTGCATTCAACTAACAGAGTTGAACCTGACTTTTGATTGAGCCTTTCTGAAACACTCTTTCTGTAGAAACTGCAATTGGACATTCTGAGCGCTAAGAGGCCTATATTGGGAAAAATAATATCTTCAAATAAAAACTACACAGAAGCATTGTGTGAAACTTATTTCTGATATGTTCATTAAGCTAACAGAGTTAAACCATACTTTTGATTGTGCAGTTCTGAACACTCTTTTGTAGAAAATGCAAGTGGACATTCGGAGCGCTAAGAGGGTAATTGTGGAAAAAGGAATATATTCAAATATAAACTACACAGTAGCATTCTGTGAAAATTCTTTCTGTTCTGTGCATTCAACTAACAGAGTTCAACCTTACTTTTGATTGAGCCGTTCTGAAACACTCTTTTTGTAGAAACTGCAATTGGACATGCTAAGCGCTAAGAGGCCTACATTGGGAAAAAGAATATCTTCAAATAAAAACTACACAGATGCATTCTGTGAAACTTATTTCTGATCTGTAAATTCAGTTAACAGAGATAAAACATATTTTTGATTGAGCAGTTATGAAACACACTTTTTGTAGAAAATGCAAGTGGAGATTCGGAGCGCTAAGAGGGTAATAGTGGAAAAAGGAATGTCTTCAAATATAAACTACACAGAATCATTCGGTGAAACTTCTTTCTGATCTGTGCATTCAGCTAACAGAGTTAAACCATACTTTTGATTGAGCAGATCTGAACAATCTTTCTGTAGAAAATGCAACTGGACATTTGGAGCGCTAAGAGCGTAGTAGTGGAAAAAGGAATATATTCAAATATAAACTACACAGAAGCATTCTGTGAAACTTCTTTCTGATCTGAGCATTCAGCTAACAGAGTTAAACCATACTTTTGATTGAGCAGTTTTGAAACACTCTGTCTGTAGAAAATGCAACTGGACATTCGTAGCGCTAAGTGGGTAATAGTGGAAAAAAGAATATGTTCAAATATAAACTACACAGAAGCATTGTATGAAACTTCTTTCTGTTCTGTGCATTCAACTAACAGAGTTGAACCTTACTTTTGATTGAGCCTTTCTGAAACACTCTTTCTGTAGAAACTGCAATTAGACATTCTGAGCGCTAAGAGGCCTATATTGGGAAAAATAATATCTTCAAATAAAAACTACACAGAAGCATTGTGTGAAACTTATTTCTGATATGTTCATTAAGCTAACAGAGTTAAACCATACTTTTGATTGCGCAGTTCTGAACACTCTTTCTGTAGAAAATGCAAGTGGACATTCGGAGCGCTAAGAGGGTAATAGTGGAAAAAGGAATATATTCAAATATAAACTACACAGTAGCATTCTGTGAAAATTCTTTCTGTTCTGTGCATTCAACTAACAGAGTTGAACCTTACTTTTGATTGAGCCGTTCTGAAACACTCTTTCTGTAGAAACTGCAATTGGACATGCTAAGCGCTAAGAGGCCTACATTGGGAAAAAGAATATCTTCAAATAAAAACTACACAGATGCATTCTGTGAAACATATTTCTGATCTGTAAATTCAGTTAACAGAGATAAAACATATTTTTGATTGAGCAGTTATGAAACACTCTTTTTGTAGAAAATGCAAGTGGAGATTCGGAGCGCTAAGAGGGTAATAGTGGAAAAAGGAATGTCTTCAAATATAAACTACACAGAATCATTCGGTGAAACTTCTTTCTGATCTGTGCATTCAGCTAACAGAGTCAAACCATACTTTTGATTGAGCAGATCTGAACACTCTTTCTGTAGAAAATGCAACTGGACATTTGGAGCGCTAAGAGCGTAGTAGTGGAAAAAGGAATATATTCAAATATAAACTACACAGAAGCATTCTGTGAAACTTCTTTCTGATCTGAGCACTCAGCTAACAGAGTTAAACCATACTTTTGATTGAGCAGTTTTGAAACACTCTGTCTGTAGAAAATGCAACTGGACATTCGTAGCGCTAAGTGGGTAATAGTGGAAAAAAGAATATGTTCAAATATAAACTACACAGAAGCATTGTATGAAACTTCTTTCTGTTCTGTGCATTCAACTAACAGAGTTGAACCTTACTTTTGATTGAGCCGTTCTGAAACACTCTTTCTGTAGAAACTGCAATTGGACATTCTGAGCGCTAAGAGGCCTATATTGGGAAAAAGAATGTCTACAAATAAAAACTACACAGAAGAATTGTGTGAAACTTCTTTCTGTTCTGTTTGTTCAACTAAAAGAGTTGAACCTTAGTTTTGATTGAGCCGTTCTGAAACACTCTTTCTGTAGAAAATGCAAGTGGAGATTCGGAGCGCTAAGAGGGTAATAGTGGAAAAAGGAATGTCTCCAAATATAAACTACACAGAATCATTCTGTGAAACTTCTTTCTGATCTGTGCATTCAGCTAACAGAGTTAAACCATACTTTTGATTGAGCAAATCTGAACACTCTTTCTGTAGATAATGCAACTGGACATTTGGAGCGCTAAGAGAGTAGTAGTGGAAAAAGGAATATATTCAAATATAAACTACACAGAAGCATTCTGTGAAACTTCTTTCTGATCTGAGCATTCAGCTAACAGAGATAAACCATACTTTTGATTGAGCAGTTTTGAAACACTCTGTCTGTAGAAAATGCAACTGGACATTCGTAGCGCTAAGTGGGTAATAGTGGAAAAAAGAATATGTTCAAATATAAACTACACAGAAGCATTGTATGAAACTTCTTTCTGTTCTGTGCATTCAACTAACGGAGTTGAACCTTACTTTTGATTGAGCCTTTCTGAAACACTCTTTCTGTAGAAACTGCAATTGGATATTCTGAGCGCTAAGAGGCCTATATTGGGAAAAATAATATCTTCAAATAAAAGCTACACAGAAGCATTGTGTGAAACTTATTACTGATATGTTCATTAAGCTAACAGAGTTAAACCATACTTTTGATTGCGCAGTTCTGAAAACTCTTTCTGTAGAAAATGCAAGTGGACATTCGGAGCGCTAAGAGGGTAATAGTGGAAAAAGGAATATATTCAAATATAAACTACACAGTAGCATTCTGTGAAAATTCTTTCTGTTCTGTGCATTCAACTAACAGAGTTGAACCTTACTTTTGATTGAGCCGTTCTGAAACACTCTTTCTGTAGAAACTGCAATTGGACATGCTAAGCGCTAAGAGGCCTACATTGGGAAAAAGAATATCTTCAAATAAAAACTACACAGATGCATTCTGTGAAACTTATTTCTGATCTGTAAATTCAGTTAACAGAGATAAAACATATTTTTGATTGAGCAGTTATGAAACACAGTTTTTGTAGAAAATGCAAGTGGAGATTCGGAGCGCTAAGAGGGTAATAGTGGAAAAAGGAATGTCTTCAAATATAAACTACACAGAATCATTCGTTGAAACTTCTTTCTGATCTGTGCATTCAGCTAACAGAGTTAAACCATACTTTTGATTGAGCAGATCTGAACAATCTTTCTGTAGAAAATGCAACTGGACTTTTGGAGCGCTAAGAGCGTAGTAGTGGAAAAAGGAATATATTCAAATATAAACTACACAGAAGCATTCTGTGAAACTTCTTTCTGATGTGAGCATTCAGCTAACAGAGTTAAACCATACTTTTGATTGAGCAGTTTTGAAACACTGTGTCTGTAGAAAATGCAACTGGACATTCGTAGCGCTAAGTGGGTAATAGTGGAAAAAAGAATATGTTCAAATATAAACTACACAGAAGCATTGTATGAAACTTCTTTCTGTTCTGTGCATTCAACTAACAGAGTTGAACCTTACTTTTGATTGAGCCTTTCTGAAACACTCTTTCTGTAGAAACTGCAATTAGACATTCTGAGCGCTAAGAGGCCTATATTGGGAAAAATAATATCTTCAAATAAAAACTACACAGAAGCATTGTGTGAAACTTATTTCTGATATGTTCATTAAGCTAACAGAGTTAAACCATACTTTTGATTGCGCAGTTCTGAACACTCTTTCTGTAGAAAATGCAAGTGGACATTCGGAGCGCTAAGAGGGTAATAGTGGAAAAAGGAATATATTCAAATATAAACTACACAGTAGCATTCTGTGAAAATTCTTTCTGTTCTGTGCATTCAACTAACAGAGTTGAACCTTACTTTTGATTGAGCCGTTCTGAAACACTCTTTCTGTAGAAACTGCAATTGGACATGCTAAGCGCTAAGAGGCCTACATTGGGAAAAAGAATATCTTCAAATAAAAACTACACAGATGCATTCTGTGAAACTTATTTCTGATCTGTAAATTCAGTTAACAGAGATAAAACATATTTTTGATTGAGCAGTTATGAAACACTCTTTTTGTAGAAAATGCAAGTGGAGATTCGGAGCGCTAAGAGGGTAATAGTGGAAAAAGGAATGTCTTCAAATATAAACTACACAGAATCATTCGGTGAAACTTCTTTCTGATCTGTGCATTCAGCTAACAGAGTTAAACCATACTTTTGATTGAGCAGATCTGAACACTCTTTCTGTAGAAAATGCAACTGGACATTTTGAGCGCTAAGAGCGTAGTAGTGGAAAAAGGAATATATTCAAATATAAACTACACAGAAGCATTCTGTGAAACTTCTTTCTGATCTGAGCATTCAGCTAACAGAGTTAAACCATACTTTTGATTGAGCAGTTTTGAAACACTCTGTCTGTAGAAAATGCAACTGGTCATTCGTAGCGCTAAGTGGGTAATAGTGGAAAAAAGAATATGTTCAAATATAAACTACACAGAAGCATTGTATGAAACTTCTTTCTGTTCTGTGCATTCAACTAACAGAGTTGAACCTTACTTTTGATTGAGCCTTTCTGAAACACTCTTTCTGTAGAAACTGCAATTGGACATTCTGAGCGCTAAGAGGCCTATATTGGGAAAAGTAATATCTTCAAATAAAAACTACACAGAAGCATTGCGTGAAACTTATTTCTGATATGTTCATTAAGCTAACAGAGTTAAACCATACTTTTGATTGCGCAGTTCTGAACACTCTTTCTGTAGAAAATGCAAGTGGACATTCGGAGCGCTAAGAGGGTAATAGTGGAAAAAGGAATATATTCAAATATAAACTACACAGTAGCATTCTGTGAAAATTCTTTCTGTTCTGTGCATTCAACTAACAGAGTTGAACCTTACTTTTGATTGAGCCGTTCTGAAACACTCTTTCTGTAGAAACTGCAATTGGACATGCTAAGCGCTAAGAGGCCTACATTGGGAAAAAGAATATCTTCAAATAAAAACTACACAGATGCATTCTGTGAAACTTATTTCTGATCTGTAAATTCAGTTAACAGAGATAAAACATATTTTTGATTGAGCAGTTATGAAACACTCTTTTTGTAGAAAATGCAAGTGGAGATTCGGAGCGCTAAGAGGGTAATAGTGGAAAAAGGAATGTCTTCAAATATAAACTACACAGAATCATTCGGTGAAACTTCTTTCTGATCTGTGCATTCAGCTAACAGAGTCAAACCATACTTTTGATTGAGCAGATCTGAACACTCTTTCTGTAGAAAATGCAACTGGACATTTGGAGCGCTAAGAGCGTAGTAGTGGAAAAAGGAATATATTCAAATATAAACTACACAGAAGCATTCTGTGAAACTTCTTTCTGATCTGAGCACTCAGCTAACAGAGTTAAACCATACTTTTGATTGAGCAGTTTTGAAACACTCTGTCTGTAGAAAATGCAACTGGACATTCGTAGCGCTAAGTGGGTAATAGTGGAAAAAAGAATATGTTCAAATATAAACTACACAGAAGCATTGTATGAAACTTCTTTCTGTTCTGTGCATTCAACTAACAGAGTTGAACCTTACTTTTGATTGAGCCGTTCTGAAACACTCTTTCTGTAGAAACTGCAATTGGACATTCTGAGCGCTAAGAGGCCTATATTGGGAAAAAGAATGTCTACAAATAAAAACTACACAGAAGAATTGTGTGAAACTTCTTTCTGTTCTGTTTGTTCAACTAAAAGAGTTGAACCTTAGTTTTGATTGAGCCGTTCTGAAACACTCTTTCTGTAGAAAATGCAAGTGGAGATTCGGAGCGCTAAGATGGTAATAGTGGAAAAAGGAATGTCTCCAAATATAAACTACACAGAATCATTCTGTGAAACTTCTTTCTGATCTGTGCATTCAGCTAACAGAGTTAAACCATACTTTTGATTGAGCAAATCTGAACACTCTTTCTGTAGATAATGCAACTGGACATTTGGAGCGCTAAGAGAGTAGTAGTGGAAAAAGGAATATATTCAAATATAAACTACACAGAAGCATTCTGTGAAACTTCTTTCTGATCTGAGCATTCAGCTAACAGAGATAAACCATACTTTTGATTGAGCAGTTTTGAAACACTCTGTCTGTAGAAAATGCAACTGGACATTCGTAGCGCTAAGTGGGTAATAGTGGAAAAAAGAATATGTTCAAATATAAACTACACAGAAGCATTGTATGAAACTTCTTTCTGTTCTGTGCATTCAACTAACGGAGTTGAACCTTACTTTTGATTGAGCCTTTCTGAAACACTCTTTCTGTAGAAACTGCAATTGGATATTCTGAGCGCTAAGAGGCCTATATTGGGAAAAATAATATCTTCAAATAAAAGCTACACAGAAGCATTGTGTGAAATTTATTACTGATATGTTCATTAAGCTAACAGAGTTAAACCATACTTTTGATTGCGCAGTTCTGAAAACTCTTTCTGTTGAAAATGCAAGTGGACATTCGGAGCGCTAAGAGGGTAATAGTGGAAAAAGGAATATATTCAAATATAAACTACACAGTAGCATTCTGTGAAAATTCTTTCTGTTCTGTGCATTCAACTAACAGAGTTGAACCTTACTTTTGATTGAGCCGTTCTGAAACACTCTTTCTGTAGAAACTGCAATTGGACATGCTAAGCGCTAAGAGGCCTATATTGGGAAAAAGAATATCTTCAAATATAAACTACACAGATGCATTCTGTGAAACTTATTTCTGATCGGTAAATTCATTTAACAGAGATAAAACATATTTTTGATTGAGCAGTTATGAAACACTCTTTTTGTAGAAAATGCAAGTGGAGATTCGGAGCGCTAAGAGGGTAATAGTGGAAAAAGGAATGTCTTCAAATATAAACTACACAGAATCATTCGGTGAAACTTCTTTCTGATCTGTGCATTCAGCTAACAGAGTTAAACCATACTTTTGATTGAGCAGATCTGAACACTCTTTCTGTAGAAAATGCAACTGGACATTTGGAGCGCTAAGAGCGTAGTAGTGGAAAAAGGAATATATTCAAATATAAACTACACAGAAGCATTCTGTGAAACTTCTTTCTGATCTGAGCATTCAGCTAACAGAGTTAAACCATACTTTTGATTGAGCAGTTTTGAAACACTCTGTCTGTAGAAAATGCAACTGGTCATTCGTAGCGCTAAGTGGGTAATAGTGGAAAAAAGAATATGTTCAAATATAAACTACACAGAAGCATTGTATGAAACTTCTTTCTGTTCTGTGCATTCAACTAACAGAGTTGAACCTTACTTTTGATTGAGCCTTTCTGAAACACTCTTTCTGTAGAAACTGCAATTGGACATTCTGAGCGCTAAGAGGCCTATATTGGGAAAAGTAATATCTTCAAATAAAAACTACACAGAAGCATTGCGTGAAACTTATTTCTGATATGTTCATTAAGCTAACAGAGTTAAACCATACTTTTGATTGCGCAGTTCTGAACACTCTTTCTGTAGAAAATGCAAGTGGACATTCGGAGCGCTAAGAGGGTAATAGTGGAAAAAGGAATATATTCAAATATAAACTACACAGTAGCATTCTGTGAAAATTCTTTCTGTTCTGTGCATTCAACTAACAGAGTTGAACCTTACTTTTGATTGAGCCGTTCTGAAACACTCTTTCTGTAGAAACTGCAATTGGACATGCTAAGCGCTAAGAGGCCTACATTGGGAAAAAGAATATCTTCAAATAAAAACTACACAGATGCATTCTGTGAAACTTATTTCTGATCTGTAAATTCAGTTAACAGAGATAAAACATATTTTTGATTGAGCAGTTATGAAACACTCTTTTTGTAGAAAATGCAAGTGGAGATTCGGAGCGCTAAGAGGGTAATAGTGGAAAAAGGAATGTCTTCAAATATAAACTACACAGAATCATTCGGTGAAACTTCTTTCTGATCTGTGCATTCAGCTAACAGAGTCAAACCATACTTTTGATTGAGCAGATCTGAACACTCTTTCTGTAGAAAATGCATCTGGACATTTGGAGCGCTAAGAGCGTAGTAGTGGAAAAAGGAATATATTCAAATATAAACTACACAGAAGCATTCTGTGAAACTTCTTTCTGATCTGAGCACTCAGCTAACAGAGTTAAACCATACTTTTGATTGAGCAGTTTTGAAACACTCTGTCTGTAGAAAATGCAACTGGACATTCGTAGCGCTAAGTGGGTAATAGTGGAAAAAAGAATATGTTCAAATATAAACTACACAGAATCATTGTATGAAACTTCTTTCTGTTCTGTGCATTCAACTAACAGAGTTGAACCTTACTTTTGATTGAGCCGTTCTGAAACACTCTTTCTGTAGAAACTGCAATTGGACATTCTGAGCGCTAAGAGGCCTATATTGGGAAAATGAATGTCTACAAATAAAAACTACAAAGAAGAATTGTGTGAAACTTCTTTCTGTTCTGTTTGTTCAACTAAAAGAGTTGAACCTTAGTTTTGATTGAGCCGTTCTGAAACACTCTTTCTGTAGAAAATGCAAGTGGAGATTCGGAGCGCTAAGAGGGTAATAGTGGAAAAAGGAATGTCTCCAAATATAAACTACACAGAATCATTCTGTGTAACTTCTTTCTGATCTGTGCATTCAGCTAACAGAGTTAAACCATACTTTTGATTGAGCAGATCTGAACACTCTTTTAGTAGAAAATGCAACTGGACATTTGGAGCGCTAAGAGCGTAGTAGTGGAAAAAGGAATATATTCAAATATAAACTACACAGAAGCATTCTGTGAAACTTCTTTCTGATCTGAGCATTCAGCTAACAGAGTTAAACCATACTTTTGATTGAGCAGTTTTGAAACACTCTGTCTGTAGAAAATGCAACTGGACATTCGTAGCGCTAAGTGGGTAATAGTGGAAAAAAGAATATGTTCAAATATAAACTACACAGAAGCATTGTATGAAACTTCTTTCTGTTCTGTGCATTCAACTAACAGAGTTGAACCTGACTTTTGATTGAGCCTTTCTGAAACACTCTTTCTGTAGAAACTGCAATTGGACATTCTGAGCGCTAAGAGGCCTATATTGGGAAAAATAATATCTTCAAATAAAAACTACACAGAAGCATTGTGTGAAACTTATTTCTGATATGTTCATTAAGCTAACAGAGTTAAACCATACTTTTGATTGCGCAGTTCTGAACACTCTTTCTGTAGAAAATGCAAGTGGACATTCGGAGCGCTAAGAGGGTAATAGTGGAAAAAGGAACATATTCAAATATAAACTACACAGTAGCATTCTGTGAAAATTCTTTCTGTTCTGTGCATTCAACTAACAGAGTTGAACCTTACTTTTGATTGAGCCGTTCTGAAACACTCTTTCTGTAGAAACTGCAATTGGACATGCTAAGCGCTAAGAGGCCTACATTGGGAAAAAGAATATCTTCAAATAAAAACTACACAGATGCATTCTGTGAAACTTATTTCTGATCTGTAAATTCAGTTAACAGAGATAAAACATATTTTTGATTGAGCAGTTATGAAACACTCTTTTTGTAGAAAATGCAAGTGGAGATTCGGAGCGCTAAGAAGGTAATAGTGGAAAAAGGAATGTCTTCAAATATAAACTACACAGAATCATTCGGTGAAACTTCTTTCTGATCTGTGCACTCAGCTAACAGAGTTAAAACATACTTTTGATTGAGCAGATCTGAACACTCTTTCTATAGAAAATGCAACTGGACATTTGGAGCGCTAAGAGCGTAGTAGTGGAAAAAGGAATATATTCAAATATAAACTACACAGAAGCATTCTGTGAAACTTCTTTCTGATCTGAGCACTCAGCTAACAGAGTTAAACCATACTTTTGATTGAGCAGTTTTGAAACACTCTGTCTGTAGAAAATGCAACTGGACATTCGTAGCGCTAAGTGGGTAATAGTGGAAAAAAGAATATGTTCAAATATAAACTACACAGAAGCATTGTATGAAACTTCTTTCTGTTCTGTGCATTCAACTAACAGAGTTGAACCTTACTTTTGATTGAGCCGTTCTGAAACACTCTTTCTGTAGAAACTGCAATTGGACATTCTGAGCGCTAAGAGGCCTATATTGGGAAAAAGAATGTCTACAAATAAAAACTACACAGAAGAATTGTGTGAAACTTCTTTCTGTTCTGTTTGTTCAACTAAAAGAGTTGAACCTTAGTTTTGATTGAGCGGTTCTGAAACACTCTTTCTGTAGAAAATGCAAGTGGAGATTCGGAGCGCTAAGATGGTAATAGTGGAAAAAGGAATGTCTCCAAATATAAACTACATAGAATCATTCTGTGAAACTTCTTTCTGATCTGTGCATTCAGCTAACAGAGTTAAACCATACTTTTGATTGAGCAGATCTGAACACTCTTTCTGTAGAAAATGCAACTGGACTATTGGAGCGCTAAGAGCGTAGTAGTGGAAAAAGGAATATATTCAAATATAAACTACACAGAAGCATTCTGTGAAACTTCTTTCTGATCTGAGCATTCAGCTAACAGAGTTAAACCATACTTTTGATTGAGCAGTTTTGAAACACTCTGTCTGTAGAAAATGCAACTGGTCATTCGTAGCGCTAAGTGGGTAATAGTGGAAAAAAGAATATGTTCAAATATAAACTACACAGAAGCATTGTATGAAACTTCTTTCTGTTCTGTGCATTCAACTAACAGAGTTGAACCTTACTTTTGATTGAGCCTTTCTGAAACACTCTTTCTGTAGAAACTGCAATTGGACATTCTGAGCGCTAAGAGGCCTATATTGGGAAAAGTAATATCTTCAAATAAAAACTACACAGAAGCATTGCGTGAAACTTATTTCTGATATGTTCATTAAGCTAACAGAGTTAAACCATACTTTTGATTGCGCAGTTCTGAACACTCTTTCTGTAGAAAATGCAAGTGGACATTCGGAGCGCTAAGAGGGTAATAGTGGAAAAAGGAATATATTCAAATATAAACTACACAGTAGCATTCTGTGAAAATTCTTTCTGTTCTGTGCATTCAACTAACAGAGTTGAACCTTACTTTTGATTGAGCCGTTCTGAAACACTCTTTCTGTAGAAACTGCAATTGGACATGCTAAGCGCTAAGAGGCCTACATTGGGAAAAAGAATATCTTCAAATAAAAACTACACAGATGCATTCTGTGAAACTTATTTCTGATCTGTAAATTCAGTTAACAGAGATAAAACATATTTTTGATTGAGCAGTTATGAAACACTCTTTTTGTAGAAAATGCAAGTGGAGATTCGGAGCGCTAAGAGGGTAATAGTGGAAAAAGGAATGTCTTCAAATATAAACTACACAGAATCATTCGGTGAAACTTCTTTCTGATCTGTGCATTCAGCTAACAGAGTCAAACCATACTTTTGATTGAGCAGATCTGAACACTCTTTCTGTAGAAAATGCAACTGGACATTTGGAGCGCTAAGAGCGTAGTAGTGGAAAAAGGAATATATTCAAATATAAACTACACAGAAGCATTCTGTGAAACTTCTTTCTGATCTGAGCACTCAGCTAACAGAGTTAAACCATACTTTTGATTGAGCAGTTTTGAAACACTCTGTCTGTAGAAAATGCAACTGGACATTCGTAGCGCTAAGTGGGTAATAGTGGAAAAAAGAATATGTTCAAATATAAACTACACAGAAGCATTGTATGAAACTTCTTTCTGTTCTGTGCATTCAACTAACAGAGTTGAACCTTACTTTTGATTGAGCCGTTCTGAAACACTCTTTCTGTAGAAACTGCAATTGGACATTCTGAGCGCTAAGAGGCCTATATTGGGAAAAAGAATGTCTACAAATAAAAACTACACAGAAGAATTGTGTGAAACTTCTTTCTGTTCTGTTTGTTCAACTAAAAGAGTTGAACCTTAGTTTTGATTGAGCCGTTCTGAAACACTCTTTCTGTAGAAAATGCAAGTGGAGATTCGGAGCGCTAAGAGGGTAATAGTGGAAAAAGGAATGTCTCCAAATATAAACTACACAGAATCATTCTGTGAAACTTCTTTCTGATCTGTGCATTCAGCTAACAGAGTTAAACCATACTTTTGATTGAGCAAATCTGAACACTCTTTCTGTAGATAATGCAACTGGACAATTGGAGCGCTAAGAGAGTAGTAGTGGAAAAAGGAATATATTCAAATATAAACTACACAGAAGCATTCTGTGAAACTTCTTTCTGATCTGAGCATTCAGCTAACAGAGATAAACCATACTTTTGATTGAGCAGTTTTGAAACACTCTGTCTGTAGAAAATGCAACTGGACATTCGTAGCGCTAAGTGGGTAATAGTGGAAAAAAGAATATGTTCAAATATAAACTACACAGAAGCATTGTATGAAACTTCTTTCTGTTCTGTGCATTCAACTAACGGAGTTGAACCTTACTTTTGATTGAGCCTTTCTGAAACACTCTTTCTGTAGAAACTGCAATTGGATATTCTGAGCGCTAAGAGGCCTATATTGGGAAAAATAATATCTTCAAATAAAAGCTACACAGAAGCATTGTGTGAAACTTATTACTGATATGTTCATTAAGGTAACAGAGTTAAACCATACTTTTGATTGCGCAGTTCTGAAAACTCTTTCTGTTGAAAATGCAAGTGGACATTCGGAGCGCTAAGAGGGTAATAGTGGAAAAAGGAATATATTCAAATATAAACTACACAGTAGCATTCTGTGAAAATTCTTTCTGTTCTGTGCATTCAACTAACAGAGTTGAACCTTACTTTTGATTGAGCCGTTCTGAAACACTCTTTCTGTAGAAACTGCAATTGGACATGCTAAGCGCTAAGAGGCCTATATTGGGAAAAAGAATATCTTCAAATATAAACTACACAGATGCATTCTGTGAAACTTATTTCTGATCGGTAAATTCATTTAACAGAGATAAAACATATTTTTGATTGAGCAGTTATGAAACACTCTTTTTGTAGAAAATGCAAGTGGAGATTCGGAGCGCTAAGAGGGTAATAGTGGAAAAAGGAATGTCTTCAAATATAAACTACACAGAATCATTCGGTGAAACTTCTTTCTGATCTGTGCATTCAGCTAACAGAGTTAAACCATACTTTTGATTGAGCAGATCTGAACACTCTTTCTGTAGAAAATGCAACTGGACATTTGGAGCGCTAAGAGCGTAGTAGTGGAAAAAGGAATATATTCAAATATAAACTACACAGAAGCATTCTGTGAAACTTCTTTCTGATCTGAGCATTCAGCTAACAGAGTTAAACCATACTTTTGATTGAGCAGTTTTGAAACACTCTGTCTGTAGAAAATGCAACTGGTCATTCGTAGCGCTAAGTGGGTAATTGTGGAAAAAAGAATATGTTCAAATATAAACTACACAGAAGCATTGTATGAAACTTCTTTCTGTTCTGTGCATTCAACTAACAGAGTTGAACCTTACTTTTGATTGAGCCTTTCTGAAACACTCTTTCTGTAGAAACTGCAATTGGACATTCTGAGCGCTAAGAGGCCTATATTGGGAAAAGTAATATCTTCAAATAAAAACTACACAGAAGCATTGCGTGAAACTTATTTCTGATATGTTCATTAAGCTAACAGAGTTAAACCATACTTTTGATTGCGCAGTTGTGAACACTCCTTCTGTAGAAAATGCAAGTGGACATTCGGAGCGCTAAGAGGGTAATAGTGGAAAAAGGAATATATTCAAATATAAACTACACAGTAGCATTCTGTGAAAATTCTTTCTGTTCTGTGCATTCAACTAACAGAGTTGAACCTTACTTTTGATTGAGCCGTTCTGAAACACTCTTTCTGTAGAAACTGCAATTGGACATGCTAAGCGCTAAGAGGCCTACATTGGGAAAAAGAATATCTTCAAATAAAAACTACACAGATGCATTCTGTGAAACTTATTTCTGATCTGTAAATTCAGTTAACAGAGATAAAACATATTTTTGATTGAGCAGTTATGAAACACTCTTTTTGTAGAAAATGCAAGTGGAGATTCGGAGCGCTAAGAGGGTAATAGTCGAAAAAGGAATGTCTTCAAATATAAACTACACAGAATCATTCGGTGAAACTTCTTTCTGATCTGTGCATTCAGCTAACAGAGTCAAACCATACTTTTGATTGAGCAGATCTGAACACTCTTTCTGTAGAAAATGCATCTGGACATTTGGAGCGCTAAGAGCGTAGTAGTGGAAAAAGGAATATATTCAAATATAAACTACACAGAAGCATTCTGTGAAACTTCTTTCTGATCTGAGCACTCAGCTAACAGAGTTAAACCATACTTTTGATTGAGCAGTTTTGAAACACTCTGTCTGTAGAAAATGCAACTGGACATTCGTAGCGCTAAGTGGGTAATAGTGGAAAAAAGAATATGTTCAAATATAAACTACACAGAATCATTGTATGAAACTTCTTTCTGTTCTGTGCATTCAACTAACAGAGTTGAACCTTACTTTTGATTGAGCCGTTCTGAAACACTCTTTCTGTAGAAACTGCAATTGGACATTCTGAGCGCTAAGAGGCCTATATTGGGAAAATGAATGTCTACAAATAAAAACTACACAGAAGAATTGTGTGAAAATTCTTTCTGTTCTGTTTGTTCAACTAAAAGAGTTGAACCTTAGTTTTGATTGAGCCGTTCTGAAACACTCTTTCTGTAGAAAATGCAAGTGGAGATTCGGAGCGCTAAGAGGGTAATAGTGGAAAAAGGAATGTCTCCAAATATAAACTACACAGAATCATTCTGTGTAACTTCTTTCTGATCTGTGCATTCAGCTAACAGAGTTAAACCATACTTTTGATTGAGCAGATCTGAACACTCTTTTAGTAGAAATGCAACTGGACATTTGGAGCGCTAAGAGCGTAGTAGTGGAAAAAGGAATATATTCAAATATAAACTACACAGAAGCATTCTGTGAAACTTCTTTCTGATCTGAGCATTCAGCTAACAGAGTTAAACCATACTTTTGATTGAGCAGTTTTGAAACACTCTGTCTGTAGAAAATGCAACTGGACATTCGTAGCGCTAAGTGGGTAATAGTGGAAAAAAGAATATGTTCAAATATAAACTACACAGAAGCATTGTATGAAACTTCTTTCTGTTCTGTGCATTCAACTAACAGAGTTGAACCTGACTTTTGATTGAGCCTTTCTGAAACACTCTTTCTGTAGAAACTGCAATTGGACATTCTGAGCGCTAAGAGGCCTATATTGGGAAAAATAATATCTTCAAATAAAAACTACACAGAAGCATTGTGTGAAACTTATTTCTGATATGTTCATTAAGCTAACAGAGTTAAACCATACTTTTGATTGCGCAGTTCTGAACACTCTTTCTGTAGAAAATGCAAGTGGACATTCGGAGCGCTAAGAGGGTAATAGTGGAAAAAGGAATATATTCAAATATAAACTACACAGTAGCATTCTGTGAAAATTCTTTCTGTTCTGTGCATTCAACTAACAGAGTTGAACCTTACTTTTGATTGAGCCGTTCTGAAACACTCTTTCTGTAGAAACTGCAATTGGACATGCTAAGCGCTAAGAGGCCTACATTGGGAAAAAGAATATCTTCAAATAAAAACTACACAGATGCATTCTGTGAAACTTATTTCTGATCTGTAAATTCAGTTAACAGAGATAAAACATATTTTTGATTGAGCAGTTATGAAACACTCTTTTTGTAGAAAATGCAAGTGGAGATTCGGAGCGCTAAGAAGGTAATAGTGGAAAAAGGAATGTCTTCAAATATAAACTACACAGAATCATTCGGTGAAACTTCTTTCTGATCTGTGCACTCAGCTAACAGAGTTAAACCATACTTTTGATTGAGCAGATCTGAACACTCTTTCTATAGAAAATGCAACTGGACATTTGGAGCGCTAAGAGCGTAGTAGTGGAAAAAGGAATATATTCAAATATAAACTACACAGAAGCATTCTGTGAAACTTCTTTCTGATCTGAG
Organism: Symphalangus syndactylus; assembly: GCF_028878055.3. Classification (NCBI taxonomy): domain Eukaryota; kingdom Metazoa; phylum Chordata; class Mammalia; order Primates; family Hylobatidae; genus Symphalangus; species Symphalangus syndactylus. The sequence continues at coordinate 133,001,680 of NC_072435.2, forward strand.
CACTCAGCTAACAGAGTTAAACCATACTTTTGATTGAGCAGTTTTGAAACACTCTGTCTGTAGAAAATGCAACTGGACATTCGTAGCGCTAAGTGGGTAATAGTGGAAAAAAGAATATGTTCAAATATAAACTACACAGAAGCATTGTATGAAACTTCTTTCTGTTCTGTGCATTCAACTAACAGAGTTGAACCTTACTTTTGATTGAGCCGTTCTGAAACTCTCTTTCTGTAGAAACTGCAATTGGACATTCTGAGCGCTAAGAGGCCTATATTGGGAAAAAGAATGTCTACAAATAAAAACTACACAGAAGAATTGTGTGAAACTTCTTTCTGTTCTGTTTGTTCAACTAAAAGAGTTGAACCTTAGTTTTGATTGAGCCGTTCTGAAACACTCTTTCTGTAGAAAATGCAAGTGGAGATTCGGAGCGCTAAGATGGTAATAGTGGAAAAAGGAATGTCTCCAAATATAAACTACATAGAATCATTCTGTGAAACTTCTTTCTGATCTGTGCATTCAGCTAACAGAGTTAAACCATACTTTTGATTGAGCAGATCTGAACACTCTTTCTGTAGAAAATGCAACTGGACTTTTGGAGCGCTAAGAGAGTAGTAGTGGAAAAAGGAATATATTCAAATATAAACTACACAGAAGCATTCTGTGAAACTTCTTTCTGATCTGAGCATTCAGCTAACAGAGTTAAACCATACTTTTGATTGAGCAGTTTTGAAACACTCTGTCTGTAGAAAATGCAACTGGACATTCGTAGCGCTAAGTGGGTAATAGTGGAAAAAAGAATATGTTCAAATATAAACTACACAGAAGCATTGTATGAAACTACTTTCTGTTCTGTGCATTCAACTAACAGAGTTGAACCTTACTTTTGATTGAGCCTTTCTGAAACACTCTTTCTGTAGAAACTGCCATTAGACATTCTGAGCGCTAAGAGGCCTATATTGGGAAAAATAATATCTTCAAATAAAAACTACACAGAAGCATTGTGTGAAACTTATTTCTGATATGTTCATTAAGCTATCAGAGTTAAACCATACTTTTGATTGCGCAGTTCTGAACACTCTTTCTGTAGAAAATGCAAGTGGACATTCGGAGCGCTAAGAGGGTAATAGTGGAAAAAGGAATATATTCAAATATAAACTACACAGTAGCATTCTGTGAAAATTCTTTCTGTTCTGTGCATTCAACTAACAGAGTTGAACCTTACTTTTGATTGAGCCGTTCTGAAACACTCTTTCTGTAGAAACTGCAATTGGACATGCTAAGCGCTAAGAGGCCTACATTGGGAAAAAGAATATCTTCAAATAAAAACTACACAGATGCATTCTGTGAAACTTATTTCTGATCTGTAAATTCAGTTAACAGAGATAAAACATATTTTTGATTGAGCAGTTATGAAACACAGTTTTTGTAGAAAATGCAAGTGCAGATTCGGAGCGCTAAGAGGGTAACAGTGGAAAAAGGAATGTCTTCAAATATAAACTACACAGAATCATTCGTTGAAACTTCTTTCTGATCTGTGCATTCAGCTAACAGAGTTAAACCATACTTTTGATTGAGCAGATCTGAACAATCTTTCTGTAGAAAATGCAACTGGACATTTGGAGCGCTAAGAGCGTAGTAGTGGAAAAAGGAATATATTCAAATATAAACTACACAGAAGCATTCTGTGAAACTTCTTTCTGATCTGAGCATTCAGCTAACAGAGTTAAACCATACTTTTGATTGAGCAGTTTTGAAACACTCTGTCTGTAGAAAATGCAACTGGACATTCGTAGCGCTAAGTGGGTAATAGTGGAAAAAAGAATATGTTCAAATATAAACTACACAGAAGCATTGTATGAAACTTCTTTCTGTTCTGTGCATTCAACTAACAGAGTTGAACCTTACTTTTGATTGAGCCTTTCTGAAACACTCTTTCTGTAGAAACTGCAATTAGACATTCTGAGCGCTAAGAGGCCTATATTGGGAAAAATAATATCTTCAAATAAAAACTACACAGAAGCATTGTGTGAAACTTATTTCTGATATGTTCATTAAGCTAACAGAGTTAAACCATACTTTTGATTGCGCAGTTCTGAACACTCTTTCTGTAGAAAATGCAAGTGGACATTCGGAGCGCTAAGAGGGTAATAGTGGAAAAAGGAATATATTCAAATATAAACTACACAGTAGCATTCTGTGAAAATTCTTTCTGTTCTGTGCATTCAACTAACAGAGTTGAACCTTACTTTTGATTGAGCCGTTCTGAAACACTCTTTCTGTAGAAACTGCAATTGGACATGCTAAGCGCTAAGAGGCCTACATTGGGAAAAAGAATATCTTCAAATAAAAACTACACAGATGCATTCTGTGAAACTTATTTCTGATCTGTAAATTCAGTTAACAGAGATAAAACATATTTTTGATTGAGCAGTTATGAAACACTCTTTTTGTAGAAAATGCAAGTGGAGATTCGGAGCGCTAAGAGGGTAATAGTGGAAAAAGGAATGTCTTCAAATATAAACTACACAGAATCATTCGGTGAAACTTCTTTCTGATCTGTGCATTCAGCTAACAGAGTTAAACCATACTTTTGATTGAGCAGATCTGAACACTCTTTCTGTAGAAAATGCAACTGGACATTTTGAGCGCTAAGGGCGTAGTAGTGGAAAAAGGAATATATTCAAATATAAACTACACAGAAGCATTCTGTGAAACTTCTTTCTGATCTGAGCATTCAGCTAACAGAGTTAAACCATACTTTTGATTGAGCAGTTTTGAAACACTCTGTCTGTAGAAAATGCAACTGGTCATTCGTAGCGCTAAGTGGGTAATAGTGGAAAAAAGAATATGTTCAAATATAAACTACACAGAAGCATTGTATGAAACTTCTTTCTGTTCTGTGCATTCAACTAACAGAGTTGAACCTTACTTTTGATTGAGCCTTTCTGAAACACTCTTTCTGTAGAAACTGCAATTGGACATTCTGAGCGCTAAGAGGCCTATATTGGGAAAAGTAATATCTTCAAATAAAAACTACACAGAAGCATTGCGTGAAACTTATTTCTGATATGTTCATTAAGCTAACAGAGTTAAACCATACTTTTGATTGCTCAGTTCTGAACACTCTTTCTGTAGAAAATGCAAGTGGACATTCGGAGCGCTAAGAGGGTAATAGTGGAAAAAGGAATATATTCAAATATAAACTACACAGTAGCATTCTGTGAAAATTCTTTCTGTTCTGTGCATTCAACTAACAGAGTTGAACCTTACTTTTGATTGAGCCGTTCTGAAACACTCTTTCTGTAGAAACTGCAATTGGACATGCTAAGCGCTAAGAGGCCTACATTGGGAAAAAGAATATCTTCAAATAAAAACTACACAGATGCATTCTGTGAAACTTATTTCTGATCTGTAAATTCAGTTAACAGAGATAAAACATATTTTTGATTGAGCAGTTATGAAACACTCTTTTTGTAGAAAATGCAAGTGGAGATTGGGAGCGCTAAGAGGGTAATAGTGGAAAAAGGAATGTCTTCAAATATAAACTACACAGAATCATTCGGTGAAACTTCTTTCTGATCTGTGCATTCAGCTAACAGAGTCAAACCATACTTTTGATTGAGCAGATCTGAACACTCTTTCTGTAGAAAATGCATCTGGACATTTGGAGCGCTAAGAGCGTAGTAGTGGAAAAAGGAATATATTCAAATATAAACTACACAGAAGCATTCTGTGAAACTTCTTTCTGATCTGAGCACTCAGCTAACAGAGTTAAACCATACTTTTGATTGAGCAGTTTTGAAACACTCTGTCTGTAGAAAATGCAACTGGACATTCGTAGCGCTAAGTGGGTAATAGTGGAAAAAAGAATATGTTCAAATATAAACTACACAGAATCATTGTATGAAACTTCTTTCTGTTCTGTGCATTCAACTAACAGAGTTGAACCTTACTTTTGATTGAGCCGTTCTGAAACACTCTTTCTGTAGAAACTGCAATTGGACATTCTGAGTGCTAAGAGGCCTATATTGGGAAAACGAATGTCTACAAATAAAAACTACACAGAAGAATTGTGTGAAAGTTGTTTCTGTTCTGTTTGTTCAACTAAAAAAGTTGAACCTTAGTTTTGATTGAGCCGTTCTGAAACACTCTTTCTGTAGAAAATGCAAGTGGAGATTCGGAGCGCTAAGAGGGTAATAGTGGAAAAAGGAATGTCTCCAAATATAAACTACACAGAATCATTCTGTGTAACTTCTTTCTGATCTGTGCATTCAGCTAACAGAGTTAAACCATACTTTTGATTGAGCAGATCTGAACACTCTTTAAGTAGAAAATGCAACTGGACATTTGGAGCGCTAAGAGCGTAGTAGTGGAAAAAGGAATATATTCAAATATAAACTACACAGAAGCATTCTGTGAAACTTCTTTCTGATCTGAGCATTCAGCTAACAGAGTTAAACCATACTTTTGATTGAGCAGTTTTGAAACACTCTGTCTGTAGAAAATGCAACTGGACATTCGTAGCGCTAAGTGGGTAATAGTGGAAAAAAGAATATGTTCAAATATAAACTACACAGAAGCATTGTATGAAACTTCTTTCTGTTCTGTGCATTCAACTAACAGAGTTGAACCTGACTTTTGATTGAGCCTTTCTGAAACACTCTTTCTGTAGAAACTGCAATTGGACATTCTGAGCGCTAAGAGGCCTATATTGGGAAAAATAATATCTTCAAATAAAAACTACACAGAAGCATTGTGTGAAATTTATTTCTGATATGTTCATTAAGCTAACAGAGTTAAACCATACTTTTGATTGCGCAGTTCTGAACACTCTTTCTGTAGAAAATGCAAGTGGACATTCGGAGCGCTAAGAGGGTAATAGTGGAAAAAGGAATATATTCAAATATAAACTACACAGTAGCATTCTGTGAAAATTCTTTCTGTTCTGTGCATTCAACTAACAGAGTTGAACCTTACTTTTGATTGAGCCGTTCTGAAACACTCTTTCTGTAGAAACTGCAATTGGACATGCTAAGCGCTAAGAGGCCTACATTGGGAAAAAGAATATCTTCAAATAAAAACTACACAGATGCATTCTGTGAAACTTATTTCTGATCTGTAAATTCAGTTAACAGAGATAAAACATATTTTTGATTGAGCAGTTATGAAACACTCTTTTTGTAGAAAATGCAAGTGGAGATTCGGAGCGCTAAGAGGGTAATAGTGGAAAAAGGAATGTCTTCAAATATAAACTACACAGAATCATTCGGTGAAACTTCTTTCTGATCTGTGCACTCAGCTAACAGAGTTAAACCATACTTTTGATTGAGCAGATCTGAACACTCTTTCTATAGAAAATGCAACTGGACATTTGGAGCGCTAAGAGCGTAGTAGTGGAAAAAGGAATATATTCAAATATAAACTACACAGAAGCATTCTGTGAAACTTCTTTCTGATCTGAGCACTCAGCTAACAGAGTTAAACCATACTTTTGATTGAGCAGTTTTGAAACACTCTGTCTGTAGAAAATGCAACTGGACATTCGTAGCGCTAAGTGGGTAATAGTGGAAAAAAGAATATGTTCAAATATAAACTACACAGAAGCATTGTATGAAACTTCTTTCTGTTCTGTGCATTCAACTAACAGAGTTGAACCTTACTTTTGATTGAGCCGTTCTGAAACACTCTTTCTGTAGAAACTGCAATTGGACATTCTGAGCGCTAAGAGGCCTATATTGGGAAAAAGAATGTCTACAAATAAAAACTACACAGAAGAATTGTGTGAAACTTCTTTGTGTTCTGTTTGTTCAACTAAAAGAGTTGAACCTTAGTTTTGATTGAGCCGTTCTGAAACACTCTTTCGGTAGAAAATGCAAGTGGAGATTCGGAGCGCTAAGATGGTAATAGTGGAAAAAGGAATGTCTCCAAATATAAACTACATAGAATCATTCTGTGAAACTTCTTTCTGATCTGTGCATTCAGCTAACAGTGTTAAACCATACTTTTGATTGAGCAGATCTGAACACTCTTTCTGTAGAAAATGCAACTGGACTTTTGGAGCGCTAAGAGAGTAGTAGTGGAAAAAGGAATATATTCAAATATAAACTACACAGAAGCATTCTGTGAAACTTCTTTCTGATCTGAGCATTCAGCTAACAGAGTTAAACCATACTTTTGATTGAGCAGTTCTGAAACACTCTGTCTGTAGAAAATGCAACTGGACATTCGTAGCGCTAAGTGGGTAATAGTGGAAAAAAGAATATGTTCAAATATAAACTACACAGAAGCATTGTATGAAACTACTTTCTGTTCTGTGCATTCAACTAACAGAGTTGAACCTGACTTTTGATTGAGCCTTTCTGAAACACTCTTTCTGTAGAAACTGCAATTGGACATTCTGAGCGCTAAGAGGCCTATATTGGGAAAAATAATATCTTCAAATAAAAACTACACAGAAGCATTGTGTGAAACTTATTTCTGATATGTTCATTAAGCTAACAGAGTTAAACCATACTTTTGATTGCGCAGTTCTGAACACTCTTTCTGTAGAAAATGCAAGTGGACATTCGGAGCGCTAAGAGGGTAATTGTGGAAAAAGGAATATATTCAAATATAAACTACACAGTAACATTCTGTGAAAATTCTTTCTGTTCTGTGCATTCAACTAACAGAGTTCAACCTTACTTTTGATTGAGCCGTTCTGAAACACTCTTTCTGTAGAAACTGCAATTGGACATGCTAAGCGCTAAGAGGCCTACATTGGGAAAAAGAATATCTTCAAATAAAAACTACACAGATGCATTCTGTGAAACTTATTTCTGATCTGTAAATTCAGTTAACAGAGATAAAACATATTTTTGATTGAGCAGTTATGAAACACACTTTTTGTAGAAAATGCAAGTGGAGATTCGGAGCGCTAAGAGGGTAATAGTGGAAAAAGGAATGTCTTCAAATATAAACTACACAGAATCATTCGTTGAAACTTCTTTCTGATCTGTGCATTCAGCTAACAGAGTTAAACCATACTTTTGATTGAGCAGATCTGAACAATCTTTCTGTAGAAAATGCAACTGGACATTTGGAGCGCTAAGAGCGTAGTAGTGGAAAAAGGAATATATTCAAATATAAACTACACAGAAGCATTCTGTGAAACTTCTTTCTGATCTGAGCATTCAGCTAACAGAGTTAAACCATACTTTTGATTGAGCAGTTCTGAAACACTCTGTCTGTAGAAAATGCAACTGGTCATTCGTAGCGCTAAGTGAGTAATAGTGGAAAAAAGAATATGTTCAAATATAAACTACACAGAAGCATTGTATCAAACTTCTTTCTGTTCTGTGCATTCAACTAACAGAGTTGAACCTTACTTTTGATTGAGCCTTTCTGAAACACTCTTTCTGTAGAAACTGCAATTGGACATTCTGAGCGCTAAGAGGCCTATATTGGGAAAAGTAATATCTTCAAATTAAAACTACACAGAAGCATTGCGTGAAACTTATTTCTGATATGTTCATTAAGCTAACAGAGTTAAACCATACTTTTGATTGCGCAGTTCTGAACACTCTTTCTGTAGAAAATGCAAGTGGACATTCCGAGCGCTAAGAGGGTAATAGTGGAAAAAGGAATATATTCAAATATAAACTACACAGTAGCATTCTGTGAAAATTCTTTCTGTTCTGTGCATTCAACTAACAGAGTTGAACCTTACTTTTGATTGAGCCGTTCTGAAACACTCTTTCTGTAGAAACTGCAATTGGACATGCTAAGCGCTAAGAGGCCTACATTGGGAAAAAGAATATCTTCAAATAAAAACTACACAGATGCATTCTGTGAAACTTATTTCTGATCTGTAAATTCAGTTAACAGAGATAAAACATATTTTTGATTGAGCAGTTATGAAACACAGTTTTTGTAGAAAATGCAAGTGGAGATTGGGAGCGCTAAGAGGGTAACAGTGGAAAAAGGAATGTCTTCAAATATAAACTACACAGAATCATTCGTTGAAACTTCTTTCTGATCTGTGCATTCAGCTAACAGAGTTAAACCATACTTTTGATTGAGCAGATCTGAACACTCTTTCTGTAGAAAATGCAACTGGACATTTGGAGCGCTAAGAGCGTAGTAGTGGAAAAAGGAATATATTCAAATATAAACTACACAGAAGCATTCTGTGAAACTTCTTTCTGATCTGAGCATTCAGCTAACAGAGTTAAACCATACTTTTGATTGAGCAGTTTTGAAACACTCTGTCTGTAGAAAATGCAACTGGACATTCGTAGCGCTAAGTGGGTAATAGTGGAAAAAAGAATATGTTCAAATATAAACTACACAGAAGCATTGTATGAAACTTCTTTCTGTTCTGTGCATTCAACTAACAGAGTTGAACCTTACTTTTGATTGAGCCTTTCTGAAACACTCTTTCTGTAGAAACTGCAATTAGACATTCTGAGCGCTAAGAGGCCTATATTGGGAAAAATAATATCTTCAAATAAAAACTACACAGAAGCATTGTGTGAAACTTATTTCTGATATGTTCATTAAGCTAACAGAGTTAAACCATACTTTTGATTGCGCAGTTCTGAACACTCTTTCTGTAGAAAATGCAAGTGGACATTCGGAGCGCTAAGAGGGTAATAGTGGAAAAAGGAATATATTCAAATATAAACTACACAGTAGCATTCTGTGAAAATTCTTTCTGTTCTGTGCATTCAACTAACAGAGTTGAACCTTACTTTTGATTGAGCCGTTCTGAAACACTCTTTCTGTAGAAACTGCAATTGGACATGCTAAGCGCTAAGAGGCCTACATTGGGAAAAAGAATATCTTCAAATAAAAACTACACAGATGCATTCTGTGAAACTTATTTCTGATCTGTAAATTCAGTTAACAGAGATAAAACATATTTTTGATTGAGCAGTTATGAAACACTCTTTTTGTAGAAAATGCAAGTGGAGATTCGGAGCGCTAAGAGGGTAATAGTGGAAAAAGGAATGTCTTCAAATATAAACTACACAGAATCATTCGGTGAAACTTCTTTCTGATCTGTGCATTCAGCTAACAGAGTTAAACCATACTTTTGATTGAGCAGATCTGAACACTCTTTCTGTAGAAAATGCAACTGGACATTTTGAGCGCTAAGGGCGTAGTAGTGGAAAAAGGAATATATTCAAATATAAACTACACAGAAGCATTCTGTGAAACTTCTTTCTGATCTGAGCATTCAGCTAACAGAGTTAAACCATACTTTTGATTGAGCAGTTTTGAAACACTCTGTCTGTAGAAAATGCAACTGGTCATTCGTAGCGCTAAGTGGGTAATAGTGGAAAAAAGAATATGTTCAAATATAAACTACACAGAAGCATTGTATGAAACTTCTTTCTGTTCTGTGCATTCAACTAACAGAGTTGAACCTTACTTTTGATTGAGCCTTTCTGAAACACTCTTTCTGTAGAAACTGCAATTGGACATTCTGAGCGCTAAGAGGCCTATATTGGGAAAAGTAATATCTTCAAATAAAAACTACACAGAAGCATTGCGTGAAACTTATTTCTGATATGTTCATTAAGCTAACAGAGTTAAACCATACTTTTGATTGCTCAGTTCTGAACACTCTTTCTGTAGAAAATGCAAGTGGACATTCGGAGCGCTAAGAGGGTAATAGTGGAAAAAGGAATATATTCAAATATAAACTACACAGTAGCATTCTGTGAAAATTCTTTCTGTTCTGTGCATTCAACTAACAGAGTTGAACCTTACTTTTGATTGAGCCGTTCTGAAACACTCTTTCTGTAGAAACTGCAATTGGACATGCTAAGCGCTAAGAGGCCTACATTGGGAAAAAGAATATCTTCAAATAAAAACTACACAGATGCATTCTGTGAAACTTATTTCTGATCTGTAAATTCAGTTAACAGAGATAAAACATATTTTTGATTGAGCAGTTATGAAACACTCTTTTTGTAGAAAATGCAAGTGGAGATTCGGAGCGCTAAGAGGGTAATAGTGGAAAAAGGAATGTCTTCAAATATAAACTACACAGAATCATTCGGTGAAACTTCTTTCTGATCTGTGCATTCAGCTAACAGAGTCAAACCATACTTTTGATTGAGCAGATCTGAACACTCTTTCTGTAGAAAATGCATCTGGACATTTGGAGCGCTAAGAGCGTAGTAGTGGAAAAAGGAATATATTCAAATATAAACTACACAGAAGCATTCTGTGAAACTTCTTTCTGATCTGAGAACTCAGCTAACAGAGTTAAACCATACTTTTGATTGAGCAGTTTTGAAACACTCTGTCTGTAGAAAATGCAACTGGACATTCGTAGCGCTAAGTGGGTAATAGTGGAAAAAAGAATATGTTCAAATATAAACTACACAGAATCATTGTATGAAACTTCTTTCTGTTCTGTGCATTCAACTAACAGAGTTGAACCTTACTTTTGATTGAGCCGTTCTGAAACACTCTTTCTGTAGAAACTGCAATTGGACATTCTGAGTGCTAAGAGGCCTATATTGGGAAAACGAATGTCTACAAATAAAAACTACACAGAAGAATTGTGTGAAAGTTGTTTCTGTTCTGTTTGTTCAACTAAAAGAGTTGAACCTTAGTTTTGATTGAGCCGTTCTGAAACACTCTTTCTGTAGAAAATGCAAGTGGAGATTCGGAGCGCTAAGAGGGTAATAGTGGAAAAAGGAATGTCTCCAAATATAAACTACACAGAATCATTCTGTGTAACTTCTTTCTGATCTGTGCATTCAGCTAACAGAGTTAAACCATACTTTTGATTGAGCAGATCTGAACACTCTTTAAGTAGAAAATGCAACTGGACATTTGGAGCGCTAAGAGCGTAGTAGTGGAAAAAGGAATATATTCAAATATAAACTACACAGAAGCATTCTGTGAAACTTCTTTCTGATCTGAGCATTCAGCTAACAGAGTTAAACCATACTTTTGATTGAGCAGTTTTGAAACACTCTGTCTGTAGAAAATGCAACTGGACATTCGTAGCGCTAAGTGGGTAATAGTGGAAAAAAGAATATGTTCAAATATAAACTACACAGAAGCATTGTATGAAACTTCTTTCTGTTCTGTGCATTCAACTAACAGAGTTGAACCTGACTTTTGATTGAGCCTTTCTGAAACACTCTTTCTGTAGAAACTGCAATTGGACATTCTGAGCGCTAAGAGGCCTATATTGGGAAAAATAATATCTTCAAATAAAAACTACACAGAAGCATTGTGTGAAACTTATTTCTGATATGTTCATTAAGCTAACAGAGTTAAACCATACTTTTGATTGCGCAGTTCTGAACACTCTTTCTGTAGAAAATGCAAGTGGACATTCGGAGCGCTAAGAGGGTAATTGTGGAAAAAGGAATATATTCAAATATAAACTACACAGTAACATTCTGTGAAAATTCTTTCTGTTCTGTGCATTCAACTAACAGAGTTCAACCTTACTTTTGATTGAGCCGTTCTGAAACACTCTTTCTGTAGAAACTGCAATTGGACATGCTAAGCGCTAAGAGGCCTACATTGGGAAAAAGAATATCTTCAAATAAAAACTACACAGATGCATTCTGTGAAACTTATTTCTGATCTGTAAATTCAGTTAACAGAGATAAAACATATTTTTGATTGAGCAGTTATGAAACACACTTTTTGTAGAAAATGCAAGTGGAGATTCGGAGCGCTAAGAGGGTAATAGTGGAAAAAGGAATGTCTTCAAATATAAACTACACAGAATCATTCGTTGAAACTTCTTTCTGATCTGTGCATTCAGCTAACAGAGTTAAACCATACTTTTGATTGAGCAGATCTGAACAATCTTTCTGTAGAAAATGCAACTGGACATTTGGAGCGCTAAGAGCGTAGTAGTGGAAAAAGGAATATATTCAAATATAAACTACACAGAAGCATTCTGTGAAACTTCTTTCTGATCTGAGCATTCAGCTAACAGAGTTAAACCATACTTTTGATTGAGCAGTTCTGAAACACTCTGTCTGTAGAAAATGCAACTGGTCATTCGTAGCGCTAAGTGAGTAATAGTGGAAAAAAGAATATGTTCAAATATAAACTTCACAGAAGCATTGTATCAAACTTCTTTCTGTTCTGTGCATTCAACTAACAGAGTTGAACCTTACTTTTGATTGAGCCTTTCTGAAACACTCTTTCTGTAGAAACTGCAATTGGACATTCTGAGCGCTAAGAGGCCTATATTGGGAAAAGTAATATCTTCAAATTAAAACTACACAGAAGCATTGCGTGAAACTTATTTCTGATATGTTCATTAAGCTAACAGAGTTAAACCATACTTTTGATTGCGCAGTTCTGAACACTCTTTCTGTAGAAAATGCAAGTGGACATTCCGAGCGCTAAGAGGGTAATAGTGGAAAAAGGAATATATTCAAATATAAACTACACAGTAGCATTCTGTGAAAATTCTTTCTGTTCTGTGCATTCAACTAACAGAGTTGAACCTTACTTTTGATTGAGCCGTTCTGAAACACTCTTTCTGTAGAAACTGCAATTGGACATGCTAAGCGCTAAGAGGCCTACATTGGGAAAAAGAATATCTTCAAATAAAAACTACACAGATGCATTCTGTGAAACTTATTTCTGATCTGTAAATTCAGTTAACAGAGATAAAACATATTTTTGATTGAGCAGTTATGAAACACTCTTTTTGTAGAAAATGCAAGTGGAGATTCGGAGCGCTAAGAGGGTAATAGTGGAAAAAGGAATGTCTTCAAATATAAACTACACAGAATCATTCGGTGAAACTTCTTTCTGATCTGTGCATTCAGCTAACAGAGTCAAACCATACTTTTGATTGAGCAGATCTGAACACTCTTTCTGTAGAAAATGCAACTGGACATTTGGAGCGCTAAGAGCGTAGTAGTGGAAAAAGGTATATATTCAAATATAAACTACACAGAAGCATTCTGTGAAACTTCTTTCTGATCTGAGCACTCAGCTAACAGAGTTAAACCATACTTTTGATTGAGCAGTTTTGAAACACTCTGTCTGTAGAAAATGCAACTGGACATTCGTAGCGCTAAGTGGGTAATAGTGGAAAAAAGAATATGTTCAAATATAAACTACACAGAATCATTGTATGAAACTTCTTTCTGTTCTGTGCATTCAACTAACAGAGTTGAACCTTACTTTTGATTGAGCCGTTCTGAAACACTCTTTCTGTAGAAACTGCAATTGGACATTCTGAGCGCTAAGAGGCCTATATTGGGAAAAAGAATGTCTACAAATAAAAACTACACAGAAGAATTGTGTGAAACTTCTTTCTGTTCTGTTTGTTCAACTAAAAGAGTTGAACCTTAGTTTTGATTGAGCCGTGCTGAAACACTCTTTCTGTAGAAAATGCAAGTGGAGATTCGGAGCGCTAAGAGGGTAATAGTGGAAAAAGGAATGTCTCCAAATATAAACTACACAGAATCATTCTGTGAAACTTCTTTCTGATCTGTGCATTCAGCTAACAGAGTTAAACCATACTTTTGATTGAGCAGATCTGAACACTCTTTAAGTAGAAAATGCAACTGGACATTTGGAGCGCTAAGAGCGTAGTAGTGGAAAAAGGAATATATTCAAATATAATCTACACAGAAGCATTCTGTGAAACTTCTTTCTGATCTGAGCATTCAGCTAACAGAGTTAAACCATACTTTTGATTGAGCAGTTTTGAAACACTCTGTCTGTAGGAAATGCAACTGGACATTCGTAGTGCTAAGTGGGTAATAGTGGAAAAAAGAATATGTTCAAATAGAAACTACACAGAAGCATTGTATGAAACTTCTTTCTGTTCTGTGCATTCAACTAACAGAGTTGAACCTGACTTTTGATTGAGCCTTTCTGAAACTCTCTTTCTGTAGAAACTGCAATTGGACATTCTGAGCGCTAAGAAGCCTATAATGGGAAAAAAAATATCTTCAAATAAAAACTACACAGAAGCATTGTGTGAAACTTATTTCTGATATGTTCATTAAGCTAACAGAGTTAAACCATACTTTTGATTGCGCAGTTCTGAACACTCTTTCTGTAGAAAATGCAAGTGGACATTCGGAGCGCTAAGAGGGTAATAGTGGAAAAAGGAATATATTCAAATATAAATTACACAGTAGCATTCTGTGAAAATTCTTTCTGTTCTGTGCATTCAACTAACAGAGTTGAACCTTACTTTTGATTGAGTCGTTCTGAAACACTCTTTCTGTAGAAACTGCAATTGGACATGCTAAGCGCTAAGAGGCCTACATTGGGAAAAAGAATATCTTCAAATAAAAACTACACAGATGCATTCTGTGAAACTTATTTCTGATCTGTAAATTCAGTTAACAGAGATAAAACATATTTTTGATTGAGCAGTTATGAAACACTCTTTTTGTAGAAAATGCAAGTGGAGATTCGGAGCGCTAAGAAGGTAATAGTGGAAAAAGGAATGTCTTCAAATATAAACTACACAGAATCATTCGGTGAAACTTCTTTCTGATCTGTGCACTCAGCTAACAGAGTTAAACCATACTTTTGATTGAACAGATCTGAACACTCTTTCTATAGAAAATGCAACTGGACATTTGGAGCGCTAAGAGCGTAGTAGTGGAAAAAGGAATATATTCAAATATAAACTACACAGAAGCATTCTGTGAAACTTCTTTCTGATCTGAGCACTCAGCTAACAGAGTTAAACCATACTTTTGATTGAGCAGTTTTGAAACACTCTGTCTGTAGAAAATGCAACTGGACATTCGTAGCGCTAAGTGGGTAATAGTGGAAAAAACAATATGTTCAAATATAAACTACACAGAAGCATTGTATGAAACTTCTTTCTGTTCTGTGCATTCAACTAACAGAGTTGAACCTTACTTTTGATTGAGCCGTTCTGAAACACTCTTTCTGTAGAAACTGCAATTGGACATTCTGAGCGCTAAGAGGCCTATATTGGGAAAAAGAATGTCTACAAATAAAAACTACACAGAAGAATTGTGTGAAACTTCTTTCTGTTCTGTTTGTTCAACTAAAAGAGTTGAACCTTAGTTTTGATTGAGCCGTTCTGAAACACTCTTTCTGTAGAAAATGCAAGTGGAGATTCGGAGCGCTAAGATGGTAATAGTGGAAAAAGGAATGTCTCCAAATATAAACTACACAGAATCATTCTGTGAAACTTCTTTCTGATCTGTGCATTCAGCTAACAGAGTTAAACCATACTTTTGATTGAGCAGATCTGAACACTCTTTCTGTAGAAAATGCAACTGGACTTTTGGAGCGCTAAGGGAGTAGTAGTGGAAAAAGGAATATATTCAAATATAAACTACACAGAAGCATTCTGTGAAACTTCTTTCTGATCTGAGCATTCAGCTCACAGAGTTAAACCATACTTTTGATTGAGCAGTTCTGAAACACTCTGTCTGTAGAAAATGCAACTGGACATTCGTAGCGCTAAGTGGGTAATAGTGGAAAAAAGAATATGTTCAAATAGAAACTACACAGAAGCATTGTATGAAACTACTTTCTGTTCTGTGCATTCAACTAACAGAGTTGAACCTGACTTTTGATTGAGCCTTTCTGAAACACTCTTTCTGTAGAAACTGCAATTGGACATTCTGAGCGCTAAGAAGCCTATATTGGGAAAAATAATATCTTCAAATAAAAACTACACAGAAGCATTGTGTGAAACTTATTTCTGATATGTTCATTAAGCTAACAGAGTTAAACCATACTTTTGATTGCGCAGTTCTGAACACTCTTTCTGTAGAAAATGCAAGTGGACATTCGGAGCGCTAAGAGGGTAATAGTGGAAAAAGGAATATATTCAAATATAAACTACACAGTAGCATTCTGTGAAAATTCTTTCTGTTCTGTGCATTCAACTAACAGAGTTGAACCTTACTTTTGATTGAGTCGTTCTGAAACACTCTTTCTGTAGAAACTGCAATTGGACATGCTAAGCGCTAAGAGGCGTACATTGGGAAAAAGAATATCTTCAAATAAAAACTACACAGATGCATTCTGTGAAACTTATTTCTGATCTGTAAATTCAGTTAACAGAGATAAAACATATTTTTGATTGAGCAGTTATGAAACACTCTTTTTGTAGAAAATGCAAGTGGAGATTCGGAGCGCTAAGAGGGTAATAGTGGAAAAAGGAATGTCTTCAAATATAAACTACACAGAATCATTCGGTGAAACTTCTTTCTGATCTGTGCACTCAGCTAACAGAGTTAAACCATACTTTTGATTGAGCAGATCTGAACACTCTTTCTATAGAAAATGCAACTGGACATTTGGAGCGCTAAGAGCGTAGTAGTGGAAAAAGGAATATATTCAAATATAAACTACACAGAAGCATTCTGTGAAACTTCTTTCTGATCTGAGCACTCAGCTAACAGAGTTAAACCATACTTTTGATTGAGCAGTTTTGAAACACTCTGTCTGTAGAAAATGCAACTGGACATTCGTAGCGCTAAGTGGGTAATAGTGGAAAAAAGAATATGTTCAAATATAAACTACACAGAAGCATTGTATGAAACTTCTTTCTGTTCTGTGCATTCAACTAACAGAGTTGAACCTTACTTTTGATTGAGCCGTTCTGAAACACTCTTTCTGTAGAAACTGCAATTGGACATTCTGAGCGCTAAGAGGCCTATATTGGGAAAAAGAATGTCTACAAATAAAAACTACACAGAAGAATTGTGTGAAACTTCTTTCTGTTCTGTTTGTTCAACTAAAAGAGTTGAACATTAGTTTTGATTGAGCCGTTCTGAAACACTCTTTCTGTAGAAAATGCAAGTGGAGATTCGGAGCGCTAAGATGGTAATAGTGGAAAAAGGAATGTCTCCAAATATAAACTACACAGAATCATTCTGTGAAACTTCTTTCTGATCTGTGCATTCAGCTAACAGAGTTAAATCATACTTTTGATTGAGCAGATCTGAACACTCTTTCTGTAGAAAATGCAACTGGACATTTGGAGCGCTAAGAGAGTACTAGTGGAAAAAGGAATATATTCAAATATAAACTACACAGAAGCATTCTGTGAAACTTCTTTCTGATCTGAGCATTCAGCTAACAGTGTTAAACCATACTTTTGATTGAGCAGTTTTGAAACACTCTGTCTGTAGAAAATGCAACTGGACATTCGTAGCGCTAAGTGGGTAATAGTGGAAAAAAGAATATGTTCAAATATAAACTACACAGAAGCATTGTATGAAACTTCTTTCTGTTCTGTGCATTCAAATAACAGAGTTGAACCTGACTTTTGATTGAGCCTTTCTGAAAAACTCTTTCTGTAGAAACTGCAATTGGACATACTGAGCGCTAAGAGGCCTATATTGGGAAAAATAATATCTTCAAATAAAAACTACACAGAAGCATTGTGTGAAACTTATTTCTGATATGTTCATTAAGCTAACAGAGTTAAACCATACTTTTGATTGCGCAGTTCTGAACACTCTTTGTGTAGAAAATGCAAGTGGACATTCGGAGCGCTAAGAGGGTAATAGTGGAAAAAGGAATATATTCAAATATAAACTACACAGTAGCATTCTGTGAAAATTCTTTCTGTTCTGTGTATTCAACTAACAGAGTTGAACCTTACTTTTGATTGAGCCGTTCTGAAACACTCTTTCTGTAGAAACTGCAATTGGACATGCTAAGCGCTAAGAGGCCTACATTGGGAAAAAGAATATCTTCAAATAAAAACTACACAGATGCATTCTGTGAAACTTATTTCTGATCTGTAAATTCAGTTAACAGAGATAAAACATATTTTTGATTGAGCAGTTATGAAACACTCTTTTTGTAGAAAATGCAAGTGGAGGTTCGGAGCGCTAAGAGGGTAATAGTGGAAAAAGGAATGTCTTCAAATATAAACTACACAGAATCATTCGGTGAAACTTCTTTCTGATCTGTGCATTCAGCTAACAGAGTTAAACCATACTTTTGATTGAGCAGATCTGAACACTCTTTCTGTAGAAAATGCAACTGGACATTTGGAGCGCTAAGAGCGTAGTTGTGGAAAAAGGAATATATTCAAATATAAACTACACAGAAGCATTCTGTGAAACTTCTTTCTGATCTGAGCACTCAACTAACAGAGTTAAACCATACTTTTGATTGAGCAGTTTTGAAACACTCTGTCTGTAGAAAATGCAACTGGACATTCGTAGCGCTAAGTGGGTAATAGTGGAAAAAAGAATATGTTCAAATATAAACTACACAGAAGCATTGTATGAAACTTCTTCCTGTTCTGTGCATTCAACTAACAGAGTTGAACCTTACTTTTGATTGAGCCGTTCTGAAACACTCTTTCTGTAGAAACTGCAATTGGACATTCTGAACGCTAGGAGGCCTATTTTGGGAAAAAGAATGTCTACAAATAAAAACTACACAGAAGAATTGTGTGAAACTTCTTTCTGTTCTGTTTGTTCAACTAAAAGAGTTGAACCTTACTTTTGATTGAGCCTTTCTGAAACACTCTTTCTGTAGAAACTGCAATTGGACATTCTGAGCGCTAAGAGGCCTCTATTGGGAAAAATAATATCTTCAAATAAAAACTACACAGAAACATTGCGTGAAACTTATTTCTGATATGTTCATTAAGCTAACAGAGTTAAACCATACTTTTGATTGCGCAGTTCTGAACACTCTTTCTGTAGAAAATGCCAGTGGACATTCGGAGCGCTAAGAGGGTAATAGTGGAAAAAGGAATATATTCAAATATAAACTACACAGTAGCATTCTGTGAAAATACTTTCTGTTCTGTGCATTCAACTAACAGAGTTGAACCTTACTTTTGATTGAGCCGTTCTGAAACACTCTTTCTGTAGAAACTGCAATTGGACATGCTAAGCGCTAAGAGGCCTACATTGGGAAAAAGTATATCTTCAAATAAAAACTACACAGATGCATTCTGTGAAACTTATTTCTGATCTGTAAATTCAGTTAACAGAGATAAAACATATTTTTGATTGAGCCGTTCTGAAACACTCTTTCTGTAGAAACTGCAATTGGACATTCTGAGCGCTAAGAGGCCTATATTGGGAAAAAAATGTCTACAAATAAAAACTACACAGAAGAATTGTGTGAAACTACTTTCTGTTCTGTTTGTTCAACTAAAAGAGTTGAACTTTAGTTTTGATTGAGCCGTTCTGAAACACTCTTTCTGTAGAAAATGCAAGTGGAGATTCGGAGCGCTAAGAGGGTAATAGTGGAAAAAGGAATGTCTCCAAATATAAACTACACAGAATCATTCTGTGAAACTTCTTTCTGATCTGTGCATTCAGCTAACAGTGTTAAGCCATACTTTTGATTGAGCAGATCTGAACACTCTTTCTGTACAAAATGCAACTGGACATTTGGAGGGCTAAGAGAGTAGTAGTGCAAAAAGGAATATATTCAAATATAAACTACACAGAAGCATTCTGTGAAACTTCTTTCTGATCTGAGCATTCAGCTAACAGAGATAAACCATACTTTTGATTGAGCAGTTTTGAAACACTCTGTCTGTAGAAAATGCAACTGGACATTCGTAGCGCTAAGTGGGTAATAGTGGAAAAAAGAATATGTTCAAATATAAACTACACAGAAGCATTGTATGAAACTTCTTTCTGTTCTGTGCATTCAACTAACAGAGTTGAACTTTACTTTGGATTGAGCCTTTCTGAAACACTCTTTCTGTAGAAACTGCAATTGGACATTCTGAGCGCTAAGAGGCCTCTATTGGGAAAAATAATATCTTCAAATAAAAACTACACAGAAGCATTGTGTGAAACTTATTTCTGATATGTTCATTAAGCTAACAGAGTTAAACCATACTTTTGATTGCGCAGTTCTGAACACTCTTTCTGTAGAAAATGCAAGTGGACATTCAGAGCGCTAAGAGGGTAATAGTGGAAAAAGGAATATATTCAAATATAAACTACAAAGTAGCATTCTGTGAAAATTCTTTCTGTTCTGTGCATTCAACTAACACAGTTGAACCTTACTTTTGATTGAGCCGTTCTGAAACACTCTTTCTGTAGAAACTGCAATTGGACATGCTAAGCGCTAAGAGTCCTACATTGGGAAAAAGAATATCTTCAAATAAAAACTACACAGATGCATTCTGTGAAACTTATTTCTGATCTGTAAATTCAGTTAACAGAGATAAAACATATTTTTGATTGAGCAGTTATGAAACACTCTTTTTGTAGAAAATGCAAGTGGATATTCGGAGCGCTAAGAGGGTAATTGTGGAAAAAGGAATGTCTTCAAATATAAACTACACAGAATCATTCGGTGAAACTTCTTTCTGATCTGTGCACTCAGCTAACAGAGTTAAACCATACTTTTGATTGAGCAGATCTGAACACTCTTTCTATAGAAAATGCAACTGGACATTTGGAGCGCTAAGAGCGTAGTAGTGGAAAAAGGAATATATTCAAATATAAACTACACAGAAGCATTCTGTGAAACTTCTTTCTGATCTGAGCACTCAGCTAACAGAGTTAAACCATACTTTTGATTGAGCAGTTTTGAAACACTCTGTCTGTAGAAAATGCAACTGGACATTCGTAGCGCTAAGTGGGTAATAGTGGAAAAAAGAATATGTTCAAATATAAACTACACAGAAGCATTGTATGAAACTTCTTTCTGTTCTGTGCATTCAACTAACAGAGTTGAACCTTACTTTTGATTGAGCCGTTCTGAAACACTCTTTCTGTAGAAACTGCAATTGGACATTCTGAGCGCTAAGAGGCCTATATTGGGAAAAAGAATGTCTACAAATAAAAACTACACAGAAGAATTGTGTGAAACTTCTTTCTGTTCTGTTTGTTCAACTAAAAGAGTTGAACATTAGTTTTGATTGAGCCGTTCTGAAACACTCTTTCTGTAGAAAATGCAAGTGGAGATTCGGAGCGCTAAGATGGTAATAGTGGAAAAAGGAATGTCTCCAAATATAAACTACACAGAATCATTCTGTGAAACTTCTTTCTGATCTGTGCATTCAGCTAACAGAGTTAAATCATACTTTTGATTGAGCAGATCTGAACACTCTTTCTGTAGAAAATGCAACTGGACATTTGGAGCGCTAAGAGAGTACTAGTGGAAAAAGGAATATATTCAAATATAAACTACACAGAAGCATTCTGTGAAACTTCTTTCTGATCTGAGCATTCAGCTAACAGAGTTAAACCATACTTTTGATTGAGCAGTTTTGAAACACTCTGTCTGTAGAAAATGCAACTGGACATTCGTAGCGCTAAGTGGGTAATAGTGGAAAAAAGAATATGTTCAAATATAAACTACACAGAAGCATTGTATGAAACTTCTTTCTGTTCTGTGCATTCAAATAACAGAGTTGAACCTGACTTTTGATTGAGCCTTTCTGAAAAACTCTTTCTGTAGAAACTGCAATTGGACATACTGAGCGCTAAGAGGCCTATATTGGGAAAAATAATATCTTCAAATAAAAACTACACAGAAGCATTGTGTGAAACTTATTTCTGATATGTTCATTAAGCTAACAGAGTTAAACCATACTTTTGATTGCGCAGTTCTGAACACTCTTTGTGTAGAAAATGCAAGTGGACATTCGGAGCGCTAAGAGGGTAATAGTGGAAAAAGGAATATATTCAAATATAAACTACACAGTAGCATTCTGTGAAAATTCTTTCTGTTCTGTGTATTCAACTAACAGAGTTGAACCTTACTTTTGATTGAGCCGTTCTGAAACACTCTTTCTGTAGAAACTGCAATTGGACATGCTAAGCGCTAAGAGGCCTACATTGGGAAAAAGAATATCTTCAAATAAAAACTACACAGATGCATTCTGTGAAACTTATTTCTGATCTGTAAATTCAGTTAACAGAGATAAAACATATTTTTGATTGAGCAGTTATGAAACACTCTTTTTGTAGAAAATGCAAGTGGAGGTTCGGAGCGCTAAGAGGGTAATAGTGGAAAAAGGAATGTCTTCAAATATAAACTACACAGAATCATTCGGTGAAACTTCTTTCTGATCTGTGCATTCAGCTAACAGAGTTAAACCATACTTTTGATTGAGCAGATCTGAACACTCTTTCTGTAGAAAATGCAACTGGACATTTGGAGCGCTAAGAGCGTAGTTGTGGAAAAAGGAATATATTCAAATATAAACTACACAGAAGCATTCTGTGAAACTTCTTTCTGATCTGAGCACTCAACTAACAGAGTTAAACCATACTTTTGATTGAGCAGTTTTGAAACACTCTGTCTGTAGAAAATGCAACTGGACATTCGTAGCGCTAAGTGGGTAATAGTGGAAAAAGGAATATGTTCAAATATAAACTACACAGAAGCATTGTATGAAACTTCTTCCTGTTCTGTGCATTCAACTAACAGAGTTGAACCTTACTTTTGATTGAGCCGTTCTGAAACACTCTTTCTGTAGAAACTGCAATTGGACATTCTGAACGCTAGGAGGCCTATTTTGGGAAAAAGAATGTCTACAAATAAAAACTACACAGAAGAATTGTGTGAAACTTCTTTCTGTTCTGTTTGTTCAACTAAAAGAGTTGAACCTTACTTTTGATTGAGCCTTTCTGAAACACTCTTTCTGTAGAAACTGCAATTGGACATTCTGAGCGCTAAGAGGCCTAATATTGGGAAAAATAATATCTTCAAATATAAACTACACAGAAGCATTGCGTGAAACTTATTTCTGATATGTTCATTAAGCTAACAGAGTTAAACCATACTTTTGATTGCGCAGTTCTGAACACTCTTTCTGTAGAAAATGCCAGTGGACATTCGGAGCGCTAAGAGGGTAATAGTGGAAAAAGGAATATATTCAAATATAAACTACACAGTAGCATTCTGTGAAAATACTTTCTGTTCTGTGCATTCAACTAACAGAGTTGAACCTTACTTTTGATTGAGCCGTTCTGAAACACTCTTTCTGTAGAAACTGCAATTGGACATGCTAAGCGCTAAGAGGCCTAATTGTGAAAAAGAATATCTTCAAATATAAACTACACAGAAGCATTCTGTGAAACTTCTTTCTGTTCTGTGCATTCAACTAACAGAGTTGAACCTTACTTTTGATTGAGCCGTTCTGAAACATTCTTTCTGTAGAAACTGCAATTGGACTTTCTAAGCGCTAAGAGGCCTACATTGTTAAAAAGAAAATCTTCAAATAAAAACTACACAGAAGCATTCTGTGAAACTTATTTCTGATCTGTGCATTCAGTTATCAGAGCTAAACCATACTTTTGATTGAGCAGTTATGAAACACTCTTTGTGTAGAAAATGCAAGTGGACCTTCGGAGCGCTAAGATTGTAATAGAGGAAAAAGGAATATCTCCAAATAAAAACCACACAAAAGCATTCTCTGAAACTCCTTTCTGTTCTCTGAATTCAACCAACAGAGTTTAGCCTTACTTTTGAAGGAGCAGTTCTGAAACACTCTTTGTGTAGAAACTGCCAGTGGACATTCGGAGCGCTAAGTGGGTAATAGTCAATAAAGGTATATCTTCAACTAAATACTACACAGAAGCATTCTGTGAAACTTCTTTCTGTTCTGTGCATTCAACTAAAAGAGGTGAACCTTACTTTTCATTGAGCCGTTCTGAAACACTCTTTCTATAGAAACTGCAATTGGACATTCTGAGCGCTAAGAGGACTATATTGGTAAAAAGAATATTTTCATATAAACACTACACAGAAGCATTCTGTGAAACTTCTTTCTGATCTGTGCATTCAGCTAACAGAGTTAAACCCTACTTTTGATTGAGCAGTTCTGAAACACTCTTTCTGTAGAAAGTGCTACTGGACATTTGGAGCACTAAGTGGGTAATAGTGGAAAAAGGAATATCTTCAAATATAAACTACACAGAATAATTCTGTGAAACTTCTTTCTGATCTGTGCATTCAGCTAACATAGTTAAACCATACTTTTGATTGAGCAGTTCTGAACACTCTTTCTGTAGAAAATGCAACTGGACATTTGGAGCGCTAAGAGGGTAGTAGTGGAAAAAGTTATATATTCAAATATAAACTACACAGAAGCATTGTATGAAACTTCTTCCTCTTCTGTGCATTCAACTAACAGAGTTGAACCTTATTTTTGATTGAGCCGTTCTGAAGCACTCTTTCTGTTGAAAATGCAAGTGGATATTCAGAGCCCCAAGACGGTAATACTGGAAAAGGAATATATTCAAATATAAACTACACAGAAGCATTCTGTGAAACTTCTTTCTGTTCTGTGCATTCAACTAACTGAGTTGAACCTTACTTTTGATGGAGCCGTTCTCAAACACTCTTTCTGTAGAAACTGCAATTGGACATTCTGAGCGCTAAGAGGCCTATATTGGGAAAAAGAATATCTAAAAATAAAAACTACACAGAAGCATTCTGTGAAACTTAGTTCTGATATGGGCATTCAACTAATAGAGTAAAACCATACTGTTGATTGAGTCGTTCTGAACACTCTTTCTGTAGAAAATGCAAGTGGACATTGGGAGCTCTAAGAGGGTAGTACTGGAAATAGTAATATCTTCAAATATAAACTACACAGAATCATTCTGTGAAACTTCTTTCTGATCTGTGCATTCAGCTAACAGAATTAAACCATACTTTTCATTGAGCAGTTCTGAACACTCTTTCTGTAGAAAATGCAACTGGACATTTGGAGCGCTAAGAGGGTAGTAGAGGAAAAAGGAATATATTCAAATATAAACTACACAGAAGCATTCTGTGAAACTTATTTCTGATCAGAGCATTCAGCTAACAGAGTTAAACCATACTTTTGACTGAGAAGTTTTGAAACACTCTGTCTGTAGAAAATGCAACTGGACATTCGGAGCGCTAATTGGTTAATAGTGGAAAAAGGAATATGTTCAAATATAAACTACACAGAAGCATTGTATGAAACATCTTTCTGTTCTGTACATTCAACTAACAGAGTTGAACCTTACTTTTGATTTAGCCGTTCTGAAACACTCTTTCTGTAGAAACTGCAATTGGACATTCTGAGCCCTAAGAGGCCCATATTGGGAAAAATGATATATTCAAATAAAAACTACACAGAATCATTGTGTGAAACTTATTTCACATATGTGCATTCAGCTAACAGAGTTAAACCATACTTTTGATTGCGCAGTTCTGAACACTCTTTCTGTAGAAAATGCAAGTGGACATTCGGAGCGCTAAGAGGGTAATAGTGGAAAAAGCAATATACTCAAATATAAACTACACAGAAGCATTCTGTGAAACTTCTTTCTGTCCTCTGCACTCAACTAACTGAGTTGAACCTTTCTTTTGATTGAGCCTTTCTGGAACACTCTTTCTGTAGAAAATGCAATTGGACATTCTGAGCGCTAAGAGGCCTATATTGGGAAAAAGAATATCTACAAATAAAAACTACACAGAAGCATTCTGTGAAACTTATTTCTGATATGGGCATTCAACTAAAAGTGTTGAACCTTAGTTTTGATTGAGCCGTCCTGAAACTCTCTTTCTGTAGAAAATGCAAGTGGACATTCGTAGCGCTAAGATTGTAATAGTGGAAAAAGGAATATCTCCAAATAAAAACTACACAGAAGCATTCTCTGAAACTCCTTTCTGTTCTCTGCATTCAACTAACAGAGCTGAGCCTTACTTTTGATGGAGCCGTTCTGAAACACTCTTTCTGTAGAAACTGCCAGTGGAAATTCAGAGCGCTAAGAGGGTGATAGTCGAAAAAGGAATATCTTCAACTAAATACTACACAGAAGCATTCTGTGAAACTCCTTTCTGTTCTGTGCATTCAACTAAAAGAGTTGAACCTTAGTTTTGATTGAGCCGTTCTGAAACACTTTTTCTGTAGAAAATGAAAGTGGAGATTCGGAGCGCTAAGGGGGTAATAGTGGAAAAAGGACTATCTTCAAATATAAACTACACAGAATCATTCTGTGAAACTTCTTTCTGATATGTGCATTCAGCTAACAGAGTTAAACCATACTTTTGATAGAGCAGTTGTGAACACTCTTTCTGTAGAAAATGCAACTGGACATTTGGAACGCTAAGAGGGTAGTAGTGGAAAAAATAATATATTCAAATATAAGCTACACAGAAGCATTCTGTGAAACTTCTTTCTGATCTGAGCATTCAGCTAACAGAGTTAAACCATACTTTTGATTGAGGAGATTTGAAACACTCTGTCTGTAGAAAATGCAACTAGACATTCGGAGCGCTAAGTGGGTAATAATGGAAAAAGAATATGTTCAAATATAAACTACACAGAAGCATTGTATGAAACTTCTTTCTGTTCTGTGCATTCAAGTAACAGAGTTGAACCTTACTTTTGATTGAGCCGTTCTGAAACACTCGTTCTGTAGAAACTGCAATTGGGCATTCTGAGCTCTAAGAGGCCTATATTGGGAAAAATAATATATTCAAATAAAAACTACACAGAAGCATTGTGTGAAACTTATTTCTGATATGTGCGTTCAGCTAACAGAGATAAACCATACTTTTTATTGCGCAGTTCTGAACACTCTTTCTGTAGAAAATGCAAGTGGACATTCGGAGCGCTAAGAGGGTAATATTGGAAAAAGCCATATATTCAAATATAAACTACACAGAAGCATTCTGTGAAACTTCTTTCTGTTCTCTGCATTCAACTAACTGAGTTGTACCTTGCTTTTGATTGAGCCGTTCTGGATCACTCTTTCTGTAGAAAATGCAATTGGACATTCTGAGCGCTAAGAGGCCTATATTGGGAAAAAGAATATCTACAAATAAAAACTACACAGAAGCATTCTGTGAAACTTCTTTCTCTTCTGTGCATTCAACTAAAAGTGTTGAACCTTAGTTTTGATTGAGCCGTTCTGAAACACTCTTTCTGTAGAAAATGCAAGTGGACTTTCGGAGCGCTAAGATAGTAATAGTGGAAAAAGGAATATCTCCAAATAAAAACTACACAGAAGCATTCTCTGAAACTCCTTTCTGTTCTCTGCATTCAACTAACAGAGCTGAGCCTTACTTTTGAAGGAGCAGTTCTGAAACACTCTTTGTGTAGAAACTGCCAGTGGAAATTCAGAGCGCTAAGAGGGTTATATTCGAAAAAGGAATATCTTCAACTAAATACTACACAGAAGCATTCTGTGAAACTTCTTTCTGTTCTGTGCATTCAACTAAAAGAGTTGAACCTTAGTTTTGATTGAGCCGTTCTTAAACACTCTTTCTGTAGAAAATGAAAGTGGAGATTCGGAGCGCTAAGAGGGTAATAGTGGAAAAAATATTATCTTCAAATATAAACTACACAGAATCATTCTGTGAAAATTCTTTCTGATATATGCATTCAGCTAACAGAGTTAAACCATAGTTTTGATAGAGCAGTTCTGAACACACTTTCTGTAGATAATGCAACTGGACGTTTGGAACGCTAAGAGGGTAGTAGTGGAAAAAGGAATATATTCAAAAGTAAGCTACACAGAAGCATTCTGTGAAACTTCTTTCTCATCTGAGCATTCAGCTAACAGAGTTAAACCATACTTTTGATTGAGGAGATTTGAAACACTCTGTCTGTACAAAATGCAACTGGATATTCGGAGCGCTAAGTGGGTAATAATGGAAAAAGTAATATGTGCAAATATAAACTTCACAAAAGCATTGTATGAAACTTCTTTCTGTTCTGTGCATTCAACTAACAGAGTTGAACATTACTTTTGATTGAGCCGTTCTGAAACACTTTTTCTGTAGAAACTGCAATTGGACATTCTGAGCGATAAGAGGCCTATATTGGGAAAAATAATATCTTCAAATAAAAACTACACAGCAGCATTTTGTGAAAGTTATTTCTGATATGTGCATTCAGCTAACAGAACTAAACCATACTTTTGATTGCGCAGTTCTGAACACTCTTTCTGTAGAAAATGCAAGTGGACATTCGGAGCGCTAATAGGGTAATATTGGAAAAAGGAATATATTCAATTATAAACTACACAGAAGCATTCTGTGAAACTTCTTTCAGTTCTGTGCATTCAACTAACTGAGTTGAACCTTACTTTTGATGGAGCCGTTGTGAAACACTCTTTCTGTAGAAACTGCAATTGGACATTCTGACCGCTAAAAGGCCTATATTGGGAAAAAGAATATCTACAAATAAAAACTACACAGAAGCATTCTGTGAAACTTCTTTCGGATCTGTGCATTGAACTAACAGAGTAATACCATACTTTTGATTGAGCCGTTCTGAACACTCTTTCTGTAGAAAATGTAAGTGGACATTAAGAGCGCTAAGAGGGTAATAGTTGAAAAAGGAATATATTCAAATATAAACTACACAGAAGCATTGTGTGAAACTTCTTTCTGTTCTGTGCATTCAACTAACAGAGTTGAAACTTACTTTTTATTGAGCCGTTCTGAAACACTCTTTCTGTAGAAACTGCAATTGGACTTTCTAAGCGCTAAGAGGCCTACATTGTTAAAAAGAATATCTTCAAATAAAAACTACACAGAAGCATTCTGTGAAACTTATTTCTGATCAGTGCATTCAGTTAACAGAGCTAAAACATACTTTTGATTGAGCAGTTATGAAACACTCGTACTGTAGAAAATGCAAGTGCACATTCTGAGCGCTAAGATTGTAATAGAGGAAAAAGTAATATCTCCAAATAAAAACTACACAGAAGCATTCTCTGAAACTCCTTTCTGTTCTCTGCATTCAACTAACAGAGTTTAGCCTTACTTTTGAAGCAGCAGTTCTGAAACACTCTTTGTGTACAAACTGCCAGTGGACATTCGGAGCGCTAAGTGGGTAATAGTCAAAAAAGGAATATCTTCAACTAAATACTACACAGAAGCATTCTGTGAAACTTCTTTCTGTTGTGTGCATTCAACTAAAAGAGGTGAACCTTATTTTGATTGAGCCGTTCTGAAACACTCTTTCTATAGAAACTGCAATTGGACATTCTGAGCGCTAAGATGCCTATATTGGTAAAAAGAATATCTTCATATAAACACTACACAGAAGCATTCTGTGAAACTTCTTTCTGATCTGTGCATTCAGCTAACAGAGTTAAACCATACTTTTGATTGAGCAGTTCTGAAACACTCTTTCTGTAGAAAATGCAACTGGACATTTGGAGCGGTAAGGGGGTAATAGTGGAAAAAGTAATATCTTCAAATATCAACTACACAGAATCATTCTGTGAAACTTCTTTCTGATCTGTGCATTCAGCTAACAGAATTAAACAATACTTTTGATTGAGCAGTTCTGAACACTCTTTCTGTAGAAAATGCAACTGGACATTTGGAGCGCTAAGAGTTTAGTAGTGGAAAAAGGGATATATTCAAATATAAACTACACAGAAGCATTCTGTTAAACTTCTTTCTGTTCTTTGCATTCAACTAACTGAGTTGAACCTTACTTTTGATGCAGCCGTTCTGAAACACTCTTTCTGTAGAAACTGCAATTGGACATTCTGAGCGCTAAGAGGCCTATATTGGGAAAAAGAATATCTTCAAATAAAAACTACACAGAAGCATTCTGTGAAACTTATTTCTGATATGGGCATTCAACTAATAGAGTAAAACCATACTTTTGATTGAGCCGTTCTGAACACTCTTTCTGTAGAAAATGCAAGTGGACATTCGGAGCGCTAAGAGGGTAATACTAGAAAAAGTAATATCTTCAAATATAAACTACACAGAATCATTCTGTGAAACTTCTTTCTGATCTGTGCATTCAGCTAACAGAATTAAACCATACTTTTCATTGAGCAGTTCTGAACACTCTTTCTGTAGAAAATGCAACTGGACATTTGGAGCGCTAAGAGGGTAGTAGTGGAAAAAGGATTATATTCAAATATAAACTACACAGAAGCATTCTGTGAAACTTCTTTCTGATCTGAGCATTCAGCTAACAGAGTTAAACCATACTTTTGACTGAGCAGTTTTGAAACACTCTGTCTGTAGAAAATCCAACTGGACATTCGGAGCGCTAAGTGGGTAATAGTGGAAAAAGGAATATGTTCAAATATAAACTACACAGAAGCATTGTATGAAACATCTTTCTGTTCTGTACATTCAACTAACAGAGTTGAAACTTACTTTTGATTTAGCCGTTCTGAAACACTCTTTCTGTAGAAACTGCAATTGGACATTCTGAGCCCTAAGAGGCCTATATTGGGAAAAATAATATATTCAAATAAAAACTACACAGAAGCATTGTGTGAAACTTATTTCTCATATGTGCGTTCAGGTAACAGAGTTAAACCATACTTTTGATTGCGCAGTTCTGAACCCTCTTTCTGTAGAAAATGAAATGTACATTCGGAGCGCTAAGAGGGTAATAGTGGAAAAAGCAATATATTCAAATATAAACTACACAGAAGCATTCTGTGAAACTTCTTTCTGTTCTTTGCATTCAACTAACTGAGTTGAACCTTGCTTTTGATTGAGCCGTTCTGGAACACTCTTTCTGTAGAAAATGCAATTGGACATTCTGAGCGCTAAGAGGCCTATATTGGGAAAAAGAATATCTACAAATAAAAACTACACAGAAGCATTCTGTGAAACTTCTTTCTCTTCTGTGCATTCAACTAAAAGTGTTGAACCTTAATTTTGATTGAGCCGTTCTGAAACACTCTTTCTGTAGAAAATGCAAGTGGACTTTCGGAGCGCTAAGATAGTAATAGTGGAAAAAGGAATATCTCCAAATAAAAACTACACAGAAGCATTCTCTGAAACTCCTTTCTGTTCTCTGCATTCAACTAACAGAGCTGAGCCTTACTTTTGAAGGAGCAGTTCTGAAACACTCTTTGTGTAGAAACTGCCAGTGGAAATTCAGAGCGCTAAGAGGGTTATATTCGAAAAAGGAATATCTTCATCTAAATACTACACAGAAGCATTCTGTGAAACTTCTTTCTGTTCTGTGCATTCAACTAAAAGAGTTGAACCTTAGTTTTGATTGAGCCGTTCTTAAACACTCTTTCTGTAGAAAATGAAAGTGGAGATTCGGAGCGCTAAGAGGGTAATAGTGGAAAAAATATTATCTTCAAATATAAACTACACAGAATCATTCTGTGAAAATTCTTTCTGATATATGCATTCAGCTAACAGAGTTAAACCATAGTTTTGATAGAGCAGTTCTGAACACACTTTCTGTAGATAATGCAACTGGACTTTTGGAGCGCTAAGAGGGTAGTAGTGGAAAAAGGAATATATTCAAAAGTAAGCTACACAGAAGCATTCTGTGAAACTTCTTTCTCATCTGAGCATTCAGCTAACAGAGTTAAACCATACTTTTGATTGAGGAGATTTGAAACACTCTGTCTGTACAAAATGCAACTGGATATTCGGAGCGCTAAGTGGGTAATAATGGAAAAAGTAATATGTGCAAATATAAACTTCACAAAAGCATTGTATGAAACTTCTTTCTGTTCTGTGCATTCAACTAACAGAGTTGAACATTACTTTTGATTGAGCCGTTCTGAAACACTCTTTCTGTAGAAACTGCAATTGGACATTCTGAGCGATAAGAGGCCTATATTGGGAAAAATAATATCTTCAAATAAAAACTACACAGCAGCATTTTGTGAAAGTTATTTCTGATATGTGCATTCAGCTAACAGAACTAAACCATACTTTTGATTGCGCAGTTCTGAACACTCTTTCTGTAGAAAATGCAAGTGGACATTCGGAGCGCTAATAGGGTAATATTGGAAAAAGGAATATATTCAATTATAAACTACACAGAAGCATTCTGTGAAACTTCTTTCAGTTCTGTGCATTCAACTAACTGAGTTGAACCTTACTTTTGATGGAGCCGTTGTGAAACACTCTTTCTGTAGAAACTGCAATTGGACATTCTGACCGCTAAAAGGCCTATATTGGGAAAAAGAATATCTACAAATAAAAACTACACAGAAGCATTCTGTGAAACTTCTTTCGGATCTGTGCATTGAACTAACAGAGTAATACCATACTTTTGATTGAGCCGTTCTGAACACTCTTTCTGTAGAAAATGTAAGTGGACATTAAGAGCGCTAAGAGGGTAATAGTTGAAAAAGGAATATATTCAAATATAAACTACACAGAAGCATTGTGTGAAACTTCTTTCTGTTCTGTGCATTCAACTAACAGAGTTGAAACTTACTTTTTATTGAGCCGTTCTGAAACACTCTTTCTGTAGAAACTGCAATTGGACTTTCTAAGCGCTAAGAGGCCTACATTGTTAAAAAGAATATCTTCAAATAAAAACTACACAGAAGCATTCTGTGAAACTTATTTCTGATCAGTGCATTCAGTTAACAGAGCTAAAACATACTTTTGATTGAGCAGTTATGAAACACTCGTACTGTAGAAAATGCAAGTGCACATTCTGAGCGCTAAGATTGTAATAGAGGAAAAAGTAATATCTCCAAATAAAAACTACACAGAAGCATTCTCTGAAACTCCTTTCTGTTCTCTGCATTCAACTAACAGAGTTTAGCCTTACTTTTGAAGCAGCAGTTCTGAAACACTCTTTGTGTACAAACTGCCAGTGGACATTCGGAGCGCTAAGTGGGTAATAGTCAAAAAAGGAATATCTTCAACTAAATACTACACAGAAGCATTCTGTGAAACTTCTTTCTGTTGTGTGCATTCAACTAAAAGAGGTGAACCTTATTTTGATTGAGCCGTTCTGAAACACTCTTTCTATAGAAACTGCAATTGGACATTCTGAGCGCTAAGATGCCTATATTGGTAAAAAGAATATCTTCATATAAACACTACACAGAAGCATTCTGTGAAACTTCTTTCTGATCTGTGCATTCAGCTAACAGAGTTAAACCATACTTTTGATTGAGCAGTTCTGAAACACTCTTTCTGTAGAAAATGCAACTGGACATTTGGAGCGGTAAGGGGGTAATAGTGGAAAAAGTAATATCTTCAAATATCAACTACACAGAATCATTCTGTGAAACTTCTTTCTGATCTGTGCATTCAGCTAACAGAATTAAACAATACTTTTGATTGAGCAGTTCTGAACACTCTTTCTGTAGAAAATGCAACTGGACATTTGGAGCGCTAAGAGTTTAGTAGTGGAAAAAGGGATATATTCAAATATAAACTACACAGAAGCATTCTGTTAAACTTCTTTCTGTTCTTTGCATTCAACTAACTGAGTTGAACCTTACTTTTGATGCAGCCGTTCTGAAACACTCTTTCTGTAGAAACTGCAATTGGACATTCTGAGCGCTAAGAGGCCTATATTGGGAAAAAGAATATCTTCAAATAAAAACTACACAGAAGCATTCTGTGAAACTTATTTCTGATATGGGCATTCAACTAATAGAGTAAAACCATACTTTTGATTGAGCCGTTCTGAACACTCTTTCTGTAGAAAATGCAAGTGGACATTCGGAGCGCTAAGAGGGTAATACTAGAAAAAGTAATATCTTCAAATATAAACTACACAGAATCATTCTGTGAAACTTCTTTCTGATCTGTGCATTCAGCTAACAGAATTAAACCATACTTTTCATTGAGCAGTTCTGAACACTCTTTCTGTAGAAAATGCAACTGGACATTTGGAGCGCTAAGAGGGTAGTAGTGGAAAAAGGATTATATTCAAATATAAACTACACAGAAGCATTCTGTGAAACTTCTTTCTGATCTGAGCATTCAGCTAACAGAGTTAAACCATACTTTTGACTGAGCAGTTTTGAAACACTCTGTCTGTAGAAAATCCAACTGGACATTCGGAGCGCTAAGTGGGTAATAGTGGAAAAAGGAATATGTTCAAATATAAACTACACAGAAGCATTGTATGAAACATCTTTCTGTTCTGTACATTCAACTAACAGAGTTGAAACTTACTTTTGATTTAGCCGTTCTGAAACACTCTTTCTGTAGAAACTGCAATTGGACATTCTGAGCCCTAAGAGGCCTATATTGGGAAAAATAATATATTCAAATAAAAACTACACAGAAGCATTGTGTGAAACTTATTTCTCATATGTGCGTTCAGGTAACAGAGTTAAACCATACTTTTGATTGCGCAGTTCTGAACCCTCTTTCTGTAGAAAATGAAATGTACATTCGGAGCGCTAAGAGGGTAATAGTGGAAAAAGCAATATATTCAAATATAAACTACACAGAAGCATTCTGTGAAACTTCTTTCTGTTCTTTGCATTCAACTAACTGAGTTGAACCTTGCTTTTGATTGAGCCGTTCTGGAACACTCTTTCTGTAGAAAATGCAATTGGACATTCTGAGCGCTAAGAGGCCTATATTGGGAAAAAGAATATCTACAAATAAAAACTACACAGAAGCATTCTGTGAAACTTCTTTCTCTTCTGTGCATTCAACTAAAAGTGTTGAACCTTAATTTTGATTGAGCCGTTCTGAAACACTCTTTCTGTAGAAAATGCAAGTGGACTTTCGGAGCGCTAAGATAGTAATAGTGGAAAAAGGAATATCTCCAAATAAAAACTACACAGAAGCATTCTCTGAAACTCCTTTCTGTTCTCTGCATTCAACTAACAGAGCTGAGCCTTACTTTTGAAGGAGCAGTTCTGAAACACTCTTTGTGTAGAAACTGCCAGTGGAAATTCAGAGCGCTAAGAGGGTTATATTCGAAAAAGGAATATCTTCATCTAAATACTACACAGAAGCATTCTGTGAAACTTCTTTCTGTTCTGTGCATTCAACTAAAAGAGTTGAACCTTAGTTTTGATTGAGCCGTTCTTAAACACTCTTTCTGTAGAAAATGAAAGTGGAGATTCGGAGCGCTAAGAGGGTTATAGTGGAAAAAATATTATCTTCAAATATAAACTACACAGAATCATTCTGTGAAAATTCTTTCTGATATATGCATTCAGCTAACAGAGTTAAACCATAGTTTTGATAGAGCAGTTCTGAACACACTTTCTGTAGATAATGCAACTGGACTTTTGGAGCGCTAAGAGGGTAGTAGTGGAAAAAGGAATATATTCAAATGTAAGCTACACAGAAGCATTCTGTGAAACTTCTTTCTCATCTGAGCATTCAGCTAACAGAGTTAAACCATACTTTTGATTGAGGAGATTTGAAACACTCTGTCTGTACAAAATGCAACTGGATATTCGGAGCGCTAAGTGGGTAATAATGGAAAAAGTAATATGTGCAAATATAAACTTCACAAAAGCATTGTATGAAATTTCTTTCTGTTCTGTGCATTCAACTAACAGAGTTGAACATTACTTTTGATTGAGCCGTTCTGAAACACTCTTTCTGTAGAAACTGCAATTGGACATTCTGAGCGATAAGAGGCCTATATTGGGAAAAATAATATCTTCAAATAAAAACTACACAGCAGCATTTTGTGAAAGTTATTTCTGATATGTGCATTCCGCTAACAGAACTAAACCATACTTTTGATTGCGCAGTTCTGAACACTCTTTCTGTAGAAAATGCAAGTGGACATTCGGAGCGCTAATAGGGTAATATTGGAAAAAGGAATATATTCAATTATAAACTACACAGAAGCATTCTGTGAAACTTCTTTCAGTTCTGTGCATTCAACTAACTGAGTTGAACCTTACTTTTGATGGAGCCGTTGTGAAACACTCTTTCTGTAGAAACTGCAATTGGACATTCTGACCGCTAAAAGGCCTATATTGGGAAAAAGAATATCTACAAATAAAAACTACACAGAAGCATTCTGTGAAACTTCTTTTGGATCTGTGCATTGAACTAACAGAGTAATACCATACTTTTGATTGAGCCGTTCTGAACACTCTTTCTGTAGAAAATGTAAGTGGACATTAAGAGCGCTAAGAGGGTAATAGTTGAAAAAGGAATATATTCAAATATAAACTACACAGAAGCATTGTGTGAAACTTCTTTCTGTTCTGTGCATTCAACTAACAGAGTTGAAACTTACTTTTTATTGAGCCGTTCTGAAACACTCTTTCTGTAGAAACTGCAATTGGACTTTCTAAGCGCTAAGAGGCCTACATTGTTAAAAAGAATATCTTCAAATAAAAACTACACAGAAGCATTCTGTGAAACTTATTTCTGATCAGTGCATTCAGTTAACAGAGCTAAAACATACTTTTGATTGAGCAGTTATGAAACACTCGTACTGTAGAAAATGCAAGTGCACATTCTGAGCGCTAAGATTGTAATAGAGGAAAAAGTAATATCTCCAAATAAAAACTACACAGAAGCATTCTCTGAAACTCCTTTCTGTTCTCTGCATTCAACTAACAGAGTTTAGCCTTACTTTTGAAGCAGCAGTTCTGAAACACTCTTTGTGTACAAACTGCCAGTGGACATTCGGAGCGCTAAGTGGGTAATAGTCAAAAAAGGAATATCTTCAACTAAATACTACACAGAAGCATTCTGTGAAACTTCTTTCTGTTGTG
Organism: Symphalangus syndactylus; assembly: GCF_028878055.3. Taxonomy (NCBI): domain Eukaryota; kingdom Metazoa; phylum Chordata; class Mammalia; order Primates; family Hylobatidae; genus Symphalangus; species Symphalangus syndactylus. The sequence continues at coordinate 133,038,030 of NC_072435.2, forward strand.
TGCATTCAACTAAAAGAGGTGAACCTTATTTTGATTGAGCCGTTCTGAAACACTCTTTCTATAGAAACTGCAATTGGACATTCTGAGCGCTAAGATGCCTATATTGGTAAAAAGAATATCTTCATATAAACACTACACAGAAGCATTCTGTGAAACTTCTTTCTGATCTGTGCATTCAGCTAACAGAGTTAAACCATACTTTTGATTGAGCAGTTCTGAAACACTCTTTCTGTAGAAAATGCAACTGGACATTTGGAGCGGTAAGGGGGTAATAGTGGAAAAAGTAATATCTTCAAATATCAACTACACAGAATCATTCTGTGAAACTTCTTTCTGATCTGTGCATTCAGCTAACAGAATTAAACAATACTTTTGATTGAGCAGTTCTGAACACTCTTTCTGTAGAAAATGCAACTGGACATTTGGAGCGCTAAGAGTTTAGTAGTGGAAAAAGGGATATATTCAAATATAAACTACACAGAAGCATTCTGTTAAACTTCTTTCTGTTCTTTGCATTCAACTAACTGAGTTGAACCTTACTTTTGATGCAGCCGTTCTGAAACACTCTTTCTGTAGAAACTGCAATTGGACATTCTGAGCGCTAAGAGGCCTATATTGGGAAAAAGAATATCTTCAAATAAAAACTACACAGAAGCATTCTGTGAAACTTATTTCTGATATGGGCATTCAACTAATAGAGTAAAACCATACTTTTGATTGAGCCGTTCTGAACACTCTTTCTGTAGAAAATGCAAGTGGACATTCGGAGCGCTAAGAGGGTAATACTAGAAAAAGTAATATCTTCAAATATAAACTACACAGAATCATTCTGTGAAACTTCTTTCTGATCTGTGCATTCAGCTAACAGAATTAAACCATACTTTTCATTGAGCAGTTCTGAACACTCTTTCTGTAGAAAATGCAACTGGACATTTGGAGCGCTAAGAGGGTAGTAGTGGAAAAAGGATTATATTCAAATATAAACTACACAGAAGCATTCTGTGAAACTTCTTTCTGATCTGAGCATTCAGCTAACAGAGTTAAACCATACTTTTGACTGAGCAGTTTTGAAACACTCTGTCTGTAGAAAATCCAACTGGACATTCGGAGCGCTAAGTGGGTAATAGTGGAAAAAGGAATATGTTCAAATATAAACTACACAGAAGCATTGTATGAAACATCTTTCTGTTCTGTACATTCAACTAACAGAGTTGAAACTTACTTTTGATTTAGCCGTTCTGAAACACTCTTTCTGTAGAAACTGCAATTGGACATTCTGAGCCCTAAGAGGCCTATATTGGGAAAAATAATATATTCAAATAAAAACTACACAGAAGCATTGTGTGAAACTTATTTCTCATATGTGCGTTCAGGTAACAGAGTTAAACCATACTTTTGATTGCGCAGTTCTGAACCCTCTTTCTGTAGAAAATGAAATGTACATTCGGAGCGCTAAGAGGGTAATAGTGGAAAAAGCAATATATTCAAATATAAACTACACAGAAGCATTCTGTGAAACTTCTTTCTGTTCTTTGCATTCAACTAACTGAGTTGAACCTTGCTTTTGATTGAGCCGTTCTGGAACACTCTTTCTGTAGAAAATGCAATTGGACATTCTGAGCGCTAAGAGGCCTATATTGGGAAAAAGAATATCTACAAATAAAAACTACACAGAAGCATTCTGTGAAACTTCTTTCTCTTCTGTGCATTCAACTAAAAGTGTTGAACCTTAATTTTGATTGAGCCGTTCTGAAACACTCTTTCTGTAGAAAATGCAAGTGGACTTTCGGAGCGCTAAGATAGTAATAGTGGAAAAAGGAATATCTCCAAATAAAAACTACACAGAAGCATTCTCTGAAACTCCTTTCTGTTCTCTGCATTCAACTAACAGAGCTGAGCCTTACTTTTGAAGGAGCAGTTCTGAAACACTCTTTGTGTAGAAACTGCCAGTGGAAATTCAGAGCGCTAAGAGGGTTATATTCGAAAAAGGAATATCTTCATCTAAATACTACACAGAAGCATTCTGTGAAACTTCTTTCTGTTCTGTGCATTCAACTAAAAGAGTTGAACCTTAGTTTTGATTGAGCCGTTCTTAAACACTCTTTCTGTAGAAAATGAAAGTGGAGATTCGGAGCGCTAAGAGGGTAATAGTGGAAAAAATATTATCTTCAAATATAAACTACACAGAATCATTCTGTGAAAATTCTTTCTGATATATGCATTCAGCTAACAGAGTTAAACCATAGTTTTGATAGAGCAGTTCTGAACACACTTTCTGTAGATAATGCAACTGGACTTTTGGAGCGCTAAGAGGGTAGTAGTGGAAAAAGGAATATATTCAAAAGTAAGCTACACAGAAGCATTCTGTGAAACTTCTTTCTCATCTGAGCATTCAGCTAACAGAGTTAAACCATACTTTTGATTGAGGAGATTTGAAACACTCTGTCTGTACAAAATGCAACTGGATATTCGGAGCGCTAAGTGGGTAATAATGGAAAAAGTAATATGTGCAAATATAAACTTCACAAAAGCATTGTATGAAACTTCTTTCTGTTCTGTGCATTCAACTAACAGAGTTGAACATTACTTTTGATTGAGCCGTTCTGAAACACTCTTTCTGTAGAAACTGCAATTGGACATTCTGAGCGATAAGAGGCCTATATTGGGAAAAATAATATCTTCAAATAAAAACTACACAGCAGCATTTTGTGAAAGTTATTTCTGATATGTGCATTCAGCTAACAGAACTAAACCATACTTTTGATTGCGCAGTTCTGAACACTCTTTCTGTAGAAAATGCAAGTGGACATTCGGAGCGCTAATAGGGTAATATTGGAAAAAGGAATATATTCAATTATAAACTACACAGAAGCATTCTGTGAAACTTCTTTCAGTTCTGTGCATTCAACTAACTGAGTTGAACCTTACTTTTGATGGAGCCGTTGTGAAACACTCTTTCTGTAGAAACTGCAATTGGACATTCTGACCGCTAAAAGGCCTATATTGGGAAAAAGAATATCTACAAATAAAAACTACACAGAAGCATTCTGTGAAACTTCTTTCGGATCTGTGCATTGAACTAACAGAGTAATACCATACTTTTGATTGAGCCGTTCTGAACACTCTTTCTGTAGAAAATGTAAGTGGACATTAAGAGCGCTAAGAGGGTAATAGTTGAAAAAGGAATATATTCAAATATAAACTACACAGAAGCATTGTGTGAAACTTCTTTCTGTTCTGTGCATTCAACTAACAGAGTTGAAACTTACTTTTTATTGAGCCGTTCTGAAACACTCTTTCTGTAGAAACTGCAATTGGACTTTCTAAGCGCTAAGAGGCCTACATTGTTAAAAAGAATATCTTCAAATAAAAACTACACAGAAGCATTCTGTGAAACTTATTTCTGATCAGTGCATTCAGTTAACAGAGCTAAAACATACTTTTGATTGAGCAGTTATGAAACACTCGTACTGTAGAAAATGCAAGTGCACATTCTGAGCGCTAAGATTGTAATAGAGGAAAAAGTAATATCTCCAAATAAAAACTACACAGAAGCATTCTCTGAAACTCCTTTCTGTTCTCTGCATTCAACTAACAGAGTTTAGCCTTACTTTTGAAGCAGCAGTTCTGAAACACTCTTTGTGTACAAACTGCCAGTGGACATTCGGAGCGCTAAGTGGGTAATAGTCAAAAAAGGAATATCTTCAACTAAATACTACACAGAAGCATTCTGTGAAACTTCTTTCTGTTGTGTGCATTCAACTAAAAGAGGTGAACCTTATTTTGATTGAGCCGTTCTGAAACACTCTTTCTATAGAAACTGCAATTGGACATTCTGAGCGCTAAGATGCCTATATTGGTAAAAAGAATATCTTCATATAAACACTACACAGAAGCATTCTGTGAAACTTCTTTCTGATCTGTGCATTCAGCTAACAGAGTTAAACCATACTTTTGATTGAGCAGTTCTGAAACACTCTTTCTGTAGAAAATGCAACTGGACATTTGGAGCGGTAAGGGGGTAATAGTGGAAAAAGTAATATCTTCAAATATCAACTACACAGAATCATTCTGTGAAACTTCTTTCTGATCTGTGCATTCAGCTAACAGAATTAAACAATACTTTTGATTGAGCAGTTCTGAACACTCTTTCTGTAGAAAATGCAACTGGACATTTGGAGCGCTAAGAGTTTAGTAGTGGAAAAAGGGATATATTCAAATATAAACTACACAGAAGCATTCTGTTAAACTTCTTTCTGTTCTTTGCATTCAACTAACTGAGTTGAACCTTACTTTTGATGCAGCCGTTCTGAAACACTCTTTCTGTAGAAACTGCAATTGGACATTCTGAGCGCTAAGAGGCCTATATTGGGAAAAAGAATATCTTCAAATAAAAACTACACAGAAGCATTCTGTGAAACTTATTTCTGATATGGGCATTCAACTAATAGAGTAAAACCATACTTTTGATTGAGCCGTTCTGAACACTCTTTCTGTAGAAAATGCAAGTGGACATTCGGAGCGCTAAGAGGGTAATACTAGAAAAAGTAATATCTTCAAATATAAACTACACAGAATCATTCTGTGAAACTTCTTTCTGATCTGTGCATTCAGCTAACAGAATTAAACCATACTTTTCATTGAGCAGTTCTGAACACTCTTTCTGTAGAAAATGCAACTGGACATTTGGAGCGCTAAGAGGGTAGTAGTGGAAAAAGGATTATATTCAAATATAAACTACACAGAAGCATTCTGTGAAACTTCTTTCTGATCTGAGCATTCAGCTAACAGAGTTAAACCATACTTTTGACTGAGCAGTTTTGAAACACTCTGTCTGTAGAAAATCCAACTGGACATTCGGAGCGCTAAGTGGGTAATAGTGGAAAAAGGAATATGTTCAAATATAAACTACACAGAAGCATTGTATGAAACATCTTTCTGTTCTGTACATTCAACTAACAGAGTTGAAACTTACTTTTGATTTAGCCGTTCTGAAACACTCTTTCTGTAGAAACTGCAATTGGACATTCTGAGCCCTAAGAGGCCTATATTGGGAAAAATAATATATTCAAATAAAAACTACACAGAAGCATTGTGTGAAACTTATTTCTCATATGTGCGTTCAGGTAACAGAGTTAAACCATACTTTTGATTGCGCAGTTCTGAACCCTCTTTCTGTAGAAAATGAAATGTACATTCGGAGCGCTAAGAGGGTAATAGTGGAAAAAGCAATATATTCAAATATAAACTACACAGAAGCATTCTGTGAAACTTCTTTCTGTTCTTTGCATTCAACTAACTGAGTTGAACCTTGCTTTTGATTGAGCCGTTCTGGAACACTCTTTCTGTAGAAAATGCAATTGGACATTCTGAGCGCTAAGAGGCCTATATTGGGAAAAAGAATATCTACAAATAAAAACTACACAGAAGCATTCTGTGAAACTTCTTTCTCTTCTGTGCATTCAACTAAAAGTGTTGAACCTTAATTTTGATTGAGCCGTTCTGAAACACTCTTTCTGTAGAAAATGCAAGTGGACTTTCGGAGCGCTAAGATAGTAATAGTGGAAAAAGGAATATCTCCAAATAAAAACTACACAGAAGCATTCTCTGAAACTCCTTTCTGTTCTCTGCATTCAACTAACAGAGCTGAGCCTTACTTTTGAAGGAGCAGTTCTGAAACACTCTTTGTGTAGAAACTGCCAGTGGAAATTCAGAGCGCTAAGAGGGTTATATTCGAAAAAGGAATATCTTCATCTAAATACTACACAGAAGCATTCTGTGAAACTTCTTTCTGTTCTGTGCATTCAACTAAAAGAGTTGAACCTTAGTTTTGATTGAGCCGTTCTTAAACACTCTTTCTGTAGAAAATGAAAGTGGAGATTCGGAGCGCTAAGAGGGTAATAGTGGAAAAAATATTATCTTCAAATATAAACTACACAGAATCATTCTGTGAAAATTCTTTCTGATATATGCATTCAGCTAACAGAGTTAAACCATAGTTTTGATAGAGCAGTTCTGAACACACTTTCTGTAGATAATGCAACTGGACTTTTGGAGCGCTAAGAGGGTAGTAGTGGAAAAAGGAATATATTCAAAAGTAAGCTACACAGAAGCATTCTGTGAAACTTCTTTCTCATCTGAGCATTCAGCTAACAGAGTTAAACCATACTTTTGATTGAGGAGATTTGAAACACTCTGTCTGTACAAAATGCAACTGGATATTCGGAGCGCTAAGTGGGTAATAATGGAAAAAGTAATATGTGCAAATATAAACTTCACAAAAGCATTGTATGAAACTTCTTTCTGTTCTGTGCATTCAACTAACAGAGTTGAACATTACTTTTGATTGAGCCGTTCTGAAACACTCTTTCTGTAGAAACTGCAATTGGACATTCTGAGCGATAAGAGGCCTATATTGGGAAAAATAATATCTTCAAATAAAAACTACACAGCAGCATTTTGTGAAAGTTATTTCTGATATGTGCATTCAGCTAACAGAACTAAACCATACTTTTGATTGCGCAGTTCTGAACACTCTTTCTGTAGAAAATGCAAGTGGACATTCGGAGCGCTAATAGGGTAATATTGGAAAAAGGAATATATTCAATTATAAACTACACAGAAGCATTCTGTGAAACTTCTTTCAGTTCTGTGCATTCAACTAACTGAGTTGAACCTTACTTTTGATGGAGCCGTTGTGAAACACTCTTTCTGTAGAAACTGCAATTGGACATTCTGACCGCTAAAAGGCCTATATTGGGAAAAAGAATATCTACAAATAAAAACTACACAGAAGCATTCTGTGAAACTTCTTTCGGATCTGTGCATTGAACTAACAGAGTAATACCATACTTTTGATTGAGCCGTTCTGAACACTCTTTCTGTAGAAAATGTAAGTGGACATTAAGAGCGCTAAGAGGGTAATAGTTGAAAAAGGAATATATTCAAATATAAACTACACAGAAGCATTGTGTGAAACTTCTTTCTGTTCTGTGCATTCAACTAACAGAGTTGAAACTTACTTTTTATTGAGCCGTTCTGAAACACTCTTTCTGTAGAAACTGCAATTGGACTTTCTAAGCGCTAAGAGGCCTACATTGTTAAAAAGAATATCTTCAAATAAAAACTACACAGAAGCATTCTGTGAAACTTATTTCTGATCAGTGCATTCAGTTAACAGAGCTAAAACATACTTTTGATTGAGCAGTTATGAAACACTCGTACTGTAGAAAATGCAAGTGCACATTCTGAGCGCTAAGATTGTAATAGAGGAAAAAGTAATATCTCCAAATAAAAACTACACAGAAGCATTCTCTGAAACTCCTTTCTGTTCTCTGCATTCAACTAACAGAGTTTAGCCTTACTTTTGAAGCAGCAGTTCTGAAACACTCTTTGTGTACAAACTGCCAGTGGACATTCGGAGCGCTAAGTGGGTAATAGTCAAAAAAGGAATATCTTCAACTAAATACTACACAGAAGCATTCTGTGAAACTTCTTTCTGTTGTGTGCATTCAACTAAAAGAGGTGAACCTTATTTTGATTGAGCCGTTCTGAAACACTCTTTCTATAGAAACTGCAATTGGACATTCTGAGCGCTAAGATGCCTATATTGGTAAAAAGAATATCTTCATATAAACACTACACAGAAGCATTCTGTGAAACTTCTTTCTGATCTGTGCATTCAGCTAACAGAGTTAAACCATACTTTTGATTGAGCAGTTCTGAAACACTCTTTCTGTAGAAAATGCAACCGGACATTTGGAGCGGTAAGGGGGTAATAGTGGAAAAAGTAATATCTTCAAATATCAACTACACAGAATCATTCTGTGAAACTTCTTTCTGATCTGTGCATTCAGCTAACAGAATTAAACAATACTTTTGATTGAGCAGTTCTGAACACTCTTTCTGTAGAAAATGCAACTGGACATTTGGAGCGCTAAGAGTTTAGTAGTGGAAAAAGGGATATATTCAAATATAAACTACACAGAAGCATTCTGTTAAACTTCTTTCTGTTCTTTGCATTCAACTAACTGAGTTGAACCTTACTTTTGATGCAGCCGTTCTGAAACACTCTTTCTGTAGAAACTGCAATTGGACATTCTGAGCGCTAAGAGGCCTATATTGGGAAAAAGAATATCTTCAAATAAAAACTACACAGAAGCATTCTGTGAAACTTATTTCTGATATGGGCATTCAACTAATAGAGTAAAACCATACTTTTGATTGAGCCGTTCTGAACACTCTTTCTGTAGAAAATGCAAGTGGACATTCGGAGCGCTAAGAGGGTAATACTAGAAAAAGTAATATCTTCAAATATAAACTACACAGAATCATTCTGTGAAACTTCTTTCTGATCTGTGCATTCAGCTAACAGAATTAAACCATACTTTTCATTGAGCAGTTCTGAACACTCTTTCTGTAGAAAATGCAACTGGACATTTGGAGCGCTAAGAGGGTAGTAGTGGAAAAAGGATTATATTCAAATATAAACTACACAGAAGCATTCTGTGAAACTTCTTTCTGATCTGAGCATTCAGCTAACAGAGTTAAACCATACTTTTGACTGAGCAGTTTTGAAACACTCTGTCTGTAGAAAATCCAACTGGACATTCGGAGCGCTAAGTGGGTAATAGTGGAAAAAGGAATATGTTCAAATATAAACTACACAGAAGCATTGTATGAAACATCTTTCTGTTCTGTACATTCAACTAACAGAGTTGAAACTTACTTTTGATTTAGCCGTTCTGAAACACTCTTTCTGTAGAAACTGCAATTGGACATTCTGAGCCCTAAGAGGCCTATATTGGGAAAAATAATATATTCAAATAAAAACTACACAGAAGCATTGTGTGAAACTTATTTCTCATATGTGCGTTCAGGTAACAGAGTTAAACCATACTTTTGATTGCGCAGTTCTGAACCCTCTTTCTGTAGAAAATGAAATGTACATTCGGAGCGCTAAGAGGGTAATAGTGGAAAAAGCAATATATTCAAATATAAACTACACAGAAGCATTCTGTGAAACTTCTTTCTGTTCTTTGCATTCAACTAACTGAGTTGAACCTTGCTTTTGATTGAGCCGTTCTGGAACACTCTTTCTGTAGAAAATGCAATTGGACATTCTGAGCGCTAAGAGGCCTATATTGGGAAAAAGAATATCTACAAATAAAAACTACACAGAAGCATTCTGTGAAACTTCTTTCTCTTCTGTGCATTCAACTAAAAGTGTTGAACCTTAATTTTGATTGAGCCGTTCTGAAACACTCTTTCTGTAGAAAATGCAAGTGGACTTTCGGAGCGCTAAGATAGTAATAGTGGAAAAAGGAATATCTCCAAATAAAAACTACACAGAAGCATTCTCTGAAACTCCTTTCTGTTCTCTGCATTCAACTAACAGAGCTGAGCCTTACTTTTGAAGGAGCAGTTCTGAAACACTCTTTGTGTAGAAACTGCCAGTGGAAATTCAGAGCGCTAAGAGGGTTATATTCGAAAAAGGAATATCTTCATCTAAATACTACACAGAAGCATTCTGTGAAACTTCTTTCTGTTCTGTGCATTCAACTAAAAGAGTTGAACCTTAGTTTTGATTGAGCCGTTCTTAAACACTCTTTCTGTAGAAAATGAAAGTGGAGATTCGGAGCGCTAAGAGGGTAATAGTGGAAAAAATATTATCTTCAAATATAAACTACACAGAATCATTCTGTGAAAATTCTTTCTGATATATGCATTCAGCTAACAGAGTTAAACCATAGTTTTGATAGAGCAGTTCTGAACACACTTTCTGTAGATAATGCAACTGGACTTTTGGAGCGCTAAGAGGGTAGTAGTGGAAAAAGGAATATATTCAAAAGTAAGCTACACAGAAGCATTCTGTGAAACTTCTTTCTCATCTGAGCATTCAGCTAACAGAGTTAAACCATACTTTTGATTGAGGAGATTTGAAACACTCTGTCTGTACAAAATGCAACTGGATATTCGGAGCGCTAAGTGGGTAATAATGGAAAAAGTAATATGTGCAAATATAAACTTCACAAAAGCATTGTATGAAACTTCTTTCTGTTCTGTGCATTCAACTAACAGAGTTGAACATTACTTTTGATTGAGCCGTTCTGAAACACTCTTTCTGTAGAAACTGCAATTGGACATTCTGAGCGATAAGAGGCCTATATTGGGAAAAATAATATCTTCAAATAAAAACTACACAGCAGCATTTTGTGAAAGTTATTTCTGATATGTGCATTCAGCTAACAGAACTAAACCATACTTTTGATTGCGCAGTTCTGAACACTCTTTCTGTAGAAAATGCAAGTGGACATTCGGAGCGCTAATAGGGTAATATTGGAAAAAGGAATATATTCAATTATAAACTACACAGAAGCATTCTGTGAAACTTCTTTCAGTTCTGTGCATTCAACTAACTGAGTTGAACCTTACTTTTGATGGAGCCGTTGTGAAACACTCTTTCTGTAGAAACTGCAATTGGACATTCTGACCGCTAAAAGGCCTATATTGGGAAAAAGAATATCTACAAATAAAAACTACACAGAAGCATTCTGTGAAACTTCTTTCGGATCTGTGCATTGAACTAACAGAGTAATACCATACTTTTGATTGAGCCGTTCTGAACACTCTTTCTGTAGAAAATGTAAGTGGACATTAAGAGCGCTAAGAGGGTAATAGTTGAAAAAGGAATATATTCAAATATAAACTACACAGAAGCATTGTGTGAAACTTCTTTCTGTTCTGTGCATTCAACTAACAGAGTTGAAACTTACTTTTTATTGAGCCGTTCTGAAACACTCTTTCTGTAGAAACTGCAATTGGACTTTCTAAGCGCTAAGAGGCCTACATTGTTAAAAAGAATATCTTCAAATAAAAACTACACAGAAGCATTCTGTGAAACTTATTTCTGATCAGTGCATTCAGTTAACAGAGCTAAAACATACTTTTGATTGAGCAGTTATGAAACACTCGTACTGTAGAAAATGCAAGTGCACATTCTGAGCGCTAAGATTGTAATAGAGGAAAAAGTAATATCTCCAAATAAAAACTACACAGAAGCATTCTCTGAAACTCCTTTCTGTTCTCTGCATTCAACTAACAGAGTTTAGCCTTACTTTTGAAGCAGCAGTTCTGAAACACTCTTTGTGTACAAACTGCCAGTGGACATTCGGAGCGCTAAGTGGGTAATAGTCAAAAAAGGAATATCTTCAACTAAATACTACACAGAAGCATTCTGTGAAACTTCTTTCTGTTGTGTGCATTCAACTAAAAGAGGTGAACCTTATTTTGATTGAGCCGTTCTGAAACACTCTTTCTATAGAAACTGCAATTGGACATTCTGAGCGCTAAGATGCCTATATTGGTAAAAAGAATATCTTCATATAAACACTACACAGAAGCATTCTGTGAAACTTCTTTCTGATCTGTGCATTCAGCTAACAGAGTTAAACCATACTTTTGATTGAGCAGTTCTGAAACACTCTTTCTGTAGAAAATGCAACTGGACATTTGGAGCGGTAAGGGGGTAATAGTGGAAAAAGTAATATCTTCAAATATCAACTACACAGAATCATTCTGTGAAACTTCTTTCTGATCTGTGCATTCAGCTAACAGAATTAAACAATACTTTTGATTGAGCAGTTCTGAACACTCTTTCTGTAGAAAATGCAACTGGACATTTGGAGCGCTAAGAGTTTAGTAGTGGAAAAAGGGATATATTCAAATATAAACTACACAGAAGCATTCTGTTAAACTTCTTTCTGTTCTTTGCATTCAACTAACTGAGTTGAACCTTACTTTTGATGCAGCCGTTCTGAAACACTCTTTCTGTAGAAACTGCAATTGGACATTCTGAGCGCTAAGAGGCCTATATTGGGAAAAAGAATATCTTCAAATAAAAACTACACAGAAGCATTCTGTGAAACTTATTTCTGATATGGGCATTCAACTAATAGAGTAAAACCATACTTTTGATTGAGCCGTTCTGAACACTCTTTCTGTAGAAAATGCAAGTGGACATTCGGAGCGCTAAGAGGGTAATACTAGAAAAAGTAATATCTTCAAATATAAACTACACAGAATCATTCTGTGAAACTTCTTTCTGATCTGTGCATTCAGCTAACAGAATTAAACCATACTTTTCATTGAGCAGTTCTGAACACTCTTTCTGTAGAAAATGCAACTGGACATTTGGAGCGCTAAGAGGGTAGTAGTGGAAAAAGGATTATATTCAAATATAAACTACACAGAAGCATTCTGTGAAACTTCTTTCTGATCTGAGCATTCAGCTAACAGAGTTAAACCATACTTTTGACTGAGCAGTTTTGAAACACTCTGTCTGTAGAAAATCCAACTGGACATTCGGAGCGCTAAGTGGGTAATAGTGGAAAAAGGAATATGTTCAAATATAAACTACACAGAAGCATTGTATGAAACATCTTTCTGTTCTGTACATTCAACTAACAGAGTTGAAACTTACTTTTGATTTAGCCGTTCTGAAACACTCTTTCTGTAGAAACTGCAATTGGACATTCTGAGCCCTAAGAGGCCTATATTGGGAAAAATAATATATTCAAATAAAAACTACACAGAAGCATTGTGTGAAACTTATTTCTCATATGTGCGTTCAGGTAACAGAGTTAAACCATACTTTTGATTGCGCAGTTCTGAACCCTCTTTCTGTAGAAAATGAAATGTACATTCGGAGCGCTAAGAGGGTAATAGTGGAAAAAGCAATATATTCAAATATAAACTACACAGAAGCATTCTGTGAAACTTCTTTCTGTTCTTTGCATTCAACTAACTGAGTTGAACCTTGCTTTTGATTGAGCCGTTCTGGAACACTCTTTCTGTAGAAAATGCAATTGGACATTCTGAGCGCTAAGAGGCCTATATTGGGAAAAAGAATATCTACAAATAAAAACTACACAGAAGCATTCTGTGAAACTTCTTTCTCTTCTGTGCATTCAACTAAAAGTGTTGAACCTTAATTTTGATTGAGCCGTTCTGAAACACTCTTTCTGTAGAAAATGCAAGTGGACTTTCGGAGCGCTAAGATAGTAATAGTGGAAAAAGGAATATCTCCAAATAAAAACTACACAGAAGCATTCTCTGAAACTCCTTTCTGTTCTCTGCATTCAACTAACAGAGCTGAGCCTTACTTTTGAAGGAGCAGTTCTGAAACACTCTTTGTGTAGAAACTGCCAGTGGAAATTCAGAGCGCTAAGAGGGTTATATTCGAAAAAGGAATATCTTCATCTAAATACTACACAGAAGCATTCTGTGAAACTTCTTTCTGTTCTGTGCATTCAACTAAAAGAGTTGAACCTTAGTTTTGATTGAGCCGTTCTTAAACACTCTTTCTGTAGAAAATGAAAGTGGAGATTCGGAGCGCTAAGAGGGTAATAGTGGAAAAAATATTATCTTCAAATATAAACTACACAGAATCATTCTGTGAAAATTCTTTCTGATATATGCATTCAGCTAACAGAGTTAAACCATAGTTTTGATAGAGCAGTTCTGAACACACTTTCTGTAGATAATGCAACTGGACTTTTGGAGCGCTAAGAGGGTAGTAGTGGAAAAAGGAATATATTCAAAAGTAAGCTACACAGAAGCATTCTGTGAAACTTCTTTCTCATCTGAGCATTCAGCTAACAGAGTTAAACCATACTTTTGATTGAGGAGATTTGAAACACTCTGTCTGTACAAAATGCAACTGGATATTCGGAGCGCTAAGTGGGTAATAATGGAAAAAGTAATATGTGCAAATATAAACTTCACAAAAGCATTGTATGAAACTTCTTTCTGTTCTGTGCATTCAACTAACAGAGTTGAACATTACTTTTGATTGAGCCGTTCTGAAACACTCTTTCTGTAGAAACTGCAATTGGACATTCTGAGCGATAAGAGGCCTATATTGGGAAAAATAATATCTTCAAATAAAAACTACACAGCAGCATTTTGTGAAAGTTATTTCTGATATGTGCATTCAGCTAACAGAACTAAACCATACTTTTGATTGCGCAGTTCTGAACACTCTTTCTGTAGAAAATGCAAGTGGACATTCGGAGCGCTAATAGGGTAATATTGGAAAAAGGAATATATTCAATTATAAACTACACAGAAGCATTCTGTGAAACTTCTTTCAGTTCTGTGCATTCAACTAACTGAGTTGAACCTTACTTTTGATGGAGCCGTTGTGAAACACTCTTTCTGTAGAAACTGCAATTGGACATTCTGACCGCTAAAAGGCCTATATTGGGAAAAAGAATATCTACAAATAAAAACTACACAGAAGCATTCTGTGAAACTTCTTTCGGATCTGTGCATTGAACTAACAGAGTAATACCATACTTTTGATTGAGCCGTTCTGAACACTCTTTCTGTAGAAAATGTAAGTGGACATTAAGAGCGCTAAGAGGGTAATAGTTGAAAAAGGAATATATTCAAATATAAACTACACAGAAGCATTGTGTGAAACTTCTTTCTGTTCTGTGCATTCAACTAACAGAGTTGAAACTTACTTTTTATTGAGCCGTTCTGAAACACTCTTTCTGTAGAAACTGCAATTGGACTTTCTAAGCGCTAAGAGGCCTACATTGTTAAAAAGAATATCTTCAAATAAAAACTACACAGAAGCATTCTGTGAAACTTATTTCTGATCAGTGCATTCAGTTAACAGAGCTAAAACATACTTTTGATTGAGCAGTTATGAAACACTCGTACTGTAGAAAATGCAAGTGCACATTCTGAGCGCTAAGATTGTAATAGAGGAAAAAGTAATATCTCCAAATAAAAACTACACAGAAGCATTCTCTGAAACTCCTTTCTGTTCTCTGCATTCAACTAACAGAGTTTAGCCTTACTTTTGAAGCAGCAGTTCTGAAACACTCTTTGTGTACAAACTGCCAGTGGACATTCGGAGCGCTAAGTGGGTAATAGTCAAAAAAGGAATATCTTCAACTAAATACTACACAGAAGCATTCTGTGAAACTTCTTTCTGTTGTGTGCATTCAACTAAAAGAGGTGAACCTTATTTTGATTGAGCCGTTCTGAAACACTCTTTCTATAGAAACTGCAATTGGACATTCTGAGCGCTAAGATGCCTATATTGGTAAAAAGAATATCTTCATATAAACACTACACAGAAGCATTCTGTGAAACTTCTTTCTGATCTGTGCATTCAGCTAACAGAGTTAAACCATACTTTTGATTGAGCAGTTCTGAAACACTCTTTCTGTAGAAAATGCAACCGGACATTTGGAGCGGTAAGGGGGTAATAGTGGAAAAAGTAATATCTTCAAATATCAACTACACAGAATCATTCTGTGAAACTTCTTTCTGATCTGTGCATTCAGCTAACAGAATTAAACAATACTTTTGATTGAGCAGTTCTGAACACTCTTTCTGTAGAAAATGCAACTGGACATTTGGAGCGCTAAGAGTTTAGTAGTGGAAAAAGGGATATATTCAAATATAAACTACACAGAAGCATTCTGTTAAACTTCTTTCTGTTCTTTGCATTCAACTAACTGAGTTGAACCTTACTTTTGATGCAGCCGTTCTGAAACACTCTTTCTGTAGAAACTGCAATTGGACATTCTGAGCGCTAAGAGGCCTATATTGGGAAAAAGAATATCTTCAAATAAAAACTACACAGAAGCATTCTGTGAAACTTATTTCTGATATGGGCATTCAACTAATAGAGTAAAACCATACTTTTGATTGAGCCGTTCTGAACACTCTTTCTGTAGAAAATGCAAGTGGACATTCGGAGCGCTAAGAGGGTAATACTAGAAAAAGTAATATCTTCAAATATAAACTACACAGAATCATTCTGTGAAACTTCTTTCTGATCTGTGCATTCAGCTAACAGAATTAAACCATACTTTTCATTGAGCAGTTCTGAACACTCTTTCTGTAGAAAATGCAACTGGACATTTGGAGCGCTAAGAGGGTAGTAGTGGAAAAAGGATTATATTCAAATATAAACTACACAGAAGCATTCTGTGAAACTTCTTTCTGATCTGAGCATTCAGCTAACAGAGTTAAACCATACTTTTGACTGAGCAGTTTTGAAACACTCTGTCTGTAGAAAATCCAACTGGACATTCGGAGCGCTAAGTGGGTAATAGTGGAAAAAGGAATATGTTCAAATATAAACTACACAGAAGCATTGTATGAAACATCTTTCTGTTCTGTACATTCAACTAACAGAGTTGAAACTTACTTTTGATTTAGCCGTTCTGAAACACTCTTTCTGTAGAAACTGCAATTGGACATTCTGAGCCCTAAGAGGCCTATATTGGGAAAAATAATATATTCAAATAAAAACTACACAGAAGCATTGTGTGAAACTTATTTCTCATATGTGCGTTCAGGTAACAGAGTTAAACCATACTTTTGATTGCGCAGTTCTGAACCCTCTTTCTGTAGAAAATGAAATGTACATTCGGAGCGCTAAGAGGGTAATAGTGGAAAAAGCAATATATTCAAATATAAACTACACAGAAGCATTCTGTGAAACTTCTTTCTGTTCTTTGCATTCAACTAACTGAGTTGAACCTTGCTTTTGATTGAGCCGTTCTGGAACACTCTTTCTGTAGAAAATGCAATTGGACATTCTGAGCGCTAAGAGGCCTATATTGGGAAAAAGAATATCTACAAATAAAAACTACAGAGAAGCATTCTGCGAAACTTGTTTCTGTTCTGTGCATTCAACTAAAAGTGTTGAACCTTAGTTTTGATTGAGCCGTTCTGAAACACTCTTTCTGTAGAAAATGCAAGTGGACATTTGGAGCGCTAAGATAGTAATAGTGGAAAAAAGAATATCTCCACATAAAAACTACACAGAAGCATTCTCTGAAACTCCTTTCTGTTCTCTGCATTCAACTAACAGAGCTGAGCCTTACTTTTGAAGGAGCAGTTCTGAAACACTCTTTGTGTAGAAACTGCCAGTGGAAATTCAGAGCGCTAAGAGGGTAATAGTCGAAAAAGGAATATCTTCAACTAAATACTACACAGAAGCATTCTGTGAAACTTCTTTCTGTTCTGTGCATTCAACTAAAATAGTTGAACCTAAGTTTTGATTGAGCCGTTCTGAAACACTCTTTCTGTAGAAAATGAAATTGGAGGTTCGGAGCGCTAAGAGGGTAATAGTGGAAAAAGGAATATCTTAAAATATAAACTACACAGAATCATTCTGTGAAACTTCTTTCTGATATGTGCATTCAGCTAACAGAGTTAAACCATAGTTTTGATAGAGCAGTTCTGAACACTCTTTCTGTAGAAAATGCAACTGGACATTTGGAGCGCTAAGAGTTTAGTAGTGGAAAAAGGAATATATTCAAATATAAGCTACACAGAAGCATTCTGTGAAACTTCATTCTGATCTGAGCATTCAGCTAACAGTGTTAAACCATACTTTTGATTGAGGAGATTTGAAACACTCTGTGTGTAGAAAATGCAACTGGACATTCGGAGCGCTAAGTGGGTAATAATGGAAAAAGGAATATGTTCAAATATAAACTACACAGAAACATTGTATGAAACTTCTTTCTGTTCTGTGCATTCAGGTAACAGAGTTGAGCCTTACTTTTGATTGAGCCCTTCTGAAACACTCTTTCTGTAGAAACTGCAATTGGACATAAAGAGCGCTAAGAGACCTATATTGGGAAAAATAATATCTTCAAATAAAAACTGCACAGCAGCATTGTGTGAAACTTATTTCTGATATGTGCATTCAGCTAACACAGCTAAACCATACTTTTGATTGCGCAGTTCTGAACACTCTTTTTGTAGAAAATGTAAGTGGACATTCGGAGCGCTAATACGGTAATAGTGGGAAAAGGAATATATGAAATTATAAACTACACAGAAGCATTCTGTGAACCTTCTCTCAGTTCTGTGCATTCAACTAATTGATTTGAACCTTGCTTTTGATGGAGCCGTTGTGAAACACTCTTTCTGTAGAAACTGCAAACGGACATTCTGACCGCTAAAAGTCCTATATTGGGAAAAAGAATATCTACAAATAAAAACTACACAGAAGCATTCTGTGAAACTTCTTTCGGATCTGTGCATTGAACTAACAGAGTAAAACCATACTTTTGATTTAGCCGTTCTGAACACTCTTTCTGTAGAAAATGTAAGTGGACATTAAGAGCGCTAAGAGGATAATAGTTGAAAAAGGAATATATTCAAATAAAAAGTACACAGAAGCATTCTTTGAAACTTCTTTCTGTTCTGTGCATTCAACTAACAGAGTTGAACCTTACTTTTGATTGAGCCGTTCTGAAACACTCTTTCTGTAGAAATTGCAATTGAACTTTCTAAGCGCTAAGAGGCCAACATTGTTAAAAAGCATATATTCAAATGAAAACTACACAGAAGCATTCTGTGAAACTTATTCCTGATCAGTGCATTCAGTTAACAGAGCTAAACCATACTTTTGATTGAGCAGTTATGAAACACTCGTTCTGTAGAAAATGCAAGTGGACATTCGGAGCGCTAAGATTGTAATAGAGGAAAAGGGAATATCTCCAAATAAAAACTACACAGAAGCATTCTCTGAGACTCCTTTCTGTTCTCTGCATTCAACTAACAGAGTTTAGCCTTACTTTTGAAGGAGCAGTTCTGAAACACTCTTTGTGTAGAAACTGCCAGTGGATATTCGGAGCGCTAAGTGGGTAATAGTAAAAAAGGAATATCTTCAACTAAATACTACACAGAATCATTCTGTGAAACTTCTTTCTGATATGTGCATTCAGCTAACAGAGTTAAACCATAGTTTTGATAGAGCAGTTCTGAACACTCTTTCTGTAGAAAATGCAACTGGACATTTTGAGCGCTAAGAGTTTAGTAGTGGAAAAAGGAATATATTCAAATGTAAGCTACACAGAAGCATTCTGTGAAACTTCATTCTGATCTGAGCATTCAGCTAACAGAGTTAAAGCATACTTTTGATTGTGGAGATTTGATACACTCTGTCTGTAGAAAATGCAACTGGACATTCGGAGCGCTAAGTGGGTAATAATGGAAAAAGGAATATGTTCAAATATAAACTACACAGTAGCATTGTATGAAACTTCCTTCTGTTCTGTGCATTCAAGTAACAGAGTTGAGCCTTACTTTTGGTTGAGCCGTTCTGAAACACTCTTTCTGTAGAAACTGCAATTGGACATTCTGAGCGCTAAGAGGCCTATATTGGGAAAAATAATATCTTCAAATAAAAACTACACAGCAGCATTGTGTGAAACTTATTTCTGATATGTGCATTCAGCTAACAGAGCTAAACCATACTTTTGATTGCGCAGTTCTGAACACTCTTTCTGTAGAAAATGCAAGTGGACATTTGAAGCGCTAATACGGTAATAGTGGGAAAAGGAATATATGAAATTATAAACTACACAGAAGCATTCTGTGAAACTTCTTTCAGTTCTGTGCATTCAAATAACTGATTTGAACCTTACTTTTGATGGAGCCGTTGTGAAACACTCTTTCTGTAGAAACTGCAAACGGACATTCTGACCGCTAAAAGTCCTATATTGGGAAAAAGAATATCTACAAATAAAAACTACACAGAAGCATTCTGTGAAACTTCTTTCGGATCTGTGCATTGAACTAACAGAGTAAAACCATACTTTTGATTGAGCCGTTCTGAACACTCTTTCTGTAGAAAATGTAAGTGGACATTCAGAGCGCTAAGAGGGTAATAGTTGAAAAAGGAATATATTCAAATAAAAAGTACACAGAAGCATTCTGTGAAACTTCTTTCTGTTCTGTGCATTCAACTAACAGATTTGAACCTTACATTTGATTGAGCCGTTCTGAAACACTCTTTCTGTAGAAACTGCAGTTGGACTTTCTAAGCGCTAAGAGGCCTACATTGTTAAAAAGAATATCTTCAAATAAAAACTACACAGAAGCATTCTGTGAAACTTATTTCTGATCAGTGCATTCAGTTAACAGAGCTAAACCATACTTTTGATTGAGCAGTTATGAAACACTCGTTCTGTAGAAAATGCAAGTAGACATTCGGAGCGCTAAGATTGTAATAGAGGAAAAGGGAATATCTCCAAATAAAAACTACACAGAAGCATTCTCTGAGACTCCTTTCTGTTCTCTGCATTCAACTAACAGAGTTTAGCCTTACTTTTGAAGGAGCAGTTCTGAAACACTCTTTGTGTAGAAACTACCAGTGGACATTCGGAGCGCTAAGTGGATAATAGTCAAAAAAGGAATATCTTCAACTAAATACTACACAGAAGCATTCTGTGAAACTTCTTTCTGTTCTGTGCATTCAACTAAAAGAGGTGAACCTTATTTTTATTGAGCCGTTCTGAAACACTCTTTCTATAGAAACTGCAATTGGACATTCTGAGCGCTAAGAGGCCTATATTGGTAAAAAGAATATCTTCATATAAACACTACACAGAAGCATTCTGTGAAACTTCTTTCTGATCTCTGCATTCAACTAACAGAGTTAAACCATACTTTTGATTGAGCAGTTCTGAAACACTCTTTCTGTAGAAAATGCAACTGGACATTTGGAGCGGTAAGTGGGTAATAGTGGAAAAAGTAATATCTTCAAATATCAACTACACAGAATCATTCTGTGAAACTTCTTTCTGATCTGTGCATTCAGCTAACAGAATTAAACCATACTTTTGATTGAGCAGCTCTGAACACTCTTTCCGTAGAAAATGCAACTGGACATTTGGAGCGCTAAGAGGGTAGTAGTGGAAAAAGGGATATATTCAAATACAAACTACACAGAAGCATTCTGTGAAACTTCTTTCTGTTCTTTGCATTCAACTAACTGAGTTGAACCTTACTTTTGATGCAGCCGTTCTGAAACACTCTTTCTGTAGAAACTGCAATTGTACATTCTGAGCGCTAAGAGGCCTATATTGGGAAAAAGAATATCTTCAAATAAAAACTACACAGAAGCATTCTGTTGAACTTATTTCTGATATTGGCATTCAGCTAATAGAGTTAAACCACAGTTTGATTGAGCAGTTCTGAACACTCTTTCTGTAGAAAATGCAAGTGGACATTCGGAGCGCTAAGAGGGTAATAGTGGAAAAAGGAATATATTCAAATATAAACTACACAGAAGCATTCTGTGAAACTTCTTTCTGTTCTGTGCATTCAACTAAAAGAGTTGAACCTTATTTTTGATTGAGCAGTTCTGAAACACTCTTTCGGTAGATAATGCAACTGGACATTTGGAGCGCTAAGTGGGTAATAGTGGAAAAAGGAATATCTTCAAATATAAACTACACAGAAGCATTGTATGAAACTTCTTTCTGTTCTGTGCATTCAACTAACACTATTGAACCTTATTTTTGATTGAACAGTTCTGTAACACTCTTTCTGTAGATACTGCAATTGGACATTCAGAGCTCTAAGTGGCCTATATTGGGAAAAAGAATTTCTTCAAATAAAAACTACACAGAAGCATTCTGTGAAACTTCTTTCTGATCTGTTCATACAGCTAACAGAGTTAAACCATTCTTTTGATTGAGCAGTTCTGACCACTCTTTGTGTAGAAAATGCAAGTGGACATTCGGAGCGCTAAGATTGTAATAGTGGAAAATGGAATATCTCCAAATAAAAACTACACAGAAGCATTGTCTGAAACTCCTTTCTGTTCTCTGCATTCAACTAACAGAGCTGAGCCTTACTTTTGAAGTAGCAGTTCTGAAACACTCTTTGTGTAGAAACTGCCAGTGGACATTCGGAGCGCTAAGACGGTAATAGTCGAAAAAGGAATATCTTCAACTAAACACTACACTGAAGCATTCTGTGAAACTTCTTTCTGTTCTGTGCATTCAACTAAAACAGTTGAACCTTAGTTTTGATTGAGCCGTTCTGAAACACTCTTTCTGTAGAAAATGCAAGTGGAGATTCGGAGCGCTAACAGGGTAATAGTGGAAAAAGTAATATCTTCAAATATGAACTACACAGAATCATTCTCTGAAACTTCTTTCTGATCTGTGCATTCAGCTAACAGAGTTAAACCATACTTTTGATTGAGCAGTTCTGAACACTCTTTCTGTAGAAAATGCAACTGGACATTTGGAGCGCTAAGAGGGTAGTAGTGGAAAAAGGAATATATTCAAATATAAACTACACAGAAGCATTCTGTGAAACTTCTTTCTGATCTGAGCATTGAGCTAACAGAGTTAAACCATACTTTTGATTGAGCAGTTTTGAAACACTCTGTCTGTAGAAAATGCAACTGGACATTCGGAGCGCTAAGTGGGTAACAGTGGAAAAAGGAATATATTCAAATATAAACTACACAGAAGCATTGTATGAAACTTCTTTCTGTTCTGTGCATTCAACTAACAGTGTTGAACCTTACTTTTGATTGAGCCGTTCTGAAACACTCGTTCTGTAGAAACTGCAATTGGACATTCTGCACGCTAAGAGGCCTATATTGGGAAAAATAATATCTTCAAATAAAAACTACACAGAAGCATTGTGTGAAACTTATTTCTGATATGTGCATTCAGCTAACAGAATTAAACCATACTTTTGATTGCGCAGTTCTGAACACTCTTTCTGTAGAAAATGCAAGTGAACATTCGGAGCGCTAAGAGGGTAATAGTGAAAAAGGAATATATTCAAATCTAAACTACACAGAAGCATTCTGTGAAACTTCGTTCTGTTCTTTGCATTCAACTAAAAGAGTTGAACTATATTTTTGATTGAGCCTTTCTGAAACACTCTTCCTGTAGAAACATTCAGGCTGTAGATATCACCAGTGTACCTTGCCTTCCTGGTAATAATGACATAATCTTTCTTCCTCCCCTGGCCACTCTCAGCCTTGGAAGTTACTGGCTAGTGGATAGTAGATACTGGATGAGCCATCACACGGTGGCCCTGGCACAGAAAGCCTGGGTGACATGGCTCCACACAGCATAATTCAGACGGGCTGTGGGAAATATCATGTGGGGAAGCAATGTCGTTTCAACAAAGAACTCAGCAGGATAAATACGACCAATCTCATGTCTCACAAATGATCACTTGTGTCTGAATGTCTTCCATTTCTGTTCGTATTCATGCCTTATGGGTTAAGTCTCATCCCCAAGTATGTTTCTAGTGAATATGAAAGACCCTATTGTCACATATTTCTTTCTTTATATGCAACTACCACCATTTCATTAACTTTTGCTTAAAGGAACAATTTTTAAAAGTAATCTGACATGTTACTTTACCATTTTTTGATCAATTTATTTTGTGTCTTCTTTACATATATTTTGAAGGGCCATATCTGAAACAGAACTTTCCTTTTTCATTAAAAAACTAGCATATGTGGGCTATGTGCCTTTATATTCATTTTATTGACTATTTTACAATGAACAGTCTTATATTTTACTTTATACTAATTCCTCCAGATTAATGACAAGTATTTAACCTAACATATTGATCCATCTCACTTAATATTAGTTTAACTTCAATTAATTCCTTCCTTTTTACTCATAATCAACATTTTTCCTGATGAGAAATTAAGAAAGAAGATATGTTTGGCACCTCTGTCCATATCTTTGCCCATTTCTTACTCCTCTAAGAAGGCAAGAGATTCTAATCTGATTACACATTACCAATTAATTGGGCCACATTTACTTGTGGGCCATCTGGCTGAATATTTTTTAATCATGAGCAAACCATGGTGCTCTTCTTCTCTCTTGCCCCTGCCTTAACGCAGTAAGGCATTTTCCTTGGCTTATTTCCTTCTCATTGCAGCAGAGTTGAAATGTGAGACGGGGTGTAGCTTCTCCTAACCCCTGGCACATCATCTGATGGAACTGAAGAGTGAGAAATGACCTCCACGGACCTGGAGCCTCAGCTTCAGGTCTCCACCGAGATGCCACATTGGAGGCAAGCTCAACGCAATGCCTTTATTAGAAACGTTTTTAAAAGGGAACCCGTATTCACGTTTGTCAGGACACTGCTTATCTCTCTAGTTGAACCCGTATAACTTACTTTATAAGATGGTAAGATACAAAGACTCTTAATCTTCCATCTACCAGGACTCTTGACATAAATTGAAAGCTCACTTATAACAGCTCTAGCATCCCAAGTGCCTTTGACTACACTCCAATTTAACTTATTGTTCAGTTTTTATATAAATGTCTTCCTTATATTGTGCTTAATTTTCTTATTAATTTAACATTTTCAGAAGAATACTCATTCTGAGAAGTTCACAAATCAGTTAGGCTTAAGTTTTTAAATAAATGTTTTAAAAATATTAAAGGCACACGTATGAAACAATGATACTAGACTTAATTACGGAGAGCAGCCTCCCCTACAAATTTCAGCCACAACACAAGAGCAGTAAGCAGATCAGTCCCCTCACCTTCATTCCAACATTTCAAGTGACTGGGGAAAGAATAGGGACAAAATAAAATAAATCAAAATAAAGGTTTCTTGTGGAACACTGAAAAATTATTATGTGCTAAAGTGTAAGAATGCTTTATATCCATCCCATCGTTTGTCCTGGGAGGTACTTTCTATTATTGATTTCATTTGACAAATGAGGAAACAGAGGTCTGAATAGGTAGAGAAACAATTGTCAACTTTCTACTTCTTAGTATAACTTTACTACCTCTGAGGCCTGCCTGCATTCCTGCACTGGGGTTTCATGGACATTGCTCGAGACCACTGGCCCTATGTCTGTCATCTTTTATGTTTCATTTATAAACACCCTCAGCTCTTGATCTGTGAGGGTCTTAATAAATAGAGCTGTATTAAATTTTTGCGCTTTAAAAATAATATATGATATTAAGAAATAGTATTTCTGATAACAGCTTAAGCCATAATATGAAGTGTGCTGATACAAGAGGAGTTTGTAGGTCTTACAAAAAAAAAACAAAAAAAAAACTAAGCTTTAATTTAGTACAAGTTTCTGACTTTCCTGCTAAAATTTATCTAGGAGTATATATAAAGAAAAGGCCTTATTGAATAAACTGGTAAATGCATCTCTCAAGTTTTATTTTATATTCAACATAATATGAAGTAAAAATAAAAATAAAATACAACTAAGAAATATAGCATTGGCTACTTTTCGAAACATTTCTCCACAAAATAGGGGGTAAAATATGAAAAAGTTTTGACACAATGTTTTGAGTCTCTATTTATTTATAACCTAAAGGAAATAAGAATTTGATATGCCTCAAGGAAAAAAAATCCAACGAAGAGTTTTTTTGTGGGGGAAAGAAAGCCTACTATCCAGCCTCAGAGATTAGATTTAAAAGCCAAAGAAAACTTTGTTAGATTATAGTGTGACAGAGCAAACCAATCTTTAAATCTACCAAAACACTTCTAGAATGCTAGAACACAGTATGTGTGAGAAAATAACAAGTGTTTTGAGAAACATCATTTTTTAATGTCCTAAACCACTGACTTACAACATATGAAAAGATGTGGCATGACACGAATTTGAGAATATATACTGTAGAACAGCTATTAACAAGCTTTTCTTGGTACTGAAGTGTG
Organism: Symphalangus syndactylus; assembly: GCF_028878055.3. Classification (NCBI taxonomy): domain Eukaryota; kingdom Metazoa; phylum Chordata; class Mammalia; order Primates; family Hylobatidae; genus Symphalangus; species Symphalangus syndactylus. Next base: position 133,063,542 of record NC_072435.2, read on the forward strand.
TTCCACAAAACAGTTTTTACTCTTACATGAAGAAGACAGTGAACCAAAGTAAATTAAACTACCAGAAACAGGTGTTAGCTTGACATTAAGAACCCACAAATCTACATTTGTTTCCATTCCTAAAAATCAGCTTTCAATTAATAATAATATAATCATTAAAAAATATATATTTTTAAAGCGTCTGTTTACTTTCCTTAACTTGTAAATCACTACTGGTGTTTCCAACTCTCTTAGTGAATTTAAATGACAATATCATTCCTTAATTTTTCTATGACCTGAAAACGTCCGATTAGACAATGAGCAAATTGCTCACAATGCTGATAAAAATCAAAGTAAAAGCTTGTATTTAAGAACATCAGTCTCTACTAAAACGAGAAATACCTAAAAATACGAATATATCCGAAATGTCGCAAAGCACATAAACCAGGTTGAAATAAAAATTTGAATGGGCAATTATGTAACATAAAGCCAGATAACCCAACCAGTTCATACATTTTATACTCAATATAGGATATTATAAATTAGATAGTTACTGATGAGATAATAGCTTTTATAGTTAACTCTGTAGTAATTAAGCAGGATGGCAAGGCAGCAAAGAGGTCAAATTAATTTCTGAGTTCTTCCATTTATCTTTAGAAATGATAGGGAAAATTCTAACTCCAAAAGTGTTTTGTGGGAATCTAAAGAACAGTTTTGACAAAGAGGGGGTCTCAAGAAAGCATTTATGATTAAGCAACCTGACATAAACAGTAACTGCAAATTATTAGAACCAGTTGATGTTTATCTAAATGGATAAATCATTCATCTGAATAATTATCAACCCAGACAAACTATAGGCCCTGAAATTGCAATTATGAAAGAGAACCAATCAAATGTTAAGACCAAATTTAAAATTTTAGCAATGGTAGAAACTATGAATCATAAAATGCTACCTTTGACTCAAGAAATGCAACCCTTGGTTAGACAGCATATTAAAAACTAGATGGCTAATGAGGTATTTGTATGGTTTCTTTTTATACTTGTTTTTGTGACATTAAGAATCTCAAAGAATCACAAATTCAAATAAAGCAATAGGCCTCTTCTCTCTGAGTTTAGCTTAGACCTTCCCTTACCTAACACGTCTGAACGTGTTCTTTGTTCTTGAACAAGATTTCGCCATTAAAACTCACACAGAAAGAACTTGTCAAGACTTTACTAAACAAAGTTTAGGATGTTTCTAATTTTCATTAAAAAATAGTGTAGGAATTTTAATGAGATTACAGAATTTCTAAGTCAGTTATTTAAGACCCACCAAATTACAATAATTTATTTCTTTCAGGAAAAAAAAAAAACTAGCCATCAGCCTGCTGTCCGGCTTCATCAGCTCTAGACGCAAACAGGAAACTAAGGCAATATTCCATTGAGAGCTGATGGTGGTTTATACCAAGTAGTGTCAGTGCAAATTACCTCAACAGGCATTCAGTTTAAAAGTAGACTTGCAGGATTTCCTGATGGATTGAATCTGGGAAAACTAGAAATAGCAGGTAAGGATAACTTCATAGAGTTTGGTTTAAATTATCGAAGAATAAAACTGTCATTTATTGAGCTGGCCAAGTTGCGGCAGAACCAGGTTTAGGGAGAAAATCAGAGGGTCAATTTTGCAAATAATAACCTTGAGTTACTTATTAGATTTCAAGAAGTGATATCAACTAGGTGGCTCAATGTACAATTCTAGAGTTCTACAGCACAATGAAGGCTGGGGATTAAACACTTGAAAATCGGCAGTATACGCATAGGAGTTAAAGCATGACACCATCTGAGATAAAAAAGAAAATGCATTTAAATAAAGTAAATAAATGCCAGAATCATCCCTTCTGTGCTGTAACTGAGAAATCAGGAAGATGGTGGTGAACGAAGGAACGCAGGAAGCAGCAGCTGTAACAAGGTGAATGGAACTGACAATACTGTGACCTGGAACCCAGGTGACAAACATGTTTCAAGGAGAAGTCAGTGATTACCTGTGTCAAATTCTGTGAAAAGGACTAAAAGTTGAAGAATATGGAGATCAATGTTGTCCTTGGCAACAACAAATTTTGGACAGTAGAAAAGGAGAAGGCAGATTGGGGTGGAATCTTTAAAAACCAAGATGAAAGGATTTGGGTATAATGGGTGCATGGAGTTTTGCTCTGAGGATCAGAGAACGGAGGCAGTATCTTGAGAGATTTGTAGAATGTGGAAAGGTATTTTAAAATAAGAATAATTGTAGCATGTTTGCATATGAAGAATATTATTAATTAGCAAGAGGAGAATTGATGATGCAGAAGAAAGGGAAAAGTTGGGGGAATGATGTTCCTGCATTAGGTGAGAGGTGACAGTGTCTGGCACACAGGCAGAAGGCTTAGCATTTCCTATGAACACACTGTGGCCTCTTAGGGCACCTTCTCCATGGCACCCACAGTGACAGTTTCTCGTATTAAACCAGACCATAAGGTATGGCTGGTTACAAACTCCTCAGTGGCTTTCCATCTCATTCAAAGTAAAAGCCTGAGGTGTTACGGAGGCCTACAAGGAACTATGTAATTTGGCTCCATTACCCCGCTGTCCCCTTCTGCTCTCACTGTCCTTTTGCTGACTACAGCCCAGTCAGACAGAACTCCTTACCCTCCCTCAAACACACCAGACACCTGCACGCCTCTGTACCTGCAAAGTCTGTGCTCTTAACAACTAGGCTATTCTGCAGGGCTTGCCTTCTCTTTTCATTTGTGCCTTTGCTCACATTTCACCTGCTTAATGAAGTCTTTCCTGACCTTGTAACCCTCCACCCTCCACGTGTACTTCTTCTCCTTAGCACTCACCAATACACGACATATTAAGAGTTTTAAATATTTTCTTTGATAATTGTCTTACCCCTTTAGATTTTAAGAGAACACAAATTTTTACCCGTCGTTCACTGCTATATATCCAGCAGCTAAATTACTATCCATCACATATTACATGTTCAGTAAGTTTGCCAGATAAATGAATAAAATGATATTTTAGGGCTTAACCTCAAATTTTTACTACTTTGCATAAAAATCCTAAAACAACAATGTTTAAACTATATGCAATCATGTACACTAGAGGGTATTGTAGTTTTCAGTGAGATTTCTCGTAAGACTAGAAGGCAAAAATAAATACTGGTAACTAGAGCACTGGTGAAAGTTTACAAAATAAATACATTTCCTACTTTGTAATTGGAAGAAACCAGGCCCTCTCGCAAAGGTTTTTGATATGACACCAAGTACAGATAAATGCTACAGGATAATAATAATATAAAAAAGATTCTTTTTCTACTTAATTGTGCGGAGCCTGATATATTTATGGATCTTTAGGTAAACAATAGTTTTTTTTAAAAAAAACATTTCCAAGGCTCTGGTATCTATTGTAAAGAAAAGCAGTGAATCGCAGGAATTCTGTAAACTATTTGACTAAATTTGGCTGCCAATCTCTACCATGTTTTCCAAACATTTGTTCAGAAAGATTCCTCTTAGTCCCTGTTACTAGTATACACAATAGCTGTTATTTGCTGATTATTATGCAGATATTGTCCTCCTTTGATCTTGATATACAATAATTAATCATACAACAGATGTGAGCTGTGTTGTATTCTTTATTATCCCCATTTTTAACAGAAGGGAACTGGGGCTTAGAAAAATCAGATAACTGGCCTGTGATCACATTTCTGATTTGTGTCTAATCTGGGATTCAAACCAAAAAAGCCGACTCCAGAATTCACAACCTGAACCACTTTGCTCAGCTATTGCCTCGGGCTTCCTGTGTCAGCCACACAACCTCAGGAACCCTACAGTCATCGAGCTGGAGACTCGTATTTGTCCATGGAAAGTGTCTGTGTTTCGAAAGAGCTAATAAAGAATTCACATTAAGGCAAAAGACAATTGAAAAGAAATTGCTGGCTTCAAACACGCAGCCAAGAAGATAACACCCGGATTCCAAAAGATTCTGATGCAATCTAAGCTAACTTGATTGATTATATCTATCAGCTTAATTATCTTTTAATATTTATATATTATTTCTTAAATTCTTAAAACTCAACATGAAATTTTAAAGAGAACAGAAAAGAACTTATTATAAAGTACCACTAAGATAAATGTCTGAAAACCTAATTTCTAATTTCATTTCTTTGTCAGTCTAACTGATTGCATTCCTTAACATAGGTGAGCCTATGTTTTTTCACATATAAAATTGGCAGACTAAATCATATTTCTCTATTCCTTTCTTCTCTGTGGATTCTAATATCCTTAAAATAAAGTTTTCTCTTAAATTTATTCTTGCTAATTTGAAAAATGTTCAACAAACATCTCAATTTTTGCAAAGTCTTATTAGACTTATGTCTATTGTATTATTCTTAAGAAAATGGTTCATTATAAAAAATATTTGGTTCCGTAATTTAGTATTTTGTACAACTAAAGAAGTTAACTTATATAAAATATTAGCAAATAATTAAATAATTTTGAGTATTCATTTGCATTATCCATTCTAAGTTATAAATTGGTGTAAGACTACAGATTTAATGCAGAGACTGGATGCTGACTAATCATTTTGATGTAAGCTTACAAAGAATAATTTCAACACTCTCCAAACTGGAATGATTTATTAGCATGTCATGCTATTTATTGTGTGATATGATAAATATAATATGATTCATCATGACATTCTATAAATATTGCAAAGGATTATTAAAGCGATAAAATCCATTGGCAGAAATATAATGAGACCATGTCACATTTGTACGAAAGCTACATGATAAGAGGCTGTTGTAACCTTAGACGGATTTAAAGTGAGAATTCTTAGAACAACAAAGCAAAAGAAAACAATCCTAAATCGTACCTAGGGTTCAATTAAGAGCAGCTGTTGAGAGCAGGGAATAATACAGAAGTACAGAAAGCTTATCATCTGCACTGCCATGGGATGGACAATTTTTCAATACAGGGACTATTCTTTAAATAGTTAATCTAAAATATTTCAGACAAAATTTGGAATAACCACTGCACTGAATCAACATGTCTAAGTAAAACTACAAATGGCAGCATATATGTGAGTGTATATATATATACACATGCTTATATTTAGTTTAAAAATTGGTATGAATGTGAAAACTCATATCAGGCTGTATTTTTAGGCATTTAAAATTTTACTTTGTCAAATAATTTTTATTTCTTCCATAACATTACAAAAATATAACCCTTTGGAGGAAAGGTTATTATAAGGGAAATTTCATTTTCTAAGTAGAGGCTTTTTAGGTTTCTGATGCTTTTACAGACAGAATTTGCCAAAGATTTTGTTTCTTATAGTTCAAAATATGGTTAACTAGTGGCCAACAATCTTTGGCATCGATTTGGAAGTAAGTATTCAACACAACACGATTGTTATGTCTTTACCAATGATTTTTGAATCATATACACAGTGTTTTAAAAGCCGCTTTGCAGTCATCTTCCTTGAGATTGTAAATTGTTCTCGCACATTATTTAAAATATCCTGAGAATAAGCACTAATTACTACTTTACAATTGAGCAAAGAAAAACATATTCTATAATTCTAGGATAAGCAACCACAATGATTGTTGAAAGCACTTTTTTGTGAGGAAATCAAGTTAACTCTGACAACAGAGAGATACGGAGCCTGTGTCTCTCACCACACTAATGAAATCTTTACGGGCTACAAATCTTTCGGTTTCTTACAATAATTTTTATGCTATTATATTTATTAACCACTTTTGCTTCATTTCTTTCTGAAAGTTGTTTCAACTTATCTATTTCCCTATATATGGACAATCTGGAATGCAAATATATATATAATAACAATCTGGAATGCAAATTGATTAATGACTATACATATAATCTTTGTTATACTCCTGTGATAAAGATATACAAGTCAAACACAAACAAACAAAGAAAAAAAACTTACCTTTATTTTATGGCAGCATGGCACATTTGAAATAAAATTGGAAAAGATAGGTATTATTAGGTACATACACCCTTTAAAATATTTAGATCTTTCTCTTTTTTATTTTTAAAATGTTATTTCCAGGAGCATAGATTCAAGCTGCCCTGAATAGACACTTCCTCAAATATCTTAGCTCTATTGTGCTTTTACATTGTATGTATTCTTTCAGGCCCCCAACTTTTATTTTCATTAAAAGAAAATCAGTTTAAAAGACCTGATTCAGATGTACTTGTATTTGCTAAAGGAATAAAAGTAATTATTAGAAAATCTTTCTTTCTTTTTAAGGATTGTTAGAGCTAATCATATATTAGCATTCAGATAAATTTCAAATCACCAATAATTTGTCTTTAAATTTGGTCATCAGAGGACCAAACCGTAATTCTCTAATGAGAGTGGAACTACCTAGGAGCTTGGCCCAGAGGACAAGGGTTGTGCTAGTTCCCTGGACTGGTTCACGGCTGAGTCCTCGAATTTGAAGGCAACCATCTATAATGGGAGAGGCCAGAGGATTTGCAGCTGAGCTTCCTCAGCAAAATACTTAACTCCTCATCAGCTGTGTAACCTTCATAATATGTCAGTTTCCTCTTGCTGCATAACAGATTACAACAAAATTAGAAGTGTAACACAACACAAGTGTATTATTTCACATTTTCCATGGGTCAGGAATCTGAGTGTGTGACTCAACTGCATCCTCTGCTCTGGGTCTCACAAGTCTGAAATCAAGGTGTCAACCGGTCTGCAATTCTCACATGAAACTCGGAGGTCTTTTTCCAGTCTCATTCTGATTGATGGCAGAACTCAGCTTCTTGCAGTTAGAGGACTGACGTCCCTGTTTCTCTGCTGGTTGTCAACGACAGTTGCTTTCAGCTCTTGGAGGCCACCTTCAGATCCAAGCCATATGGCCCTCTCAACACATAGCAGCTTACTTCTCTAAAGCTAGAGGAAACTCTCCAGCCTGCTATAAGGGAGGCTTATGTAACAAGAAATAATCCCAAGAGGATCACTCTTGTGGTATAATTTGCTTAGTTATATTCACACACACCAATTCCACTTAAAGGTAGGGTATTAAACAAAGCACATGTACACAGGAGACAAAACAGATGTACAGAGATTTTACTCTGCCATAAGTCTGCTGAGTGACCTTTGTCAAGTTACATCTCAGTATATGAATAAGCTTAGCACCTATCTCAAAAGTTTGGTAGAAAGAAAAGTTAACACAGGCTGGGTACAGTGGCTTATGCCTGTATTGCCAGCACTTTGGGAGGTCGAAATGGGAGGATAGCTTGAGGCCAGGAGTTCAAGACAAGCCTGGATCGCAGAGTGAGGTCTCATCTCTACAAAAAAAATAATAAAATTGGTCATGTGTGGTGGCAACACCTGCAGTCTCAGCTACCTGGGGGTCTGAGGTGGGAGGATTGCTTGAGCCCAAAGGGAGTCAAGACTGCAGTCAGCCACCGTTGCACCACTGCACTCCAGCCTGGGCAGCAAAGTGAGACTCTGTCTCAAAAAAAAAAAAAAAAAAGGCCGGGCGCGGTGGCTCACGCTTGTAATCCCAGCACTTTGGGAGGCTGAGGCGAGCGGATCACGAGGTCAGGAGATCGAGACCACGGTGAAACCCCGTCTCTACTAAAAATACAAAAAAATTAGCCGGGCGTGGTGGTGGCGCCTGTAGTCCCAGCTACTTGGAGGCTGAGGCAGGAGAATGGCGTGAACCCGGGAGGTGGAGTTTGCAGTGAGCCAAGATTGTGCCACTGCACTCCAACCTGGGTGACAGAGTGAGACTCCGCCTCAAAAAAAAAAAAGGGGGGGAGGAGGGCAGCATAAAAAAATTCTCAGAGCAACGTCTACGGTCTGGACTCAGTGAATGGCAGCTATTTTTAGACTTCGCCCAGTAACTCAAAAGGCCCCATGCCCTCTGCCACATTACATTACGCTCATGATTAACAATGCAAAACTTTTGCATAGCTGCCAAGTATGGTGACTCATTCCCTCTTTAAAGACTATAGTTAGTGTTACCTTGCATAAACATAGGTTAAGTATTTGAGTATCAGTTGTTTAAATGAGCTGATATGTGACAAAATGTAACCAGGCTTTTAGAATGAATGAATCTAATAAGCTTAATCAAGAACTTACAGTAATAGATTTCTTACTTATGAATAGAAAATCACTTAAATGAACTCTGATTGTTAAAAATGACATAGACAAATATTAGTATCAGTAGGCATAATTTTCTCCTATATTAACTCCAACATATATGATTTTAACAATTTTGAAATCTCCCCAAATGTTTTCTGTGATTTCTCACCATTATCTGGGGGAAAACAGAACAAAGCTATGATTTGCTAGGGTCAAGCAACGCTTCCGTTCTGACAGCCCTATAGCTAACACTGTTCATGCTTTTTGATCTGCATTTCTTTGAATACTGTGCCTGTGTCTGGGAAAATTTCACCTTATAAATTCTTCTCTAAGATGAAAGCAAAAACCCAATTTCCTTTGCATCTAGAACACAGGCCTATAACCCAAGTAAGAAGAAGAATGCCAGGTAAGACTGAGTATTGACTTCACTTTTTATCAATGAAGGAGGGAGAAACTTGGATTTGAAATTTCGCGTTTTGTGACTGACAAAACCTGGTACAAAGTTTTGCTAATGTCGTAAAACTACAGTGACTCGTACACCTGTAATTGTTTGGGGATCACATTAGTGAAGTAGTCGGACAGCATATAACTCTGCTAGGATTTCTGATAAAAAAAAATATGTTTCAATTGAAATTTGTAAGTTAACTTTTAAAACAAATTATTTTAGACGTGCTGTTTTGATTATCTTATTAATATTTAAATTTTACTGTTGCACCCAAAAATCAGTTATGCCTTTCAAAGATTGTTTTAAGAGTTGGCTCCATCTTTGTGGTGGGCAGAACTAGGCCATATCCCCCAAGAATGTCCGCATTCTAATCTCTGTACACCTGTGAATATGTTAGGTTACATGGCACAGGGAAAGTTAAGATTGCTAGCCAATTGGCCTCAAAATAGGTAGATTATTTAGAGTCATCCCAGCAAGCCCAGTGACATCAGAATGGTCTTTAAAATGGGAAAGAGAAGCTGAAGAGCGAGAGTCAGAGGGAGATGTGACTATGGAAGAAAGAAACAGAGAGAGCAGTGTTGCTGGCTTTGAGGATGCTGTGGGACCAAAGGAATGCGGGTGGCCCCTGCCGGATAGAAAAAGAAAGGAAATGGACCCTGTAGAACCTCCAGAAAGGAATTCAGTCCTGCTGATACCTCGATTTCAGCCCACTGAGACCCTTGTTGAATTTCTAAGATACATAATTTAAGATAATGGATTTCTGGGGTTTTAGCCACCAAGCCATTAGAGGTAATTTGTTACAGCAGCTGCATAGAACTAACACAATTAAAAAGTGTGACTTTACTTTCTCCAGGAGGGAAATTTCTGGTGCTTCCAGCTGTATATCCAAAAAGTATTTGGTAAACAGGTTCATCTAGATAAAATATGTTTTTTTCACAAATTTCAACAGAACATGTCTCTACTATCAAACAACTCTGTTAATAACTCCTGGTCAAATATAGAAAATACAGGCAAGCAATATTTTATATCTGTGTCCACCTTTAGTTACAGAGTAAACAATGACTACAGGTTCCTTTAAAAGTAAAAAATACATCTTACCAAAAAAAGAAAAAAACAATCTGAATAATGAGACTATACTTAAACACAGAGAGCTCAAACAACTCAGCTGAAATGCGATGTGTTTCCTAATTATTAACTTGGTTGCTGAGCATGAGATGCAGGATGCAGGTGTTCAAAGGAAGCATGCACTTTACCTGAATTTATTCAGTAAAACAATTCCAGCTTCTAAAATTGGTTTTAGGAATGATAACGACATTTTTTTTAAACTTTGACATTAAATTAACTTGTTGCTGAGAATTTGCACATGTGAATTCACCTTGACATTGATTTTTCGCAATCTTTATAAAGAAGAATAACATAAATAAACATGGCATTTTCCAGGTGGCTGCAAATCATACCAGGGAAAATAAAATCCTCAAATCGAGTGGAGTTTTGCAATAATCTTGTCCTTGGGGTGAAACTATAGCAAGAACATGCTTCTAGGATTTCTAATGTTGAAACACTGACCGCTGTCCAAGGTGAAAGAACATTAAATCAAATTCCAAGGTGGGAACAGGGATGATCATGAGATGGCGAAGTTTGAGATTTCTTATTCTCTGTTATTTCTCTGCCCATAACAAATCATTTTTCCAAGTTAAGAGTCACAGACAAGATCTATTAATTATCTTTCACACAGCAGTAAGAAGGAGATGTCTATTCCTGACTTGAAAAAATTCAAAAGAGTTGTAACATTGGTGTGACACCTTAAGCAAAAACCTTGGACTAGTTATTTACAGTTGTAAAGGGACCCAAATTAGCCACAGCAGTCAGATTATATTTACACTTCCCATTGTTAGGGATGAAAATCCTCGGTGACAGTCACCAGCAGAAATCGCTGCCAGCCTTCGAAACGACCACCTTCTGTGGAAGCCAATGTTTTCCCAGAAGACAACAGATCCGGGGCCAAAATGTCCTGTGCTGATTAAAATAACTAACCCTAGCATAATTTTATAAACCTCAGAGAGATGCAACAGCAGATGGGTTTTATTATTTACTAAAAGGTAAGATATTTCTCAAGATTATGGTTACAGATATAGTTAATCGTTCCTTCACCACATGGGATTATTAATACAATACCCATATTAGGTTTTATTCTATTTCTGATGTACACAAAAATCAGGTCTCTGTGTGAAAATGCTTTTTAATTTATGTATGAATGAACATTCAGCATAGATGTGATTGCTAATAATTTTCCCACAGGTAGTTTTTGGATTATAAGAGCATGGAAATGATTTATAGTTATAGTCAGTGATGATAATCAAATACTCAAATCACATTTTCTTTTTTTAAAAAAAAACATTTTCTAGCCGATTCTGCTGGAAATCACACCAAAATACCTTGATGTGATAATGTCTTAAAAATATATAAAAGAATTTCTCTGGTACCAAAACAGAGATATAGACCAATGGAACAGAACAGAGCCCTCAGAAATAACACCACACATCTACAACCATCTGATCTTTGACAAACCTGACAAAAACAAGAAATGGGGAAAGGATTCCCTATTTAATAAATGGTGCTGGGAAAACTGGCTAGCCATATGGAGAAAGCTGAAACTGGATCCCTTCCTTACACCTTATACAAAAACTAATTCAAGATGGATTAAAGACTTACATGTTAGACCTAAAACCATACAAACCCTAGAAGAAAACCTAGGTAATACCATTCAGGACATAGGCATGGGCAAGGATTTCATGTCTAAAACACCAAAAGCAATGGCAACAAAAGCCAAAATTGACAAATGGGATCTAATTAAACTCAAGAGCTTCTGCACAGCAAAAGAAACCACCATCAGAGTGAACAGGCAACCTACAGAAAGGGAGAAAATTTTCACAACCTACTCATCTGACAAAGGGCTAATATCCAGAATCTACAATGAACTCAAACAAATTTACAAGAAAAAAACAAACAACCCCATCAGAAAGTGGGTGAAGGACATGAAAAGACACTTCTCAAAAGAAGACATTTATGCAGCCAAAAAACACATGAAAAAATGCTCATCATCACTGGCCATCAGAGAAATGCAAATCAAAACCACAGTGAGATACCATCTCACACCAGTTAGAATGGCCATCATTAAAAAGTCAGGAAACAACAGGTGCTGGAGAGGATGTGGATAAATGGATAAATAGGAACACTTTTACACTGTTGGTGGGACTGTAAACTAGTTCAACCATTGTGGAAGTCAGTGTGGCGATTTCTCAGGGATCTAGAACTAGAAATACCATTTGACCCAGCCATCCCATTACTGGGCATATACCCAAAGGATTATAAATCGTTGCTACTATAAAGACACATGCACACATATGTTTACTGAGGCACTATTCACAATAGCAAAGACTTGGAACCAACCCAAATGTCCATCAGTGATAGACTGGATTAAGAAAATGTGGCACATATACACCATGGAATACTATGCAGCCATAAAAAAGGATGAGTTCATGTCCTTTGTAGGGACATGGATGAAGCTGGAAACCATCATTCTCAGTAAACTGTCACAAGGACAAAAACCAAACACCACATGTTCTCACTCATAGGTGGGAATTGAACAATGAGAGCACATGGACACAGGAAGGGGAACATCACACTCCGGGGACTGTTGTGGGGTGGGGAGAGGGACAGCATTAGGAGATATACCTAATGTTAAATGACGAGTTAATGGGTGCAGCAAACCAACACGGCACATGGATACATATGTAACAAACCTGCACGTTGTGCACATGGACCCTAAAACCTAAAGTATAATAATAATTAAAAGAAAAAGGCAAAGAAACCATCTTGCAACCAAATAGCAAAAAAAAAAAAAAAGAGTTTCTGCTGTTTTGACATGTGATAGTTCATGTGTAACGTTCATCAACAAGTGGAAATTGTCACTCTACCTATTTAATCAATTAGGTCGCAATGAGTTTTATAATTACCCACTAGGTGCTTCAGGCAAAAGGCAGTATTACATTCATAATATGAACTTATTAGAACTTCTAAATACATTCAGTAGTAATAACTATAGTATCTGTTTTCCTTTTAAAAATATTCTCTACAGAAAACCAAACACCGCGTGTTCTCACTCCTAAGTGGGAGTTGAACAATTAGAACACGTGGACACAGGGAGGGGACATCACACACTGGGGCCTGTCAGGGGTGGGAGTTATGGGAGGGAGAGCATTAGGAGAAATGCCTAATGGAGGTGATGGGTTGATGGGTGCAGCTATCCACCATGGCACGTGTAGACCTACGTAACAAACCTTCACATTTTGCACATGTGTCCCAGAAGTGAATGTATAGTTTAAAAAAGGGGAAAAAAAAAGCTCTTTATAATGATTACAATTCTGAAAGTTACAACACTATCCTCCTAAAATAACATTATTGGATTTCTTTTATCTACCTCACTCAGGTTCCATTTTTAATCATAACCCTTCACAAACACATGGTAAAAGCAGTGATTTACTGTACTGGATTTTTAACTACCTATCTACATTTATGCTTTGCTGTTAAATCTGTCATTCCTGACAAACACAGCTAAACAAAAACATTTGTTTATGGTATGAGATTAGGAACAAAAATCAAGAAAAATGATTTAGAACAGGGAATGATCTTATTTTTCAGACCAAAAAACTAATTGAATTGTTACTTCAACAAGGAAAGATAAAACAAAGGACATTTGGTGAATATTTGCAAAAAGGGAAAAAAAAGCTGGTCTCATTGGTCAGCAGCAGTGATCTACAGCTCTGTATAATACGGTTCCAGCTCTATAAATCTGTTCTACTCCACAATACTTTCCCGAGAAAGTGATATATCTCTAAAAAAGTTCCATCTACGTGTCACCCTGAAAGCTTACTATGCTGAGGATAATTCCAAATGCAGAAGTGTGCAGCACAACCCCTTTTTGTGACCCAAAACTGACTTATTTATCAACCATGAACATGTTTATAAAGGAAATATGGAAATATTCTAGCTTTTTAAGAGAATGCTTGTCTCCTTTAAAGTATTTCGAACCTTCCAAAGCTTCTAAATATTAACATCTCTAAGCATAAGAGCTTTGTTCCTCCTGAGGTACTGAGGATCATTCATACTGAATTACTGAAGTAACAAATGTGTCGTATAAACCCAAGGATGGAGAGTCTAAATGACTTTAAGAAACTCCTTCAATGTCATAGGCACTGCAGGCTGTGAGTGGCACACATTTGAATAAGCCTGCATACGCCTAGTATCAGATTGAAGCACGTATAAATAAAAGGCCCTAGAAGGTGAGAGATGATGGTAACTTAAAATATTACACACAAAGGAACGGAATCCAGATGCTCATGATAAAATATTTTAAGATCTCATTTTGTTTCTAACTGGTCTTTAGAAAATTTGGGGAACTCCAAAATTAAGTAGACAGAATATTTAGGTAAATAACATATTTTAAATACATACACATGCATACACAACATAATTATTTTTTTTTAAAAAAGACCATAATTTTTAGCTGTTTTGTTTTGTTTTAATGAAGGATTGAAACTGCATACTATTAACATATGCCCCAAAATTGCAATTTGCTACATCTGACATTACACTTTCCTCTATTATAGGGTAGACTTTAGCAAATCAATTTGCAGATTATAAAGTGCTACCAATCACCACTTCTGAATTCATAATCTACTGATGTATGTTTAAGATGTGTACCTCCTTAAATTGCCATAAACATCTGCAACCCTCCCATCATAAATGTTCCTCAGAATGTTACAAGACTCAAATTTAAGTCTATGCTAAGTATTCTGAAGGCAATTGCTTCAGTGTAGTGATACATGTAAGATCCTTTTTCTTTTCTTTTTTTTTGGTAACCTCCTCTATAAACAGGCAACAAAACCTCAGTATTTTAAAAGTGAATGGGTTATTTTTTTTCGATTTTATTTTGGAGACCCTTTTAGAACATGTAGTTAAAATTAAATACAACCAACATGATCGTGCCTTTTAAAAAGTCACCATTTTTTAAAGAAAATATCATGTAATTTAAAGGTTTTAAAAGCAGGGTTAGTATTAGAACTATATTATATGGGCCAATGGCTTCTGTTTAAGAATATTTTGTTTCAGTCTGAATACAGTCATCCCTTGGTACCTGTGGGGCGCTTGTTCCAGAACGGACCCTCCTCAGAATCTGCAGATACTCAAGTCCTTTACATAAAATGGTGTAATATGTGTATATAATCTATGCACATCCTCCCGTATACTTTAAATTATCTACAGAGTTGTTATAATACTTAATACAATATGAATGCTATGTAGTTGTTATACTGTATTGTTTTTAATCTGTGTTATTTGTATCTTTTTTTGTTTTTCATTTTTTCAAATATTTTCAATTAGCACTTGGTTGAATCCATGGATGCAAAACCAGAGGATGTATTTTTAATCTCCAAAGTGTTGAATGAGTCGTGAGTCACAAAAACTAGTAAAATTAGTCAATCAAGTTTGTTTTTAAAAGCTGGTGGTCCAGCCGGGTGTGGTGGTGGTGCCTGTAGTCCCAGCTACTTGGGAGGCTGAAGCAGGAAAATCACTTGAACCCAGGAGGTGGAGGTTGCAGCTAGCCGAGATGGCACCACTGCACTCCAGCCTGGCAACAGAGTGAGACTCCATCTCAAAAAATGAAATTAAAAAAATAAATAAATAAAATAAAAGCTGGTAGTCAACAGTTGATTAGATTTAAAAAAATGTATATATACACCATGGAATACCATACAGTCATAAAAATAATAAAATCATGCCCTTTGCAGCAATGTGGATGGAGCTAGAGGCTATTATTCTAAGTGAACAAACCCAGAAGCAGGAAATCAAATCATTTCATATTCTCACAAGTAGGAGCTAAATAATGGGGACACATGGACATAAAGATGGAGATAACAGACACTGAAAACTCCAAAAGCGGGGAGGGCGATGGGAATGAGGGTTCATAAACTGCCTATTGTGTATAATGTTCACCATTTGGGTGACAGGTGTACTAGAAGCACATTCCCTACCATCACGCATGGAATAGCCATGTAACAAATAATCTATGTATCTAAAATTAGACATAAGATAAATACAATAAAAAGATGGTGGTGACAATTAGTAAGGTCTGCCTGATATGGTTTGGCTTTGTGTCCCCACCCAAATCTCATCTTGAATTGTAGCTCCCAGAATCCCCACAGGTTGTGGGAGGGACCCCGTGCGAGATACTGAATCATGGAGGTGGTTATTTTCCATGCTGTTCTCGTGATGTTGAATAAGTCTCATGAGAGCTGATGGTTTTATAAAGCACATGCCCTCTTCCCTGCTGCCATGTAAGATGTGACTTTGCTCCTCATTCACCTTCAGCCATGATTGTGAGGCCTCTCCAGCAATGTAGAACTGTGAGTCCATTAAACCTCTTTCCTTCATAAATGACCCAGTCTCGGGTGTGTCTTTATTAGCAGCATGAGAACAGACTAGTACACTGCACTTTCAAACTGATAATCAATCAACTCAAGGATATGTCCAGAGATTCCTCACCTCCCCAAACTCCAGCTTAAGGGTTTCAGGGCTGACACGGGATGTGTCAGTTTATGCAAGCTAATGCATAAGCAAGCATACCAAGAGGACAGCTAGAAAATCTCTGCTCTTCTCTCCAACTTTCCCTGATAAACTATGCCAAAAATGCGTTTCAAACTTCCATGTTTAAAATTATTTTTGAAATAATTATTATGCACCTCCACTGATAGGCTCATAGGACTTAATGTGAATAATATAATACATAATCCAAATCCTGTTGGAATTCCCAGTGCCTGTTATCTCTGTTTATGTCCATGTGTCCTTACTCTTCAGCTCCTACTTATAAGTGACAACATGCAATAGGCATGTAAACAAGAAGGCATTAAACTTGGAGGGAATAAAACTAGAAGTATTTTTGGCCGGATAGAAAAATGAA
Source organism: Symphalangus syndactylus (assembly GCF_028878055.3). Taxonomy (NCBI): domain Eukaryota; kingdom Metazoa; phylum Chordata; class Mammalia; order Primates; family Hylobatidae; genus Symphalangus; species Symphalangus syndactylus. The sequence goes on from NC_072435.2 coordinate 133,080,122, forward strand.
AGTCATGATAACAGTGAACAACAGGGGTATAGTTAACTTTAGTTGACGTTTCTGAATTTCTGTCTAAACTCACTCTATGACTACTACTTTTAGAAGTTTATTCCTCAAGAGAAGTGACTTGACATGTCAGTAAGTAGATTTTCCAATTATTGGAGGTAGGGCTAGGCAGGAGAGGTTTTTCAATCTGAACTAAAGAACTAAATTCAGATAAAATATTTTATACAAATTACACAATACTGTATACAATTTATACAAACATAAACTAAGACATTTCACCTCACCAAATCAGGATTCATTCATGATAGGGGTTGCCTTATGATTGTAATTACTTATAACATTTAAATATTCGAGTAAAAATATAACTCTCAATTACAAAAAGGCAGGACTTAAAACATATTTCCATAAAGACATAAAACTTAAATTTCCCTATATGTTTGTTAATGTCTTTGGTCAATTTAGTTTCAAATAGATAAATTACATTGTTAGACAATGGTAATAGATATATAAAGTACGGATTATTGACTTAAATTTAGTATGTTTGCACGATATTTTTGGGAAATAGGCAAATGTTTATTAAACTATAAAAAGCTCTGAAAAACTATTTTATGAGTACTACTGTATCTGCTAGCCCACTTAATCTACATCAACAAGAGTTCATACAAGAAGATATATCATCAGGAAGCCAGGATTTCAATTTGCCTCTTATCACAGTAATATGAAGTCAATCTCCAAAATAAAAAAGGTGGGTGGAAGAAGTTAATGAACGCATTTATCTTAATGTATGGAAAATCTAATGCCAAAACAGCACATGATATTGTATTCACTATTTTCCTAGTGCATCCTACATTATGGAAGAGTTATTTTATAGCATCTGATAACATTTCTTTTGACTTCTATTTGTATGAAATAATAGTTTAAATATAAAGAAATGTTTTCATGTAGAATGTATTCAAATGCTAAAATATACATACATGTTATTCTCATCACAGTTGTAACAAATCTTTGCTTATTAATGAACTACCTTTAAATAATAGAACATTGTTTAGGTTTTGAAATGAAAGGAAAAGAACATCTACAATGCAGTTTTAACCTTTTTACAACTAGAAAATAGTCTCAGACTTTAAGTGTTTTATTTAAATTTAACTCTAGAAATAACAGTGCACTTCTCAAAGCTCTGTAAGTCTCAGTAACTTTGTATTAGTTGTAAAATTTAAAGAACTAAGTCAGCAGACTTGGCCCTCAGATATTTTATTTTAAAAACAAAAACTAAATGAATCATGTACTTTAACGTAAAAAGTAAAACTGACCCTGAATAAGTTCAGTGGATTATATCAATGTCAGCATCTTTGTTACGATACTGTCCTATAGTTTGGCCTACATGACCACTGCGGGAAGCTAGGCAAGTGGCAATAAAATATCTCTGTATTATTTCTTATAACTGCCTATGAACATATAATTATCTCAGAATTAAAGCTTAATTCATAAAACTAGCTTCTTTCAAATATAAATAACCAAAGGTTATATTTCCTGAGGAAAAATCCAGACTTGAACACTTTCAATGTTTAGAATTTCCCCAGTCAATTTAACATGTGATATGACCATTAGCTATTTTGAAGGTGACAACTTTGTGTTCCCTTGTCCGAAACACAGAATGAGTTTTACAAAATATCACTTACAAAGAGATTGGTCAGTTTATCACATCAGATCTGAAGATATGAATGTTAGATTATGCAGGGAAAATTTCAATTTGGAACCACAAACAATAATTCCTGAGAAATCTGCTGTAAAAAGACATCAACATAGTGAAGGATTACAAAGATTTCTGGTTCTTATATTTTGCTTTATAAAGCAGAAAGAGTATTTGCCAAAGTCCTTACAGAAACACTGAGAAATTTTACTTTAATCAGAAAATAAGGAGATATCCTAAGTTTTAAAAATACTTCACGCAAAATGTGTATCATGCAGTTTAACAAAAAGAATCTCAAGGACAGCATCTGAAATAATTGGGGTAGGAAATTCCATAAGCAAACATTACTAATTTAGATTAACCAAGCATTTCTTTGCTAGAAATTAAACCCATTATTTTATTTCACCAATTAACTTTATTATGGAACACAAACCATCTATGCGTGCATGTGTCAGTCCCAGCATACACATTTGATGCTAGATGATAAATGTTGCAATTTGCAGGGTAAAGTTAGTATTTGCATTACTCCGTTGTCTCTTAATTTTAAACAGAATTGGCACCTCTTCCTGGAAGACATCCTGTCCTTTCCTGTGCCATTTCAAGGGTTGTTAACTTTTTCTGACTGCTGTAGTTCTTAACACATCCTATGACACTGTTGTTTACATATGGGTTTTTAAAATAGATTGAGAACTTTTTAATTTATGAAGTGTGTGTAAAAGAATGTATGATCATTCATATTCCCATTTCATGAAAAAATAAATCATATTTTGGACGTAAAAATTGTTAAAGGAAAGCTTTTCTATAAATATTTTCTTTTAATAGTACTTTTAATCATTGAAATTTAGATCATTCAATTATGGAGATTTCTTCACTGAAGAGAAAATATCTCTTCAAAACTCTAAATAAGCTGAGCTTTATCAACTAAATTTATAGGAATACAGGCTTCAGAGGTATTAATTTATCTTACAATATTTTCCCTTCTAAAATTTGTCATGTTTTGTCACAGGTTTAAAGTGCAAGGCAACTATTGACATGAAAGAAAATGTGGTATATGTAGTATAAGTGAACCTGATCTTTTCTCAAATATTTATTATTTTTATTTTCTTTGCTGTCAAGAAGAGTGGTAACAAATAGGTATTATTTGTAAAGCCCCACAAAATTTGCATGAAAATAATTGTTGCATGAACTAGACATGCTTTCTGTGATATTAATCTGCAATATTCTGCAAGCCCCCCAAAAAATTCACATTCATTACAAGAAGCTTATTTCAGCATTTTACCTGTCAGAAACAGTGATTAATGTAGTTCAAATTATTTCATCAGCTAAATTCCCTTGAGATGTGTAAGATAAGGTGGTTCTTCAGAGGAACTTTGGACGGGAACTTATGACTGTAGTGACATGAATACATATGAAAGTACTTCATTTTTAAAATATAGAAAACAGACATGAAGAAAATGTACTTTAGAGTTTCATATCACTGAAATCATTTTTTTCAAATGAGGCACTAAGTAAGTGCATACGTCAATTTTTTTCCCAGCCTAGGCAATATGGCAATATATATAAGAACAAGTAAATATAACAAACAGTACAAGATTCATCTGGAGAAAAATAATTATACACGTGATAAAATACGAAAGAACAGAAGAAAACTCAATTGTTGATGTGGGATAAACTCATCACAGGATATCAATATATCACCAAGGTTTGCACATTTAAAACATGGGCAGGCCACAAGGAGGAGCTCTTGTGCAGGGATAGTGGCCTTTAATCTTCTATCTTCACTGTTTAATGAAAACGATAGGAATGTTAGTAATTTCAAAAAGCATCACAGCAGTATTCATTAGAGAAGAATTGTGTGAACTGCCTTTCACCTGCTGAGCCCTGTTGGAAGGAATCAGCTGTAGGAGGGAAGAAGGCATTTATAAAGGCAAAAGATCTGGAAACAGCTCTGGCCATCAGGTACTGAGAGAGAAGAGGGAGAGCACAGCAAGCACACAGCCGTTGCGAACTCGATGGAGAAATAAACACTGTAAGAGGCAGTGGCCACAAGAACCAGCCTGTGGGTGGTATTTACAACTTAACTGTACCTCCTAGCTGGGTGTATTAGTCAGGGTTCTCTAGGGCGACAGGACTAATAGGATAGATGTATGCATGAAAGGGAGTTTATTAGGAGAATTGACTCACATGATCTTAAGGTGAAGCCCCCAATACGCCATCTGCAAGCTGAGGACCCAGGAAGCCAGTCTGAGTCCCAAACTGCAAAAGCAGGGAAGCCAGCAGTGTCCCCTTCAGTGTGTGGCCGAAGACGCGAGAGCCCCTGGCAAATCACTGGTGTAATCCAAGAGTCTGAAAGCTGAAGAACTCAGAGTCCGATGTTCGAGGGCAGAAAGCACCCAGCACGGGAGAAAGATGGAGACCTGAGGACTTAGCCAGTCTGGTCCTTCTGCGTTCTCCTGCCTGCTTTTATCTTAGCCACAATGGCAGCTGCTTAGACAGCGCCCACTCAGATTGACGGTGGGTCTGTGTCTCTTAGTCCACTGACTCAAATGCTAATGTCCTTTGGCAATACCCTCAAAGACACACCCAGGAACAGTTATTTGCATCTTTCAACCCAATCAAGTTGACACTCGTTATTAACCATCACACTGGGGAATAGCAAGCATCAGCTACCAACTATTCTCTACTCATTTAATCAAAGCTTTGCTATGCTTGGGTTGTATTACAACACGAAGAAGAAGAGGCCTATCTTTTTATCATTTTTAATACACTGGGGCAGGAGGCAGAAATACAGAGGACTCTACCAATTGACCTGATTTCCAGAGAGGGACTATGCACTACCAGGAGTGAAAAATTTGCAACATGCCACCCAGGGTACGAGGACACACACATATCTTCCTCGTTTGATGAAAAAGTGGCACAAATTAGAGGACACTGGACAATAACTTTTATGAATTAAATTCAGAGAAGAATATGTGTAAATAATAAAGTAAGAGGAGGTGCTTCTCTAAAGAGCGTGATATAAATAACTTTACTTAGAAAATATTTAAGGTCTAAATATTTTCTCATTGTTTGTCCTTGTTGGAATATTGAATACATAGACACTAAAGGAACGCTTGTGGCCAGGCTCTGTGGCTCTCGCCTGTAATCCCAGCACTTTGGGAGACTGAGGGAGATGGATCACTTGAGTCCAGGAGTTTGAGATCAGCCTGGGCAATATGGAAAACTCTGTCTCTACACACACAAAATATATATATATACACGTAAATTAGCCAGGGGTGGTGGCATGCGCCTGTGGTCTCAGCTACTCCAGAGGCTGAGGTGACAGGACTGCTTGAGCCCAAGAGGTCGTGGCTGAAGCAGTGAGCTGTGGTCACATCATTGCACTCCAGCCTGGGCAGCACAGCAAAACCCTGTCTCAAAAAAACAAAAGCAAAAACAAAAAATGCTTGTGATAAACGTGAGACACTGAGATTAAATGTAAAAGGGTGTTCCTTACACCCACCGCCTAGCTACCCAGCTCAAAATAAGAAGTTGCTGAGGCTGGGCACGGTGGCTCACGCTTGTAATCCCAGCACTTTGGGAGGCCGAGGCGGGCGGATCACGAGGTCAGGAGATCGAGACCACGGTGAAACCCCGTCTCTACTAAAAATACAAAAAATTAGCCGGGCGTGGTGGCGGCGCCTGTAGTCCCAGCTACTCGGAGAGGCTGAGGCAGGAGAATGGCGGGAACCCGGGAGGCGGAGCTTGAAGTGAGCCGAGATCGCGCCACTACACTCCAGCCTGGGTGACAGAGCGGGACTCCGTCTCAAAAAAAAATAAAAAAAAAAGAAGTTGCCGAAACCCTTAGGGTCCCTCAACCTGACAACTCTCTCCCCCAAAGAGATTACCATTATCCTGTATCTTGTGTGGTTTTTAATTCCTCTTTATTTTTATTAATAGTTGTACCATCATATGTGCCTCTAATATGTTGTTTAGTGTTGCATGCTTTGAACTTTATTCAGGTATACTCAAGAAGTATGTATCTTTCTGTGGTGTGCTATTTTCATTCAACATTGTGTTCCTGAGATTAATCTTGTTAACATTTACAGTTCCGGTCCCTCATTCACACTGCTGTGTAGTATTCCATTTGTAAACATGCTATGATTTGTTAACTTGCTCTCCTGCTAATCTTCAGTGCCCCGTTACCGTAGACAGAGCTGCCATGGATGCTCTTGTGTGTCCTTATGCACATGTGTCTGAGCTTCCTTGCTAGCTTTTTAGGGGTTGTGAGCATCTTAAAACATATTGTATAATTTCATATTGTTTTTTCAACCAGTGTGACAATCCATAATCTCATCTGCAGTGCATAAGGGCTGCAATATTCCCATGTTCAAATTGTCATTCATATGATCAAAAACATTGACTAATTATTTACTGCTTACTATATTAAGTAAAAATATTTGCAGTTTACGTACAAACTCATTTTTCTGGCTTATCACTGTCTGTTTGCTACTCTAAAACATAAACCTGAGTGCCAATCATGATGTGTGCCTCCCTGTCATTGCAGGAAAAATTCACAATTTTCAAGTTATACAAATACAAGTTTAATTTTTAATTTTATCTAAAATGGTATGATTTCAATCAGAATTGCCCTATCACTAGCAGAAGATAGAGCTTTGCCAAACCCCACCGTGCAAAGGAAGTGTGCATATAGGTTAAGAGATGTGAATGCAACTATTTTCTTTTTTTTTTAGCATAAAATACCTGCCCACCTAAGGGAATGCAAACAATTTACTCCACTTATCATTCTCAAAATGTTGACAATGCATTCCATAAAATGTTTTACGATGACTAAATGAGATAATATATGAAAAGCCGCTAATACAACGCTCAGTATCAAGCAGACATTCAATAAAGCTATTGTTATTCAGCAACAACGCATTGATAAATCACCAACTTTGAGGGCTACTCTAATAACGAACAGGTATAATATAACCATATTCATTAAAAATATAATTTCTCCAAAGTTGTAACTTCAATAATATTTAATATTCCAGGTAAGATAACCTTACTATATTTTAAAAGCCCAGGTGTTCTTTATCGTAATAAAAATGTAGTAATCTGCAGATGAGATTATTAGATCAGAGACTAACACACTTCTTCGTAGAAATTAACTGGGGTCAAAGAATGTACATGCTTTCCAGACATACACCATGCACACAGGCATATTGTCTCTGGTCTCAAGACTGAATTCAAGGCTAGCCTTTTGAACATCTACATCTTATTAAATTATGTTTACACTAAGTTAAAAGCATTTTAATATAATTATCGCTGAGGCTTGTCGTCACTTACAAATCCCAGAAGGATTGTGTTGCATGACAAAGCAGACCAGAGATCCAGATCCTAAGTGGTAAACAAGACTCCTTCTCACCTCCACACAGTGCTGTCAATCTGCACTGAGGGCAATCTCTGTATCACTAACATCTATTAATGTCACACACATGTTGAGGGCAGGCTAGGTCTTTTCATAGAACCAGACGGACAGAGAGAAATGGAGAATGAATATTAGCTTTAATGAATGGATGCAGAGGATCAAATATTATCCTTAAAAGAATATTTTTGGTTCTTTTCATCTCTTTCTCCCTATTTAGCTATATTTTTCATGAGGAATATTAATGCATTATTAGTCCACAAGTTCAACCTCTGTGCACTGAGAAATAGGATTAGCATGGCTTATAAAATTTATCTGGGGGGAGGTTTCAGCTATCGAGGAATTATAGGGTGTATTAATTCTTACTTATTTAGGTTACAGACGGTTAAGCCAGGAATTATGTACTTATAATTAGGTACAGAATCGATAGCGATCCCATGGTTGCTACTTATCTATCACTTCTGTTCCCAATGCATTTAAGTTGCTTGCAAATGCATACAATATAGCAATATAAAATACTTAAACTCTTTAGAAAGAACCTTTAGAAAATACAAAAAATAGGGAAGCAAGATGGTGTCAGAAACGTGGTCAGTGAACAAATGGACACTTTGACGAATCATGCACTGAGTCAGGGCAGAGCACAAATTTGACTTTGAGTTTTCTAATTAACATGCAGAAAGGAGAAAATATAACCAGTAACAAGACCGTGCATGATATATTCTAGTTATTTGGGAGAACACCAATATGAAATAAGAGAAAATATTTCCTACGGCCCCTCAAGAAGAGAAGGTTTTATGATGGCTAAAGCAGTTCAGTAAGAAGCGACTGTGTTGGGCCCAGTATGATGTGGTCCAGTTAGGCTTCTTTTTCTTTTTTCTTTTTTTTTTTTTTGAGACAGAGTCTCACTCTGTCGCCCAGGCTGGAGTGCAGTGGTGCAATCTCGGCTCACTGCAAGCTCCGCCTCCCGGGTTCACACCATTCTCCCACCTCAGCCTCCCAAGTAGCTGGGACTACAGGCGCCGCCACCACGCCTGGCTAATTTTTTGTGTTTTTAGTAGAGACGGGGTTTCACCGTGTTAGCCAGGATGGTCTCGATCTCCTCATCTCATGATCCGCCCGCCTCAGCCTCCCAAAGTGCTGGGATTACAGGGGTGAGCCATCGCACCCGGCCAGTTAGGCATTTTTGATGGTCTCACTTCATCTTGAAACAGATTTTAGATAACAATGCAGAATAGATGGCTTCGTTTCCTCCAGGCCATCTTTCATAAATATTATTTATCTTATCCACGTGTCTGAAAAGTATCCAGCTGCAGTGAATTCGTGATTATAGTCCCTGACAAGTACCGGGAAAGCTGTAATTCTATGTTTTCATTTGCAAACAAAGCATTACACTCCAAAAGTCAACAAAATTGCATGTAGCACAAACATCCTCATGTGAAAAGCAGGAGCTGGATAAAGATGGGCCTTAACAGACCGCTCAATTTCTGACTTGAAAGGTACACAAGCAGCGCTGGCAGTCAAAGTGAAGAGTTCCTCAGAAAACAATTTTGGGACTACTTTAATGCAAAGAAAAGCAGGAAATAAAGTTCAACAGCTGCATTCCATAAAGCATACTGGCAGTCATTTGTCAAAAAAAATAAATAAAAATAAAATTAAAAATAAAACTCTTCTAGTGAAAAATGGCTCAAGCCTTAGGAAGGAAGAAGGAAGAGAGAGGAAGGGAGAGGAGGAAAGAAACCAGCTCCAGCTACAGTGCTTGGTTTTGAGCAACAAAGATTCCTGAAATACTTTCCAAAATAAACCTGTGGCAAAATGCTGAACTTGGAAACAGAAATAGACAACTTGATGCACAAAATAATCAGTTCTAAAATAGTCAAAATGTACAAAAGGATACAAAGCATTTGTGGTGTTGACTGAGAAATTAACCATGTACATTTGCTAAACGTAGAAATCTGGGGACAGAGACTGAAAAATACAATGATCCCCAAGGCTATTTATTTTGGCATTACTTATTTATAAAGTAAATACATAAAATTGAAAGTCTTTCCTATAACCTGCTTCTCCAAATCTCTCGGAGTCTTTGTTTCAGGTCTAGTCTGGCCTCCCTCATTTTTGTTCTCAGTCTGCCTGGATCCTGAGGTCACTGGATTCTGTGCTCCCAGCGTGTGTCCATTCCACAGTGGAATGTGAGAAAGTAGTAAAACACAAAAATACAAATAAATAAGATTCTATGTTTGAGTCTGAGTGAGAGCAGCTAGAGGTGACTTAGATTAACTGAAAAAGGTGTAAAAGAATTTTGCTAAAATCGTGCCTCAAAGAGTCTACAGTATTAATCGTGTAATACAGCAGTACGCCACACGAGGGCACTATATGGTCAGCTTACTCAGATGAAAGCAAAATGTAAACGGAGTTTATAAGAACAAGATTTGATGAAAATAAAATTACATTCTCTCCCAGGTAATAAAAAAAATCAAAATTCTGGAACATTTAAAGACCCTATGTGTGGTTTGTAATAAAATGGTAATAGCTTGACTTGCTCTCATCCATTTCACCTGCAACTTGGCCGCTATCAGTTTTTCAAACAGCTTAGGAATTTTTCAACGTAAAGTCATTTACACATTCTATTTATCTCTGCCTAGGACACTCTCCGACCTCATTGTAATCTTTTAGGTCTCAGCTGAAATGCAATTTCCTCAGAGACAGCTAACCTAGACACCTTACCTAACGCAAGTCTCTCTTACGCAACATGCAACTGTATGTCATCCCTCGGTGTATTTTAGTCATGGCACTTACCGAAAGTATTTTATTTATGCACATCGCACATTCCTATGTGAGTTTTGTCTGTTCCCTTCAATATGCTTTAAGCTCCATGAGGCTAAATACCTGTCAGTTTTGGTCACTGTCTAATCCCCAGAGCCTAGGACACTGGGGCATAATAGAAACAAAGCTATGTGTTGAATGAATGAATGAATCTCTGTGACTGTGGCTTATTTCTCCCTACAAAGTTTGACTGAGCCCCACACTCTCACAGAAATCTTTAAAATAATAACAAAAAAGTAGTGAATGTCACCATGTGTTTTCTGACCAATAAACCTGAGAGCTTGTCTGGAGGTTATATGAATTATGGAGCGTCATGATATACTCTTTATTCAACATTGCTTCTCTTCTATTTAAAAACCTGCCCTTCTTTGGAAAGGGTGAAGTGGGACAGGCTGAAGAACACAGATGTTTGAGGGAAGAATGCTTACATTCACCTACTTTGTGATAACTTTACCCTTGTTAAAACGGAAATACAGAAAAGAGGTTACGGAGGAGTTTAATGCTGCCCTTTCTTAGAACGAGAACAACACAATTCTCTTTTCTTTGTCTCCAACTTTACAGGTACTTACTGTGGCGTATAAAATGGTCACTTACAAATTAGACCAACAAAAGGGTATTAAAAGTATTTGTTTATGGGACATCGGGGTGTAAAACACACCACTCAACATCGTGATGTAACTTTACACGACAATAGGGAAGGAGATAGAAAAGACAAAATGCACGGGGTGGGGGGACAACAGCAGGGCAAAGTGATCCGAAGACAATCTCCACAGAGTTCCAAGATCATGTGGATTCCAAAAGGCCAGAGGCCATTTGCTCCTTGATATTAACTCCAGGCTTAGCGTGATACTACAATGTAATTGTGGATGAAGTAGATAAGTGCGTCTTGAAGGCTTAAACCAAAACTATGGTTGGTCATAAAGAGGTGGCCGTGTTTTTTTGTTTTGTTTGGTTTGGTTTTTGGTTGTTTTTTTTTTTGGCCGAGGAAGAATTGGTTAGGGTATAAGGTCTGCATTTCAGGCTTCCATCATCAAAGACTGACAAATTCAGGCGAGCTGGAGTGAAGGTTAGGTCTTCCCCAGCCGTGGTCTTCACAGAGTGGGGGATCAGACCAGCAGGATTAAGGGGAATTCGGTGACCTTGTTACTCATAGGTCAGTAGCTTGGGGTTGCGCTTTCTCCTTTTTTCAACCTGTAGTCGACACAGCAAAAAGGCCCAGAACTGGCGAAGGAACAAAGCAGCAAAAAGTGAGGCCCAATAAAAGCTTCAGGCTCAAGAAGACCCCTGAGAAACGAAAGGGAGAGACTATTCCAGGGGACAGTAGGTGAAAAGGGGATAACTAAAAGCGCAGTGGCAAAATGTTCTTACACGTAAGGGATGTTCGTTAATGGACAAATATTCATGGCACTATGATCTGTTAGGACAAATGTAGAATCATCTGTATGCTTTAAATACCGTGTGTGTAAGATTTTAACTGTTTATTAGAAGTCCGAGAACCCCGTTTAAGGTATCTGGATATTCCCTCCCCTTCCTTTCCAAGATTCAGACACTACTAAGTGTGTAGCAGGATGAGCCGCAGACAAAACCCCTCAGACGCCGAGTTGTAGAAGGAAGGGCTTTATTCAGTTGGGAGCATCAGCAAGCTACTGCCTCAAAACCCGAGCTCCCCAAGTGCACAATTTCTGTCCCTTTTAAGGGCTCACAACACTAAGGATTTCACAAGAAAGGGTCGTGATTGATTTGAGCAAGCAAGGGGTACGTGGCAGGGGCTGCATGCACCGGTGGTCAGAGTGAAACGGAACAGGGCAGGGAGTTTCACAATGTTCTTCCATACAATGCCTGAAATCTATGGGTAACATCGGGTTCTAAGTCATGAGTTGATTTTTAGCTACTAGGTTTAGGCCAGGCAGGCCCAGGCCTGGTTTTGGGTCTGGCGCTGGGCTGCCTGTCTTTGATTTCACTTCCTTGTTTTTTTCTTAAAACAGGTACTGAGTGTAAAACAGTATAAAACAATATGAGAGGGTCTCTCTCTTCCCTCAAGGGTAAAAATAAGATTGCGACAAATCTAAACTTTATGGAAGTCAAATAAAAAACACTTAAACATATGTAAATAATTGCATACATAAAATATTGCATTAAAATGCCTCCTAAGTGTCACGTAGTCTTTAAACAAATACATTTTCAATGATGGCACAGCTTTTTGGTTCCATTTCTATTTTAATCTCTGATATTCGCACATACCTGTGCACACGTGGAAACATCTATTACTGTTTCAAAAAGACAACTATTAGCAAAGTTCTTACATACACCTGCATATCATGCATTAGAATCAAGTACTTTATTCATTTCATGTCTTCAAAATTACGTTAATGTACTAATCAGGTATTCCATCCTTTCTACAGTATGGTCTTCCTAGAATAAGCTACCCAACTTTCTCAAAGGTGCAAAATGACCATATTTAAAGTTTGGATGAAATTTAATTCATCTTTAATTTGTTTCTGTCACTTTACTATGTTCTGGGGTGTTTTTTAATCTCTCTCTCTCTCGCTCTCTCTCTCCCTCTCTCACTGTCACACACACACAAACACACATGCCTGGTGCTGTCAGCTCTGAGATTTCTGATGATCAAGAGAAACAGGACATCTTTTAAACTTGAAGTACATTCATATGTCAATGAATGACAATGTGTTTGCACCATTACAGACAAAATCACAGCAGTCTTTATTTCCAAAAGCCAAAAATGTAGGGCTCAATCAACATAAAATGTCATAAGCAATAATTAAATAAATGCCAATAGAATGACCTTATAATTTTCAAACCCATGTCAGATAAAGCTATAAGAGATATCCAAATGCCAATACATATGATATTAATACCTGTGTTTTGTGGTATTAAGAACACGAAAAAATAGAAAATTCTATGAAGTTCAAAGTTCTTTAAAGTTAGATGGAAAAGGCATTCATTGGTATTCCCACGAAGTTTTACGGTTTAGTTGGAAAATACACATATGTTTCTTAAGAGCTAAAATAATGCATTCGACATACAGACAAATGACCAATGTAGGTGGGAGGGCAGAGTTCTGTGATTAGACAGGAGAATTAGAAAATCTGTTCCAAGTAACTCCAGGGAATGGGTGGTATAACTTCCTCCTTGAGGTCCGAGGGTCACCAACATAAAAGCTCTACATAAGTTTTTATTAGTAGCTCAGAAAAAAAAATAGAATCTAAAAAGATCAAAATCCTGGCAAAGGTTTCCGGTCATAATAAATCATAGTCGCGCAGGATGACATGATCTCCCACAGCATAAGATTTAGAATTAAGTGTTTGGTACTGTGAGTATCTTCAGTTACCAGATAGTCGTTGCTTTCATGATGTGTACACGTCTCCTTAGCCTCGGCAGGGTTTCCAATTAAGCATAGAAATACTTTAAAAATCTGAAATCCTAGTAAAGATAGTTTGGCATTGGAAAGGATCCAATCTGTGTTGGAAATCTACATACGTGTAATGTTTAAGAGAACTTCGCTTATGAGAGAAAGCTTCGTTTTGTTTTTTGAGAGAGAGTCTCACTCTGTCGCCCAGGCTGGAGGGCAGTGGTGGGATCTCAGCTCACTGCAACCTCCCCTCCCAGTTCAAGCAATTCTCCTGCCTCAGCCTCCTGAGTAACTGGCACTACAGATGCACCCCACCACGCCCGGCTAATTTTTGTATTTTTAGTAGAGACAAGGTTTCTCCAGGTTGGCCAGGCTGGTCTTGAACTCCTGACCTCAGGTGATCTGCCCTCCTTTGCCTTCCAAAGTGCTGGGATTACAGGCATGAGCCCCCATGCCCAGCAGAGAGTGAGTTTTAAAGGTACAATATCTAATATGCAGTTGAGTACTTGAAACAGATATTTGATTTTAAATTTCTTACTAATATAAACAATATTGGAACATTTGGCAAAGCGTTTGGATTCACCATATTGATTGTTCTTACAAAAATAAAATTATCGGGGAAATTTTGTTTGTAGATGCAGACACTAAAGAACTTAAGTGAAATAAAATATATTACATTTGGAATTCCTAGTGAATTGGAATGATGGTTTCATAATTTCAAACTTAAAATATGTAATTATTTGCTTGATTTTGACATGGTATTTTAAATTGATATTTTAGTATTTATATATTATTTTGGAACAACTAGATGCATTTTAGGGTCACTATTTTTATTAATTAGATTTATAAAAGTTATTTAGATATGCAGAAAAAATTTACTGTCCTAAATTTGAAGCACTCAAAAAATAAGTTATAAAGGTTTATAAATAAATTTAAAAATATTTGAAAATGTCTTACATTTGTAAACAAGATTAAAAAAATTCATAAGCCCTTAAAATAATTGCTGCAATTTCCCATTTTAAAAATAAAATAATCTCAGTAATGAAAGAGACCTAGAGAAGAACTAGGCTTATAAATCTATAAATTGAATAGCAAATGTTAAAAATGAGCTTTAGAAGTTTTCTCTGCACAAAAAAGAAGACAAAAGAAGTCATTAAACCCTACATTCATTTTTAATTACAAGTCGGATATTATTTAAGAGAGCAATAATATGTCCCCTTTCATGTAATGTCCAGAATTCAAAGGAACCACAGGATGTCATGTCGTTTATTCTCCGAAGTGGAATGCCATCACTTCCGCAGATAATACTGATTAATTTGAGCCAGCCTTCCACCTACATCCCCTATGCAAATAAACTTTACAAAGCCTTTCATTACATTATATACAAATATTTCTTCTCTTCATCAGTCATATTCTAATTATAGAGGCTCAACCAGGTAAGTTTAGCCTGACAAATATCTATGCTTAATATTATAGATTCACAAAGAGCTCCTTCTTCCTTATTAGTCAGATAATGTTCTTTCCTTTTACCCTATAGACAAAGGATGCGATTCATTAGGAAGTATTCCCCAACAGAGAAAATGTTTATATAAGCTTATTGATGTGTTCTTTTCAAATGCAAGGTAATTTAAATTTTCTTTAAATGGTATTTTTCTTAAGAGAGTAAAAAAAAAGGGAAACAGATGTTTTCATCACAAACACCATTTACCAACCAACCCAAAATGCATGGCCATTTATATTAAACAAGAAAACAAGTAGAACATGTGATTGCCTACATTTGTGCCGTATAAATTCATTGTCATTACTCTCAACTGAACTCCTGATGCTGCCTAAAAAAAAAGAGACCACGTTTATTTTCTCAATTCAACCCATCACCCTTCAGAATGACTATTTTAATCTTTCACCACAAACACAACCTGTATTTCCCTCTGCTGTCCTTAATCTTTGTCTCTTTCTTCCCTGAAACAAACAAAAGCCAAGACAGGAAACTGTGCTGCATCCTCCTCTAGTCAACCTAACGCCAGTCTTTCCTATGGCCCCTCCGCCACCTGTGGAGGAACATTCCAAAGTCAATGTCATTTCTTCCACCTGAAACAAATTTTACATGTGTTACCACTGTCCTGATTTTGTGTTTCCTCCTAAGCTCTTCAGGAAGATTGTCAACATTACCCATCCTAAGTCTCCCTCTCTTATTCCTCTACACGGTCCAATTCCATTGCTGCTGGCATGACTTGACCAATTTAGCTGCATTCACTACTGAAACAAAAGGGCGAATCACTACTTTGTTCCTATTGCAGACATTATTTATTGACTGTGCAAGATTACTAGACACAATCTAGCACACTCTTTTAACACACACATACACACACACACATAAACACACATACACACACATACACACACACATACATACACACACATACACACACATACACACACACACATACACACACATACATAAACACACATACACACACATACATACACATACACACACACATACATACACACACATACACACACAGATACACACACACACACACATACACACACACACACATGCAGTTTTCCATGTGCTACCAGTTGTGTTCCCAGGGAAGGAGAATGTCAGATGGATACTAACAAGAAGGATGTCTTTTATGGAATTCTCTTGGGATCAATACCTAGGAAAGTAGAGAGAAGCATGGTAGGACAAGGAGAGAAAGTGGGCTGGACGCAGCTTCAGCCTATGGGGACACTGGTAAAATAACACTTCAGAGTTGTATAAAGGCCAAGTTCTAGTTGGAACGGGTAGACTGTGCCTTCATATCCGTCTATTGATCAGTCATTGGTTGCAGGCAGTTGAGACCACCCTTAAAGAGGGCTGTGATCACAGCACCCATCATACAATGTAACCTCATTCTGAGGATGTTCCTCACACCTCTATCATTCTTGCATCTTGATTGTTCCTTACCAGGTCCTACTTTTCTACTTAATTTTAAAGTGTTGAAGTTTCTCATAATTTCTTTTCCCCACTCTTCATGCAATATACACTCAATGCAATCTCACCTACTCCCATTCTTTCCTTTAATAATGATAGACTGAAGGGACCCAAATTTATATCTGTACCAGATATTTCTTCTAGCTCTACACATATATTTGCAAAACCTACTTGTAGAATTCTACTCACCATCTTCCCCCACTTCCTGTTCTTTCCCAAACAATCTTTCTTTTTTCTTGCTCCACAAACAGAAACTAGAATGATTTCTTTAAAAATACAAATGAGGTCAAGTTACCCTTCTGCTGAAACTTTTCGGTATCTTCCCAGTACCCTTCAGAAAAGGTAAGAACATTCTTAAAATGACTCTTTCAAAGCTCTGCACATTCTGATCTACGTTTCTTCCTTAAGTTCCTCTCTAGGTTAATTTTACTTATTCATACGTCCTCCTTGATCCCTGTCATTCGGTGAATCTTTCTTTATTTTTAAAGTATCTGTTTAAATGGCATTTCTTTAAAAACTCTTACTCATTGTCCAAAAGTAGTTAAGGATTTTGTTCTATAATATCACTCTATCTTTGTGTTTATTCAAATGACAAAATTATTTACTTTATTCTTTTGTTTCATATATTTTTCTTCTGTTTGACCGTGAGTTTCAAGGGGGCAGGGGAACAGATTATCCTATTTTGTTTGTTTTTAGTCTATCCCCAGTGCCTAGAATAAGGCTTGATGCACAGAAAACATTTTATGTATGTATACGCTGAGAAAAGCAGTATGATTGAAGAATGCGTAAATAGTGACTGGAAAATGAACATGCGAATCCCAGCACTTTGGGAGTCCGAGGAGGGCAGATCACGAGGTCAGGAGTTTGAGACCAGCCCAGCCCACAGGTGAAACCCCGTCTCTAGTAAAAATACAAAAATTAGCCAGGCATGGTGGTGGACACCTGTAATCCCAGCTACTTGGGAGGCTGAGGCAGCAGAATCGCTTGAAGCCAGGAGGCAGAGGTTGCAGTGAGCCAAGATCGTGCCAGTGCACTCCAGCCTGGGCAACAGAGTGATACTCTGTCTAAAAAAAAAAAAGAAAAAAGAAAATGTACATGCATAATTTAGCATGTGTTTCTACCACTGAACACAGTGTGGGAAACATAGGAATATAAATCAGGATGATGCAGATGAGTAAATAATTCTGAATTATTTAATAGTCAGGATTTATAGCTAGGATTATTTTCAAAGGCCTATTGATATGCAATGGAGATGGATGAGCATGTACTACTTGAGGGCAGAAGAAAATCTCAATGAAAAATAGGGAGTAGAAATCTGAAGACAACAAAGAGGATGGCAAGATAATTGCTTTTCCAAAGTAATACGAATGAACACACTTAAAAACAGGCATGGGTAAGTTCACTATGGCAAAGTGTCCAAATATATACTGGGAAGCAAATGGAAAGTTTTATCTTGACTTTCGAGGTGAACAGAGATCTACAGGGATAAATATTTTATAGCTGAGAAAACATGTGAAGAAGGGGAGAAATGGCTGGGCACGGTGGCTCATGCCTGTAATCCCAGCACTTTGGGAGGCCGAGGCTGGCGGATCACCTGAGGGCGGGAGTCTGAGACCAGCCTCACCAACATGGAGAAACCCCGTCTCTACTAAAAACATGAAATTAGCTGGGCATGGTGGCGCATGCCTGTAATCCCAGCTACTAGGGAAGCTGAGGCAGGAGAGTCGCTTGACCCTGGGAGGCAGAGGTTGTGGTGAGCTGAGATTGCGCCATTGAACTCCAGCCTGGGCAACAAGAATGAAACTCTATTTCAAAAAAAAAAAGAAAAACAGGAGAAACTTGCCCCAAATCATTTGGTTAAAAAGTTGCATATTTAAAATGTGAACCAGCCAGGCGCGTTGGCTCACACCTGTAATCCCAGCACTTTGGGAGGCCGAGGCTGGCGGATCACCTGAGGGCGGGAGTCTGAGACCAGCCTCACCAACATGGAGAAACCCCGTCTCTACTAAAATCATGAAATTAGCTGGGCATGGTGGCGCATGCCTGTAATCCCAGCTACTAGGGAAGCTGAGGCAGGAGAGTCGCTTGACCCTGGGAGGCAGAGGTTGTGGTGAGCTGAGATTGCGCCATTGAACTCCAGCCTGGGCAACAAGAATGAAACTCTATTTCAAAAAAAAAAAGAAAAACAGGAGAAACTTGCCCCAAATCATTTGGTTAAAAAGTTGCATATTTAAAATGTGAACCAGCCAGGCGCGTTGGCTCACACCTGTAATACCAGCACTTTGGGAGGCCGAGGCAGGCAGATCACCTGAGGTCAGGAGTTTGAGACCAGCCTGGCCAACATGGTGAAACCCCATTTCTACTAAAAATACAAAAATTAACTGGGCGTGGTGGCGGGTGCCTGTAATCCCAGCTACTTGGGAGCCTGAGGCAGGAGAATCACTTGAACCCGGGAGGCGGTGGTTGCAGTGAGCCGGGATCGCACCACTGCACTCCACCCTGGGCAAGAGTGAGATCCTGCCTCAAAAAAAAAAGAAGTGAAACAGTTTCTTTCTAACCTCCAAATGCACAATATTCCACGACACCAACCCTACACCAAAGAAATGTGTAGAAGTTTATAAAAATGGTTATTAACTGATTTTTTTCAGCACCAGAATCAACTATCCTGACTCTAGCTTTAGAAACGTAAGTTAAAAAAAGAGGAAAATAACTTCGAAGGAAGTAATTCTTTGAAAGCCGTTAGGACAACACAATGATTTGAGGGTCTTGTGCTTTTCCATGAAAAGGTGGGGCTAAGTCTGTTTTAGAGGGTGAAGGAGACACAGGAGTTAAAAATGTGCCAACACCGTGGCCCTTGGAAATAACTTGTAAGATCAAATGAAAATCGCAATCGAGACTGTCACTTTTCGATCAGATTGTTTTCAATCGATAATGAGTGCAGGCCCGCAAATGTGTATGGGTGTTATGTGGCATATCAAGGTACATTTCTGCAGAACATACTCAGTGCAATATGGCTTGTGGGTACAACATTCCTTTATATAATTGCACTCAACTAATGTATGCCTTGGAAAGCAAGCACAACAAACATTATGTCTTAACAGACTTCTGAAAGAAAAACTGGAGTTCCTGGTGGCTCTTAAACAGTCTGCTGGTTATTTTATGGCATAGAGGAGAAAATTTACCCTGCAGAAATCTAGCCGAGCACATCCTCAGACTGATCACATTCACCTTCTCATCATGGTTCCAGTCTCAATTAAAAAAAAAAAAAACAACAAAGAATCATATTTGAGTAATCTGTTCTGAATCATACAGGGAAAGTCCATGCTGAGATAATACTTATGCATCTGTCTTAGAACATGTCTAGAATATTTACTAGGAAGACTCACTATCAAAAGGGATTTTGGCATATGTGCATTAATTCAGCAAGCCTCATTTCTTCAATACCAAACATGCGCCAGACATTGTCCTAGGAAGAGAGGATTTAGAAAAAAAAAAATAAAGATATATTTACCGCAGTCCAGCCATAGAAAAAGATAAGTAAGTAATTAAATGCAGGAGTATACTATAGCTTCAAAGATAAAACTTATGAAGGTCTGGAAATTAGCACACATGGGATAAAACAGTCACTTCTACATAAGAGGAGGCGATTATAAAGAAGATTCACTTAAGATTCAGTATTGGCTAAGGTTAAAGAGAGAAGCATTGTTCTTGGACCAAGTTTTCTGGGAGGTGGGAGAGTAAAAGAAGTCCGGGACCAAAGGAAGCTACAACAGAGAGCACTGAACGAGCAGCCTTGCAGGTCTGACCCAGACTGCCATCTGAGAAAATTACAGGCAGTTTGATTGGCTGGGGCACAGGCCGTGAGGTGGGGCATGATGAGTGACAGCTGGAACCAGGCAAGGCTCATAAATGTCACACTAAGGAATTTTCACTGTTTTCTACCAGCCACTGGAAGAAACTGAAGAGCTTAAAGCAAGATAATGGCACATCACAAAACACATGGATTCGAGGTGGTAAGACAAAAAGAAGTTACTGTAGCAGAAGCATCAGGAAGTAGACTTGTATTAATTTAACTGCAAAATAATTACTTCTCCTACCCCCACAACAACATTCCAACACACAGAACTAATGTGGGTTATTAATTATTTCCCACTGTTCCCTACTGAAACAACATACTTTCAACTTTATTCTTTCAGTTCTGAGCGTGCTTATCTGCAAAGATATATAACCTAGTCTCCACGTCTTATCATAGAAAATTAGTACAGGTGACTTGTCTATTTTCAAACAGGGAGAAAAATAGAAATAGATGCATTTAGTCCTTCTGAATTAACCAGCTAAGCTACTTGAGGAGGAAGAGATTATATCAAAATTGTAAACTTTTAAAACTAATTTAACATTATAACCACAAATGGATATATAAATTTTTTTCCTTCAGGGAATACTTGGGAGAAAAATTAGAATCCATGCTCCTGCCTTATTCAAAGCAAAATGATATTGGGTATAGCTGTTCATTTCAAAGGCCACTGCACATCTCCCATAAAAGCAGTGTGCTACAGTGATGAAAACTGCCCACCAATGGTCATGCCTATGCGCGTTTTCTAAGGTGTTTGCCACCCTCCTGTCAAGAGGTGAAGTCTGTTTCTTTAACTCCTGAATCTGGGTTGCCCACGTGGCTTGCTTTGATCAATGAAATGTCACAGAAGTTATGTTCTAGGACTTTTGAGCTCAGGTCTTCAGTTTCTACTTTCCCTTTCGGAACTCAGCTCCGAATAAAGAATTCCGGAATCTCCTATTAAGGAGGGTAACCACACAGAGAGACGGGAGAGTGACAGGCCACAGGCAGAAACACAATCTACATGGAAGAGACCCATGGCATTCCAGCCAACAGCAAGTACCAGGCCCCACGTGCAAATGAGGCCAATGGGTTCCACTATGTCCAGCTGAGCTGTCCCAGCCAAAACCATGTCAATCATGGACGAGTTCTCTCTTCTTCATCCTGCCCATATTGCTGTCTCATGGCATCATACCCAATAAAATGGCTGTGATTTGAAGTCATTAAGCTTTGCGGTGCTTTATTACATAGCAACATATAAATAATAATGAGTAGTAAAATGCTTATTGCTAACTTTTCAGTGTAAAATTCCAGTGGCAGACCATGATGCCATGTAGAAAATATCTGGCTCAATTCGTACAAAAATGGCACAGCGTGTGGGACTCAGAGGAAACACCACGGTAGCAGGCCCTATATGCACAGCAGGACACACAGGAAGCCAGTGTCCAAGGAGCTGAAGGTGACCCTGTGGCCTTTCAATATTCACACGAAGAAGCAAAAGCAATAGCACAGCATATCCTGGTCGGTGATGTGTGTGTATGTGTATGTGGCACAGCTGTATTAGACCAGACCACGTGGTAACATTGTCTAAAGAAAGAAATAGAAAATACATAGAAAGCTCTAAACTTGTTTTTCTTTAGAAGTTATGTCCCAACCATGATAAAAGTGTTATTTTTCCTCCTTGAGGAAACAAAGAAAAATCAACGATAACATTTCTACCCATTTTTTTTTTTTTTTTTGCTGTTATATCCATTTTATGATGCTTTGCAAGTACTATTTATTCTTACTTTTACAGCCAGTCAGAATGTGTTTGGGTTTCTCTTATTTCTGTCTTTTTAAAGCTTCAACATTAAAGTTCTTTAGTACATCACACATTGCAATATTAAAAGAAAACACTATCTTGCCTAAATAAGCAGTATCGTATAATATCCAGTCGAAACTAACTTCAATGTACGTGATATGAATATTGCTTTCTGAAAACTTTACGGTCTGTTTGGACCACTCAATATGTAATTTTTAAACTAGGATGCCATAGTGTTTAAACAGTTTTCACATCAGAAATGTAAGAAGTGCTTCTCCTCAGCAAATGTAAAAGAACACACATCACAACAAACTATCTCTCAGACCACAGTGCAATCAAATTAGAACTCAGGATTAAGAAACTCACTCAAAACTGCACAACTACATGGAAACTGAACAACCTGCTCCTGAATGACTACTGGGTACATAACGAAATGAAGGCAGAAATAAAGATGTTCTTTGAAACCAATGAGAAAAAAGACACAACATACCAGAATCTCTGGGAGACATTCAAAGCAGTATGTAGAGGGAAATTTATAGCACTAAATGCCCACAAGAGAAAGCAGGAAAGATCTAAAATCAACACCCTAACATGACTATTAAAAGAACAAGAGAAGCAAGAGCAAACACATCCCAAAGCTAGCAGAAGTCAGGAAATAACTAAGATCAGAGCAGAACTGAAGGAAATAGAGACACAAAACACCCTTCAAAAAAACCAATGAATCCAGGAGCTGGTTTTTTTTAAAAGATCAACAAAATTGATAGACCGCTAGCAAGACAAATAAAGAAGAAAAGAGAGAAGAATCAAATAGACGCAATAAAAAATGATAAAGGGGATATCACCACCGATCCCACAGAAATACAAACTACCATCAGAGAATACTATAAATGCCTCTATGCAAATAAATTAGAAAATCTAGAAGAAATGGATAAATTCCTGGACACATACACCCTCCCAAGACTAAACCAGAAAGATGCTGAATCCCTGAATAGACCAACAACAGACTCTGAAATTGAGGCAATAATTAATAGCCTACCAACCAAAAAAAGTCCAGGATTCACAGCTGAATTCTACTAGAGGTACAAAGAGGAACTGGTACCATTCCTTCTGAAACTATTCCAAACAATAGGAAAAGAGGGAATCCTCCCTAACTCATTTTATGAGGCCAGCTTCATCCTGATACCAAAGCCTGTCAGAGACACAACAAAAAAAGAGAATTTTAGACCAATATCCCTGATGAACATCGATGCGAAAATCCTCAGTAAAATACTGGCAAACCGAATCCAGCAGCACATCAAAAAGCTTATCCACCAAGATCAATTTGGCTTCATCCCTGGGATGCAATGCTGGTTTAACATACGCAAATCAATAGATATAATCCATCACATAAACAGAACCAAAGACAAAAACCACATGATTATCTCAATAGATTTAGAAAAGGCCCTTGACAAAATTCAACAGCGCTTCGTGCTAAACACTCTCAATAAATTTGGTATTGATGGGACGTATCTCAAAATAATAAGAGCTATTTATGACAAACGCACAGCCAATATCTTACTGAATGTGCAACAACTGGAATCATGCCCTTTGAAAACCGGCACAAGACAGGGATGGCCTCTCTCACCACTCCTATTCAACATAGTGCTGGAAGTTCTGGCCAGGGCAATCAGGCAAGTGAAAGAAATAAAGAAATAAAGAGAAATAAATATTCAATTAGGAAAAGAGAAAGTCAAATTGTCCCTGTTTGCAGACGACATGATTTATATTTAGAAAACCCCATCATCTCAGCCCAAAATCTCCTTAAGCTGATAAGTAACTTCAGCAAAGTCTCAGGATACAAAATCAATGTGCAAAAATCACAAGCATTCCTATACACCAGTAACAGACAGAGAGCTAAATCATGAGTGAACTCCCATTCACAATTGCTACAAAGAGAATAAAATACATAAGAATCCAATTCACAAGGGATGTGAAAGACCTCTTCAAGGAGAACTACAAACCACTGCTCAATGAAATAAAAGAGGATACAAACAAATGGAAGAACATTCCATGCTCATGGATAGGAAGAATCACTATTGTGAAAATGGCCATACTCCCCAAGGTAATTTATAGATTCAATGCCATCCCCATCAAGCTACCAATGACTTTCTTCACAGAATTGGAAAAAAACTACTTTAAAGTTCACATGGAACCAAAAAAGAGCCTGTATTGCCAAGCCAATCCTAAGCAAAAACAACAAAGCTGGAGGCATCATGCTACCTGACTTCCAACTATACTACAAGGCTACAGTAACCAAAACAGCATGGTACTGGTACCAAAACAGATACATAGATGAATGGAACAGAACAGAGGCCTCAGAAATACCACCACACATCTAAAACCATCTTATCTTTCACAAACCTGACTAAAACAAGAAATGGGGAAATGATTTCCTATTTAATAAATGGTGCTGGGAAAACTGGCTAGCCATATGTAGAAAGCTGAAACTGGATCCCTTCCTGACACCTTATACAAAAATTAATTCAAGATGGATTAAAGACTTAAATGTTATATGTAAAACCGTAAAAACCCAGAAGAAAACCTAGGCAATACCATTCAGGACATAGGCATGGGCAAGGACTTCATGACTAAAACACCAAAAGCAGTGGCAACAAAAGCCAAGATAGACAAATGGGATCTAATTAAACTAAAGAGCTTCTGCACAGCAAAAGAAACTACCATCAGAGTGAACAGGCAACCTACAGAATGGGAGGAAATTTTTGCAATCTACCCATCTGA
Source organism: Symphalangus syndactylus (assembly GCF_028878055.3). Classification (NCBI taxonomy): domain Eukaryota; kingdom Metazoa; phylum Chordata; class Mammalia; order Primates; family Hylobatidae; genus Symphalangus; species Symphalangus syndactylus. The sequence continues at coordinate 133,104,800 of NC_072435.2, forward strand.
CAAAGGGCTAATATCCAGAATCAACGAAGACTTTAACAAATTTACAAGAAAAAATCGAACAGCCCCATCAAAACGTGGGCAAAGGATATGAACAGACACTTTTCAAAGGAAGACCTTTATTCAGCCAACACACACATGAAAAAAGGCTCATCATCACTGGTCATCAGAGAAATGCAAATCAAAACCACAATGAGAAACCATCTCACACCAGTTAGAATGGCCATCATTTAAAAAGTCAGGAAACAACAGGTGCTGGAGATGATGTGGAGAAATAGGAAGGATTTTACACTGTTGGTGGGACTGTAAAGTAGTTCAACCATTGTGGAAGACAGTGTGGTGATTCCTCAAGGATCTCAAACTAGAAATACCATTTGACCCAGCAATTCTATTACTGGGTATATACCCAAAGGATTATAAATCATGCTACTATAAAGACATGAACACATATGTTTATTGTGGCACTATTCACAATAGCAAAGACTTGCAACCAACCCAAGTGTCCATCAATGATAGATTAGATTAAGAAAATGTGGCACATATACACCATGGAATACTATGCAACTGTAAAAAAGGATGAGTTCATGTCCTTTGTAGGGACATGGATGAAGCTGGAAACCATCATTCTGAGCAAACTACCGCAAGGACAGAAGACCAAACACTGCATGTTCTCACTCACAGGTGGGAATTGAACAATGAGAACATTTGAACACTGGGTTGGGAATATCACACACCAGAGCCTGTCATGGGGTGGGGGGTTGGGGGAGGGATAGCATTAGGAGAAATACCTAACGTAAATGAGGAGTTAATGGGTGCAGCACACCAACATGGCACATGTATACAAACCTGCACATTGTGCACATGTACCCTAGAACTTAAAGTATAATAATAATAATAAAGAAATGTAAGAAGTGCTAAATTACAGATTTTCAAATATTTAGGAGACATTAATATAATGCCATGTTTTTTCTGAACACTTATTAAGTACAGTTAACAAAAACAAATAGAAATGATAAAGTTTTGTTAATATTTCATGTTAACTCCCATTTTTATTTTAATTAATTTCTGGCTTGAAACCATTGGAAATTTGTTTTTAACGAACAGAATTAAATACATTAGGTCCTTGATAGAATTCTTTTCCTCCAAAGAATATCCCCATCCCCCACTTTTAGCTAACTGTCATAGTATGTTCTTTTTTTTCCAGATGCTTCTTGTTCCAGAACTGTATACACAAGTTGGACGACTAAACTGATATTTGCATAACAAGAAAAGTGGTCTTTAGACAATTTGGCAAATATGCTCATAGCAGCACTGCCAGGAACTAACCCCCAAAATAGGATCACAGCAGAGTTGGAACGCCAGTGATAGGGCTTTATTTCCAAGCACACAACCAGAGTTAGAGAACACATTCAAATAACCCAGGCCTTTTTTTATGTAAAAATTTTTAATAATCATGGCATTTCCAATGCAAATTTAAAATCTAGTCAGTAGCTTATTTTATTAAGAGACTTCATGGTTTTGACAGGTAATGATCTTTGCTAGAAAGGTCCCCCTCCTCCTCCTCCTCCTCTTCTTTCTCAGGTCTATTCTTGATTCTGAAATTCACACCACTGGAATTTTATACCACACCACAGTTAAACATTTTTTTCTGAATTTTACTATATTGCATTTTCCTGAAGATTTCTTTAATGCATGCCCTAGTTCTTTGGAGACTTTCAATGCCTGTTTAACAGCTTTCCTTATTCATTAGCAACTTCCTTTAGAATCTAACAAGTCTCTTATGATCCTGGAGTTCTGTCAATTGTAGTAATTTTTTATTGTTTTTATCACACGGTTGGGAATATTTGTTACTTTTTACCCTCACTTAGAAGCTTAATATAACTACAAAAATGTTATATAACTCTTATTAATATCTTCATCTTTTGTCATTATGAGTGGCCTAGCCCCTCCATAGACAATTTGAGCCTATGATTTTTCATGGAAGAGGGCATAGTTTAGCTTCATGTATTATTATCCTCTCTCATATTTGCTCTATCAGTATATATTGGAATATGGTTGAATTCTATAGCATGTATTTTATTGCTTTCACACGTTTTATTGCGCTTATGTTTGGATTTCTTCTCATCTGAGAAAGGATTGATTTTCTCATCTCAGTATATTTTTAATAAAATCATAGCTAAGAAAGAACATTTCATCCATCTAAAAGCTAACTTCCTTTCTTTTATTTTGTCCTGAAAAATACTACACCCACACATTTTTGCCAATAGCCTAAGACATTTAGCCATACTAATCTATCCTATTGGCTCCTTGGCTTTGATTGATGGACTAACAAAAATAGCTTGCTTGATGTTTCCAGAGAAAGTATCTTACCCTCATCTGTCTAAAGTATTCCTAACATAGGATTGTCAGATTTAGCAAATAAAAATATAGGATTTCTACTTATATTTCAATTTCATGTAAAAAACAAATAACTTTTTAGTATAAGAACATCTTAAATACTTAGAGGCTTATCTGAAGTTCACATTTAAATAGGTGCCCTGTAAGTTACCAGGCAATCCTGTCCTAAAGGAATAATATTCAAATCTCTCTTTAGCTTTTCCTCCAAATGTTGCTTAAAAATTTTCTGGGAAAATCATTAGTTTTATCTCCAGAAGCAAGACACTGTTGTCAGAAAAGGATGGGTTTCATTTTCTATTATTTTCATGTACTTGATTATTTATGATATTAGAACTGGGATCTCAGGAGTGGCCTTGTGTAGCAATCAATGGTGGCTGACCATTGGTTGCTCTTTAGGAAAAAGGGTCATAAGCCCCCTTTTGCTCACTTCCCTGCCCCTTGAAATTAACTTATTGATTTAAATTAAAAGCATTGCATGCCTACTCTACGATGAATATTGTGATGTCAAGAATCCCAAACAAGCAGCAAGATTCTGTCCACCAGAAATGTTAAGCATATGTAAACCGGAGGCGGGCGACTGGGAGGTACCAGAATATGCTCTTTGTATTGATTTTAGTACCTGAACTTATGTGCTTTAATTGAGTTATACTTACCTATAAATTGATGCTCCCATCATTGAAAACAGCTTATGCTGTTACAGAATACATTGCGTAAGTGTATGGATTCCTTTACAGTCAACCAAAGGGTAAAGGTGACATGAAGAAGAAAAAATACGCTAACTAAATGAAAATTGGGAGTCATAAAAACATTTTTATAGAACTATAGAAATGATCTAAATCTCTTTTGGTGGGCTTTCTTTGCATCAGTACTACAAATGTTGGATTGTCCCAGCTCTGTCCTCAGACATCTCTGTAATCAGTATCTTGTCAGAGATCCCTGAAGAGGGGTTCTGGAGAGCCCTGGAAGGTTCTTGAGACCTCTCGAGGCAATCCAAAATGTCTTCCCGAAATGCCTTGGCCCATCATTTCACTCAGATATCTATATAAAGTCTCCCCTTAGACAGATCTTCTCTGACAACCCATTAGAAAATAGCAGCCTCTGTTACTTCATCACCTTCCCTACTTCACATTTTGTATAGTTCTGTTGCAACCTGAAATAAAATAATTTAAACCGAAATATAAATAGCACATTTGTTTATATTGGGTTTCCCACACAAGCTCAAAGAATGTAAGGACATGTACTTTTGTTTATTACTTTATCCCCAACACATTCAATAGTACATACCATATTGCATGTCTACAGAAATCGTTTGTAATTTTTTTGTACAATGAATGTATTTTATCTGATAGTTTTTCTTGGCAGTGAAAATATGCTTTTCCCTTACAGCTGCTCTTATTGAAAGACATTACTCTTAAGTGAATTTCCTCACTCCAGTAATTCAAGAAGAAAAAGTGTATATAGAGAAAAAGCATTAATAGTGTTTTATAACTTATTCCTAAAAATGGGTTGATTAAATGTTTATCATTAGTGCAGCAATGAAGTTTCTTTTAAACTCTGAAAATGAGGGCACATTCAGTGACTTATATTTTCAATGCCTTGTGTAGACCAAAAATAGATAAAAACAAGAATCACTAGGAAAGTAATATTGTATAAGCCAATCTCTAACAGAGTCACAATAAAACAAATTAATGTTTGAAATTATCACCATTAGGTCAAATCTGTGTCTTGAGCTTCAAAATACTTCATTCATTCAATGGTTAATCGGTCTCTGACTACTGTAGGCTGGGTACTGGGGAGCCAAAAGAGAAATTAATCACGGTCATCAATTTAAAAACCAAAAACTCTGTCAGCCAAGTGTATGCAACAGTTTTGCAGAATAAACACAGTGAGTTTGGTTTAAGACAGAGAAATTTAAGTTTCCAGAATATTGGGGAGAAAGTGTCTAATAGGATGGTGGAGTTCATGTAGAGATTCTGGACTGGAAAAATGATTTGGCCACCATTAGCATAGGACTAGATGCCACTGAAGTGGCAGAGATCACTTAGAATAAATGGCAAACAAAAAAGAGGCCTTACTTCCTTGAGATTCTTCTGACTAGGAGCCAGACACTACAGAGCATGGAAAATATTTTGTAAGGTAGAGTTACCGAAGACGGCCTTTTTCTCCGAGATATGCTGACATGCTTAATGTGGGCTTTCTTTACAACAATGTGATCATTCCAACAACTACTAGTTCCACGATGTTTTTAGAGTTTACAAATGTATTACTACAGTGAGTTTTATTGTATCTGAGCCTCGTGAGAGATTTACGATTATCCCTATTTTATGCAAAACTTCAGAAAGTTTAAATGAAAGGTCACAAATAGATGATTGATACCTAATCCACAGCTCTTGGATGACCTATAGCGTCAATGTTTTCAATGAAGAGAAGGTGATTTTCACCCCATCCTTCACTTCTAGTTTTTCCTAATTGTTCTATATGACTTTATTGAAAGCTTCACTTCAAAATCAATCTCTCCCCTTCTCAAACTATCTTTCTTAATAAGGATAATTGTTAGGAAGTTCCCACAGCTACCTAACACCCTCTAATTCCCAAGACCTTGTGAATGCTTCTGACTATGAATTTTGAAGGCATTCCAGAAATACAGTTTCAGTTTGATTATAAAGCAAATAACATCTTGGATATTATTATATTTAAATATTTAGAATTATTTAAAATTAATTTTTTGCAAAAAATTCTTGGAGGGAAATGAGAACAAGAGTTTATTTAAGAAGTAGAATTTTATTTCTTTTTCTACAGGTCGACTTACTAACACTGTGGTTCTCCATAGAAATAAATAAAATTCACATACATAAAAAACGGTAGAGAATACTAAATGTGCCAAATAACGAATTCCTTTAAGCATAGATATATATATACACATATATACACATATATATATACATATATACATACGCACACATATATATACATATATATACACACACACACATACATATACATGTATATATACACACATACATACTTATATACACTTTTATACCTGCCAAGAAAGGTAAGTTTGTCACTGCTTAGAGATTGCTGAAAGCAAAATGAAAGAGTTCCATCAAGTGGTCATATCAAGACACAGCAGTTAGTATTTCACCAATAGAAAGAGGAAAACAATTTCTCTGAAATCTAGTTCAGACATAGATTTCTAACCGAGCTATTAAAATTTTATGCCGTGCAACATTAAAAAACACAATTAAATGCATTTTAAACATTATTACTAATTCATTTTCCAATTCATTTTTAAACTGCAAAGAAAATAGAAACTGTGATTTTTATTTTTTATCTTTTTCATAACGAATACTCTCTCCATATAGTTTGCAGTTGAAAATGCGTGGTTATAATCTTAATTTGCATGTTATAGTCATTTTTTTAAATTAGCAGGTAAACCACAGGTAATACTAAACTAAGTATTTGGATTGCACCGAAAATTCAGAAACTAACTACTTGCAAATGACCTATACATCTTAAAATAGTACAAAATAAATACAAAGAAAACTCTACTCAAGGTTGTTTTAAAAAATAAAATAAGTTATAAAACATAAACATGAGTTAACTTGCTTCTTTTAACAATCTATAGTTTTTGCCTTGCCAAATTTCATCTCCTTCATAAAGACAGACAAAACAGGCATCTTTCTTTTTAAAGTATAATTGATTTAAGGGGTCATTTTCTCATTATTTTGGAAAAACCATCATGGCTTATTTTAATGTTATAAATGCTACTTCTAAATATATATTACAGATTAAGATTTGTTTCTTGCTTAATAAAGCAGTAGTTCATTTAAGCAACCATTGTTTAATTAAACTTTCTGAATATTATATATATATTACTAATGAGATGAGGTTAAACAATAGATTTTTATATAAAACCTATGAAATATATATTATCTAGACATAAAATTGGAAGCAATGTATTTAATGATTAAGATCATGGATTTTGGCATCAGAGAGATTTGATTTGAATCTAATCTCTTCCACTTTTTTTCTCTGTAACCTGGAGCAATGACAAGCGTACTTTGTTTCATTGCACTTTTCTTGTAGATGTTGTGTTTTTTACAAATTGAAGGTTTGTGGCCAGCCTGCCTTGAGCAATTCTATCCACACTATTTTTTCCAACAGTATGTGCTCACTTTTGGTTTCTGGGTCACAGTTCAATACTTCTCACAATATTTCAGATTTTATCATTGTCATTATATTACTTATGGTTATCTGTGATCAATGATCTTTTATGTCACAATTGTAATTGTGGGACACCATACACTCTGCACATATAAGATAGTGAACTTAATTAATATCATGTGTGTTCCCACTTCTTCAGCAGCTAGCTGTTCTTCCATCTCTCTTCTTCTCCTCAAGCCTCACTATTCCCTGAGACACAACAATATTAAAATTAGACCAAGTAATAACCCTGCAATGGCCTGTAAGTGTTCAAGTGAGAAGAAAAGCATCATACATCTCCCACTTTAAGTCAAAAGCTGGAAATGATTAAACTTAATGAAGAAGGCATGTTGAAAGCTGAGAGAGGCTAAAAGCTAGGTCTCTTATAACAAACAGCCAACTTATGAACACAAAGGAAAAGTTCTTGAAGGTAATTGACAGTGCTACTACAGTGAACAAATGAACGATGAAGAATGTAAAACAGGCTTGTTGCTGATATGGAGAACGTTTTATCAGTCTGGATAGAAAATCAAACCAACTACAACAAGGCCCAAATTATCTTCAATTCTCTTCAGGCTGAGAGAAATGAAGAAGAAAAGTTGGAAACTAGAAGAAGTTGGTTGATAATTTTTAAGGAAAGAAGCCACCCCAAAATAAAAGAAAAAGTGCAAGGTGAAGTAGTAGCATGTGCTGATGTAGAAGCTTTAGCACATAATCTGGAAAATCTAGCTAAGATAATAGATGAAGTTTGTTACACTAAACAAGAGATTTTCAGTGTAGATGAAACAGACTTATATTGAAAGAAGATGCTGTCTAGGACGTTCATGGCTAGAAAATAAGTCAATGCCTGGCTTTAAAGCTTCAGTGCACAGGGTGACACTCTTGGTAGGGGCTAATGCAGCTGGTAAATTGAAGTTGAAGCCAATACTGATTAACGATTCTGAAAATAGCAAGAATTATGCTAAATCTACTGTGCCTGTACTCTATAAATGGAGCAAAGTCTGAATGACAGCATATCTGTTAACAGTATGGTATACTGGATATTTTTATCCCGCTCTTGAGACCTACTGCTCAGAAAAAAAAGAGTCCTTTCAAAATATTGCTGTTCATTGACAATGTACCTGACCACCCAAGAGTTCCGATGGAGGTGAACAAGGATATTAGTGTTTCTAAGCTCGTTAACACAACATCCATTCTGTAGCCTCTGAATCAAAGAGTAATTTCAACTTTCAAGTTTTATTACATAAGAACTAAACATGGTAAGGTTATTGCTGCCATAATGACTACTCTGATTAATCTGGGTAAAATAAATTGAAAATCTTCAGGAAAGGATTCACCACTCTAGATGACACTAAGGACATTTGTGATTCCTGGGAGGAGTCCAAAATATCAACAATAACAGGAGTTTAGAAGAAGTTGAGTCCAACTCTCACAGATGACCTTGAGGGGTTTAACTCTTCAGTGGAAGTAAATGCGGATGTGGTGGAATCAGCAAGACAACTAGAATTAGAACTGGAGCCTGAAAATGTGACTGAGTTGCTGCAGTTTCAAGATACAATTTTAATGCATTAGGATTTGTTTCTTAGAGATGAGCAAAGAAAGTCGTTCCTTGAGATAGAATCTACTCCTGGTAATGATGCTGTGAACATTCTTCAAATAACAACAAAGAATTTAGAATATTACAGAAACTTAGTTGATAAAGCAGTGGTAGAATTTGGGTTTGAAAGAAGTTGTACTGTGGGGAAAAAGCTATCAAACAGCATCACGTTACAAAAAAAAAAAAAAATCTTTCATGAAAGGAAAAGTCAACCAATGTGGCAAACTTCATTGCTGCCTTGTTAGAAGAAATTGCCACAGCCATATTAACTTTAAGAAACCACCACCCTGATTGGTCAGCTGCCACCAACACTTGGACCAAACCCTTTACCTGTGAGAAATCACAACTTGATGAAGGAACAGATAATCATTAGCATTTTAGCAATAAAGTATTTTAAAATTAAAGTATGTGCATTGTTTTTTAGACATACTTCTATTGCACACTCAGCTGCTTATATTGTAATGTAAACATGACTTTTTTATGCATTGGAAAACCAACAAACTTGTATGACTCACTTTATTGCAATGTTTGCTTTACTGCAGTGGTCTGGAACTGAATCTGTAATATCTCCAAGGTATGCCTGTATATCTTCATGTATAATAGGGAAGTAATTCTACTGATACAGGTATGGTAGAGCTTAGATAATGTCTCATATCAAGCATCTAGATTAGTAGCTGACTATCATGAAAATGAAAACACATGTTTGTGAATTAATATTTCCACTGTTCTATCTTGTTATTGGTAGGTGAGAGTGGTGGTGAACTTTCACCTCAAATTGTTTGATTTAAATAGTTGAAAAAATATAAACAAGTAAGGAGACAAAAGACAAATGTATTGCTTCTATGATGACAATACGATCATATTTCTTCTGAGTGCTCTATGACCTTCCTCCAATCTAAGCAATATTTCCATTTCTACTAGAAGCCAGAGAGATTCACACTGTTACCCTTCTTTCTGTCTTTTGGAAATTTGCAGTGATAATAAGTTGATTTAAAATCCTTACTTAATATCAAGAACAACTCTTCCTGTCAACATGGTAATAAAATGAACACTGAGGATGAAGAGAGAGAGAATGATAAAGTGCATTCAGTAAAACATAAACAAGTAAAGGATGTGGGCCCAAGGTATATAGGAAGTATTAATAGTTGTACTCCTCTCACATATTTTGTCATGTGTGAAATAATTCAAAAGTAAGATGTAAGTAAACCTAAAAGAAAAACTAAAACTCCCTTTAGGAAACCTAAAAGTGAATAGATTCACACTTCAACAAACTTTTGACGATACGTCAGCAAGATGGAAAATAACTACAAAAGGAAAGCTGCAGATACAAGAAGAAATGTTGAGTGAAGAACATGGAAAGCATGTAGATAAACCACAAGGTCTGTGTGAAATAACAAAAAAATTAAATTTGGGAATACAGAAAGGATATAATTAAAATATGGGACAATAAGTAAGACTAGCAGGTGATTTGATTTTTATAATTCTAAGGTCCCTATGTTATATAAAGAAGGAATAGAGAAAATGATTAATGTAGACTTTAAGTAAATAAATCTGTTAAAATTTCATGGTAACTATTAAAAGAATAAAGAGGGAAATAGAATTTAAATAAAAACTTCATGTAAAAGATGCAGAAAAAGTGATAAAAAGTAAAAGCTATGAAGCAAAAGAGGAACATACAAAACAAGAAATAGGATGGTAATGAATCCAAATATATCAGCAATCCTAATAAATGTAAATAAATTAACTTTCTAGTTAAAGGTTAAATTCAATAAAAGATAAGATCCAGGATTATACTATCGAAGAATCACACATGAAAATAAAAACATGGAAAAACTGATACACAAAGGATAAGAAATTAGGCAGCTTAAATATTAGTCAAAGGAAAGCTGGTGTATCTATATTAATATTATAGAGTGAAGTCTTTAAGGCACAAAGCATCATATAGAATGGAAAACATCATAAAACAATGATAATTATACACTCATTTCAACTTTGATGCCTCTAATAACTTGCCTCAAAACATATAAAGAAGTCAACAAACCCATCATACCAAGGAATACACAGTGTTCTCAGGTACGCACGGAATTTCAGAGAAAGCCGAACCACATGGGGAAGACATAATGCACATATCAGCCAATTCCAAGGAATTATCAGACAGATATACTTCTCTTAGCACAACGAAGTTCAAAGTCAGAAAAAAACATTTTTTTTTTGAAAAATTTGTAGATTTGGAAATAGGAAAGCATATTTAAAACATACAAGAAAGCAATAAAGTCTGAAAACAGATAAATTCAACAGTTAACTTAAGATATTAGGGAAAATATAAGAAACCCAAGCAGAAGAAATGCAATTATAAAAACCAACAATAATAATGAATGAAATAGTAAATAGAGATACAGCAGATTAAAACAAAAAGATTAACAAATCGAAAGGCTAATTCTTATATATTTAATATATGTGTGCGTCTAATCTACTCTCAATATTAAACTATTAATCCTTTCTTTCCTAAATATATATCAACAATGATTGTTATATTTTTTCTATTTTTATATTTACACAGGGAAATGTGATATTCACCATGTTTCACTTAGTGTTTTTTAACTCAGTATCATTTTTGAGGCCAATTTTGAGACCCATGTGTATAGAGAGATACTTTATTCCTTTTAACTCTTGCCCAGTAATATATAGATTAAATTTTTATCCATCTATCCCCCATTTGCTATCTACTAATAGTATTTCAAAGCACATCCCTGAATTTTCCTATGCATCTCTGTTACACGTTACCCTAAAGAGAAATGACAAGCTTTTTAGAGAAGTGGCATACTCAATTTCCCTAAATGTTGGCAAATTGATTATTTAAATGGCATTTAGCAGAAAATCTAACAAAACATTTTTCTTCACATTAAAAAAGAAATCCTTAAATTGCTTCTTAGTTTCTATAAAAATGGAAGAGTGGAGAAGTATTCAGGGCTTTATGTTTTATTCAATTGGATCAATATCCTCCATAATCCTGTGAATCACCTTTTTAAAAAATTTGTAAAACTTAAGACAATATTTTATAGTTTTGCTCCACATTGTTTGAAATTTAGAAACTTTTATTTCTAATTAGATTGCTATGACATTAAGTGTGTGTGTGTGTGTGTGATTGGTAGGTATATAAATTATCTACTACATGCAAGATATAAAAATATGATAAAGTGTTTGGACCTTACCCTTAGAAAACAATATCTCAATAACTGTGGTGTGGCTGAGATGATGTTCAGGTATCATCTCATATTTGCCTACATTTCTAAGTTTATTTCTACATTGCCAAGTTTGTCACTATAACATGGCCATTTCCTGTATAGGAGACAGATGCTCTTTAGGTGTGTCCATCATAAAACTAGTTTAATAAATCAGGACACATTGAAAATAAAATAAGCCTCAAGCATAAAGCAGGACCAATCCTTGAACAAAGTGTATATTCAATATATACTCCATTGGCTTCAATAGTGAAAATACACTGTGAGCTGTCACAAAGTTGGTAGGCTCTGATCCCCAGCGGGTACTGTGCCTGTCCTTTGCATAACTAGAGGGATTGTTAGTCCTCTTTGCATACATCACGATTGTTAATAAAGTGACATTTGTCAAAATGAGTAAGCACCTGTTGCCATGGAAGGTGCCATAAGCAAGATTATAAAACAAATTGTTGTAGTTGGCTAGGAACCAGGAGGAAGATGAACACCAGAAGAAAAGGCATTCTTTCCTTAATTCCTCATACCCATTTTACAATGCATTGCATACAGTTGTTTATGCAGAACACAGGCTGTTTTCTTTTTTTCTGAAACCTCATGTAACCGATGGTATTTTAAATGAGCTCTAATACAAAATGCCTCACACACTGCTATCCTATGCCTCATTTAACCCATTATATGGGTTCCCTCTTGAAACATTTAGTCTTCATTTGTCTATTTTTCCTGTAACTTATTTTTAGGAATAGAAAAATCATGTCCTGGGAAGCATGTCTTCTGGCACATATTTAAAATACCTAAGGGGGCTCAGGTAACATCAAGACCCTAGTAGGTGCAGACGGGTCCCCACCAATATCTTGGCATTTTATTTCAATTATTTACTATCTTTCAATATGGCCCACAGCATGAAGATTTTGCATATACCAGTTTATTTTTTAATTGAAAATTGAAATAATACCAATACTCATAAAAAAATCCATTCAATTCTATTCAGTAAACAGTCTTCCTCTTCATGCCAGTAGATATCTGTAACTCTTTCCCCAGGTTCCTTATTTAAAGTATCTTTACCAAAAAAAGCAGACAGGCTTCAAATAACCGTCTGACATTGGAGAATGACAATATTTTTTCTTGTGAATTAGCATCCTAGCTAGGCACTGATATGAGATATACTGACATAGCTTTCCTGCCAAATCTCATTCTTGTATTGTTCATGAATAGATTCATTATTTTGGTACAAAGACTTTAAATATCAAGTTTAATTGATCTTTTATATCACACTTCTCCAGAATTTTTTACTGAAGGATAAATTTGTTCCTCTAAAAAGCACAGCCTGTCCCGAGCAGATGCATGCCATTAAAAAAAAAAAAAAAAAATCACATAAATGTCTTCTTTTGGTTCTATCACAGCCTAACATATGAATCCATGTTTATTGTGGTAATGATTCAAACTAGTAAAATGGGGTATAATTTTTGTTTGTATTATAATTGCAGTGCTCCTCATTTCTAGGTACCCCATACTGGCTATTCTCATATTTTATGTGAATCTCAGGGTGTATTGACTAGCTCTGTGATCTTGGAAAAAATGACTGGCTGCAAAAAGTTCTCTCATTTCTTCTGCCAATCCCATTCTCTGAAGAGGAAAATGTAAGACTATGTGTGCAAAAATTCTAAGACACTGAGAGTCCAAAGAAAATAGAGAATAGATATTTAAGCTTGAGACCAGAAAGCATTTGTGATTATTAAGACTGAATTCTTGTGACTTTGAGTCAGAATGGCTTGTTTTTAGTTGGAAGTTATCTTCTAGATCCTTATTCTCTGATTATATGCAATTTGGAAATGTCCTACATAAAAACTGCTGCCTAACTTGTCACCTGGTTTTCTTCCAATGCACAGAAAGAACTAGAAGCCCTGCAACAAATGGATTATGTGCACCATCTGGCCATTTTGTGTCGCATACTAAATTTTAAACTAAAAATGCCTTTCTTCTTCCCATACTAGAACATAAGAAATTTGCTATCTTTTCTGGCTTGATGTATAACTTAATTTATTTGTTAATATAAGTTGTTGATGGCTAAAATTGTGTAAAATGTAGTTATACATAATTTTTAGCTTCAAAGTCACAAATTTTGTCACTTTATTATGGAGGAATTGCAAATATCTCTAGGGTATAAACTCAGCCTGATTTCTGGATATCTGTTTTTTTCTATTTGCAACTTCAAATATGTGTGTAACGCCATTGCGAACTCTCAATTTTGTTAGGTGTCTTTCAAGTATATATGAGAAGTTAACATATGCATATTTTATATAATTTTTACATGTAAGTGCATATGAGTTCCTCTGAACTTTGAGAAACTAAACTGTCCAGAAAGGTATGTTTTTACATGTAGCCATTTGTAATTTGGTAACCACAGGAAATGTAAATCTGAAAATAACTATAAAACAGTTAAGGATAAGTATATAGTGTGATTCTTTTCCTTATCTAATATAAATTTTTAAAGCCACAGGAAAAGGAGCCGAAGACTGGACTATAACAGGTTTGGAGGCTATGAATACATAGAATGATACCAATTTATGGAAATACAGATTGATATTAGCTCATGTTATTGAGGGCCTACTCTTTGCCTTTTTTGTGTATGTATGTATGTATGTCTTTATTTATTTATTTCTGTATTTATTTATTTTTAGAGACAGGGTCTCACTCTGTGGTTCAGATTGGAGGGCAGTAGCGCGATCACAGCTCACTGCAACCTCAACCTCCCAGGCCTAAGCAATCCTTCTGCTACAGCCTCCCAAGTAGCTGGGACTACAGGCACGTGCCACTGCACCCAGCTAAATTTAAAAATATTTTGTAGAAACTGGGTCTTTCCCTGTTGCCCAGGCTGATCTTGAACTCCCGGGCTAAAGCGATCGTCCCACCTGGGCCTCCCAAATTGCGGGGATTACACGCACAAGCCACCGTGCCCAGCCACCATTGCCTTTACACATATTACCTCATTTAAATATGCATTTTTCCAATGGAAGGAACTGGAGCTTAGATAAATTCTATACCTCTCAAAATAACACCACGTGGATTTTTAAAAAAATCTTTAAGCATTTACCTACTTATTTATTTGGCTAATGGGAAAAAAAAGCTCCCAGTCACAAACATCCCCCGTCACAAACATCACGATCCATGATGATAGAGCAAAATCAGATATGCTAAATTTAGCCAAATGTATTGCATACAGTAGGTCATCAATACATGCTTATTGAATTAATTAAAATCCAACTTGAAAAGGAAATTGACCCTGTCAAATATTTGTATATTTTATCTCATCAAATTTAGTTGTGTGTGAGCCAAAGAAAACATATGAAAAGTGTTTTATTTTGCAGGGACAGATGTATAAAATATTATCTAATTTTAATATACTAAAGGCATAGTTATAGTTTTCCTTTAAACATCATTTTGACCTTAATGATGTGACTTACTATTTTACCCTCCAAAAACAGTACACTTTATAATTATAATTGCTGGAACACGCCACTTTCTAGAATTACGAAAAATAATTCATTACACATAAAGGCTTTATTTTGGAATGAATAAATGAATGTTGGCTGTCATCGTAATTTGTGCCTCCCGAAAGATTGGTTTCCTACCTCTAGATAGAGAGAAAATAAAATTTAATCTTTAAGAATTCACATTTCTTGTTTGGCAAGAGTTTGTATTGCTACTAATTAGCTGAAATAGAAATTAAAGAATCTCGGCTACATTGAACAACTGGGCTTTGAATGTCTAAAACTGTTTCCTCAGAAGAGAACAGGTGATGTCATTGCATCAAGTCACTGGGATGAATTGCTGAAAGGGAGATGCATGGAAACAATATCGTACCCTCAAAATTTCCATTGAGGAGCACAATGTCTCCATATACACTATTACCAGTTTCCCTTCAGAATTTTCTCTATGTCTGCTTTTAATTATCACAAATTCATTTATCCCCCCTATTTAAGTTCCCCCTCCCTCTTCCCCTATATTTCCCCTTGAACCTATCTTTTCTGTATCCATTGCAGAGAGATCACTTCGTTGTAACTGAATACAGATCTGAATGCTTACCACTTGCAGAGTCCAATTCACAAGAGTGAGGTCTGGTGGAAAGAAAGGGATTTTACTAACCAAAACTAGTAAAGGGGATGTGGCCGGATTCCCATCCAAAGCAACCACTTCAATTTTGGGGGTGAGGGTAGGAGTTTAAGTGTGGAAAAATTGATAAGGAAGGCGCGCAAGATTGTGCTCAGTACAATGTCTGTGTGTCTTGCTCTGGTGGCTATTTTGTGTCTCAGTCCTCCTGAATCACGAGCTGGCAGCATCTCAACAATGGCGGGGTTGTTGACTAGCCAGCCACCTTGAAATAATCTTGGGAATTTTGCAGCTGAGTCTCCAAGCTTCCTTTGTCAGACTCAAGATTAGCCCCTGCAACTTCTAAGAAGGCATATAGACGACAGCATACAATTAGATAAATGTGAAGGGAGTATACATGGTAGGAAAGGGAGGGATATGGAGTCTATTTTATGGCTAAGAGAAAAGGCTTCTACAGTTTTCTTCAAGGTTTTATCTTGAAACCCAAGACTAAAAAAAATAAAATGCATTTTGAAGTTAAGCTATCTGGTTTTTTAATGATTTATAGCTCTGGGGGTCTTCTCTTTTCTAAATATCCCCAAGCCCTAGGATGTATTTTGGGCAATAATTTGTACTAAATATGTGAGTTCAAAATGAGATATTTATTTACCTTGTACTTTATGTTGCAAATTTCCTAAAACTGTAATTTTAACAATCTACACGTTTATATTTATGTGATGGTTTTGTTAATTTCATTTCAACACTTTTCTCCAACAAGTGGATTTATACAAAACTGACAATGTGAATCTTCTTCAGCATCCCCCTTCAACATCTTAATAGGATAAAATGAATCATAATTTTAAACTACATTTCTTAATTTAAAGAAAAAAATTATGTGGACATATTCACGTTCAAGGTGAGTATCCAGCAAACAGTAAATCAGGCAGGTGGTTATGTTGGGAAATGGTAGCAAAACATTTACAATTGATGCCATATGGCTTTCAGCCTAGTAGGGCCAACTAGCTGTGTTCAATGACTCTGGGGAAATTAAGCTGTTTGAAGGTCATTAATGCTAATTCTAAACCTCTGGGGCAGTGACAGGAAGTTGGCAGCAATATGCAGGGAAACCATACCTCCAACTGAGTGGATAAGCCTCCTTCATAAGTGGACCGAGGATTGTTCTTGTTGGGCCTGTGCTCTGATTTGGAGACAAAGAACCAGGTATAACCACTATTGCTGCATATACACAGCAGGCAGTAACGTATATTCTGATCCTGCCATTGTCTTTCTTAAACTGACCAGGAGTCCTTATCATAAAGTTCAAATCCCCTTCCATTATCTTCCTGTTTCAGCTGATACCACTGTCCTCTGGACTAAGCCCCAGGCACATTAAGTTTCTAAGTTGACATTTTTAATTAAGTTTTAAAGACATATTTGGAGAATTTTTTAATGCACAAGTATATGTCCAGCTCAAATAATTCCACTTTCAATGTGCTTTCCTGGGTTTCTTGAATGCCATTGAGAAATTACAGTACATATAAAGAAAATAGAAAAGAAATAGTAATCACTGAATCAATGATTAGCGAAAAAAAAAACAGCAAAAGCTAAAGCTTTTCAGCAATTAAGTTCACCAATTTTCAGTAAATAACTCAAGTGAAAAAAATTAATTTATCTACTTGAAAATGGCTAATGCAGAGTCAAAGATTAAAATGTTGGAAATAAATTTTCTTCTTCCACGCCAACCTTTAAGGAAAATATTATTGAACTCTTCTGGAACACAAAATCTTTGCAACCAGCATTATTATGTATATTATCCACTTACATTAAATTAAAACTCTATATGCATGAGGGAATGTTTCTTCAAATATTAACCATAAATAGAAATTAGAAAAATGTATAAAATTAGGTTGTATATTTCATTCCTAAGATTTTCTAGACTGGATTTTCTGAAAGATGCAACACCATTCTCTTGATATTCTACAAATAGAAACACGCTACCCCAGAGCATTGGGTTCAGAACGTGCTACCCCAGAAGATGGCACCTTCACATTTGAGAAAATCACAAAGGAGAAAGGTCTCTGACCTTCTCCAATCCTTCTTCTCTGAAGCAAGCTGTAAAAGAATCTGATCTTCAGCTGGGTGCGGTGGCTCACTCCTGTAATCTCAGCACTTTGGGACGCCGAGGTGGGTGGATCACGAGGTCAGGAGATTGAGACCATCCTGGCTAACACGGTGAAACCTCGTCTCTACTAAAAATACAAAAAATTATCCGGGTGTGGTGGTGGCACCTGTAGTCCCAGCTACTCGGGAGGCTGAGGTAGGAAAACGGTGTGAACCCGGGAGTTGGAGCTTGCAGTGAGCGGAGATCACGCCACTGCCCTCCAGCCTGGGCGACAGAGCGAGACTCTGTCTCAAAAAAAAAAATAAAAAAAGAATCTGATCTTCCTCTGAAGTATGTGATAAGAGCCTCATGTGCCTCATATCTGGAGACAAGGAATGTCACACTGGGACACAGAAAATAATATGAACAAACAGGCCTTGCTAAGTTCCCCCAGCTTATTACCATTAGATCATACTCCTTCTGTTCAATCATGCTTCCTCATGACTGTCTACTCCCCATCCAACCTAAGCATAAATATACATAGATTTCGCCATTTCTTTGGGTCTTCATTTCTGAAGGTCCACATGTCACATAAAATTTACATTAAATAAATATGTATGCTTTTCTGTTGTTAAACTGCCTTTTGTTATAGGTGCTTCAGCCATGAACCTAGTGATGGATGAGAAAAAAAAATCCCTTCTACCCTACACTAACAAGGAAGGACGAGAGAGAGAATTCTAATTTCTTACCATAGGTATTCAATGTGATGAGAGGGTGGTCATTTGATGTATAAAATTAGGAATTCATTCTAAAACATGTTTGAAACTTTTGTTTACTTTATTGCAGAGGAAGGGGCAAGTTTGGTGCTCCAAATTCCTGTTTTATTTGCCATCATAGAAAGGATTTGAATTTGCAAGACACTTCAGAAAAGTCTGATTTTTTTTTTCACTTTAAATGTGGTATTGTGGTTACCGTAATGAGGTGGCATCGACACTGCTAATACTTACCCTTTGGAGTTTACCCCAAGGCTTTACCATAAGACATCATCCAGATCACTGTGCTTTCTTTTAAAAAACAAGTCTTTATTAAAAAGAAAAGCACAAACTAGACCATCACAAATAGAAATTAGTAATAGCCAGAAACGTATTTAGCAGCGATATTTTTTCTTTTTTTTTTTTAACAGTCTTGCTCTGTCTCTCAGGCTGGAGTGCAGTGGCGTGATCTCGGCTCACTGTAACCTCCACCTCCCAGGTTCAAGCAATTCTCCTGCCTCAGCCTCCCAGAGTAGTTGTAACTAGAGGTATCCACCACCACACCCAGGTAATTTGCATATTTTTAGTAGAGTTGGGGTATCACCATGTTGGCCAAGCTGGTCTTGAACTCCTGACCTCAGGTGACCCGCCTACGAAAGTGCTGGGATTACAGGAGTGAGGCACTGCACCCAGACTTATTTAACATCAGTTCTAAACATTGTTGACACATTGCAGTATCTAATTTTCTCTAGTATCCTTAATTAATTATATAATGTGACTTTTGAAGAATTCTTATATACATTAAGATAAAGTTCAAGAAGGCCATTAGCAAAGGATTTTAAAAAGAGTAGTTTTTTTACAAAGATTTTCCATTTTAAACAGATTTTTCTTATAAAATAAATTTCTCCATGTCTTTTAAAAATACGAAACTTGGCTCCCATTAAATATGCTCATTTTTAGTTACCCATGGGATACCCTTACTTATCTATGATAACAGATACTTGTCATAATTTCCTGTATACTCCTAATGTCAGAGGTATGTTTACAAGTGGTATCATTTACTTCTGGATTTCATTTCCAGCTATTTAACCTCCAGATTCATGATAAAGCATTTTTAAGATTATCTCTGAAAACAATACCTGCTTTTTATTTACTCAAAGTATATCTACACTTAACATAAGTACACTTTGGATAAGCAGTTATTTTTAGGCAAACTTTTACTAAGATAAGTATATGACAACATAAATAATGGAGGATATCCATGTGTAGCTAAAAGTGAAAATATTTACTTTACCTGGAAGATGTGTTTTTTTTTAAAAAAAAACCCTGAAACAATTGATTTCATGCAAAAAAAGTGCTAAAAGAAAAATGCGTAATCTCTGTATGATAAAAACATTTTCTCGAGCTGTGCAAATGACCTTGTTGATTTTTATTTTATCTAAGAATGATTTTAATATGCAATAATACAACTTACAGCAACATATAACAATGCATTTAATAGTAATGCACAAAAGTAACAAAGCAATGCAGATAAAAATGTTATACTGAACTCATCATTTGACATACTTCCTGTATTAGAATAATTTGCTGAATAATGTCAATTATCAAAACATGTAGCTGCTATGTAGTCCCTTAAAAACTGATATTTCCAGCATGTATATAATACACATATAAGTATATTCGTGTTGAACATAGCTTTAGTACTTTTTATATTTTTTTAAAAAGAAATTGTATGCCTTTTGTTCAAAACCACTATAACTTACTTGACCTGTGTGTGATTTTTATTTTCCGTTAAAATATTTAATTTCCAATATAGTTTGGATGTAGGACAGTCTGCATTTTAGGAAGCAAAAAAATAAATTTTAGAAAGGTAAAATATCAAAGCCAGTTTTGTAGTAATAGTGATGTCTAAAAGTTGAAATAGTAGCTGTCATTAAATGAGCACCTACTATATTTCAGGCACTAAACTGGATTCTTATAGACTCTTTAATAATAATATCATACATTATAAATGTGAAATTTTAGACTGCAAAGTACATAATTTGCTAAAAGTCACAGATGTAATAAACTGTCAATCCAGAATTTGAACTTAAATCTTTTGGCTGCAGAGAGGAAAACAAAAGAACGGTAGGTAAATAGCTAGATGAATCCGTTGACTGACAGTCGTATCAGCTTCCCTTTACTGAATGCTGATCTCATCACACCAGTATAACTTTGTAAAATGTGTTTATTATTTCCATGTTCAAAGTGAGTGACTTAAGGCTAAAAATGATAAGAAATGTGTCCTTGATGGCAGCTATCACTGGAAGATCCAGAATTTTAACCAATATTTCACTATCCAGTATTACTCATTTCAAAGCACTCAGCCTTTCTGCTATCACATACAATTTCCACTTCAAGTAACAAATTCAAATATAATCGGTACAAAGTTTATCCTACCCTGAAAATGAAATGTATAATATTCAAGAACAACTTGATGATTCACATCTGAGAAAACATAGTACTCTCAAAGTGACAAATACTGAATAAATAAATATTACCTCTGTATTGGATGTCTAAAAATGAGTAAGGACAAGATACTTCAAGCTGGAAAAATTAGAATGCAAACAAAAGACAACGGAGAAACCAAACACAGCTGGTCACATATGTATTTTTGTAACGATTTTTAAGTCTGGGAGTCTTGTTTCCTAAGCAAACATTTATTTTTTTGTTAGCCAGAAGTTTATATCTCCCTAGATTATGTAAAATACTGAAAAAAGAAATATGAAAACTTTATTTTTAGTTGTGTCATCAAACAGTGCCTTACATATTTGAATGACTACACTTTCAAAAGCTGCCAAACTTTAATTTCTTCTGTTAGTATCTATATCTACACATATTCAACATTCAAAGTAAGGAATCTTGTAGTGTGTGTTATATTGTTCAAGTATTGATGATTTTGTTGCAACTCTGGGAACACTTTTTAGCCCCTGAAGCCTGAATTAGGGGTATCTATATAGAGAGGAAATTATTGGCTTATCAAAAGTGTGCATAGATTCTGTAGGTCAAGTCTATCCATCATAGACTTCCTAAAAGGTGGATTAGATTTGAAGCTCTCCCAATTTATTTTGTTATGGTTTATTGGCACATTCATTTTGCACAACTGTTTATACAAAATAAATGGCTGCTGATATCTTAAGCCCCTCCATTAGTGGAGTCCAATTCACCATCTAAGATAACAAAAACATAGGAATCTTCAGTTCCTACTGCTACCATTACAGAAGGCTCAAGCTGTAGAATATTTGATGCTTTCTGCTCTCAAAGTTCTGATCCAGTCCTTTCTCTTACATAACATCTGTCCATGGCCTTGCTCAGAGGGACCCAGTGCTCATTCAAAGATCCCTTTATTGTGGTGAATGTTTAATTTCTTACTAATATTCATTCAAATGCAATACATGTATAGTTACATTCAGTCTGTGCTGCTATAATGGAATATAAGAGACTGGGCAATTTGTAGAGATTCTTCATGGTTCTGGAAACTGGAAAATCCAAGATGCAAAGGCAAGTGTCTGGTGAGGACCTTCTTTCTGTGTCATCTCATGGTGGAAGGTGAGACAGCAAGAGATTGAACTCCCAGTTTAAGTTATTTTAAATCAGCATGAATCTGTTCACAAGGCTTCAGCCTTCATGACCTAAACACCTCCCATTGGGCCCCACCTCCCAACAGTGGTTCATTGGATTATGTTCCAACACATGCCTTTTGGAGGGACACAGCCAAACGATAATGATATATAACAGCATTTTCTAAGTGTTCATTTTGATGAATTTTGACAAATGTTTACAGTAGTGTAACAACCACTTCAATGGAGACGTTTCATCCTAAAAATTCCCTTGTTCTATAGATTCAATTTTTATATTCTTCTGAAATTTTATGCTGAAATCTAATACCCAATATAATGGTATTGCGAGTTGGAGGCTTTGGAAGGTGATTAGATCATAAGAACAGAGACTTAATCAAAGGAGTTAGTGCTTTTTATAAGAGAATCTGTCAGTAACGTGAATTTGAACTTCTGGTCACCAAAACTGTGAAAAATAAATTTTGGTTGTTTATAAACTACCCAGTCTATGATATTCTGTTACAGCAACCTAAAGTACTATGTTACCTGGTGCCCCTTTGTAATCAGTCCTCGCCCCCAACCTGACACCTAGCCCCTGTCTACCCCACTCAGATTTGGGTGGCTACAGTTTTGGCTATTAAATAATGTCACAAAAATTGAATCATATACTATGTAGCTTTGATTGTTTTTTATTGAGTTTACTTAATGCGTTGGAGATTTATTCATGCTGTTACATATGTCTATATTGTATTTTTTTATCGCAAACTAGTGTTCCATTTGATTATACCTTTACTAATACATGGGCCTCTGGATTATTTCTAGTTTAAGGCCATGCAAATAAAGTTGCTATAAACATTAGCAAATGGGTCTCTGTATGAACATGCTTTTATTTCTCTTGGGTAAACATCCAGGAATTGACAGTTGAGTCATATGATAAATGTATATTTAAATTTAAAAGAAACTTCCCTATTGTTATCCAAAGCAACTATACCACTGATGTTTCTACATATCCTCATCAGTACTCCGTCTTCTGTGATTTGATTATAGCCGTCCTAGTAGCTGTATAGAGCATCTCATTGCAGTTTTAATTGCATTTTCCTAATGACTAGTGGCGTTAAGCAAATTTTCACTGCTTATTTGCCATTGGTATATACAGTGGTTCCACGTTCTCCGTGAGAGATTAGTTCTAGAACCCTGATGGATGCCAAAATCCAGAAATGCTAAAATTCCAACATTGGTCCTGTATAACCTGGGAAAATTAAAACTGAGCCCTCTGCATCCTTGGGCTGCCCAATCTTGGAATACTATATTTTCTATCCATAGTTGGTTGAATCTGTGAATGCGGAGCTCGTACACAGGAAAGGCCAACTATATTTTTTGAAAGTCCAGTTTTTAGTCTGTTTCTACCAGTTATAAAAATTTCCAGTTCGCATATATGGAAACTGTTTTTATGTGGATGGCTGAGGATTCTTTTGGAAAAACATACTGTCAAGAAAAGAACATAGGGATTATAAGCCTGACTCTATAGCAAAATCTGATTTTTTAAAAAGAAATTTTTATTAAAATGTCTAAAAAACACTGGGGCCCTGTTGACATCACTTGGATACCCGGCTGGTATAATCTATGACAGTATAAAGAGCCCGTCTATGTACTCTTCCATGGAATATGAGATGTTGAGGACTTTGGCATGTCGGTAGTTATGTCCACTGGTATTTATTTAGGCAGAGTATGGGGGGTTGCCAGGATTAAGAGAGGGCATAGGGTCAAGTGTGCATCCTGAGAAGCCATAAACAGAAAAGAAAGTGTAACCTAGTAAACCGTGCAGTTCCCGCAGGAATCTGGCAGGAATGGGACACAGTGGGCCCAGCATGGTCTACCAACCCCCTGCCGAATCCTTGAAATTCCTTCTGAAAACCTCCAGAAAGAAAGGACAGAGTACTGCATAGAGGGTTGAAGGTTCTGGTTTCTCCTGGCTCTTGTTTCTGTTTACGATTTGTATCTGTAGTAGTTTCCTGGGACTGCCCTAACAAAACAGCGCACAGTGGGTGGCTTAACCATAAGTGTACTGTCTCAGAGTTCTGGAAGGCAGAAGTCTAAAATCATGGTGTTGAAAAGGTGGCTCCTTCTGAGAGCCACAAGGAAAAAGCTATTCCAGAGAAGTCTCTCTCCTTATGTCATGCAGCTTTGGGTGTTTCTTGGTGTTTTAGTCTGTTCTCCTGCTGCTCATGAAGACATACCAGAGACTGGATAATTTATACAGAAAAAGAGGTTTAATGAACTCACAGTTCCATGTGCTGGGAAGGCCTCATAGTCATGGCAGAAGATGAAAGGCTCATTTCACATGGCGGCAGGCAAGAGAGAATGAGAACCAAGCAAAGAGGAGACCCCTTATCAAACCAACAGATCTTGTGAGACTCATTCACCACCACAAGAACAGTATGGGGAAAACCACCCCGTGATTCAATGATCTCTCACCAGATCCCTCCCACAACACATGGGAGTTACGGAAACTACAACCATGATTCAATTACCTCCCCCAAATCCCTCCCACAACACATGGGAGTTACAGGAGCTAAGACAGACCATATCGCTTGGCTTATCAATGGCATTCTTCCTGTGTCTTCACATCGCCTTCTCTGTATACCTATCTTTCCCTGTGTCCACATTTCTCCTTTTTGTAACTACAGAGTCATATTGGATTGGGCCCATCCTAATGACTTCATCCTGACTTGGTCATCTGCAAAGGCTGTATTTCCATACAAGGTCACATTCACAGCTACTGGAATTACCGCCTCATTATTTGCTGAAGGTACACAATTCAACCCATAACACTGTCAGTCTAGTAATTGTGCCCTTTTAGGTAATTTCTGTTTTCTACTCATAATTTAAAATGAAAGCATCTTGAAATTATAAAAGACAATAGTGCTAAGAGAAAATTTCCATCAACCTATGATTTTAAACTCTTCAAAGTGCTAAGAGAAAATATCCATCAATCTATTATTTTAAACCTTTCTAAATTATTAAGAGTAAGATATATAAAATAAGATAATTTTCAGGACAGCCATGGTTGTTCATGCCTGTAATCTCAGCACTTTGGGAGGCTCGGGAGAGCAGACTGCTTGAGCTCAAGAGTTCAAGACCAGCCTGGACAAGATAGTGAAACTTCATTTCTACTAAAAATACAAACAATTAGCCTGGTGTGGGCATGGTGGCAAATGCCTGTAGTCACAGTTACCCAAGAGGCTGAGGTGGGAGACCTGCTTGAGCCCAGAAAGTCAAGGCTGCAGTGAACCATGATTGCACCACAGCACTGCAGCCTGGGTGACAGCCTGAGACCCTGCCACATACACACACACACATATTCAAATAAATGATTGAGTTTACATACCAAAGAGCACCAAAATATATGCTTCAATGAGAAGAAAAGAGTGAGATCTAAGTGGCACTGAGTTATACAGAAACTTGAAAACACGTTGGTGTATCTAAATAATCAATAACCAAAGTAACAGCAATAATAACATTAAGGATAATGACTATTTAGCTTGGAATTTAAAAAACAATACATAATTATATTTACAAATTGCAATAATATAAAAACTGGAAGAGATGATCATATCTAAAATTTTCTACAGCCTTTAAATTGTTCAGGTAGAAGGAGATGATTGTTTCAAGTTGTACTTTGCTAATGCAACCTTGTGCTTCATTAGTGCTAATGCACTTTGTTCAACATTTAATAACTAAAGAGCAATGAAAAGCGACACAGATTAAATGGAAAAGGAAATATACAAACAACACACCCCCCAAAAATATGCAATCAAGTCAATGAAAAGCAGAAAACAAACGAAAAAAGTAAAGAAGTAAAAATACAGTGAAATTTTATTAAAGATGCAGAAATATATCCATATGTGTCAAAATCATATTTAGTATAAATACATTAAGTTCACTATTAAAAGACAGAGAGTACAAGCTATAATGACAAAGGATTTTTACACGCTGAGGGACATAAAATGATATGCCAAAATTTAGATTGTATAGTGACATTAATATCTCATTGAATATGCTAGAGCAAAATCTGAAATATATTCAAAAATTAACTTTGGGAGCCCGAGGTGGGTGGATCAAGAGGTCAGCAGATCGAGACCATCCTGGCTAACATGGTGAAATACCATCTCTACTAAAAATACAAAAAATTAGCCAGGCATGGTGGCAGGCGCCTGTAGTCCCAGCTACTAGGGAGGCTGAGGCAGGAGAACAGGGTGAACCCGGGAGGTGGAGCTTGCAGTGAGCCGAGATCGTGCCCCTGCACTCCAGCCTGGGCGACAGAGCCAGATTCCATCTCAAAAAAAAAAAAAAAAAAAAAAGCTTTCCAGTTGAAATATCTTTATAACGTAATATTGAATTCTCATGGCTAAGGAAAAATAATTTTATAATTAATCAGGTCTAAATAAAATAAATTAAATACTGAAAGGGCAAAAAATTATCTTAAAGCTTTTACACTTCAATGCTCAGTTTTGCTGTGAACCTAAAACTGTTTTAAAATTAAATTATGTTAAATAGAAATAATTATTTGTGGGACATTTAATGTTTCTTGATTAACCCTTGGACTTGTAGAGATTTTAACTTAGAACAGGCATAAAAATTGTAACAATTGTTATTGTGAATAGAATAGAATATTGTTCTGAGAACAGTAAATATTTCTTGAGAATTTCGATGTGTCCGAGGCTGGAATATTTTCACATATTGTTTAACTCTTTTGTCTTATATACTATTTTGTCTTTAAAACAATCAGATGAGGAAAATGAGGCTCAGATAGCAACTAGCCTGACCCAAATCACACAGCTAGAAAGCAGAGGATGCAGGATTTAAACCCAGAACCTGTTTGACTATTCACTACACTCTACCACCTCCAAGGAACGTGGTGCGTATATGATACTTGAGGACATATCAACAGTCACGACTAAGATTTAGTAAAACGGTGGAGAAATGAAGACAATGTTGAAAGAGAAAGAGTTCTAAGCCAACCACAATTAAAGTCTGAGTATGAAGAAGTCATGCAAAATATTTAACAATTTTACAAATGAAGAAGATGAGGCTAAGAGAGAATTCATTGCTTGCCTTATCGGACATCACAGTCCTCACTAATTATTTTAGTTTGTGTTTTCTTTCACATGTCTTGAAACTTGCACCATCCTATAATAGTCACTAGAATTTAGTACTTAATTTTTCTCTCGTTTCTGTGCATCTGTGCATGGAGAGGGATACCCCTGCTGCATGCTGATAGAAACTGACATTGTTTGAAAACACCTACTTTCATTTCCTAAATATGTGACTTCAAATATAACATAATTAAATATATAAATACTTAGGATATTTTTCTCTCTCTTAAAATTTATCTTAGCTTTGCAGGCCATAAGCTCAGAAATATGTGTTCCTTGTAAAAGCCACCATCTTGACCTCTTATTCTCCAGCCATTAGCACAGTAAGTGTGCATTTAAACAGTTAACTAGCTATGAAATTGTTGGTAGAGGAGTTCTACAAAAACTGCAATGTATTAAAATCCTGTTTGGTCACAACTTTCTGAGGGAGGGAAGAAAACTTCATATGAGTTATGGCGATGTAATTTATGTTGATTATAAGAAAAAATTTGTTTAGGCCAATAAAATTCAAATTAACAAAGCACATTCAGAAACGAGGTTTAAAACATAAATAGCATGAAATAGGGGAGATTAGAGCTAATATTTTCCAGGAGCTAAATAAACACACAAGCTCATATAGCATTTATTGTAAAGGTTAGAAGAGAAATCTAATTCAATATATTTAATGTACATGTAGAATGATTAGAATCTGTCTGGTTCTTGATAAATATAATCTAAAGAATTAGTTTAGACATCTTTCTCCCATCTTCAGTCAGAGTTTTATAAATTAATGAAATTATCTATTATCATTTCATCTTAGATGTCATAAGACTTTGGAAACAGGGGGTATTAGGGACTAATTTACAACACATAAATAGCTTGAACAGGTGGTACTTAATACCATCACAGATACTGGTCACTGGGTAGAGTTCACAGTTATGGAAGTGAATGCCAATTAGAAAAATGTTCATATCCTCATCACTGAGTAAACTTAAACTAAGTGAAAAGACACCACTTGCCAGGTGCAGTGGCTCAGGCCTGTAATCCCAGCACTTTGGGAGGCCGAGGCAGGCAGATCACGAGGTCAGGAGATCGAGACCATCCTGGCTAACAGGGTGAAACCCCGTCTCTACTAAAAATGCAAAAAAAAAATTAGCCAGGCGTGGTTGCGGACAACTGTAGTCCCAGCTACTCGGGAGGCTGAGGCAGGAGAATGGTGTGAACCCGGGAGGCGGAGCTTGCAGTGAGCCGAGATTGCACCACTGCACTCCAGCCTGGGCGACAGAGCGAGACTCCGTCTCAGGAAAAAAAAAAAAAGAATGGATGAATACAAATGCCTTTAATTCCGTTCAGACTTAAGACTTCACAGTTCTCAGAGACACCAAAGAAATTCTTTCCAAAAGTTTTTTTTGCAGAGATATATTTAAAGGCATAATTATATTTTTAAGAGCTTCCCAGATTGTAACAAATATAAGTAACTTCAACTAGCAAATAAGAAATTCATAAATGTAGCTAGCTGCTCAGTATTGCTGATTTGATATCATTTGATATCTTCGAAGTGTACCAACATTTAATGAGGATATAACTGAGTGAATCCTGCAACAGAAATATTAACATATGTGCTAAAATGAGCTATAATGGATATATATATTTCCAATGTCATTTAGAGCAAATACTTATATTAATCAGGCTGAATTATATGACTCCTACATTGAATCTTTGAACAATTGAGTTACAGTGGCAAATAATAGACAAATAAAGAAATGACATAATTAGATCATAAACTGATTTAGTAGTCTTATATAATTTTTATGTAGAGCCTGAAGGAAGAGTGCTGATCATGAAATAGTATCCTAAAAGAATGCAGCTATTACTTAATAATACAAGGAAATCAGAAAATTTGTCAAGGATCATGCAGCATAGTGAGTAGTGATGATTTACATATATCTGAATAGATGATTTACATATATCAGAATAGATGATTTACATATATCAGAACTGATGATTTACATATATCAGAACTGATGATTTACATATATCAGAATAGATGATTTACATATATCAGAATTGATGACTTACATATATCAGAATATTCATCCCTTAACTTAACTACTCATAGATAACAACTTGAGCATTGTGAAATGTTGTTTTCTCTCTGAGGTATTCTTTCAGATCCTACATACCAGTGAAACTACTGACATCAGCTCCTCCGAAGGGCTCCAGGAGAAGCTGACTCACTAAAGGGTGAAGTTTCTATATCCTGGTGATTTAAGATTTAATCCCCCTAACCCAAACCAGTCAGTGACCCCATTTATCCAGCCCCTGGTCCTCTACAATCCCTTCACCCCAACCAAGTACTCTCTGGAAAGACAGATTTGAGGGTGCTCGCATCTCCTCACTCAGCTGTCCTGCAATCATTAAACTCCTTCTTTACTGCAAACTCTGTTTATCAATTTATCAGACTGTGACTGCACAGCAGTCAGAGAATACAAACACGTGAGTCCTGTATCATTTATAAATATTTAACTTTTATATATATTTAACTTCTATACACATAATTGACTATTTTGTATATTACTATTAGTAGGTAATAATAATATTTATATTTCCTCCATAGGTAGCTTCTGGGGCATTTCTGCCTGGTAAATTTTATTCTTTAATGACAAAGACTAAAGTAAGTAACTTTAAAATATTATTGAGAATTTTTTTTCTATTGATGGGACACTGAATTTGTAGGTAGAAATAAAAACCTAGCTTTTTACTAAACTTAATTTTAAACACAATTCAAAATATAAATATAAAATTAAGAATTTCCAAAATTAAACTTAGTTTTAGAAACTCACATAAGCAAGTGTAATACTGAAGAGCAAAGAAACTGTGGTCTACAAAAAAAATTATAAGTAATTCATGAAATCTAAGGGCTAATTTGTGAAGTAAATTAGGAGGATATTTTATGCTGTAGCACCATCCTAGAGACCAAGAGAATCGCTCTAGGAAAACCTGCTCAACTCTTTTTAACCAGAAATTCTTTCTTTCTCCAGAAATCCCTTTCAGGTAATGCCTAATAATATCTCACTGAACATGTATTAGAAATCGTAGTTTAATTTTTAATTAAATAATTCAGTGAAAATATATTAATTGTAAAGATAAATTTTAACACATATGGGAATACTAGACTTACGGTGGTCATCAACCCAAAATGCTACAAAATTACATGGAATGGTTAGTTTGGCAAAAATAAATATCAACACTACCACCAAAAACCTAGGTTTCAAAAAGAAATACAAGAAGCATTCCAAAATGTTAAAAATTTTTCATTTGTCTACTTTCTAAATGCTCTTTAAAATACTTATGTCATCATAATTTTGAAGTTTAAAAGTAAAGAAATAGTTCTCCTAGTTAATATACTGCCTTAAAGTTACTCTGGCTCACAAACAGAACAAATCAAAGCATGACTTGACAGCCGTCAAATTACAGGAAATTGAAGCTAAATGAAATTGGACACCTCACCTCATCTAAACTCCTTACTTTATAAGAAGGAAAAGCCTCACAAAATGTTGAGGTCATTTAGCTTAAAGTCATCAGGTGAGTTAGAGATAATCTGAGAACACCACTTTTTTTCTCTTTGTTACTATTCTCTCATGAAATTTTGCCTGAAAACAGGTCTACTAAAGATATAAGAATTTGTAATGAAGATGAATATATATCATTGTCTTTCTGCTTAGGGTTGTTCAATATTTTCCCATTGATAATATATAAAATCCTACCTACTTTGACCTCCTATCATTGCCTTTCTGCTTAGGGTTGTTCAATATTTTCCCATTGATAATATATAAAATCCTACCTACTTTGACCCCCTATCATTGCCTTTCTGCTTAGGGTTGTTCAATATTTTCCCATTGATAATATATAAAATCCTACCTACTTTGACCTCCTCTCCCACCATTTCCTTGCTATCTCCTAGAACTTCATTCTTGACTCCAAAGCTGCACCCTCCTGCATCAGTTTCTTTTGTTTGAAATCTTCAGCCCTTCATAAATTTCATCCACCAAACTCCTATTTATCCTTTAACTCCCTATTATTTTTTCTTACACTGCCACATTTTCCTTCATTAGCACATATCCAATTTAAAGTTATATAGTTTGAGTTTTTGCTTGACTTTCTGTTTCTCCATTAAAGCATAAGCTCCACAAAAGCAAGTATCATGTCTGATTTAACAGGGTATATTCTATTCTTATAAGAGTGCTGCCACGTAAGTGTCAATGAATGTTTGTGAAATAAATGAAGGACTAAAGGAGTGACTGAACAAATAAAAATAAGTTCTCTGTGTGTATTGTATGTGTGAATAAGATTTTGAGTTTGGCCAAGGCAGTTAATCACATATTAACAACTCATTAAAGTTTATTGCTATGAGGTACACAATTGGTTCAACACCAAATTCTAAGATGAAACAAGGTTTGTGTTCAGAAATATAGTGTCACTTTTTCTAATATCAGTTGCCCTCCAACTATCAGCATGACACATGCAAACCATTGATACGTGTTTTTCTGTTTTTTTTTTTGTATTGAAGATACAACATGAAGGAAAATTATTATATTTCTAATAGGAAGTCCTGTTCTAAATGACAACAAATCTGAGCGTGAACACATTTGTTTAAAAGAGAGAGATTAAAAAGATGAGATTCTGTTTGTACAGTATATAACTGAAGAGAGTTGTATCTAGCAATTTGACAAGAAAGGTGAAACAGAACATTAACCTGAGCACACAAGTTCAGCTAATGATCTGGGATGGGGAGTTGTGGGTAGAGAGGAGGACAAAGACGAAAGACAACCGTTTACCCCAAGTTACTCTCCAAAGATGAGAAAAAGCCCTCTTAGTAATGTCTTTCAAAATCTAACTACTTTCAAGAACACATCGATAAGATACAGAGAGATAACAATCAAGTTGGACAGTAACTTAAAAGTCAGATGTCTTTTTAAGCATAAGTAACTTAGAACTGTAAAGTAAAAAACACTAAATGTCATTGACTTTAAAGTGGATACTGAAGAAAAAGAAAACCCTTCTGTTAAAAACTAGACTACATGCAGTAACTTATGTAGAAAACTTAGCATAAATATTTATACAAAATTGCCCTACCCTATTTTATTAAAGTATGACATTATAAATTAAGAGAAAATCATTTTAAAAATGAGTTATATTTTAGGCCTTTTTTCTCAAAATGAGTTTCATAAATTGATATGGTTATTAGCATAGGAATTTCAATAATAGGAACAAAGAAACCAAAAGAAAATGTGTGTGTGTGTATGTATACAATTACCTGGCATTCCAACTTCAACATGTTTAAAAATATTTCAGTAAAAAATGTTAGATTTATTTTAAGGTAGTTTGTAAGATATTTATTAGGTTTATTTGTAGGCCTTGCACACTAAGTTAAGCAACACTATCATAAAATAAATTATTTAATAATGAAACAGAAACTCAAAGCTTCATATTATAATTAAATAAACTCTAAAGTATCTAGTAACTTCAACTGTATCCCTAAAATAACATCAGGTCTACAGTGTGTATCAACTTGCCCAGAGAAAACGCAACAATGAAAGAAAGAAAGAGATATCTATTTTTTCATAAAAGATCAACACACTTTGTCCAATTTTTTTGTCCAACTGCTATCAAGTGGGCCAACGCTAATGGCAAATAAAAGAGCTGCCATTCAACATGCATTCTAGTAGTGAATATTAACTGACTACTCTGTGAAAGCAGTGTTCGTTGAACAAATAAAAGAATCTTTGCCTGCGTGACGCTTATATTTTGGTCACTTTACATTTTACTGGAGGAAACGTGAAGAATAGAATACCAGCAATATTAACAACATTATCCCACTAGAAGGTCTCCAGTGACTGATACTTTCAGACTCATGTCAATGACCCTATATGATCTTTATATTCCAAGGAGCATGGCAATGGATTTTAACATTTCCAAATTAAAAGGTAATGGTAAAGTAATGATAACCAACACAAAAATGACTCCCTGGAAACGACAGCAACTCATTTCAAATGGCTTTGGAATGCCACTAGGACAGTACCTTTTTCTTTGTAATGCAAAAGTCTCACAATCCAGAGAGCAGGTCTTGTGAATTTTGTGAATTTTGATGAGAGGTAAGGCATTACAGAAAGACCCAAAAGTCATGCTCCAGATTCCGGCAATATAGCTAGTAGGACAGACACAGAGTACATAGTTTTACTACTGATCACAGTGATTTAGAGATTGGAACCCATAGTTCTGTGAGATCAGGCATCACTTCAAGATAAATTTACATTTTTAATAAATGCAAACTTTGGCTCAGCTAAACAAGGTACCTTGGGCTATATTAACTGTAGATAGATAAATTTGGCGTAATTAACCCTTGCACAGTCTAAACATACCATGTGCCAAAAATGATGTAAAGCACTGAATATGTGAGATAAAGTATGATGAATTCCATTGACAAATACAGGCAATAGCTTCCATTTAATTGAGAAGAAACCGTATACCTAGCACAAGTCTTTTTCTGTGCATTAACTTTTCATAATACAACTATATGAAGTATATAGTATAAAATAGTATATGAAACTATTTTATATATAAATAAAGGTGTTTCCAAAGGTTAAGAAAGGGCACGGTGAGAGTGAGAAGCACAGTCTGGGTGGGCAGGACAATCTAGTTGTCTATCTGTGCTTTAAACTCCAATAAACATCATCTCCCACACCACGGCATCTAACTCAGAGTCACATTTCAATTGCCAGCAAATGGAAGCCTCATAAACCCAAAATGTGAACGGCAATGAAGTTCATAGAGCACGCTTTGAGTGCACAGAGTATCTTTGCAAACATTATCTTTTTTTATTACACTTTATGTTTTAGGGTACATGTGCACAACGTGGAGGTTTGTTACAGATGTATACATGTGCCATGTAGGTGTGCTGCACCCATTAACTCATCATTTAACATTAGGTATATCTCCTATTGCTATCCCTTCCCCTCCCCCCAAACATTATCTTTTAAGACTTTCACAATCACGGCATGAGATTATTCCCATATCAAAAAGTAGGAAATGAAAGCCTGGAAAGAAGTTATATTGACATTAAACTGCTCTCAAACCCAAGTGTACAAATGATTCTTCTTGCAAAGAAATTCATATTCTACACAAAGTTCTATTTCAAAATGAATTCTGGAATTCAATTAAACACTCATCTGGAAAACGAGAGCTTAAGTGGAAATTCCTCACTGGTATTCAAGCAAATAAATTAAATAATGATATTAAACCTACATCTAATCTCTTATTATTACATATTCAAAGTTTGCTATACAGCTACCACTAAGTTATACATTTCCAGTGACACAAACCATAAAATGAATTTGTTTCTATTGGTACTAGCAAAAAAAAAAAAAAAACCTGCGTAGACAGCAAAAGGGTCAATCTACTAATTTATCTTCTAATAACTTTCCACCCAGGAGCATTCGTCCCTCTCATTAGACAGTTGTTCTATGCTTCTTTTTTTCACATTCTAATTGCCTCACCTGAACCAAAAAAAGAATGTGGATCTAGGATCAATACCTTTTGAAAAGTCATTTATTTCATTATATTATTTTTTCATATATCTGCATTATTGCATAGAATACCTGATTGGTCTTATGCTAAGTTTTTCATGTAACATTACCTCTGCAAGATGTTAATAAGTATCCTTCCAAAAATGTTTGAAAAATCTTGGGTAAAACATATTACGTAAGTTCCTGTTTTATAGTTTTCCAAGAGTTTTACTATCCTTGGCCAATGACAAAATTCAAAGCAGAGATACAGTACACAACTTTTGTAAAACTTACCTATTTTTCTTATAAGACTGTGGCTTTGTTTTGTTTTGTTTTGAACTTCTTTTCTGTGATGTGACATGAGACTGTGTGTTGAGTTAGGGGTGGGGACATACATTAACAGAGGTTTAGGAACTGCTTTGCTAAAGCAAGTTTGAGGAGAAAATGGGGAGACTAATACAAGATTTTCCTTTAAGCAGTGGGAGTTGAAGGGGTAGGTGGTTTTTGGAGAAAGAAGAGACCCATTCATGGCACAGGCTTCTTTATGTTTCTGCTCTGTGTGATACTTAATGAGGATACAGACATTCACTTCCTCTATTTCCCACCCCTGGCCGGGGGTAACCCAAAGGTACCTGATAAAGACACAGCCTTATAGCTGTATCAAGTATCCCTGAGTGTGTTAGGACTGGAGAGGCCTAAGGAATAAAAAACATACATGCATTAAATGGAACAAATACAGAGAAGAAGAAAACTCAGACATGGTACATTAATTGTGTACCTTTCCTTACAACCCAGCACATCACAGGGTACATGACCTGCTTCCTTTTGACCTGCTTCCTTTATGTTCACTGCATGAACAGGGAAGGGGGTTGGGGTACACGTGGGAGATAATTGTGTTTACTATGTACCTGGTATTAATACATCTATAGAGACAATTGGAATGACTATACTGGAGAAACAGCAAGAGAAGAACTGAAAAGGCTAAAACAAATACTTGGTTCTCTAAAAAATACTCCAAAGGATTTCTCATGTCTGACAAATTACATTTTAGTCTAATAGTAATAAGTGACCAAAACTAAGGTGATTTGATAAATATCATAAGGTATTTTACTGTGAAATTGATATCTATACGTATTGCTTATAAAGCTCAGTAATCTGTTCTTGAATTGAGAAATTACTGAGACAACATCAAAAGCTGTCATTTTTGTTTCTATGTTGTCGTTGTTATTGTTTGTGAGGTCAGAGCTTCTAAACTTTATGACTGTTTGAAAGGGGCCTATATAGACCTTGCCTGAATATTAAGTCATGTGAAATGATAAAAAGCTTTCTGATTTATTGGGTTAGACAAAGAAAAAATTGAGAAATTGAGCATCATTAAAATTAAAGACTTTTGTTATTAAAACTGTGCTTAGAATGAAAACAAAAGCCACAGGTTGGGAGAAAATTTTTTCAAAACATATTCAAAACATTTTCAAAACATATCAGATAAATTACTGGTATTTAAAGTATACAGAGAACTCGAAAATAAGAAAGAAAACAACTCATTTAAAAAATAGTCCAAAGGTCTAAATACAGCTGTCAAATGGGGATTTTGAAGTTACTAGTCATGTATCATTAGGGAACTGCAAGTCACAGCAACCGTGAGATATTATTACATGACTATTAAAATGACCAATATCCAAAAGTCTGATGATACCAAAAGCTGGCAAATGTGAGGAGAAACAGGAACTTTTATTCATTGCTTGTGAGAATGCAGAATAGTACAGCTACTTTGGCAGTCAGTTTGGCAGTTTCTTATAAAACTAAACATACTCCTACCACACAACCCAGCAATTACATTCCCGGTATTTACTTAAAGGATTTGAAAACTTACATGCACACAAAAGCCTTCTTCCCATGAATGTTACAGGAGCCTTATTCATGATCACTAAAATCGAAATGTCCTTCAGGAAGTGAATGGAAAAATAAACTGTGGTATATCCAGGCAATGGAATAGTATTCTGTCAAGCTACAGAAGACACACAGGAACCTTTAAATGCATATTGCCAAGTGAAAGAAGCCAGTCTGAAAAGTCTACATACCGTATGATTCAACTACATGACCTTCTGGAGAAACCAAAACTATGGAGACAGTAAAGAGATCAGTGGCTATTAGGGATTTGGAGGAGATTTGTGCAGTCTAAACATGTCATGTGCCAACAATGACGTAAAGATATGTGAGATAAAGTATGACGAATTCTATTGACAAACACACGCAATGGCTTCCATTTAACTGAGAAGAAACCATATACCTAGCACAAGTCTTTTTCTGTGCATTAATTTTTTGTAATACAACTATATGAAGTTATAGCCTATTTTATATATGAATAAAAGCATTTCCAAAGGTTAAGAAAGGGCACAGTGAGAGTGAGAAGCACAGTCTGGGTAGGCAGGTCAATCTAGTTTTCTATCTGTGCTTTAAACTGCTATAACCATCAACTCAATCTACTAATTTATCTTCTACATAAATTAGTAGAGGAAACGATGAACGGATGGAGCAAGGAAGAATTTTAGGAGAGTGAATCCATTATTCTGTATGACACTGTAATGAGGATTATTTGTCATTACACATTTGACAAAACCTATAGAATTCATAAGACAAGGAGTAAACTCTAATACAAACTACATACTTTAGTCAATAGTAATGTACCAATATTGACTCATCAACTATAACAAATGTACCACACTATTGCAAGATGTTAAAAATCGGGGAAATTGGGGTAGAGGCTGAGGATGACGTGTGAATGCTTATTCACTTCTTTCTACAAACCTAAAATTGCTTTTAAAGAGTCAATAAAAATTAAAACAAGGCAGGGTTTTCATGCAATGGAAAAAAACACACAACTTTAGTAAGTGACTCATAATTATGCTTATGCCACTTTGCTAGATTACACTTCATTAATAAATATAGTTTCATTCTTTATGTTATAAAGCAGAATAAAGTCAGATATCTAGAGAAATTGATTTTAATGATTAGAGTAAAAGCATTTTCACCTCCAACGTCAGAATGAGTTCTTCAGAATCAGTCCATTTTATAGTTAAATAAATCATTGATTTTAAAAAAATATTGAGAAAAACTTTAACTTCACTTTTTCCATCAAACTCAATGTCATGACAGCATTGTCATTTCAATCTAGGATTAAAACCTATTTCTGGACCCAGTGGACTTACTGTGATAGATTCTGAAAATGTCAGACGTTAAAGTCCAGTCTTTGATCTGCTGTCCTCTGCAGTTATCAAAAGGTCAGTTTATCCTGCTTCTTTTCTCTCTTTTTCATATATCTTGCACTTCAGCTTAATATTAGTATTAAGCTAAATTTCTTATTTTATTTTGATTGATAAAGGAAAACAGATTGTTTCAATACAGTTACTGAGAATAAGCAGCAAAACGTACTTATAAAGTACACAAGAGAGCTATAAGATAAAAAATTTTTTCAAAAAAAGATTTGGAAATTTTTATTGCATGAATGTTCAAATGGAAAGGAAAACTTTCTGGATTCTTTTTCCACCACACAGGAGTAGCAGCACTAAAGTAGTGAATAATGTCCGTTCAATTGGTAGTTTTCATGTATTTCTGATATCAGAAATGGACTGTTAGTAACTAGTTTTAAAAGCAGAGCATTTTTGTGCATGGCATTCCCCTGAATTCCAAAGCCCAAACTTAACTTAGGCTAATTTCTCTCTGCTGGGAGCCCCATTAATTTCTCATAGATAACATTTCATATATATGCGGCATTCTGATGATGTAAAGGAATTCACACCTTATGGGCCTACAAGCCAAATTTAATCAATGGCTTGCTTCATATGGCTGAGAGCTAAAAATTGTTTTGGCATTTTGGAAGTGTTTAAAGAAGGAGAAGGAAGGGGAGAAGAAGAATGAGTAGATGAAGGAGAGACAGAGACTACATATGGCCAGCAAAGCCTATAATATTTACTGTCTAGTTCTTTACACAAAGAACTTTTCCAATCTTGAACAAAACACACACATTTTCGTTATGCCAAAAAAGGACTACAATAAGTCTTCACTTAACATCATTGACAGGTGCTTGAAAACTGGTCATAGGTATATATATTTATGGTCACGTGATGTTTTGATACACGCATACGGAGGGATAAATTGGGGATGGTTAATTGGTACAAAAATACAGTCAGCGAAACCCATTTTACCATAGG
This sequence comes from Symphalangus syndactylus, assembly GCF_028878055.3. Classification (NCBI taxonomy): domain Eukaryota; kingdom Metazoa; phylum Chordata; class Mammalia; order Primates; family Hylobatidae; genus Symphalangus; species Symphalangus syndactylus. Next base: position 133,143,679 of record NC_072435.2, read on the forward strand.
TTGACATCAAAAGAGTTCAGCTTCTATGGCTTTTGGTAACTAAAACGTCAACAAACTTGTAAATAAAGATCAAAACACTTCTAATATTAAATGCTGAAATAAACTTCAGCTATTCATACGTTTAAGATTAATAAAAGCTAGTAAAATCATTATTTACCTACTTATTTCAGTTTAGGGTTGCAGTTGACCGCAGCCTATCCTGTCAGCTCAGGACGCAATGTGGGAACCAGCCCTGGACAGGGTGCCGTCGCATTGCAGGTGCACTCACACATACCCACAGTTACTCAGACTGGGACCACATAGACACGTCAATCAACCTCACATGCACAGCCTTGGGAAGTGAGAGGAAACTGGAGCATCCAGAGAATATCAATGCAGACATGGGGAGAATACATAAGCTCTACACAGACAGTGAACCCCAATTGGAATCAATTTGTTTTTTCTCATCAACATCATAATGAAATGACATTGAATGAAACGTCGTTATTCAAAGACCTGTTGTACTCAGTTCTAAACATTTCAGAATTAAGAGATCTACACACATCCTCTTCTATATAATGGAGTGGGTCTCTTAAAATTTCCTGGCAACATACTCTTAGCCTGCCTAGGAAACACTTTAGAATACAACTGCATTATAATAAATTTTCATATTCTATTCATATCTTCATATTTCTCCCTCTACTTATTAAGGTATAGTCTTGTATATGTAATCCTTCAGTTCCTGAACAAGGTGAACATATGATCTCATGATGTGTGTTTTAATTTCTTAACTTTGTTGAGATTTGGGAATGTGAGGATGATGGAAAGGAAAGAAAGGAATTCAGCAGCTATAAAAGAAATCTGACCTTTAATTTTTTTATTGAATTTGTTTCTTGTTTTATTTTTCCTTCCTTTGCACAAATGAGAACTTCTAGTTTTACAAAGGGTACCATCAACTTTAGGACAAAAATTTGTATTTGTGGCATAACACAAGTTGGAGACACAATGATTTAGAGATTGCATATCAATTTTATCAAATAAATGTGATAAAGTAGGTGATATGCACACACACACACATTTGTAGTGACAAAACCATTGACACAGATACCCAGATGGCACTTAATGTACTTTCAGCCTTAAATTCTTTCTCAAGGACAAGCCATTTGTTTGCAAATGATTTAGCATTCAAAAATGATTAAACACGGGAAAAAATGCATTGCACATAAAGTTCAGATTACAAGTGAATTAAAGTCACACTAATATAACTATAATTTATAATGAATTCAAATGGCTTTCAGAAGGGTCATCTGTGGAAGGTGAAGAGCAATCTGAATTTATTTTTCTGGTAACTGGTCACAGCAATGTTTTCTAGACTAGTGAGTGAGTGCTCATACAGCACCATGTGTGTTCAACAACACATAAAGTTGGATGACAAAATCTACTTTAGTGAGAAGGTAGCTATTTCCAGGGGCACCAATAGTAATGTCAGTTTTGAGTCTTGGGTTTGCTTTTGTTTGTTTACAAGGCGATGAAATGTTTAAGGAAAAAATAAATTCTACCAATCCATGTTGAGTGAACATTTCAATCCTTGTAAAGACCAAAGTCAGCTGCCACCATGCCGTGCAAACCTTATAGTACATGACATGTTAAATCGGTAACCTCGAAAGGGACTTCTGAGAAGCTATGAGTAAAAGGCACATACAAAATGCCTCTGAGATGAATTCACAAATGAAATGGAAAAGGATAACTGTGTACATCCAAGAAGAATAGTAATTAACAGAAAACAAGAACACTTCTAAATTGAAAGAATCCCTAAAGTAAAAGAAGACCAAAGAAAAAGAAATAAAGATGAGAAGTGAAATGAGGCGGAAATGGTGAGCGACAAGGAGATACACTGAGAAAAAAAGTAGCTAAAGTTAGTGTGTTATTATTTCAGCAAAATTAAGTATATCAATACTGAGAAATATGACTTGAAATAGATTCAGTACCTCAAGCAGAAACATAAACAAATAACATCTGGGTTTTTCTTTTGATAACCAGTATTTTAAATACAAAAATCTAAAAATTTTGTCTTTGTGTAAGAGTTACACATTTATCATACCAATCAATAACAAAAAGGCGCTATAAATACTGTATGGAAATAAATGTCCTAACAGATGTTAACCAGACATCAGTCTTCACCGGTAAGGATTAGATTTGAAGGTGTTTGCAGATAATTAAAACTTGTTTTTATAACATAACTTAGCAGCTAAGTAGTATAATGAAAATGGGATATTCAAATTATAAGATATAAAATATTAAAGATAGAAGAACATGTTTATTTTTTCAATATAAATATTGTTACAGCTCAGAGAAACAGTATGAAATCTCAGGGCTCATGAAAGGCCACATTCTAGAGATAGTGATTGACAGGTATGGTAATTCCCCTACAGCGTGGTGCCTGTTGTCATGGAGTAGCATGTCTCCTACAGGGTACTACCAGCAGGTTCATGTAGGAAGAGCCAATAGTCCATGTGAGAAACCCCGGAAGGCTAAAGATAGAAGGAAATATTTGTGCCACGTTGAAGAGCAAGTTCACCAGGTGAATTGGCATGTGGCTAGGGTACAACTTCCCATACATATATAAATAATGAAACACACAAAAAATTATCAGAAAAGTATTTTATTATTATTAGAGTCACGATTAGCACTCTCCTCATCAGGAGAGTTTTAGGTTTTTTTCTAGCCCTACTCTATACTTTTTAAACACAGTCTCCAAGTTTCAAAATAAAAGTTTCTTATTTTTAATTCAAATCTCAATTAAAATAAAACAAAAACCGAAAATGTAGAAGTTCCTCATTTTGACCATCTATATATCATACACAACAAAAAGACTGATAAAATTCCACTAAACACAACAGCTAGATCCGTATTCCCGTTACTGCTTAAGCCCATTCCAATAAGGATTTTATACCAAATCTGCCCTTGCCAAGGCTACCTGGGGCCTTCATTTTATTATTTGCAATGGACAATTTTAACTTCACATCCATGTTGGCTTCCTTACATCCTAGATGCACATACAGCCAGATTTTTTCCATCAGATGTGATTTGATCCTCCAAATTCGGAATGCCTTGATGACCTCCTCTTTATCTAAAGATCACTTTAAAAAGCCTGAAGTATTTGGCTCTTCCCTAAATCTTTGGCCAGATGTAATGTCATCCTCCCATTGGCTTTCTTTGTCCAAACTACATTAGCCTTATCTCAGATCTTCAAACAAGTTATATTTCCTGCCTAAGATCTTTCTATGAGTGAGTGAAAGGTGTGACGAAGATAGTTCCTCTTTGCCCCCAAAGGTTTCATTGATCACGCTGATAATGAATTTACTGTTATTTTAATCTCTTACTGTTATACTCAGGCTTAAATTCTCTACCCTACACACTTCAGTTGACATAATTTTAATTTCCACTGTGATGCTTCTCTCTCTTCTGTCAACACTCTCTCCTCACAGGGTTTCATCCAGATCAGGAGTCAGTAACATTTTTGACAAAGAGCCAGATAGTAAATATTGCAGGCTTTGTGTTGCCAAGAGGCAAATTTATGGAACTTTCCCTGCTGAAAAATTTCCCTGTATTTTACATTTTAGACTTATAAATGCCACACGTACTTATAACTCATGAGCCATACAAAAATAGGTGGCAGACCAGATCTGGCTCATGGGCTATAATAGTTTTCCAACCCCTCACCTAGATTCATGACTTTAGGCATGCTCTATAGGCTACGATGATCTAACTCACATCTCTAGCCAAGTCAACTTGTCAGTGCCTACTTGATGTCTCCACTTGGATTCTAACTAGCGTCTTAATTTAAGATTAAAAAATGTAAAATCAATCACACATACGCACCTACCCACACCTCTGTCACTTGCAAACTGCCTCATGCCATCAAGACTTTGCCATATCACTAAAAGTGACCATAATCCCCCATGTCCCTAAATCCAAATACCTTGATATAATTCTTGCTCAGTAAATTCAATCATCTTCAAATCAACTTCCAATCTCAACTGATTTTCTCCAACTTTATTGCTACACTCATAATCCCAACTACCATCATCCTTCAACTGGACAGGTGCAATAGTCAGCTAAATGAACCCCCTTCCTTCACTAGTGTACCCTTCCACAATAGTACACCCTCCTAAGAGCTAACCTCATCGTATCACACATTCATCATACACTTTTCAATGTAGTTAATTTATATTCACATTTTGATATAAGATCTAGATTTGGTCCCTGAGAACACTCATGTAATCTCTCTCCATGCTCTTCCTTCATGGACATTCCAGCCAAACCGGCCTTCTTTTCTTTGTAAGAAACTATCAAGCTCTCTTTTTAAATTACAGAATCTTTATATCTGCCCTTCTTTCTGCTCAGAGCACCCCAGATCTTCAAAGTACCTTCCTCTTTGTCTTCACTCAACTCTCAAATGAAATATTACCTCCTCAGAGAGAAAAATGCTCTGAAATACCTACAGCCAGATCAGTGCCTTCCTCCTTGACAGTTTTACTCAGCCATGTTATCACATGTAATCTTCTTCGTAGTAGTGTACTTTATAGCCCTTCACACCATTGCTTTGTTGAGGTATTTGTATGTCTTCCTCCTCTTTCCCTCCTCACTACAGTATAGCCAATTGTGTCTTTGCCTTCTTCACTGCTATATCCCCTAGTGCCTGGTAGGCTTTCTATAAACAGCCATTTATTGACTTATTGACTACATGTATATGCTAATCCTTTTTACTAATTGTTGTTACACTATAAATTTCTCTTCTCCCTCTCTTCGCTTCCCTCTTCTCATGTCCCTTGATGCTTCCTACTCAATATTAACATGGACATCATTTTGTGTCTTCAGCATTTCTCTTTTCATTATATTATGATAGGTTAATTTTCCTAAGAAAACACTATTTTGACAAAAGCAAAGCATTAAAGTAAAGCAGCATAGGATCAATTTTTTCCTATTGAAAAGGAAACACCATCTTTCCGAGAAGACAATTCCACCAGGAAACAAAAAAAACACACACATTTCCGGTAAGTCCTAGTTCCCAAGACTTGAAGCCAGTATGTTTTTCCACTTTCAAGTATCCTTGACTGTAGAGATAAAAGGTATCCACTTAGAGATATTAACTCATTACCACTGCCTAAATTTGGTTTCCAGAAACACAACTTAATATGACATCAATGGATGTGATAATCATTTGAAAGTAGCTTTATCAAAATCATCCAACAGAACAAGTTACTTTCCTAATTAGCATCCTCGGTTAAATACCTAAATCTGATGAATAATAAGTTATGCATTATGCTAAATTGCATTGGCTCACTATCTTAGAATGCTTTCAAACTAATTAAAAATGAGATATTCAGTGATGAGAAACATAAAAAGATAAAAACCTATTTCAATCAGTTTAAATTAGAATTTAACATTTCTTCAATACGCTCTTTTGTAGTCAATTGCAAGAGTAATAAAGCAAAATTATTGAGTCTATAATAGTGACCGTTCAAAATTCATAGTGAATTATTAAAAAGAAAACTAAGGTCCCTGCCAACTTTCCACCTCACTTCAAAGCATAGCCAAGGTCATTACAACAGCAAGTAAAAGACTCCACACAATTCCCACTTCTTCGCCTCTATACTGTTACTTCTGGAATCTTCTACTGCTCCAAATTGTGTGTTTGCTCCAGACTCAGCAGTTCTCACCACCTTGTTCTTCCAATTGCCATCTTCTCTGTGCGGCCTTTCTTGACTACCCAGTTAAAAATTATCCTATCAAAATTATCTGATCCCCATCCAGGATTACTTTTCACCATCTAACTTACGATACTTTGCATATTTATGTGGCTCATTGTCTGTTATCTGTCTCCCTAAGTTAGAATGCGAGCTTCATGATGGCAGAGTTTTGGTCAATTTCCTTCACTCAATAATTCCTGACCCAAAGTAAACACTTCATAAGTATTTTTTGAATATACTAATATATAGTCCGAATTATCAAGGAACTTATAAATAAATAAAGACACAACCCAGCATATAGTGCAGCTTGAGAAATGTTGATAGTGTGGTACAGGAGGAGGTATGTAAACTATGAGAAGCAACAGTTAAATAAGAAGCAATCCAGAAAGACACACAGTGTGGGTGACATCTGAGTTAAAGGACAGAAGGTAAGAAGATAACCAGATGGAGAAAAGAGAGGAAGATCTTACAAACAAGCATCAGAAGTTACCATAAGAAAAGCAAGTACAAAATCATCAGAAGAAAAACAATTGCATCCCAGTTATTACCACAAACATAATTAACTATGAAAACCCAGAACAGTTCATGCTTTGATAATGCTAAAGTTGATACGTAGATTAAGATGTGATATAACAATCTGCAAATCTTAGTTTTCAGAAAACCTTTTTAGGCAAGATATGATGATTTAAGGAAGAAAAGTTGCTGATGGATGAGGCATGTTGTCCCTTAAAGACAAACACTATGAAGACTGCGTACAGCCTTTATAATGGAAAGGTGCCACGTTTTTTCTTTTTTAAGTCCTTGGAATCTCAGTTGGCAACTTTGAAATTCATGTGTAATTCATGAGTTTTTTAAAAGAAATGTAATAAGTAACACAAGTGATTCTAGAGCTTGTCTTTAGGCTGAGGTAGATATTGGCATTATAAATTGAAGTGCTAGAAAGGAACAATAAGAATTAAGAATAAGCAGTAATTTCTGCCAAGATCTGTGGCACCCAGTCTCACACATAAGGCTTTTTGGAATCTCTTGGTTTCCAAGGTTCAGGCTCTCATACTTTAGTTTGTACATAAAGGACTTAAGTTATTCTTAAAGCACAGTTTTAGCACTTCACACCAGGAGATGGTTATGAGACTGATCACAGGATAAAGTGAAATAGGATGTGTGCCTACTTGTAGAAGGAACCTCGTTCCTTTTGCCATTCTATTCCTACTTTTCTGGCAGGAAAGTCCTAGAAAAAATTTCATATACAGATTAATTTTAAACAATTTACATGATATTTTACTATTAATAGCTTCTAGAATATCTTAGCTTAGGCTGGCCCTGGTGGCTCACACTTGAAATCCCAGAATTTTGGGAGGCTGAAGTGGGCGGATCAACTGAAGTCAGGAGTTTGAGACTAGCCTAGCCAACATGGTCAAACCTAGTCTCTACTAAAAATCCAAAAATTAGCCGGGTGTGGTGATGCGTACCTGTAATCCCAGCTACACAGGAGGCTGAGGCAGGAGAACCATTGAGCCTGGGAGGTGGAGGCCGCAGTGAGCCAAGATTGTGTCACTGCACTCCAGCCTGGGCAACAGAGCAAGACTCTGTCTCACAAAAACAAAAAACAAACAAACAAAAAAAGAGTATCTTAGCTTATATATTTCTCACATCTGATCCTACCACTTTACTTCTTTTTTCCTGTTTATACCAATTATTTCTATTCCTCTTTACATATAGGCAGAAAGATAAGACTAAAATGTGTCATAGACAATGACATCTAGTAAATTGACGTATTCTTCATGTTTAATTCCACAACAGATTTCAAATACAACCAAAATCTCCAAATAAAATCTTAATTCTAAATTGAGTGCTTGTACAGTCTTCAAATATGTTCAAATAGAACATCAAAGCTCAATAAAAATAGTTATATCACTTGGGATGGTGTTTAAAATATTTTTTCCTAAATAAATTCAGCTTCAGAGGATGAGAAAACCTTCGTTAGGAGATGTTTTAAAGAACAAATTAAGTTAAATGTGAAGGAAATCATACTTTATTTTGTTGAATAGTAAGATTTTTTTGTTGCTATTGTGAATTAATGCCATCCAAATATTGAGTGATGTAATTCAATTTAGTAAAAGAAAAAAGTCTAAATTATCAACTTCTTTCCTTATAAAAATGAAATATGCTATAACTTGCATTTTTTCCATGGCAATGACCCTGATGATCAGAGAGGTTAAAACCTAAAAACATTTAAAATCATCTAATCTAAATTATAAAAAAGAAATCCCTTTCTTCAGAAAAAATAATTTTTTAAGGAAGCACTCATAAACAAATCTCTACTAGTAGATATACAGCATACACATCTCTTACTATCTCCCATGCAGACTGCATAAAAAGGCGTGCTGGCTACTTTTAAGAAAACAACATTCAGATGTCTGGAAAGTATCTGAAATGCATGATTAATCTACACAGATAATTTTCTCAAGAAACCAAATTTTGAAGACAAGTAATTCAAAAGTCTATTGTCTATAAAGTAAATCCGCTGGTATACTTAAACTGCTGTAATCCTTTCTCTGTTTACCTTATAGTGTGCACCTCTCAAGCTATGGGAATGCATGTCTTCTCTAAGAAGAGCTGACTTCTTTTGTAGGAAAAAGCTGTTGGAAATGACTGTTAGGATTTCAAATGTTTGGGAGTGTGTATTCATGTGGGTTTTACGTGTTGAATATTTGCATTTGTAATTTTAAGATGCTTAAATCAAAAACTAAAATGACCTATGCAACATAATTCTGCCATAGGATAAATTAAATTCAATTAAATGTTCCCATACAAATTATTATCTACCACAATGTAAAAATATTTATATATCACAAAGATGTAAGAAACACTGACTTCTATTATACAGCAGAGTTCAATTTCACTACTACTTAGCTTGATGATATTTTAAGGTCATGTCTCTTGGAATACACATTCAATATTCATTGCCAAACGTCTGAGCTCACCTCTCTTGAAGCAATATTCAATTATCAAAGGAAAATAATTTACCAAGCAACCTCACAAAACACAAACTCTAGGTAGCATCAAGGTTTTTCAAAGTGATTATTCCTTACTGGTCGAGATCCTAAGATATTAAAACTCATAGATCACATGATCTGAGATTTTCTAATTGAAAAGCTGTAGCTGTAAACCTTTCATTCAAAGTCGGATACTACTTTCAGCTGTCAAAAGAATTATGCAATCACTTAAACTTCTGGAATGAAAGAGAAAATGAAGGGAACAATAAAAGTAACTGAAATGCACTGAGAAATGAACATAAGGAACCAAATGGAGGCAAAGACAGAGAGAGAGAGAGAGAGGGCTGTTTATCTAACCTTCCCTTCTTGAGTGGGTTTTCTCTGATATCTCTAGAGAACAATTGGATGTGTAACAATGAAATACAAAACACAAGATACTGTCTTCGTATAATTACTTGTAATGATTCCAAGATGGCATAATTTGAGAACTTGCTAAATAGGACAACAAAGTGATCTGCTTTTCCAAAATTTTGCCCCTTAGCTTATATATTATTTCATGGTGAAGATCAATAAAACTGAAAATTGGAATTGCCAGATATTATCAGATTTTATTTTTTGAATGCTTAACAGCTGACCCAAAATCTGGTCATAAAAATGGAAGTTAAATTAAATTGTCCTCAAAATTTAAGTTTGCTACATTTGTAAGAACCACTTGCTTCTTCAAAATCTCAAACTTTCTCATATCTAGCAGCAAATTGAAATTAGGAATTTAAGCATGTAAATTCATCATGGAAACCAAATTGATTAAAATTTTCTGTGTATTCATGATAATGTTTAAAATTTTTGCTACATTTAAACCCTAAGTTAGTTACAAAAACCCTAAAATTATGCTTGTTTAAAAACTTGGGCTAACTTGCTTTTGAAAACATGCTGACATATTCGTTCCATTCTTCTTATAATTATTTTTTTGTCACTCCCAAGCAGCACACCATTGTATATATCCCCAAAACGGCACTTCTTTGTTAAAGCCATTAGGACAGAAATATTTTTGAGCCAGATGCAATGGCTCATGCCTGTAATGTCAGTACTTTGGGAGGCCTAGGTTAGAGGACTGCTTGAGGATAGGAGTTTGTGACCTGCCTGGGCAACATAGCAAGACCCAGTCTTTACAAATGAAATGAAAATAAAATATAAAATAAACTGGCTGGACAAAGTAGTGCACACCTGTGGTCATAGCTACCAGGAGGCTGAGATGAGAGGACCATATGAACCCAGGAGTTTGGGGCTGAGAATGAGCTATGACTGCACCACTGCACTTCAGCCAGAACTATGGGTTGGTGAGTTAGAAATAAGTTCTCAGTTCTGAATATAATAACTGCTCCTGGCACTCCCCAGAATGAGCTGGGTTTTCTTTTGCCTCTCTATAGTCCCTCTTCCTCAGGAAATACCCCCATGGTTCTGCCCGCTGTGCTATTAATTACACCATGCTTATTATATGTCAGTTCAGTTTTATCTAGATTCTCCCAAAGTCAGTGCTGAACTTAGTTGTTTGAAAATGTATATATTGTAATAGTTACCAAAAAGACCAAATACAGCTAGATATTTATGCTATTTGTTTTATTTCCATCGTAGGTATATTTCCTTTTAAAATTCATATATATCTTTCTCTAAGGATTGTCTCCGTTTTCAGATGTTAAGCACTTTCTCATGCACACACCACCTAAGCAGCAAAGACAGAGTCCACGTCAGGGAATGTCACATCCAGGATAAGTACCTATTATTCTGTAACTCAGAAGTAGGAAAATGGATGTCCTCAAGCAGATGCTTTTCTTGACAGATACAAAAATTTGACAAGGATCACTGACTGACTTCCAACCCACCATTCATCACTTTTATCTTATTTTGACCCTAAGGGTCCCAGAGGGATAATGGCACTACATTCCTATTTAGAATTCAGATTTCAGATTGCATTTCTTATATCATTGTTTATAAGTAGTGGTTGCACACAGTCGCGATAATACTATGACATTAATCTACATTCCTCGTTAAATCGATTTTTGTCTTCCGTTTTTGAGCTTAGCTACAATTTCTCACACGGTTTCTCTAGGAAGATTCCTCAATGACTGAAACATTTAGAACATGGTCGATTCATAAATACGACACTGGGATTCCCCAATGACTGAAACATTTTGAACATGGTCCATTCATAAATACGACACTGGGATTCCCCAATGACTGAAACATTTAGAACATGGTCCACTCATAAATACGACACTGGGATTCCCCAATGACTGAAACATTTAGAACATGGTCCATTCATAAATACGACACTGGGATTCCCCAATGACTGAAACTTTTAGAACATGGTCCATTCATAAATATGACATTGGGATTCCCCAATGACTGAAACATTTAGAACATGGTCCATTCATAAATATGACATTGGGATTCCCCAATGATTGAAAAATTTAGAACATGGTCTATTCATAAATATGAAGAGCTTGTGTAGAAAGTATAATTTACTTATCCTATTATGCTTAAGAAATTATGTGAAATAATGTGAAAATAATCTTAAAACATTTGCATGCATATTTGCTGCAAGAGTCATCTTTCATTGATACTTAATCATAATCATGGACATGGTGGGTCCCAATAACCAATATTTAATGCAAGACTGTAAATTTAATAGAGAGAAAACCTTATTTATAAATTTTCATGTGTTCTTTTCTTGACAATAAGGAGCTGTGAGATTTGTATTTTAAAAGATACTTAGTAATAAAAACTTTAATTTTTAAAACTTTTATTTTTAAATTCTGCTTAATTGCATAAAAGTTAAAAGGTAATATTTAATATTTAATGAGGCTTATTGAGCTAAATGATGATATGCAGCTTGGGTTATACTTGCAATTATAAGATTTGCTCATTATACCTAAGCAATCTCCTTCACTCAATCTAGCTACCACTAAGGAAGCAAAATTCCCTGAATCATAGTATCAAAGCATTCCATTATGTTTTCTATTAAGTTGTTTTGTTCTTTGAATCATTGTCTATTTTAATTTATCCTTTTAGAAAGAAAACAAATTACTTAACTTGCATTTCCCACTAGAAGCTTCACTACAGCTAGACTTGGAATTGATTTCAGGCCATTTTTTAATAAATGATGGTCCCTAGTGAAAGATAGAATACTTGAGCCATCAATATTGAGTAAATAAAAGGGTTTGGGTAAATAAGAGAGAAGATACCTATTTTTCTCAAATATTTTAAATATCTAATAACCTATTCCTCATCTAAAACAAGCCACAATTACTGGAAATGATGGTCAGAGGAAGGTATTAGCAACCCTGTGTAATACTACATGTCATGTTGGATCACTATTACAGAGAAACAGTTGTCATGCTGCATTTTAGTAATTCTACACATCACCAGAGAAATAGACAACTCTTATAGCCAAAGAAATCCAACGTAGCTACTGTCTACATATTCTTGTTTTAGACCTTTGGTGAAAAAAACTACTATGTGTATTGAATATATTTTACATTAGTTTTATCACAAAAGAAAAATGAGAATTCTATTAGATGCAAATACAAATTCTGAATGACAGGAAAGAAAAATTAAAATCAAAGCTGATCTTAATTAACAAAATGTATTATCTGCTTACATGTATATACAACTGTTCATATACAAAGGCACAGATGCATTTGTGGTTTTGAAAAAATATCTATTTCATTTCAAATCTTCATTGAACAATATTACATATGGCAAGAAAACTGATCTTTTTGAAGGATCTTTTAAAAAGTGTTAAACTTTATTAGATACTCCAAACTAGCAAAGCTCAACTTCATCACAATTATATAATAACACTGCACACTTTCAATTTTATCTGGAGAAATATATCTATCCCTTGAAATAACTCTGTAAACTTCCTGCTCACAGATTTCATTTCAAGCCTTGAAAATGCAGAAAATCAATGCTGAATATACTTGCCCCGAAAGGAAAAGAAAATTTCAGGGGTGTCAGGATGTTTTATCACATAAAGTACAGAATTGCAATTTGTATATGAGCAGGCAACACACCTCCAAAAATAATACAATACTTATCACAAAATACATTCACAGATACTAGATTTGGCACAAACCACTCCATACAGCTATTGATGAAATCAGTATTGAAAGCCTTATTCCAAAATCTATGGCCCTTTTCTACTCTCCAACTGACATTTCAGGATGCCACAACCTTGCAGCTCCACTCTCTCATTAATTTCCCCTAAATACCCTTGGCAGAAGAACGAGAAACGTCACATTTTTCATTTAATTTCTAAAGAACATCACATCCTTTAAGAATAGGTTCTTGAAATTTTAAAATGTTAAACATAAAAACCCTAAAGAGACAAACATCCAAAAACATAAAAACCCTAAACAGACAAACGTCCAAAAACTTTTCTTCAAAATCACAACAACTTTATATGCTACGTGTTCCTGTAAAATACCACATACACAAACTCACAGGCACACCCACCCACCCAAAACCCACACACTCGAATTTATATGGCCTCGTAATACCTCACATATATATACATGTCACCAAATGCAACAGAGACACACGCATATATATGGCCTCATAATACCTCACATATATATACATATCATCAATTACAACAGAGAAAAGCCAATTTCAGAAACATGGCTTCAATTTTGATGCATTTACTCACACTTAATTCTATTTCAATTTAACTGCAGAGATATTACAATACCCTGTAACAAAAACCTGACGGAAGATTGTAACAAATTGCTTAAACATCAAACCAAACACTAAACATAATTTCATCACAAAGTGAAATTCGCATCCAACTCGCAAAGAATTAGAAAATCCTTGCACTTACCTTGGCCTTGTCCATTCCCCAGATGACCCCAAAACACCACCGTCATCATCAACAGCCCCGGAGCCCACGTCCACATCCTTCTAGTGACACGCTCGTGTCTTCTGGCCATTGCATCTTAAACTCTGCATATTCAGTGGGGTGGATGTGAAAGTACAATAAATTACATTCTTAGAGAAATACACTACGACTCAAATCCCATATCTAATATGCACTGTGCATTTCTGAATTATCCTGCCTACAAGGAGGTACATTTGAAAATCATGCTTCCCTTTAGGGTTGTCATATTGATGATTAATACGAAAGCTCATTCATTTTTAATCTTTAAGCATTCATCTGAATTCCATTTTTAATATCATTTTCCAAAACAGGCCACTTAACCTATGAATGTTAAAAAGTACTCCCGATATACATATTGGAGTTCAGTCAAGCAAAAGCATGGTGTATGGACACTACTTAAGTATAACTTGATATTTAGGCAAATTGATGAATTTAACATACCATGTAATCTCTACATATATACAAAAGGACTTTTCAACACATTTATGTAAGTTTTGCATAAATACCCTTGAAAATATTCTCAAGTTTTAAGTGGTATTCTAATTATGTCAGTAATTTTAACTGAATAAAGAGATGCATCATGTGCAAAAACTAATCTTGTTTACTTAAAATTGAGAGTAAAATTAATTATAGAAGGTACAAAACACTTGTAATTTTGATTTCAGATATATGACCCACAGGAACCTTCATATATACAAATATTATACACATATATGACAATGTATATTTGAATGTTCATTTTGAAACTGCTTTTCATACTGATACATGAAAATACTTAAATGTCCACCAAAGCAAGGTTATTTATTCATACATTTGAATGATATACAGTAGCTCAAAAGAATAAACTTGAGTTGCATGTACTAATATGGATAAGTGTCCAAAATGAATAGTGAAGCAAAACTAGCAAATTTAATAATGATAAGTTCAAAATTACACCTTTCATATGTAAACATGTGCAATAGTTAAAACTATAAATTTTATGTTGCATAAATATATAATACAGTATAATAACGCATAAGAATGAGAAACACCTTCAAGACTAAAGTTAGGAAATTACAAGACTACAATTTAAATGGTTAGTAGGTGGAATTTTAAATCAGAGGTTACTCCTAAATCCCAATTTTTCCACAGTTGACAAAATAACGGAGTTAAGAAAAATAAACTTAATGATTTCCAGAATGAATGCTTTATTCAAAATGCTACGTAATTACAATTCTAATAAACTTGCAAGGGAATCCAGTCACCCAGAAATTTTTTATGCCTTTCTCCTACATCACGAAAGGGGAAGATTTAATTACCAACTTTGCATTACTTAACGTCAGACTCATAGTATCAGAGCTAAAGAGAAATTGAAGAAACACCTAACTCAACCTCTCCATTTTAAATGACCAAATGAGTTGAGAAGGTTACAATGACATTTCTAAGTTCATATGTAAAAACAGAATTTTGATGACAATGACAGTTTAAGTACTAATAAACACTCCTGGAAAAGTTACTGTAATCCAGGTTATTTTACTGTGCTAAATGCCTTACATTCTTTACCCAATTCAGTTTTCACAGAAATCCTATGAACAAAGCACTTCCAAAATTTACCACTTCACAGCTAAGAAAACAAGGCTTAGAGAAATGCTACACGATCCCCTAGTCATGAGGTTAGTAGGTACCACTGTGGAGACTGAGGCAAAACAGGACGATTTCAAAGCCTATGCTCTGAACAAGTAAACACTAAGCAGGAATTTAGTTCTAGATCTCCCAGTTGTAGTCCAATAATCAGCCAAAAAATGGTGCTGAGAAGAGGGGAAAGAAAGATGTCTTGTATGTGGAGCCTCATGTATTTGATCCCAAATACATCTTCATATTGAAAATCATTAGAGCACAAGGCAAAAGAATTATTAGTTTGTTTCTAAAATCATCAACCTTTCCCAAGTTGAACATACAAATATATTTTATCATATATATACTATATGTGTGTATAGCGTGTGTTTATCTAAGTATTCCTGTGGTTTATATATCTGGATGTGGAATTACAAGTGTTTTGTGGTTTATTATTTATTTATTATTATACTTTGAGTTTTGGGGTACATGTGCACAATGTGCAGGTTTGTTACATATGTATCCATGTGCCATGTTGATGTGCTGCACCCATTAACTCGTCATTTAGCATTAGGTGTATCTCCTAATGCTGTCCCTGCCCCCTCCCCCCACCCCACCACAGTCCCCAGAGTGTGATGTTCCCCTTCCTGTGTCCACGTGTTCTCATTGTCTCCCTCTGTTGCTCTGGCTGGAGTCAGTGGTGTGATCATAGCTCACTGCAGACTCCAAGTCCTAGGCTCAAGCGATACTTTTGCCTCGGCCTCTCAAGTAGCTCGGACTACAGGCACACACCACCATCCCCGGCTAATTTTTTTACAGAGATGGGTCCCACCGTGTTGCTTGACTGGTCTCAGCCTCCTTAAGTCAAGGGATCCTCCCACCTGGACTTCCGAAAGCACTGAGATTACAGGTGTCAGCCACCGTGCGTTTTTTGATTTCTTCAATTAATTTTACTTATACACTTGATTACACAAGATTAATTTTGTGTACATAATGAATCTCTTTTGAGGTTTAAGTTACTGATTAATTAGAGTACCACTTAACAAGCGTGTCATCCCAGCACTTTGGGAGGCTGAAGTGGGCGGCTCACCTGAGGTCAGGCATGAGCCACCGTGCCCGGCTTACACACATTCTTTTCACTCCTGCTTGCAGATCTCTGTTCCCTTCTAATTCCAGTGGAACCACTTTCACTTAGTATCAAAATATCCAGATCCACTCATCAAAGTGTAAATAATCCTCCAGCAAATTACCTTTGCAAATCTATTTTTATGTAATATTTCCTTAACTTCTTCTTACCTACATCCAGTAGTCATTTTACAAGGCAGAATTTTTTCTATTTTATATAGAACTGAGGCAGTATTTGAAAAAAATCTCAAAACACTCTTCAGGAAGGACCGGCATCTAAAACACCAGTTCCAATATATATTTCAGTAACATTTTAAAGGACAGATGCTTTTCAAAATGTTATTATAATTTAAAAAAATGTAACCTTCCTCTCTGAGTTCATGTTTATGGAAAACTAATATTTCATAAATGCCAAGTTACTATGATGTATTATCTAAATGCTGCCCCTGCCATTCTATAAATACAAAAATCATAACCTTCTAACTAACTTTGGTATTAGTCAACAACTGTGCTGATGAAAAGTAAAATCAATTCATTTAAAATAATTTTCCATGAACAAAATCAAGTAACTTGTAAGTAGTATGGTAGATGAACCAAAAAATAAAGTAACATTAACCAGAAAGACATGCCATGGACTTCTCTAATCTTTTTTTGGAACACCCTTTTCATGCATATGAAAATAAAAATTAAATATAAAATACCTACTTTATGTATGTACTTTTACTTGTGTCTATTGTTCTTTAAAGATTAAAATAACTCCTAAAGCCTGGATAGCTGAGCCCATTGTGCTCTTCTGCCCATAAAATAGATCGGATGTGCAGTGAAAGAGGTAAAACTTAGGCTTTCAGGTTAGTTACGACGATGGAAACACAATTCTATTCAATAGTGTTCATCTTGGTCTTTCAAATGTTTAAGGTCACAAGGCAAAAGAGAACAGACTTTAAGAATGTTCGTGTATTACTTCTCGTCTTACCCAATAGCTACATTAGTTCAATTAGGCCAGTGTTTTGGAGTAAACAGCACTGTGAAATGTGTCGTGGAGTCCGGAGGCTCCACCACCTACCTCCATGTAGTTGTTCTGTCCGATGGAGCCTAGATTAATACCTTAGGAGATGCATTACATCTACAGGTACCAACCAGGAAGGGTAGTCTTGAATTAAATGGCTTTAGAACACGTTATAAGAGCAAATCGAAGCTTCTAGGTATTAGAACCACTTCAATCACAGAGCGTCTCTGGGTTCTATCTGTGGCCAGCATCAAGTATCTGTCTGCCCTCCCCGAATGCTTTCTCTCATCATGTGGATCTTCTAGATGGTCTTATTCTTCCCCAGCCAGCCAACTTGATCAACAAGCCTAGGTATATTAGATATGTATAAAGTTGGTTCTTAAATAAAGTCCATTTCTGTATCTAGGTAAGTAATGTCTTCAGACTTACAATTTCATTGATATCTAGAAAGAGTGACTCTAGTTAGCTTCTAGTGTCAGTTTTTCTAGCAGCTTCTTTAAAAACAAAAATCCTCTCTGGAACAAAGCTTCCTTGCAAGTATTGCTGTTGGCAATAGTCCTCTTTACTGAAATGCTTATCCGGTGAAACTTGCGCTGTGCCAGTGAGCCTGCAGGTTGATGGTCCTTTTGTTCAACTTCTCCATTATAAAGCAACCTCTCTGATCACCCTTTTAAAACTAAAGACCAAAGAATCAAATGAGATCAGGAAGTGACCAGAGCTCACAGGTCATCAACTCCTCTTCTTAGCATATTATAGCACACAGTCTAAGCCCGAAAAACACAGCAGAACCCATTACAGCTCTCGAGTTCCAGTTATTAACATTGATTTTTTCCAATGGGAAATTTTCATTAGAAGCTATCACAGGACTCACATTCAGTAATAACTTAGATTAGGATACATACTGGAGCCTTTGTCCTTAGAGTAGGTGCCACTGAGTCACTATTAAAAGGAGTCTTTTTGATCTTAGTAAATTCTCACAGGGCTTATCTCAGTCTAAACTGTAACTGGCCTTTACTAGTGATGTCATGTGTAGTTCAAATTAATATTGTAATGTATATAAATTGTATATATAGGTATAATACATGCATGTATTTACAATTATTTATTTTATTTTATTTTTTAATAAGATAAAAGTTAGAGGTTAAAATATGACTCTAGGCCATTGTGCTTTAGAATGAAGAGCACAGACATGGGTTGGAAATGTAAATTTTGGCCCAATTTAATTTCTGTGACAAATTCATTAATGTCTTCAAGGTTCAGGCTCTATGTATGAGACAAATGAAAACAGCTCTAAGATTCCTGAAAACCCTAAAATATTAAAATTCCACTCTGCCATTAGTTCAGATAAATCATTTGCCAATTTGCCCCACAAGAACCAGGCATCTTTAAATGGTAACATAACATGCACTTCTCTCTCCCAAAGTGTGGTG
Organism: Symphalangus syndactylus; assembly: GCF_028878055.3. Taxonomy (NCBI): domain Eukaryota; kingdom Metazoa; phylum Chordata; class Mammalia; order Primates; family Hylobatidae; genus Symphalangus; species Symphalangus syndactylus. The sequence continues at coordinate 133,162,497 of NC_072435.2, forward strand.
CATAAACGTTCTGCTTCTCAATAACACAGGATGCCTGCTAAAATGTGCTGTCAGGGGGATTAGTAAGGAAATGTTGTATCAAAACTTCTGCAGATGTGGCCCTGAAATACACATTGTAATAAATCCTCCAGGCCTCTCAAGTTAGTAATAACTGGTTTATAAAATTGTACTTACTTAAAAATTATAGATAAACAGATTTCACCGTAACCCATTCTTTCTGTTCTGAATGAAATAAGGCTCTATATTCAGACTGAATTTTCAGTGAAAAACAACTTAAAATAGTGACAAATCATCTATAAGTTTAAATGAATATAACTAGGAGACCTGAAAACTCAGGTTTAGCAGTCATCTTCCAACAGTTTGAGAGCCCACAGGAGCCACAGAGCCCTCATGTCTCTCCAGAGAAGCAGGGTGATTCTTCCCCCTAAACACCATGCAATTCTTGAAGTGAGTGAAAGCATCCCTGCTCACACTGATACCCTCTCAAGTGAACTCAAAGTTAAGCCATCTCCAGCCAGACCAGATATCCTGGCCCATATCTCATTCATTAATATATGTTGAGAAGCCTTTGTTTCTTGGAAACTACATGAAGTGAATAGGCTGTGGACTCCACTGGACATAGTGGTCTATATTTAACCAATTCCCTTCACACATATGTATCAGATGCTCTCTTAGTTACGGAGCTGCAGTGGTGAATAAGAAAGCCACAGTCCTGTACTCCCAGGGTTTCAATTCTGAAGACGAAGACAGGCACAGAAACCCAACTGAGCAAAGAGAAGAGATTATTACAAAATGTGTTCACATGCAAAGTGAAGCAAGGGACTGAATATACAACAAGGGTTTTGGGGCGAACATTAGATACAATCTTAATTCAGATTATATAAGATTCATACATATAATTTTTATATATAGATATATTAATTTGGGCCGGGCGTGGTGGCTTATGCCTGTAATCCCAGCATTTTGGGAGGCCAAGGCGGATGGATCACTTCAGTCCAGGAGTTTCAGACCAGTCTGATCAACATGGCAAAACCCCATCTCTACTAAAAATAAAAAAGTTAGCCGGGTGTAGTGGTGTGCGCTTGTAGTCCCAGCTACTCAGGAGGCTGAGAAAGGAAAACTGCTTGAACCCAGGAGGCAGAGGTTTCAGTGAGCCAAGATTGTGCCACTGCACTCCAGCCTGGGTGACACAGCAAGACCCTGTCTCAAAAGAAAAAGAAAAAAAGAAATATTAATTTGGATTATACAGATTCTAACCACTTCTTTCAAGTGAGAATATTTAAGGTAAGACCTGAGAATAAAAAGAGTTAGCTTTTCATACACTACAGAAAGATTCGTCTTTTAGGAAAAACCCCCAGTGTTCATGGACCCTAATATATGAGCAAGATCTTGGCATGTAGAAGAAACCTGTGAATTGGATGAAATGAAAAACTGAAAAGTAGGAATCTGGATGAAGTACAGAAGGGAGAAAGACTAATGTGAGACGTGGCTGAAAGAGAAGGATATGTGAAACAGTACAGGTCTTCATTAGTAATGATGAGGAACATAAATGTTAGTCCAAGTACACCAGAAAAGTGGGAGAGTTGGAAACTGAAAGACATGTTAAGAGATCACTTTGGTTTCTCTGTAGCTAACAGGGTGTAGGAGATTAAGAATTAAAGTAGGTTGACTAAGGATGACCTAAGAAAATAAGCGTAGGTAAGAAAATATGTGGCTCTGGCTAGGCTGGGGACATTGGAAATCAAAAGAGGTGGAGGAAATTACAGATGTATTTGGAACCAAAATATTTTTTAAATGAATGTTGAATTGGATATTGTCAGAATATTGAGGAAGGGCCAAAAATGACTTATAAGCGTCTAGCATGGCTGGCAGTGCCACTTACTGACATGTGGGAAACCAGGACATGTTACCTCTGAATTATTCGAGTGCTATTGTCATGTAAATCATCAACTCCCAGAATAAAGGTCTGGGCCAAACTCTAAGACTGGAAATTATGAGCTGTTTAGTAGTGTTTAGAGCTTAGAGAGAGTATGTGTGTGGAGAGAAAAGAAGAGCAATTAGGACAGAACCCTTAGAAACATCAATATTTAAAATTTGGGAAGAGAAACAGAAACAAATAAATTGTGGGAAAATGAAGCTCAGGGTAGTTGCAAGGGAATGCTAAAAATGAACTATGGCATTTGAGGAGGAAAACGTGGAAACTGAAAGCAAGAGAGTACGGATGGATCGTGAGGGAGCAGCAGCAGCTGTGTCCTAAGAAGAGTCTCAGTGAAAATGAAGGGTTGTAGGAATGAGGACATCTGGGCCAACGAGCTGGCAAGGAGTGATGTCCAGGAGGCAGAATATTTGCATCTAGATCCTGGTGGTATATACCCTTATAGAAAATGTTTCAGATTTGATGACAATAAAGTGGAGGAAAGAAAAAAAGTAATGGAAATAAAGATGTCAAAAAACGGGGAACCGAGGTTTGTACTGGTCCTTTCACGTGAAAGCTGAGCCACTAAAATGATGGCTGAACTTGCCTGAAGATGATATTGAGCAAAAGATCTACAGCCTTAAATAAATGGCAAGAGGCCAGGTGCAGTGGATCATGCCTGTAATCCCAGAACTTTGGGGGGCTGAGGCAGGCATATCACCTGAGGTCAGGAGTTCGAGACCAGCCTGGCCAACATGGCGAAACCCCGTCTCTACCAAAAATACAAAAATTAGCTGGGTGTGGTGGTATGCACCTGTAATCCCAGTTACTCAGGAACCTGAGGCAGGAGAATCACTTGAAACCGGGAGGAGGAGGTTGCAGTGAGCCGAGATCACACCATTACACTCCAGCATGGGTGACAGAGCAAGACTCCATCTCAAAAAAAAAAAAAAAATAAGACCAGAGTGCCCAGGAGGGAGGTCTGTTGATGATGGTAATACCAAAGGGGCATGGCCGATATTTCCAAGGGGTTTGAGTTTCAAAGGAACAGTCTAATTTGCAAGGAGCGGAGAAATTAACAGTCTAGAAGTTGTAACGGGAACCAAGAACAACCACCTCGGCTTCCAGCCATAGGTATGTGGAGGGTGAGAAAAAGACCTGTCTCAATTTATGAAAGCTAGAGGAAAAACTGCACTTTAGTATCAACCAACTTTTGTTTTAAGATAATTACAAACCAATATGGAACTTAGCAAGAGTCAATTTTGACAGTTTCCTGCAGCTTAGTAAATTCTGCACAAAATTAAGATTTAACACAAAAGTAGAGAAAAATTTTAATGGCATAGCACATTTCTTCACAATTCCTTAAACCAAATAATTCCCTGTTCTTCTAACTCTCACCTTACACTATCAACTAGGCTTCTTATTCAATGAACGGTTTAAGTCTACTAAGACACACACACACACACACACACACACGTCTTATCCAGCTGCAGATCTCATTTTTGAAGGTACACTGAAAGTACATAGATCATTCTATAATCATCAACTATGAAGATTGTGAGCAACTGGAACAAGTATTCTTGGAAAAGAAGTTTCCTGTGTATAAGAAAAAAAAGAGTCCAACTCTGGGAACTGACTTGGCTGAGTCATCATTATATGCCACTGGCAAGAAATCAAGAAGTAACTCAGGACTGATAAACTTTGTTAAAGGAAATGGAAACAGCCTATCTGTGAGGCTTAATTCTTGATAATCTGGCCAAGATATAGCATCTGGATAAGAGTTCACTGACTCAACTAAATTTTGTGAAGGTGAAGTACTTGTTAAAATGAAAGATCTATTTAGAGAGAAATAAGTAGACATAATGTCTGCACTATGGATAGGTGTATACCTGTTTTTTGCAAAAACAGTTTGTATCTTTGAAATGCTGGTTTGCCCTGGACAGAGCTAACTTAAATAGAGACCTGGCACGGTGGTTCATGCCTGTAATCCCAGCACTTTGGGAGGCTGAGGAGGGTGGATCATGAGGTCAGGAGATCGAGACCATCCTGGCTAACACGGTGAAACCCCGTCTGTACTAAAAATGCAAAAAATTAGCCGGGCATGGTGGCGGGCACCTGTAGTCCCAGCTACTCTGGAGGCTGAGGCAGGAGAATGGTGTGAACCCGGGAGGCGGAGCTTGCAGTGAGCCGAGATCGCGCCACTGCACTCCAGCCGGGTGACAGAGAGAAACTCCGTCCCCAAAATATATATATATAGTTTTTTTATATATATATGTATATATACCCAAAGGATTATAAGTCATGCTGCTATAAAGACACATGCACACGTATGTTTATTGTGGCACTATTCACAATAGCAAAGACTTGGAACCAACCCAAACGTCCAACGATGATAGACTGGATTAAGAAAATGTGGCTGGATACATATGTAACAAACCTGCACATTGTGCATATGTACCCTAAAACCTAAAGTATAATAAAAAAAAAAAGAAAATGTGGCACATATACACCATGGAATACTATGCAGCCATAAAAAAGGATGAGTTCATGTCCTTTGTAGACACATGGATGAAGCTGGAAACCATAATTCTCAGCAAACTATCACAAGGACAAAAAAAACCAAACGCTGCATGTTCTCACTCATAGGTGTGAATTGAACAATGAGAACACATGGACCCAGGAAGGGGAACATCACACTCCGGGGCCTGTCATGGGGTGGGGTGAGGGGGAGGGACAGCATTTGGAGATATACCTAATGTAAATGATGAGTTACTGGGTGCAGCACACCAACATGGCACATGTATACATATGTAACAAACCTGCACGTTGTGCACATGTGTCCTAGAACTTAAAGTATATATATATATATATATATATATATATATATATATATATATATATATAAATATAAAGAGAAAACCATTAAAGAAAGGCTATAATACACAGGAACACACAGACATACATACACCTGTGTGTCTATATCTTCAGTTATCACACTTTTTCTATACAGACTCCACACGAGACAAACATGTTACATTTTATGAGAAACTATAAGTGGAAAGAGGAGAATTTGTGAAATCAATATAGAATGTTCCTTGTTTAGCATAATTCTAACTGTTTCTCATTAGAGGTCTGAGTATCAATCTGTATTATATGTGGCCATGCTGGCATTTGGGAAATTCCACAAGAAACTTTTTAAATATGAATTTGGAAAAGGGAAAAGGATTTTTAAAGTGTCTTTTTTTGTTCTGCATTCTATGTGGAACATCTATTTTGTGCTAACTGCTCGTGTTAGCTTGTGATTGCCTGTGACTATGTGGAAGATATACTTTACGTGACTATGTGAGCAATAGTCTTAAAGTTAAGAAATCTAAAATTTGGTTGGTTTAGTTGCTAATTAGGTAAATTACCTTGTAATGGTTACTTAACCTCTCAAAGATTAATTATCTTCAGTGGTACATTGAAGGTTCCATTCATATTGATTTTAGTAGACTTATCCTACTAAAAAGTAAATTTAACAGAAATTATTCTAGACCTCATTATTTCAGGAGACCCCACCCCAGCTTTTATTCCTAACTTCAAGAAATGCAGAGAAATTTAAAAATTCGATGTTCTCCCAATTCAACAGAATATAACTGAACTAAATCGATTTATGTATAATTCATTATTTCAACCTTTAACGCTATATCCGAGCGGTTTGTTTTCACCATAAAGTTATAGCTGTTTAGGCCAATAATTAAAGAGGACCTTGATAGAGAATGACAAGAGAGGATGATCACCCTATTGTCTATCTTCCAGCTGTTTTCAATGCCCTGAAGTTTTATTCACACCCAAATATTAGAATCTTATCTGAGAGAGCGTACTCAAATGATGAATCATGCTAATTTCTCAAGAAAAATGTTACAGAATAATAAATGCCTTTCTGGTCAAAGCACTGATGCTCTGGAAATAATCTTTATCCAAATGAGGTACAGGAATTGTTAGGACTATTAAAAGTTTGTATATGATATCTGCCAGGTTCGACTGAGCTTCACTTAAAATCTACCATATTAGGGCCAAGTGTAATGACTCAAATTAGTGAACTTAAAAATTGTTTTAAAATGTTTCCTGGAGACATTGCAAATATTGCTCTCTGATTTATCACTGTTACTTTTGCTGAATTCAATTTGATGCCAAGATTTATTCAGATTAATCAAATGCCATAAACTCTGATACCTAATGTTCCTTAACACCTTAAGAACTTTTAAACAGATCAAATGTTGAAGATACGCTTTTAGTGAAACTGTACCTAAGCACATGAATTCTATTGAATATAGCTTTTTAGAAGACTAACAAAGAAAGAAGACTTAGGAAATTCGGAAACATTTTTTAAACCTTCTAGAGGGAATTAAACTACTGAAAAATAATTTCAATTGGTGAATCTAATGGCATTAATCAGAAGATAAGAAAAAAGTAACCATAAAACTTTATGGGGGTAATATTTGCTATGAGGATCAGGAAAAACAACTAATGGATATTAGGCTTAATATCTGGGTGATGAAATAAACTGTACAACCAATCCCATGGCATAAGCTTACCTCTGTAACAAACCTACACTTGTACCCCTGAACTTAAAAGTTAAAATTTAAATAAATAACGTTGTGCTATTAATTTCAACCAGAGCCTTTCCAAGGTGCAGGGAACTTTTGAGAATTTTATTTCTTGCAAAAGGAAACTTGATTCCTTGCTTAGGGCCTTCCTAGGAAAACCTCTATTCTTTGGAGAAGCATCATACTCCTACAAGATTTAAGGACCATCATATTTGTCAGACTTTTTTTCTGTTTTACTGTGAGCAGTTTACAGAACATAAAGAAAAATCAAATCCGAAGGTGCACTACACGTGTTTTATCAAAAGGAACATTTTTGTGTACTTTTAAGAAAATACGACAAATTGAGTTTTCTGACCTATTACCAAGTTAGACATCTTGAGTGAATTGAATCTGTTGTAATCCTGTTTGGTTTTCATCCCATGGCTCTGGAAAACTGACATTTATCTCCAATTTTTCAACTCTGCTTCTTTCCAGTAACTCATCTATACGACTATTATAGTACTTTTCATCTGCTTCTACCACTACACTATGGCTGCATTACTTTTAACACAGTGTCCCACATGTTACCCATTTCTACCTTATATAAAGAGTAGAAATTGAATTGTAATTGAGTATCCAGTTGCCTCATATTCAGGTCTTCAACTGAAATAACTCCAGCTATCTCAAAACTTCAACCCTCTCTGGAAGTATTGGACCAAATTATCCCAGATTATAGCACTCTCAGGCTAAAATTACTAATGCTTCTATAGTTTCAGAGACTGTATCAGGTTATTCAACACAACATTCCATGCACCATTCCAGCCTCATATAATCAGAGGACACTTAGACGACTTTAATAGCCTTCAAAAGACACCCTCCTCTTTTACTTATATATATATTTATTTATCTATTTATTTAATGGAGACAAGGTCTCACTCTGTCACCCAGACTGGAGCGCAGTGGCATAATCACGGTCCACCGCAGCCTGCACCTGCCGGGCTCCGATCCTTCCACCGCAGCCTCCTGAGTGGCTGGGACCACAGGCGCCGCCACCACGTCTGCCTGGTTTTTGTATTTTTGTGGAGATGGGGTTTCACATGTTGCCCAGGCTGATCTGAGACTCCTGGGCTCAAGAGATCCACCTGCCCCGGCCTCCCAAAGTGCTGGGATTACATGAACGAGCCATTGTGCACAGCCGGTCCCGCCCGGTTTTTAACCTTCGTACTGTTTATATAATCATCCTTCACAAAATAGAACACTTCATTACTCGATGGTTCTCATTATTCTAATATGAAGAACTATATTAAGAAAATAAATTCCTGGCCGGGCGCGGTGGCTCACACTTGTAATCCCAGCACTTTGGGAGGCCGAGGCGGGCGGATCACGAGGTCAGGAGATCGAGACCACGGTGAAACCCCGTCTCTACTAAAAATACAGAAAATTAGCCGGCGTGGTGGCGGCGCCTGTAGTCCCAGCTACTCGGGAGGCTGAGGCAGGAGAATGGCGGGAACCCGGGAGGCAGAGCATGCAGTGAGCCGAGATCGCGCCACTGCACTCCAGCCTGGGCGACAGAGCCAGACTCCAGCTCAGACAAAAAAATAAATCAATAAATTTCCAATATTTCCTAGCATATCCAATTTAATTCTATACATCACATAAAAATAAAAGCCGTCTTACTGTGTTAGTTTCTTACTGCTGTTACAGTAAATTAACATAAACTCGGAGGCTTAAAACAACACATTTTTTTTCTTTATACTTCTGGGGGTCAGAAGTCCAAAATGGGTCTTAGTGTGCTAAAATCAAGGTATCATCAAGTGTATATTTTGTCTAGAGATTCCAGGAGAGAATTCACCAGGTTTGAGGGGTCACATGTATCCCTGAGCTCTTGGCCTCTGCACATCTTGGACACAGCACATCACTTCAGCCTCGGCTCCAGTTTACCCAAGCTCTTCTGCTCACTCTGGTCTCTCCGCCTTCCTGTCTGAAGGTTCTTTGTGACTACAGTGGGCCCACCTAGATAATTCAGGATAATCGCTCCAGTTTAAGGTGAGGTGATTAGCAATCTTAATTCCACCTCTAACCATAATGCTTCCATGCTGCCTAACAACACATTCAAAAGGTCATCCTGCTAAGGGTCATTATTCTACCTACACACTAAGTGACTGAGAAAAAGTAAAGTTATCTATCATGCCTTACCTATGGCGAGGAAATAATAACTTATAATGATTTATCTACGAAAACCTGTTTTTAAAAGCTTTGGTCCTAGTCTATTGATTAAAGTTTTGGTATATTCCAGATAAATTTCATGTCCTTGATGCTAACACATTGTGCACAGTAGATGGCCTTTTTAAAATAGTACTGCATAAAGGAATATTTAAGGTTGTCTGGACAATAGAAAAGGAACTTTAGTTGCTATGCCACAAAAGGCCGGATTTCTGCACATTACACCTCCTACCAGTGCACACATGTGCCAAACTCCTTCCTGAAAGCCTGGTTTATGTTTCCTATGTGCTTAGCAATAGTTTTACTCTCACGACTGTTTATATTAAGTCCTATTTTTTAAAGCATATCCTCATTTGTTTGTTTTCCTGAGCCTCTGAACTGGATTTCATCTGGTATGTATTGCACAGGTTTGCACACTTGATTGTACGCTACCTAAAAGCATCCTCTTGTGTTCTGGACACGGTTATTTTTCTCCATGGTAAGGTGATAAGTGACTTCTCTGAGGACTTGCCACCTTAGAATGCAGTGGTGACATCACCTGCTCAGGCTCTGTCTGCAATGTGGAATTTAGTATTTTCCAACTTCTGGTCTAACTTGAACTTCATAATTAAGCAGAGCCGCCTTTTGAGGGAACAGTAGGGTGTCTGCCCCTAAACGTCTGTGTAAATGCAGAGACACATTTGGGAACATAACTGACTTTTACGTACAGAAGCCAGATGCATTTCATGACCATGCATGCTTAGGGAAGCAAGTTCATCTCATCTATCACAATAAGCATCTGTGCCACTAAATTCCACTGCAGGATACTTTTCACACTTAGACAACAAAACATTTAAGGAAATAAAAGCTCTTTCCAATAAAAATGTGCATCAAATACTGTGTGTATGTTTAAAAAAAAACCTTCCTCTATAAGATAAGGCCACAGGAACTACTAAAAAAGCATTCTTGAAATACATTTTCTGATAGGAATCTAGGCCCTTGCCCTATATAAGATTTAAGGAAAGTGATGTGTGTGTCTTTATACTTGAAAGGCTGTTTTCAACAGCAAACGGTATGCTTTGAGGTATCAATATAGTTTTGAGAATGCAAAAGTTTAAAAGAAATGGAATGCATATTCTCCAGGTATGAATATGCAATTGTCATTATTTTCCTACCATCTACTAGATTAGAAACAGAAGAAAAATTATGGAAATGTCTGTTTTCCCTCAATAGGAGTACCTATTTATTAAAGTTAATTAATTACTATTCTTTAAACATTTTCAAAATAGACTCATAAGTGACAACTTTCAGAGAAAACAAGGGTTTTTGGATGTAAATATTTACTTATAACATGGATAAAATAATTTTGTTAAATATTAACTCCATATTCATAATGTTCTCTATTGTTTTTGCATTTTGTTTAACAATAGAGAATCTAAGACATTTAGTGTTCATGAGTTTCATACAGTTTCCTGTCAATGTACTTTGTCTTTTTTTTATTGGACTACTAATCATTTATTTATGATTTGTTGGAACTACTCATATTTTAAATATGTCAAGTGAACTGCAAGCAGTTGTTGCTGATTTGATATTTGCTTTTTACACATATTCATTGTATCCTCTGAAAAAGAAAAGTTTTATATTTTAACAAATTCCAATCCATAAATTTTTTTTTAAATTTTCTGTTATTGGTTAGGGCTATGTTTGGATATTTAATTTTAACCGTAATGTTGCAAGTGATATTTGTCTATGGTATTTTTTCTTTATATTTTGGAAAAGTGTATTTGACATCCACTATGGAATTAATATTTATTAATGACATATTATACCTTTGTGCAACTATAAAATACATATAGCCAATTATCTGAACACCATTTTATGAACTGTTTATCACTTATCCACTGATTTGAAACACTATCTTTATCATATATTGGATTTTAGGTTTATCGAGATTATGTAACATGAAATTATTTAATTATGAAATTATGTGAATTCAAGCATGACAGTCAGCTCTTCTTCCCCACCACTACCCTGTAAAAGGATGGATGGAATAATTGCTTCCCTATGGCTTAAGTGTATGAGAGGTATACAACATGGTCTTGATGAAGTGGGAACTACACAGAAACTGTTTTTGGTCCTGAAATGTACTCCAGCTTTACCAATTTGTTCTACACATATACCATTGAGGGTAGAAGCTGAATTTTGCTAATGATTATATTTACACTACTTAACATTGTGCCAGATACTGAGTAGATGCTTAGAAACATGTTTAATGACTTGTTTTATTGATAGAGACCTGATTATCTGCTGTAGTGGTGCTATCTCATTCAGAATCATTTTGACCAGCCTTTCTCCATCATGAATAAAACACTTATTTACACACTTGTGTACATGCACATGTGCATAGAAACACACACACCCTTTGCAGAGACAAACTGCATCGAAAGCATGTACAAACATTATAGTATTTTTGTTGATTCTGACCTGATTCTGATTCTATTGTATACATTTTCATTCTGATCACAATAACAATAAAAATAGAAAACTATAAGTTGTGAAGCTGGAAGATGCAGAACATGAAAGATCGAATTACCAATTTTTTTTTCTATTTTCTTTAGTTGGCTGCTGATAAAATCAGAAAAGAAATGGACACAAAAATGAAAGTATGCAATGTGTGTGCGTGTGTGTGTGTGTGTATCACATGCACTCGTTTCCATGATGTACATATGGAATTTCATAACCAGCCAAACTAAGCTTCATAAGTGAATGAGAAATAAAATCCTTTACAGACAAGCAGATGCTGACAGATTTAGTCACCATCAGACCTGCCTTCCAAGAGCTCCTAAAGGAAGCACTAAACGTGGAAAGGAAAAACCAGTACCAGCCTCTGCAAAAACACACCAAAATATATAAACCAATGAAACTAGGAAGAAACTGCTTCAACTAATGTGCAGAATAACCAGCTAACATCATGATGACAGGACCAAATTCACACATAACAATATTAACGGTAAATATAAATGAGCTAAATGCCCCAATTAAAAGACATACACTGGCAAATTGGATAAAGAGTCAATACCCACAGGTGTGCTGTATTCAGGAGACACATCTCACTTGCAAGGTCACACATAGGCTCAAAATAAAGGGATGGAGGAATATTTACCAAGCAAATGGAAAGAAAGAAAAAAAAAGCAGGAGTTGCAATCCTAGTCTCTAATAAAACAGACTTTAAACCAACAAGGATAAAAAAGGACAAAGAAGGGCATTACATAGTAGTAAAGGGATCAATGCAACAAGAAGAGCTAAGTATCCTAAATATATATATATGCCAAATACAGGAGCACCAGGATTCATAAAACGAGTTCCTAGAGACCTACAAGGAGACTTAGACTCCCACACAATAATAGTGGGAAACTTTAACAACCCACTATCAATATTAGACAGATCAACAAGAAAGGAAATTAACAAGGATATTCAGACTTGAACTCAGCTCTGGTCCAAGTGGACCTAATAGATACCTACAGAACTCTCCACCCCAAATCAACAGAATATACATTCTTCTCAGCACCACATAGCACTTATTCTAAAATCAACCACATAATTGGAAGTAAAACACTCCTCAGCAAATGCAAAAGAATGAAAATCATAACAAACAATCTCTCACACCACAGTGTAATCAAATTAGAACTCAGAATTAAGAAGCTCACTCAAAACTGCACAACTACATGGAAACTGAACAACCTGCTTATGAATGACTACTGGGTAAATAGCAAAATTAAGGCAGAAATAAATAAGTTCTTTGAAACCAATGAGAACAAAGACACAACATATCAGAATTTCTGGGATACAGTTAAAACAGTGTTTAGAGGGAAATTTACAGCATTAAATGTCCACATTAGAAAGTGGGAAAGATCTAAAATAGACACCCTAACATCACAATCAAAAGAAGCAATGGAAAACACATTAAAAACCTAGTATAAAACAAGAAATAACTAAGATCACAGCAGAACCGAATGGGAGAGAAACACAAAAAAACCTTCAAAAAAAAATCAATGAATCTAGGAGTGGGTTTTTTGAAAAGATTAACAAAATAGATAGACCGGTAGCCAGACTAACAAGGAAGAAAAGAGAGAAAGATCAAATAGACACATTAAAAAACGATAAAGGGGATATCACCACTGATCCCACAGAAATACAAACTATTATTAGAGAATACTGTAAACACCTCTACACAAATAAACTAGAAAATCTAGAAGAAATGGATAAAGTCCTGGACACATACACCCTCCCAAGACTAAAGCAGGAAGAAGTCAAATCCCTGAATAGACCAATAACAAGTTCTGAAATTGACTCAGTAATTACTAGCCTACCAACCAAAAAAAGCCCAGGACCAGATGTCTTCACAGCCGAGTTCTACCAGAGGTACAAAGAGGAGCTGGTACCATTCCTTCTGAAACTATTCTGAACAATAGAAAAAGAAAGACTCCTCCCTAAATCATTTTATGAGGCCAGCATCACTCTGATTCCAAAACCTGGCGGAGACCCAATAGAAAAAGAAAATTTCAGGCCAATATCACTGATGAACATCGATGCGAAAATCCTGAATAAAATACTGGCAAGAGAATCCAGCAGCACATCAAAAACTTATCCACCACGATCAAGTTGGCTTCATGCCTGGCATGAAAGGCTGGTTCAACATATGCAAATCAATAAACATAATCCATCACATAAACAGAACCAATGACAAAAACCACATGATTATCTCAATAGATGCAGAAAAGGCCTTCAATAAAATTCAACACCCCTCATACTAAAAACTCTCAATAAACTAGGTATTGATGGAACATATCTCACAAAAATAAGAGCTATTTATGACAAATGCATAGCTAATATCATGCTAAATGGCCGAAAGCTGGAAGCATTACCTTTGAAAACTGGCCCAAGAGTAGGATGCCCTCTCTCCCCACTCTTATCAACATAGTATTGGAAGTTCTGGCCAGGGCAATCGAGTAAGAGAAAGAAATAAAAGCATGCAAATAGGAAGAGAGGAAATCAAATTGTCTCTGTCTGCAGATGACATGATTGTATATTTACAAAACGCCACCACCTCAGCCCAAAAATTCCTTAACCTGATAAGCAACTTTGGCAAAGTCTCAGGATATAAAATTAATGTGCAAAAATCACAATCATTCTTATATACCAATAACAGACAAGCAGAGAGCCAAATCATTAGTAAACTCCCATTCACAATTGCTATAAAGAAAACAAAATACCTAGGAATACAACCTACAAGGGATGTGAAGGACCTCTTCAAAGAAAACTACAAACCAGAGCTCAAGGAAATGACAGGACACAAACATATAGAGAAACACTCCATCCTCATGGATAGGAAGACTCAATATCTTGAAAATGGCCATATTGCCCAAAGTAATTTATAGATTCAATGCTATTCCCATCAAGCTACCATTGACTTTCTTCACAGAACTAGAAAAAAACTATGTTAAATTTCATATGGAAGCAAAAAAGAGCCTGTGGAGCCAAGGCTAACCTAAGCAAAAAGAACAAAGCTGGAGGCATGACGCTGCCTGACTTCAAACTATATTACAAAGCTAAAGTAACCAAAACAGCATGGTGCTAATACCAAAACAGATATATAGACCAATGAAACAGAATAGAGGCCTCAGAAATAACACCACACATCTACAACAATCTGATCTTCAACAAACCTGACAAAAGCAAGCAATGGGGAAAGGATTCCCTATGTAATTAATGGCGCTGGGAAAACTGGGTAGCCATATGCAGAAAAGAGAAACTAGACCCCTTCATTATACCTTATAAAAGAATTAACTCAAGGTGGATTAAAAACATAAATGTAAAACCTAAAACTATAAAAACCCTAGAAGAAAACCTAGGCAATATGATTCAGGACATAGGTGTGGGCAAAGACTTCATGACTAAATCACCAACAGCACTTGAAACAACAGCCAAAATTGACAGATGGAATCTAATCAAACTAAAGAGCTTCTGCTCAGTAAAATAAACTATCACAAGAGTGAACAGGCAACCTACAAAATATGAGAAAATTTTTGCAATCTATCCATCTGACAAAGGTCTAATATCCAGAATCTAGAAGGAACTTAAACAAATTTACAAGAAAAAAAAAACAAACGACCCCATCAAAAAGTGGGCAAAGGATATGAACAGACACTCCTCAAAAGAAGATATGTATATGGCCAATAAACATATGAAAAAAGCTCATTATCACTGTTCATTAGAGAAATGCAAATCAAAACCACAATGACATACCATCTCACACCAGTTAGAATGGTGATCATTAAAAATTCTGGAAACAGCAGATGCTGGAGAAGATGCAGAGAAATAGGAACACTTTTACACTGTTGGTGGGCTTGTAAAATAGTTCAACCATTGTGGAATACAATGTGGTGATTCCTCAAGGATATAAAACCAGAAATACCATTTGACCCAGCAATCCCATTACTGGGTATATACCAAAGGATTATACATCATTCTACTCTAAAGACACATGTACATATATGTTTATCATGGGACTATTTACAATAGCAAAGACTTGGAACCAACATAATGCCCATCAATGATAGACTGGATGAAGAAAATGTGGCACATATTCACCATGGAATACTACACAGCCATAAAAAAGGATGAGTTCACGTCCTTTGCGGGGATATGGATGAAGCTGGAAACCATCATCCTCAGCAAACTAACACAGGAACGGAAAACCAAACACTGCATGTTCTCACTCATAAGTGGGTGCTGAACAATGAGAACATGTTGACACAGGGAGAGGAACATCACACACTGGGGTCTGTAGGTGGGTGTGGGGAAAGGGGAGGGAGAGCATTAGGACAAATAGCTAATGCATGTGGAGCTTAAAACCTAGATGACGGGTTGATGGGTGCAGCAAATTACCATGGCACAAGTATACCTATGTAACAAACCTGCATGTTCAGCACATGTATCCCAGAACTTAAAGTAAAATTTTAAAAAATGAAAGTATGCAATATGTGTATGTGTGTGTATACATACATATAAAACAAGCACTCATTTTCATTTTGTACATATATGCACATTATGAGTGTGAATATATGTTAAATAATATCCTATCAGTTTTGTATTTGTAACACATATATGTACATGCATATACAACAAATAGAGGTGTTTTGCATAATAATTTCATTTATATTCATTTCATCAGCTAAGAACTAAAAAGAATTTAAATCAAAATCAATTATTCATTTACAGGTGTTTTTAACCATCATCTCCCCCTTTATCTTCACTTTTATGCCTCCTTGTATTGCCATTTTGTGACTTTTTTGCCATAAATTATACATATTTGGAACAGTCACTTTAAGAAATTCAATCTTTGGATAAGATCTCTAAGATTGATTTAGTATGAATACGTGTGTGGGCACACACTTGACAAAGAAAGGTCAGTTATAAATATATGTGTACACTTATCAAAATAATTCACATAAAATCTCTGAATAAAATTATCTGTATGCTTTTTCTGTCAATAAAAGCAATATAGTATAATTCTTGGTAGTAAACCTGTTTGTTTTCATTCTGTTGCCTACCATGTGAGCTGCCATGTTGGTATAAAACATCGATCATTTGATATTTTACTACAGCAAATAATAGTGATCCCCACGAAATAATAAATAAATCAGTGAGTTTCACGGAAATAAGTTTTTGGATGGATCAGATAATTTGAAGTTGTTAGTTTATTCTCCAGCAAGGTGAAAGAAAAAAGCTGTTAGTTTGTTCTCTATCAGGTGATCGAAGATGAAAACTAAAGTTCTCAAGGCCAGTGCATAATAATGGTGCCGTATTCTGTGCATCAATCACCATTACCAAATACCTATATTGCCAAATATTTCATGTACCGCTTTAGTGGTGATTAATCAATGTGCCACGGCACTGAAACTGAAACGAGACTTTGTAGTACAAGTGATATTCAAAGGGTTTTGAAAATTTATCAGCTCTATAGATATAGATGAAAATTTATCATCATCTATCTAGAAATCCTGTTTTTATAAATGTTACCTAGCCAAATATTGGTTTTATTTACTTAATATTTAGAAAACATGAGTTTAGTAAAAATTGTTCAGATTTTCTTAATGTAGTGTGTGAAATTACTATGTAATTATACAAGAAATATGCTACACAGCTGAATACACAAAGAGGTCAGCAGAGGGAGCAAAAGGTGCCTTTCCCCTATAATCCACAGCAACATCACCCGCTCTTCTCTCTACATCATCGATGTATGTTATCTAAAGTCCTGTGCAAATGCCACCTCAACACAAGTCCTCTAGCCTTGCCTTCTTATCAGAAGCAGCTCGAAAGCCCCGATAATTCTAGAACCACTGAAAAATACACACTTGTTGCAAGGATTGAAAAGCCTCATATTGCAAATTCAGAATTCACAGTACTGAAAAAATTCATAATTTTTTAAAGTTACAATACTGTGAACTATACAAAATGAATTATGCTGGGATCCGATGACTCTCTTCATTCCAGCCTATCTTATATTTTCTCATTCATTTCTCCACATAGTCACCACAACAGACTCACTATTACATTTCATTAATGGCTATTTTATAATAAATGATCTCAATAGCATTTCTGAAACCTCTGCTGTTCTGGTTTTACAGAACTCTTGAATTTTTGAATGAGTTAGTTTTTGATTGAAAAAGACCTGACTCTTATGCTTAGAAAAGCCATCATTTCTTTCTGTAAGCTTTCCGTCTTCTATAAGCTTTACATGTTCCATAAGCAAACATTCGCTGGTTTTGTGATCAAACTAGAGAGGCAAATTCAGTTAATAATAACAACGTCATTTATCATCCTCAAATCTAGTGTTATGGATAATACGATCTCCACAAGGAGACGGTTGCACGAGCGACAAGAGAAAGACAATCAACAGTCTTTTACTCATACCAAGATATGTCCACACACACTTGTTTCAACAGTCAAAGTAACGCCATATGTCCCCAGTGATGTGGGTGGGCAAAAGGAACAGTTGGCCTGCTAATGAGGGCCATATGTACACGCAGCCTATCGTACCATCCTTCTTACTTATGGTTGCTGAAAACTCAGTGGAAGAGCTTGCTCTGAGGAATGGCATGGCTGGAGGAGGAGAGGCTTCCTTAAGAGCAGGAAAGGACCATTTGTTGTACAACTACTGTATCTCTGAAACTGGGAGCTAAAGATATGCATGTACGTTACTCATTCTTATTAAGAGTTACTTACGCATCCGTAGAGTTCTTTACTCCAGTTTCACCTTCTTTCACTAAATTCTTTTGCATTTATGTGCAAAGGGATTTTGGGCCCTTTTCAAAAATTACTTTTCCTAATCAATCTTGTTAATTTGATGTTCATTTACATCGGCTTCTCTTTATTTTTAGCTTGATTTCCAGAAAAATTATACTTTCTTTGACATTGTTAAATGTTACAATATTAAAAGAAATGAAAAAGACTTAAAAACTTAGAATATTTGAATGAGGGTTTCTGGAAGGCAGAGAGAACAATAAGGCAAAAGTACTTACTGCACTACTGTTCCAAAGTAAAAGAAAAACAAAGATTTTAAAAATGATTATAGCAGCTTTGTATCTCAACCAGGGTTTCCTTTGAAATTTCTACAACTGCAAACACTATTCAGCAATTTGCACTGATTATAAAATTTATTGTTTTAAGGTCAATTGTGATACTATGATCAGATAATATAATTTACTTTACTCTTAATGGCTTCATTTTGACAACTGAGGGAGCTTTCAGGAAGGACAACGCTTCCTGCACAACAACCAGTAAAGCAGGTCACATCCATTTTCAATCTAATTTTAAGAAAAATGAAGGACAAACTACTTGTGAGGCAGCAAGAATTCATTTGCATTAAATTAATTTGAACAGGGCATTTCAAGTTCTCTCTGGCAACAATGGAATAAAGGGGAAAATGAATCTATCTTATGCAATGATCCTCTTCTAGGTTACAGAAAGATTTGAAAGGCTGACATGACCATTGCTAAATTTCTTCTAGAAGTCTATGATTAGTGTCATAGATATAACTCATGAGATAAAATATTCACAAAGAATGTCTGTGAACTGCATCAATTGTGATGGAACTACTGTCTAACATCCCTTTGAAAAGTTATATTCTGCAAAGGTTAAAAAACACCAACCTTTCGATGCTTTCTTATATGGATGAGCTTTTGTCAACAAGAACTAAGCTTCACAATTAAGCACTATGGAAGATAATGTTCTAGGTTAATTTAAACCTAACTAATCCAGGACTTGGCCTTGATAAATAATGGGTTTAATTAATATTTTTGACCCTAGCAGTGCAAATACTTTTACTTATATTTTACTAAAGCTAGTTTTGACAAATCTAAGGGTATTTAATTTATCAGTATCTGTTGTCAGATGAAAACTTCCCCATCAATACCTTCTAATGGTTCAAAAATAAACTGTTACCCCCACAGATACATTGTTTTTCCATGCGTAAGCAAGTACATTAATTTCAGGGTCTCAAGGCATAAAAGTGATATTACCACTTGTGATAGGCTGCATAATAGTCCCAAAAGATGTTCTTCACCTAATCTCCCGGCCCTGGGAATGTGCTGCCTTACACAGCCAAAGGACTTGTAGATACGATTCATTTAAGGATCTGGAGACAAGGTGATTATCCCAGATCATCCACGTGAGTCCAAAGTAATCACAGGAGTCCTTAGATGAAGTGGAGAGAAGGACTCAAAGTTAAAGGAGGAGACAGCGCGGAGACAGAAACAGAAATAAAAGCAACGCACCTTGAAAATGGAGGAATGGGGAAAAGACAATGAAGACAGGTGCCACCAGAAGCAGAAAATGCAAGAGAATGGATTCTCCCCTCAGCACCTCCAGAAGGAACCCACACTGCAGACACATTGACTTAGCCATATTAAAGTGATTTTGGACTTCTGACCTTTGAAACTGCAAGACAATAAATATGTGTTAAGTTATGTAAATGTGTCGTAATTTGTTATAGCAGCAGTAATACAACTAATACACCACTACAATAAGCAAAGGAAATAAAGTGCAATAGTGACAAACTTAAGGGTTTCCAGGAAAGAGAAACGAAGTGGTAAACTCAATCACAGGATTATATTAGTAACTGTAGTATATGTTACTTGCTTACCCTTTCAATCACATTATTGCTGTAATTATCATTATCATCCAATCAATATGATTACACCAGTATGTATAACTTAGACATGAAAATTTTTTTCTATTTCACTCTTCCCATAATTCCATGCAGCTACCCCTAAGCAACTATGTATCTGATGAAGCTAATATTTTCAGGGAAAATCTTCCATGTTAAGCAGAAAATTTACATCTAAAATTAAATTCTTTTAAGCCAGTCTGGGGACAATACCTAGAAAATTCAAACATTACTTCTCAAGAATACCACTAGCAGTGAATTTGTGACGCTATCTTCCACCAACTGAATCAAAATTAATTTTAAATATTTTCAAAGCAATATTTTAAAAAATCGTGTACACATTTTTTCCTCTTGGTAAAAATAAACCACTTCTCAACCATCCATTATATTTATGTTAGTTACATGAAGTCCATACATGAATTATCATACCACAAATAGAAAACTATTTAAATAGAAAAATCTCACTTGGTGCTGACAGAATGACAGCATAAAACTGTTAAGCATGAGGAGAAAGTTGTTTGCAGTGTAAATATTTCCCTTTTCCTATCAAAGTGTGTCCTGTGATCTAGCGCTCTTCTCTCCACATGCTTAAGTACAGCAAAAGTTATAAAAACACTCATTCTAGTTTTCTATACTTTAATGGTTGTAGAACATCAGAAGAGAATTGGGAGATGGGAATGTTTTGTGCTTGACATTGCATTTGAGGGGAAAATAAAAACTTGGACATAATATGTGGGATGTCTCCACAGTAATACATGGGAGGGCAAGAAAAAAATGCTATCAAATTTCTACCATGCGCTGAGCCCCTTATATCAACAAATATCCAGCCTTTCTAATGTACTAACAACCACTCTTCATAGCAAGTATTCTATTCCCAGCTTGTAGGTAAGAAACAAAGCTTCAGAAAGGGATCTTCACCAATTTCACACAGTCAATAAAAGGCAGAACTAGGGCAAATATCAATAATAAAAATAGCAATCTAATCCTAATTGGACCTGGCACTGTTCTAAGAAGAAAATCATTAACAAAGGATTTTGAGTTACCACACTCTTAGTCTCCCCGTTTTACAAAAGAAGCAACTGGGGTAAAGTGAAGCTATGCCGTTTCTTTTCAAGCTCATATACCTAACAAGATACCACTTTAATCATGGGTCTCTGATAGATCGTGTACCTCATTTCTAGCGTTTGCTGAGATTTTTCTTATTAACCCTAAGCAAGTATTTGATCCCTGGTAAGTATGCTGTAATTTTTTCACCGCTCATTCTTATCACGGTTCTTCAAGAAAAGTACAGTTCAACACATTTGTCCTATTTGGTTACAAATTTTGAAATTCAAAATATGTATCACACTAAGCTGTTAGCTCCATTTGGAATTTTAAAAAACTAAATTTTTCACTCAGTTAAAAAAAATTGCATTGTTTACTCCCATATCTACAATATAGCTTATAAGTGTATATTTGTATTGAAAACATAATTTTCTACAACTTTTATAATATTTAAATATTATTTAAGGTTTTAATAATATTTAAATATTTAAATAATACATTTAAAAACATAGTTCAACAAGTCCGAATAATCCATCACTTACTTATGACAGAATATTTGTTCAGTATCTTCTGTTTGTTCACTCTTGTGTAATATATCCTATTTTAAGAATCAAAAACTTCTCTTAATGTCAACACTACAGCCTCTTCACAATTCCTACTTATTCCTAATTACCCTTCAGGAGCAAATAAAATGAATTTATCCCAAATTTCTTTGCTTTGAAACAACTTCAGTGAAAATGGTGGTTGTCAACCATATCTACCATTCATATATCCCATTGTTTTCTGCATTAAATTTCATCTAATACTCCTTATGCCATCAGTGTCACAACAAAGGGGGACAGGGGATGAATCTCATCATGAACAAAGGTATATACACTAGATCTTAGGATGTTCAATCATTTCCTTACTCTATTATGTCCCATCTGAACTACTCATATTAAAATGAGCAACTATATGAACATGGTACTTTTAAGAAAGGATGTTCAAAAATTAATTCATAACTTGTACAAATTGGTATCCAAGAAATCATGACCTAATAGGCATCACATATGTGAATGAAAAAATTCACTTTCAGCAATGAATGTTGATGACACTCCTTTAGCAAGAGTTGTACCGAGCTACCCACAACTCCTCAGCACTCACTATTCTCATACATGCGGTCGGACAATGTCCAAGGGTGCAGTGATTCTGTCCAGAGGCTTTTCTGGGCCGTTAGAGCTGTCTCAGCCTGTGTACAGGGTTATACAGACACTCTAGGGCATTCATGACTCTGATCACTGGAGCAGCCCTGTACTAACTGCAAATTTATGGAGGAAACTTTCAAGTCCTCTTGCCCCCCAGTTGGGGTAACTCTGTTACCTATTTCATGTGGTCTCAGTTCTCCAACAAAAATGATCTCGGCCTGCTCATCTTACTTCCATTTCACTACATGGCATAACTAGAAGTTGACTAGGTATTCTGCTTTAATGTATATGCAAAGCCCTCTTGTTCAGGAATGTTTGTAGAATAATATTTCTAAATTAGGAATACAATTGGTCTTGTTCTTTCCTGAGGGATAAAATGTCATCTCTCTTCTTCTCTCCCTCTCTCCTTTCTTCCTAACTCAGCTAACCCTCTATCTGAAAGAATTACAAAGGAAGAAATCTAGGGCATTGTTTAGCATTCTCAGGAGGATTGGAAATGTTGGAATGACAGCGAGTATCACACATACACTGCTTGAAGTATTTTGTAGGATCCAAGGGAAGAGAAAATTTTGACATTCCAGAAAATTTAAGTCATCCTTTTAATATCAGGACCAGAAAGAAACAGGTCACACGGGCAAGAGCCATAAAACTAATTATCTTGACTCTTTCCAGAATACCTGAGCTATAAATGTACAGGGAATCCTGTAATCAGATGCAAAGTTGTGTATAATATACTTAGTTCCCAAATGTAACTAGGAATTTTATGTATATAATGTGAAAAATCGTTCCAAAGTATTTGAGACTCCAAAAACTTTCCTAGCTAGCATTCAATATTCTTGCTTAACTTCTCCTTATACCCCTAACTGTATTGAGCATGCATAGACACACAAAAGCTAGGATCAACTATTACCGCTTAAGAAAGAAAAGGAGGAAAAAGGCTGTATTATAGGGATTTAGTTTTCTTCCTCAACTCTTGAAGAAGCCTATTTGTATCAGCCCGTGTCAGACAACAAAGTACTTATCAATAAAGTTTTATGAATGTGGTCACATATGAAATATAAGAGCATTCAGTTTCTACCTCTCCTTTTCTCATAAATCCTACATCAGATAGACATTAGCTATATCTGCCAATGTTTCCACGGAATCTTAAAGACTATTCACTGCAAAGCTGGCAGTGTAGCCTGAAAGCAAGTTATGTCTGCGTTGCAACTTCACACTAAGTGGTTTAAAAATACAACTAAATGTGGCCTGTCTTTATCTTGATTATAAGACATAAATTATCCCAAGAATATTCTTAGTAAAAATTGGGTCTCCCGGTCAAGCCACT
Organism: Symphalangus syndactylus; assembly: GCF_028878055.3. Classification (NCBI taxonomy): domain Eukaryota; kingdom Metazoa; phylum Chordata; class Mammalia; order Primates; family Hylobatidae; genus Symphalangus; species Symphalangus syndactylus. Next base: position 133,185,967 of record NC_072435.2, read on the forward strand.
TCTATTAAGAAGGACACAGGTCAGTTTTTAGGAGTTTAGGTGTTATTTGGAAGTTAGGAGCATCTAAATATGGAATATAACTCCATTAAATTATAGTATATTTTATATCAAAGAGAAACGACAAAAATAAGAAATGTTTTAAGTATTTTTTCGTATAGCGTGTTCATATATAATTACTTCAGTAGTCTCAATGTAGTCATGCAATTGTTTGGGTAAAGAACTAAACTTGAAGTTAAATAGCATAGGTCTGAATTCTTATGGTTTATAACATTCATATATTTTATATGTTCCAGAATAATATGTAATTTCTAAGTTTATAACATAATAATTACAGAAATCTAGGTAAAGTAATACTTCTGTGACACAGTCTCTTCATCTACAAAATGGAATATTGCTTTTCTCCTTAAATTTATATTAAAAATTGGAGAAGTAATATATGTGAAAGAACCTTACATTAAATATGCAAGTTTTATTTGTTGAATTCAAACAGTCATTAAAGAACAAAATAAAACATTACATTTGGATTAACAAAGTAGATACATATATCTCAATCTGAGAAACCTTTAAGCTCTCTTGACCATAAAATGACATTGGATCCTATAAGAGAGTTTGGTAAATATTTGAAAGATATTTCAATTTCACACCTAAATGTTGATTCTGACATTTATTTCCTAAACTTATCATTTGTATACTTACCTGCTATTAAATCCACAGGGGTCATGTCACTAACTGTATGCCCACCGATTTTATTGAGAGGTATTCAGCAAGGCCCACAAAGTAAGTATTGAATTTTTTTAAAAAACAGACCCAAAACACCTAAAAGCAAAACACTTAGTAAATTCTTATAATCATGAAGATCACAAATTAGTGCTATTAGTAAGAAAGAAACTTCTAAACCAAATAAAGTCCTAATACCTCCAACGAATTTTGTCTCTCTGATACACACACACACGATTAAAAAAAAAATGAAGGAAATGTAAAAAAATAAATAAATGAAGGAAGTTCTGTGGGAAATGTCCATAATTTCATGCCCAGAATTTCCCTATCAATCTCTTTCCCCAAAGTTCTTCCGAGAAAATAAAGTTGCCTTTCTCTCAACGTTAACTCATCACTTTTCTCATAGCATTTTCAAAAGAAATATTTCCTGTCAGCCGGCCACTTAAACTTTGTGCTGTTAAAGAAATCCAAAAAGGTATCAATTTTGCAACAAAGGATAAAGAGGAGACGAAGTGAACCAACATGGCTTTTAAGCTAAATTGCCGTCACCTGTCACAGGTTGTCTAGCGAGCCTCAAGTTCCCTCTAATAAGCTTATGGAGGGTGCGGAGCAAAGGCACCTCAAGGTGCTCTGCGGGTTTTCCCCTGGTAAATTAGGCTGAAAGGAAAAGAGTCCCACCCCCCACCCCCAAACTTGGAGACCAGGGCTGCCCTGCCGAATGCTGTGCCCAGACCTCCTACTTCCACGCCCTTCCAGTCCTTTCCTCGGCTTGGAAAATTGGGCATGAGGCAAGCAAAAGGAAGGACAGAAGGCCAAAACGGGCATCCGGGAAGCCAAATTTCTGTCTCAAAAGCTCGTCTAGAAACGCGTACATAGCGCGTGCCTTGCGGACATCTCCTAAAACCCCGTTCACTGAAGCTAATTCCTCCCGAACGCCCCCACGCCGGCTGAGGATCGCAACCGCCCATCCGCCCCTCCAGCCTGTGCAGCCGCCCCCAAAACCTCCCGTGAATCGGGAAATGTCAAGGCAGCAGCGCTTGGGGAGCCGAGCAGCCTCGCCAGTTCCAAGTCTCTGGTTCGAGACCCCTCGCTTCGCCTCTTTGGGGAACTCACCTGGAGTCAGGTTTAGATGGCAGCCTCCACCCAGGGGACCGGGAAGCGGCCCCGGGAAGCGCCGCCGCGTCCTGTGAATAACGAGCGCAGCGCAGCGGAGCAGCTCCCCCTGGACTGGCCGCTCCCCGATTCCTCCCGCTCTGTCCGGGAACCGTCCCTCCGTTCTTTCCTCTCCCTCCCCTGCCTGCAGCCGCCGCGCTCCCTCCTCCTGCTGGCGGCTCAGGGCTGTGCTTCCGCCTCCCTCCTGCGGGCGCACGAGCTGCCCGCGCTGCTAATGAGCAGGCTCCAGGCTCCGCCCGGCCAGGGGTGCGCACACGCCCCACGCCGGAGACGAGCTCCCGGGAGCGGAGCTATGGATACGCCTGGTGCGGCCGCTGGAGAAATGAACTGGAGGAGGCATCCAGCATCTCACACTTTCTGGCCACTCAGCTTAACTAAGCCATAACCCCAGACTTCTTCCTAAATCTCCAGTAATTTACAGGTGCTGAAAAGTCAATGAGGGGTTTGAGCACAATCTGTGTTAACAGTATTGCCAGTATAGACATGCTAATCTGGCTAGATTCTAGGGATGAAATGTTCAAGGGACGGTATATGATTCTTTCTGGTGGTTATTTTGACATATTTTGGCTATACTTACAGATCTGTAAAATAAACCAGCAATCTTCTAATCATGACAACACAGATTCCTAATTGAAGGCAGCTGATACTTATTAAATACCAGGCTCTGTTTAATAGGCTCTTCTTTCCCAGCTGATCTTTACTACAATTCTGTGAGCACTACTAGCACCCCTATTCTATATTTTAAGAATTTGGGTTTAACTTTTAAAACAAGACGGTCTTAAAACAAGACTAAGGATCATGTCCAACCTTGCAGAGATTCTAAGTTTCTGAGCCTAAATAATAACTGAAATCTGTAGCTCCCACAACCCATAGCCTGTGTATAATGTGTTGCAGCATCTTGGATGGTACTGTGTAACTGAACCAACAAAGATAATAGGACCATCAGCAAATACACACCACGAGACTAATGAATACCTAGAATCCTAGTGAGACTTGTAAATAGTCAAGCACCCTAAGTAACAATAGTTCAAGTGCATGCTAAACATGGTGATTACTTATAAAAGAACAGCAACCAGTATGAGTGAAGACAGGCAAATAATGTTCAAAATGTTCAGAATCAATGTCCAGCCACTTATGAGTTGAATTCCCCACTCTAAAAAGGAGGCCAGATGTGATGTATTCTAAGAAGTCTACAATGGGCGTGGTCTTTTCGCAACCAAAAAGGGCTTTTTAAACACTTATTTCCCATTAAGAATATGCAATAGCTAATTAATATTAAATCTGAAAATCAGTGATAATTTATTTCAACTAACCTTACATGAAAAAATCATTACTCATTCAAGCTTTTAGAATTAGATTAAATAGCATTGAGTATCAAATTTACTTCAACCCATAGAAATAATAGACAGTTAATTAATAAAGTAAGTAATTTAATTAACTTTACTTTTGTGTCATGATGTATTTTTCCTTAGGAAAAGGATAAGACATTTTTTCCATGGTATAAAATACTAGAATATGACTTTTATATTTTTCTTCATGAAGATTAAAGAATTAATAAAATAAGTACAGACATATTGTCAACAAATCTATCCAGATCATTCATTCTCCACTCAAGAAATTATGCTAGGCAAGCTTTATTTCTCCATATGTACAAGGCAATTCAGAGGTCAAAAATTTGAAAACACTTCAATGAACATCAACCATTAATTAACTAAGAGTAGATTTTATTTATAAACAACTTTAAAAGACTATAAAAAAGGTATAACAAACTTCTACTTTATCAGTACTGCTACTCCTGTTGAACACAAAGATATATAATTATAGTTTTCTCCCTATTTAAAATATTTATTGATTCTGGAATAATAATGTCATACTCATCCCTCAATAATCAGTGTACATGGAACCAGAAATCTTTTCTTTCACCTAGTCAATTTAAGTATTTCTGTGTTTTGCATGTTAACACTCTATTTATTCTGTGTTTCTAGTGCTTATCCTCAAAATTTTTATAGTTCCGTTCACATATGAATTCTACCAATCAGCACTATATATAAATAATGCAACGTATAAAATGTGTTAAATAAATGGATGTAAGATTTATGCTAAATTTTTCACATAGTAAGTACTTCAAAACCCTTATTATTTTTCCTTAAGCTTTTATGTGCATATATTTTATCTCTCCAACTAAAGAATAAACTTCTAAATAAGAAGAGTTTTGTCTATAAATTTTACGCATTTTAATACATTATTAATCTAAAACCTTGGACTAGAGTTTGGAATTCTTTTATGTATTCATTTATTGATTCAAAAAATAGGTGTCCATGCCATTTTTTCTAAACCTTGTGCAAGATGTAGGGTATACAATGATGTCCAGACTTTAGAGTCCTTGACCTCATGGCGTTTAAAGTGCAGTAATGTACAGTAATTTTAAAATCTATTTATTATTATTTAAAACAATCAATGAATACATTCTTGTCGAAAATAACTGAAAAGTCTGTCTGAATTCCCTGGCCAAGGCCAAAACATGAAAGCAAAAGAGCTGCCTGAAAACAGTGCAAGCCACTCTCCAGAGGGTTTCTCTGTTGAAACAGCACATCGCATTATGGAAATAATGAGAAAAATTAGTAACTGTGCAAACGACAACACATATGCATCTTTGTGGTTTCTGACCTTTTAGCATCGTCGAAGCAAGACCACAAACCTTTCAACACCAGGCGTGGTATTAATCTTGCACAGAATATAATGTTTTCACATATTTTATTCTGATTTCCTACAAAGTAATTTCAATTTCTAGCTAAAGCTAATGGATTTTTCTAGTGAAAACATTGTGTACCGAATGACTTTCCAGTGAGATCCGCGTACCATGCGCCATTTTCATGTTCGTGCTCATTTCTCTGAAGTCTGTTTGCCTTTAATTCACCATAATGAAATTCCTTGTGTACTTTTATTGGCAACCATTGCATAGTGACACTTGCATCCAAATGTAATTCCATTTGAGCTTGGCAGTGTTTGCTTTTTTATCAGAAGAGGAAAGTTAGAGGGAACAAGGGGCAAAGATGTGTGTAAGAATATCTGAGGGACCATCACAGTATCATCACAAATTCAAGATTTTTTTGAAACATTAGACAAGGGACTCACAGCCATGCCCTGGGATGGCTGAAACACTTCACAACCTGCTCATGTTTATGACCAAAATCATCACCTAAAATGAATTCAATGTGTCAATATCATAATATTGTTTGTGTATAAGTAATCATGAAGCAGTTAGGGAAGGGAGTATAATCTAGTAAGAAATTGGAACAAAAAGTGTTAGACAAAATTCAAGAAGATTTAAAAGAAGAAAATTAACCTGTCTGATCTGAACAGAATTGGAAAAGCACATCAATCATAGCTCTATACATTGACCATAGACTTAAAGCATAACATAAAAATAAAGAAGGCAGATAACTCAGGAAAACATTTCTATTAAATCTACTCCGTAAAGTTTTCCCATACTTTTATTTTACTAACAGGAGCATACATTTAAATCTGACAAAATCATATATATTTTGTTGATTCAATTTGTAGCAGATAGAGGAGCATGTCCCAGTGCTATGACAGTGAGTTGTCACTATAACATACCACTGCTTTACATCTTACCCACAGGCTAAAATGCTTACCCCTAGAGTCGTGACTTTGTATATGACAGGAGATTGCTACTAAAAGTAAATATATTTGGCTGAAGGGTAGATACAACTTTAGGCCATTATATCATTCACTAAAATTTAGCTGGCATTTACATATTTACCTGCTTAGTTCATATGACAAATATGTTTGAGAGACTGCCATATACAAAAAAAAAAGATGGAACCATCTTACAAATTTAGAGATTACTTAAAGAAATGGAACTGAAGGGTTAACTGTGATGGCAAGAATGAAGAGAGCAAAACCAGAGGGTACTTCAAGGAGAACAGGCATGAGAGAGGCATTATAATTTGGAGGGTGCTATGATTTGAACCTATGTGCCCATCCAAAGTTTGTATGTTGAAACTAAAATCCCAGGACAATGACATCAAGAGATGGGGCTTTTGGTTAAGTGATTAAATGAAGAAGGATCCACCCTCATGAATGAGATAAACGTCCTCGTAAAAGATGCTTTAGAGGAATGCCGGGCTCCTCAGTCTCTTCTGCCATGTCGTTACATTGTCCGTTTTTGCCCACTTTTGTCACGTGAAGACGAAGCAAGAAGGTGCCACCTCGGGACCAACTGCCAAATCTCCACTGCCTTGATTTCGGACTTCTCAGCCCCAGAACTGTGAGAAATACATTTCTGTTTTTTATGAATTACTCAACCTGTGGCATTTTGTTATAGCAGCATACAGACAAAAACAGGGTAAACAGCCTGGTGAGAGTGGATATTTTAGAAACTTGAGATGATTCAATGTCGCTGATTCTCCATTTTCTCATATGTAAAATGAAGGAAATAATGCTGATTACTTCATAGTTCATTGTACAAATTAAATTAACTATGTAAATAAAGCAATATAGTTCCTTTTATCTAGTATACATTGTTTAAGTGTTGTTGTCATTACATGAGGAAAACAAGAACTTCCCCAAACAGAAGGATGTGGGAACCAAAACTAAGATATAAGAAAGGACCAAAGTTCACTGTGACAATCTGGTCAAGCGCTGGTTAGGGAAGATAGCATAATGTTACGCATAGATATTATTATAGGATAATTTTCCTCCACCCCGAACTCCTCTAGCACTTTCCCTACGTCTTTCATTGCACTTCTTCATTTGTCTCTTTAATTACGGTTATTTATATAAATCTTTTAGCTTCCTACAAAAATAAGCTTGTAGTGGGACAGATTCTTGAGGATCTATGTCAAAGCAATTTTTCTATTTCCTACAGCAAGTAACCCAGTAGTAATCACACAGAATTTGTTAAAAGAATAAACATAGGAAGATTAATTTCCATTTTTTTCTTTGCTAATTTTTAATCAGAATTATACCATTGTTAGGGAGGGAGAAATTATAAATTGAGGACATGAGTATTAACATTTAAATCTGTTATTCTGCTTTATTTTAGAGCTTGCCATGTTTTGTGATTAAAAAAAGAAACAGGACATTCTATATAGCTGTTGCAAAACGTGTGGTCTGTTGGTGAACTAGCAGCACCAGCATTATCAAGATTTCCTTAGTTTGCAGGGCTACTGAGTCAGAATTCGCATTTTGACAAAACTCCAGGTGATTCATGCTCTGCATTTAAGTTGGAGAAGCACTGTTCTATAGTTCTCCTTATGTCCTAAATGCATTGTCAGTGAAAGAAAATACTATACGTATGATAATAATAACGGTAATATTAACAAAAATGTAACTATTAGTAATTTTCTATGCTCTCCCAGATACTAAGTCCTTTATTTAATACTTGTGATATTTCTGCGAAGTTGCAATTGATATCACCTACTAAACTGATACTCAGAAATCTGAAGTAATTCTCCAAGGTCACAAAGCTAGTGAATCACAAACCAGATTTTTAAACTCTTGCTGCTTCATTCCAAAGACTAAACCGTTTCTAACTCACGGTTAATACATTTGCTTCTGCCTTCCATTTCCTAAATATGGTTTCCTTTCTATTTCATTAGCTTTACTTATACATGACTGATTTTTAACCCTCTCTAACATTTGCAGAATATGGTGTACTATGGTTAATAAGGACAATACCAAGTAATATCATGTTGAGAAAGCGTGCAGAAGTAGCATCAAAAAACAGACTTTTTCCAAAATGTTTACTAAAAACTTTCAATAAAAACAAGATTTTCTACTTAGAATTTCTACCTTGCATAACTCAAATGGAGCATGATTATTAAAATGACAAAAAGATTCCGTAATTGCCTAAGAGCTAAGAATAAGAATTGCTATATAAAAAAGCATAAATATGCCATATGAATGACATGTATAAGAATCATGGGAGTGCTATTTGGTATTTAGTATTTAGTTCCATTCTGCAGCATGATCAAAAAGAAGCATCTGTATAGTTCACTGTGCATTATAGCACAATAAATCACCTCATTAGGCTCAGATATATGTAAAGATTTACAGTCTGGGAAAGTCCACTAGATATTCTTAATCACTTCTTAGACTGTACTGTCCCCCATATTTCTCTTTTTCTATAGAAAGGTTGCACATGGAAAGGCTTTATTTGAAATCCAGCAATGAATGGAATGTCTGTGAAGCAAGAAATAGATGGAAATTGACATTTTAAAAGAAAGTTTGGCTTCTGAAGAGATACAGCTGTGACCTTGGTCTTTTTGTTGGAGAGAAGTATTCCCTAGCCTTACTGTACTATTTTTCCCAAAGCACCCTCTCTATTGTTCTCCCTTCATCTCTGGCTCGTATCATATGGCCCCTCCCTCATTCTATCTGGTGAGTTCTGAGAAAAATGCTTAAATTCTGCAGAGAAGATTGAGAACAATGCTAAATATTCCTCAGAGAAGCAAAATATTATGTTAACAGTTTATATTTTCACATGAAATTGTCTATCTCTTCTCTCTGTCTCATGTGTGTATGTGTGTATGTGTATATATATATATATATACATATAATATACAGTAGATATGTATATATAGAGTATAATATTCAGTATATATGTATATATAGTATAATATACCGTATATATGTATATATATACAGTGTGTGTGTGTATATATATATACATATATATATATATATATGTATATATATACTACCATTTACCTCCCAGGCTATACGTCCTGACATCTTAAAAGTAGAAAGCCCTCACAGGCCGCGGTTGCTCATGCCTGTAATCCCAGCACTTTGAGAGGCCGAGGCGTGCAGATCACCTGAGGTCGGGAGTTCAAGACCAGCCTGACCAACATGGTGAAACCCCATCTCTACTAAAAATACAAAAAATTAGCTGGGCGTTGTGTTGCGCACCTGTAATCCCAGCTACTCAGGAGGTGGAGGCAGGAGAATCACATGAACCCGGGAGTCGGAGGTTGTGTGAGCCGAGACCATGACATTGCACTGCAGCCTGGGCAATGAGAGCAAAACTCCATCTGAAAAATAAAGGTGGATAGGCCTTAAAAGACTTTTGAAAATGAGATTTGTCAAATATTTATTAGAGATGAAGAAAATAAGTGCGGACCCACACGTAACTTGTCTGAGGTCACAGAAGTAGGGACCCACACGTAACTTGTATGAGGTCACAGAGGTAGTCATGCTGCAGCAGCCTTATTGGTTTTCCTCTATGACATGCATTATTATTGTTTTTGATCATTTCAAGAGGTTTCTAGTCGATAGTGGGACAAAATTTCTAATTTGGGAACATAATTTTCTCTGCAAATCTTCTTTACATCTCTAGCTTATTAATACACCTCAGAAGTGTTACAGGAATTAATTCGCAGGATTTTGAAGAATATTTTGAGGTATGCTGGGAAAAACCATGTCAAGTATCAATGATTAGAAACTAAACAATCAATATTAGATATTGTAAAATTATATTTAATCTTCCATATGGCATAAATAAGTTATTTTAATGTACAGTCGTTGTACTTTGTAAATTTGCATATAAAATATTTGAAAAAATAACTTTCAATATGTAAAATGTAAATATACAAAGGAAAGGATCGGAAAAAATAGATAAAAATAATCAGGCTAAGAAAACACTACAGTGTCACCCTCAGAAGACTATAGAAGGATTCTCACCCTCGAGAAACAGAGGAACTTGAACATGGAAATGACCCTCTGCTGACCATACTGATTATGGTACATAATTTTAAAAGGCTTTTAGAGAGATGGGAAATGTTTTATTATGCATTCAGCACAGTGTTATGGTGATGTTTCTTAACTATCAGCTATTTTTAAAATTCTTATAATCTTTCTATAGATGACAAAGTTACATAAATATGAAGGATAAGAAGGGCCCCTGCAAACCTGATAATACAATTCTCTTTTCAATGATAACGTATTTCTAAGCGCGCATCTCCTAATCATATTGATGTGCATTAAGTGTTCTTTTACCTACACCTGTCAAAGTGGTTAAAGTAATATTTCATGAGGAGATAATTTTTTCCTTTAGGTGATTTTTTCCGCATAATACTCTAACATTTCCAATTCCATCTTTCTCGAAAAAGTTTACATGATATACATATACAATTACCAAAATTTTGGCGGCATAAATAATTTAAATGGACTTTACTTCAAAGATAATATTTACCTTTAAAGTTGTAAACCTTTGAATCATCAATTAATTAGAATTATCTTTTTCTTTATAAATAAAGTTTTTTGTCCCTACATATTTATGATTTGGAAATTTTCACCTGGAAAATTTAATTTTCAGTTGTATGCCTTGTCTTTAGTATAAAATTCAGTATTTCAATTTCAATATAATTTTTTGATTGATTTTAATGCAGAGAACAGAAAGGAATATCTTCAAATATAAACTACACAGAATCATTCTGTGAAACATCTTTCTGATCTGTGCATTCAGCTAACAGAGTTAAACCGTACTTTTGATTGAGCAGTTCTGAACACTCTTTCTGTAGAAAATGCAACTGGACATTTGCAGCGCTAAGAGGGTAGTAGTGGAAAAAGGAATATATTCAAATATAAAGTAAACAGAAGCATTCTGTGAAATTTCTTTCTGTTCTCTGCAACTTCTTTCTGTTCTCTGCATTCAACTAACAGAGTTGAGCCTTACTTTTGAAGGAGCAGTTCCGAAACACTCTTTGTGTAGAAACTGAAAATGGACATTCGGAGAGATAAGAGGATAAAAGTCGAAAAAGGAATATCTTCAGCTAAATACTACACAGAAGCATTCTGTGAAACTTATTTCTGATATGTGCATTCAACTAACAGAGTAAAACCATACTTTTGATTGAGCCATTATGAACACTCTTTCTGAAGAAAATGCAAGTGGACATTCGGAGCACTAAGAAGGTAATACAGGAAAAAGGAATATATTCAAATATAAACTACACAGAAGAATTCTGTGAAACTTCTTTCTGTTCTGTGCATTCAACTAACAGAGTTGAACCTTACTTTTGATTGAGCCGTCCTGAAACACTCATTCTGTAGAAACTGCAATTGGACATTCAGAGCGCTAAGTGGCCTATATTGGGAAAAAGAATATCTCCAAATAAAAACTACTCGGAAGAATTCTGTGAAACTTATTTCTGATCTGTGCATTCAGCTAACAGAGTTAAACCATACTTTTGATTGAGCAGTTATTAAACACTGTTTCTATAGGAAATGCAAGTGGACATTAGGAGCGCTAAGATTGTAATAGTGGAAAAAGGAATATCCCCAAATAAAAACTACACAGAAGCATTCTCTGAAACTCCTTTCTGTTCTCTGCATTAAACTAACAGAGTTGAGCCTTACTTTTGAAGGAGCTGTTCTGAAACACTCTTTGTGTAGAAACTGCCAGTGGACATTCGGAACGCTAAGAGGGTAATAGTCGAAAAAGGAATATCTTCAACTAAATACTAAACAGAAGCATTCTGTGAAACTTCTTTCTTTTCTGTGCATTCAACTAAAAGAGTTGAACCTTACTTTTGATTGAGCCGTTCTGAAACACTCTTTCTGTAGAAAATGCAAGTGGTGATTCGGAGCGCTAAGAGGGTAATAGAGGAAAAAGGAATATCTTCAAATATAAACTACACAGAAGCATTCTGTAGAACTTCTTCCTGTTCCTTGCATTCAACTAACAATATTGAACCTTACTTTTGATTGACCAGTTCTGAAACTCTCTTTCTGTAGATACTGCAATTGGAAATTCTGAACGCTAAGAGTCCTATATTGGAAAAAGGAATATCTTCAAATAAAAACTACACAGAAGAATTCTGTGAAACTTCTTTCTGATCTGTGCATTCAACTAACAGAGTTAAACCATACTTTTGATTGAGCAGTTCTGAACACTCTTTCTGTAGAAAATGCAAGTGGACATTCGGAGCTCTAAGAGGGTAATAGTGGAAAAAGTAATATCGTCAAATAAGAACTACAGACAAGCATTCTGTGAAACTACGTTCTGTTCTGTGCATTCAAATAACAGAGTTGAACCTTACTTTTGATAGAGCCATTCTGAAACACTCTTTCTGTAGAAAATTCAATTGGACAATCTGAGCGCTAGAGGCCTATATTGGGAAAAAGAATATCTTCAAATAAAAACTACACAGAAGCATTCTGTGACACTTTTTCTGATCTGTGCATTCAGCTAACAGAGATAAATCATACATTTCATTGATCAGTTCTGAACACTCTTTCTGTAGAAAATACAACTGGACATTTGGAGCGATAAGAGGGTAGTAGTGCAAAAAGGAATATATTCAAATATAAACTACACAGAAGCATTCTGTGAAACTTGTTTCTGTTCTGTGCATTCAACTAACATAGTTGAACCTTACTTTTGATTGAGCCTTTCTGAAACACTCTTTCTGTAGAAAATGCAATTGGACATTCTGAGCGCTAAGAGGCCTATATTGGTAAAAAGAATATCTTCATATAAACACTACACAGCAGCATTCTGTGAAACTTCTTTCTGATCTGTGCATTCAGCTAACAGAGTAAAACCATACTTTTGATTGAGCAGTTCTGAAACACTCTTTCTGTAGAAAATGCAACTGGACATTCAGAGCGCTAAGTGGGTAATAGTGGAAAATGGAATATCTTCAAATATAAACTACACAGAAGAATTCTGTGAAACTTATTTCTGATCTGTGCATTCACCTAACACAGTTAAACCATACTATTGATAGAGCAGTTCTGAACACACTTTCTGTAGAAAATGCAAGTGGACATTCGGAGATCTAAGAGGCCTATATCGGTAAAAAGAATATCTTCATATAAACACTACACAGCAGCATTCTGTGAAGCTTCTTTCTGATCTGTGCATTCAGCTAACAGAGTTAAACCATACTTTTGATTGAGCAGTTCTGAAACACTCTTTCTGTAGAAAATGCAACTGGACATTCGTAGCGCTAAGTGGGTAATAGTGGAAAAAAGAATATGTTCAAATATAAACTACACAGAAGCATTGTATGAAACTTCTTTCTGTTCTGTGCATTCAACTAACAGAGTTGAACCTTACTTTTGATTGAGCCGTTCTGAAACACTCTTTCTGTAGAAACTGCAATTGGACATTCTAAGCGCTAAGAGGCCTACATTGGGAAAAAGAATATTTTCAAATAATAGCTACACAGATGCATTCTGTGAAACTTATTTCTGATCTGTAAATTCAGTAAACAGAACTAAACCATATTTTTGATTGAGCAGTTATGAAACACTCTTTTTGTAGAAAATGCAAGTGGACATTCGGAGCGCTAAGATTGTAGTAGAGGAAAAAGGACTATCTCCAATTAAAAACTACACAGAAGCATTCTCTGAAACACCTTTCTGTTCTCTGCATTCAACTAACAGAGTTGAGCCTTACTTTTGAAGGAGCAGTTCTGAAACTCTCTTTGTGTAGAAACTGCCAGTGGATATTCGGAGCGCTAAGTGGGTAATAGTCCAAAAAGGAGTATCTTCAACTAAATACTACACAGAAGCATTCTGTGAAACTCCTTTCTGTTCTGTGCATTCAACTAAGAGAGTTGAACCTTACATTTGATTGAGCCATTCTGAAACACTCTTTCTGTAGATACTGCAATTGGACATTCTGAGCGCTAAGAGTCCTATATCGGGAAAAATAATATCTTCAAATAAAAACTACACAGAAGCATTGTTTGAAACTTATTTCTGATATGTGCATTCAGCTAACGGAGTTAAACCATACTTTTGATTGCGCAGTTCAGAACACTCTTTCTGTAGAAAATGCAAGTGGACATTCGGAGCGCTAAGAGGGTAATAGTGGAAAAAGGAATACATTCAACTATAAACTACACAGAAGCATTCTGTGAAACTTCTTTCTGTTCTGTGCATTCAACTACCAGGGTTGAACCTTACTTTTGATTGAGCCGTTCTGAAACACTCTTTCTGTAGAAACTGCAATTGGACATTCTGAACGCTAAGAGGCCTATATTGGGAAAAAGAATATCTACAAATAAAAACTACACAGAAGCATTCTGTGGAACTTCTTTTTGTTCAGTTCATTCAACTAAAAGAGTTGAACTTTGGTTTTGATTGAGCCGTTCTGAAACACTCTTTCTGTAGAAAATGCAAGTGGAGATTCGGAGCTCTAAGAAGGTAATAGTGGAAAAAGGAATGTCTTCAAATATAAACTACACAGAATCATTCTATGAAACTTCTTTCTGATCTGTGCATTCAGCTAACAGAGTTAAACCATACTTTTGATTGAGCAGATCTGAACACTCTTTCTGTAGAAAATGCCACTGGACATTTGGAGCGCTAAGAGGGTACTAGTGGAAAAAGGAATATATTGAAATATAAACTACACAGTAGCATTCTGTGAAACTACTTTCTGATCTGAGCATTCAGCTAACAGAGTTAAACCATACTTTTGATTGAGCAGTTTTGAAACACTCTGTCTGTAGAAAATGCAACTGGACATTCGTAGCGCTAAGTGGGTAATAGTGGAAAAAAGAATATGTTCAAATATAAACTACACAGAAGCATTGTATGAAACATCTTTCTGTTCTGTGCATTCAATTAACAGAGTTGAACCTTAGTTTTAATTAAGCCTTTCTGAAACACTGTTTCTGTAGAAACTGCAATTGGACATTCTGAGCGCTAAGAGGCCTACATTGGGAAAAAGAATATCTACAAATAAAAACTACACAGAAGCATTCTGTGAAACTTCTTTCTGATCTGTGAATTCAACTAACAGAGTAAAACCATACTTTTGATTGAGCCGTTCTGAACACTCTTTCTGTAGAAAATGCAAGTGGACATTCGGAGCGCTAAGAGGGTCATAGTGGAAAAAGGAATACATTCAAATATAAACTACACAGAAGCATTCTGTGAAACTACTTTCTGTTCTGTGCATTCAACTAACAGAGTTGAACCTTACTTTGGATTGAGCCGTTCTGAAACACTCTTTCTGTAGAAACTGCAATTGGACATTCTGAGCACTAAGAGGCCTATATTGGGAAAAAGGTTATCTACAAATAAAAACTACACAGAAGCATTCTCTGAAACCCTTTTCTGTTCTCCGCATTCAACTAACAGAGTTGAGCCTTACTTTTGAAGGAGCAGTTCTGAAACACCCTTTGTGTAGAAACTGCCAGTGGATATTCGGAGCGCTAAGTGAGTAATAGTCCAAAAAGGAGTATCTTCAACTAAATACTACACAGAAGCATTCTGTGAAACTTCTTTCTGTTCTGTGCATTCAACTAAGAGAGTTGAACCTTACATTTGATTGAGCCGTTGTGAAACACTCTATCTGTAGAAACTGCAATTGGACATTCTGTGCGTTAAGAGGCCTATATTGGGAAAAATAATATCTTCAAATAAAAACTACACAGAAGCATTGTTTGAAACTTATTTCCGATATGTGCATTCAGCTAACAGAGTTAAACCATACTTTTGATTGCGCAGTTCAGAACACTCTTTCTGTAGAAAATGCAAGTGGACATTCGGAGCGCTAAGAGGGTAATAGTGGAAAAAGGAATATATTCAAATATAAAATACACAGAAGCATTCTGTGAAACTTCTTTCTGTTCTGTGCATTCAACTTCCAGGGTTGAACCTTACTTTTGATTGAGCCGTTCTGAAACACTCTTTCTGTAGAAACTACAATTGGAAATTCTGAGCACTAAGAGGCCTATATTGGGAAAAAGAATATCTACAAATAAAAACTACACAGAAGCATTCTGTGAAACTTCTATCTGTTCTGTGCATTCAACTAAGAGAGTTGAACCTTACATTTGATTGTGCCGTTCTGAAACACTCTATCTGTAGAAACTGCAATTGGACATTCTGAGTGCTAAGAGGCCTATATTGGGAAAAATAATACCTTCAAATAAAAACTACACAGAACCATTGTGTGAAACTTATTTCTGATATGTGCATTCAGCTAACAGAGTTATACCATACTTTTGATTGCGCAGTTCCGAACACTCTTTCTGTAGAAAATGCAAGTGGACATTCGGAGCGCTAAGATGGTAATAGTGGAAAAAGGAATATATTCAAATATAAACTACACAGTAGCATTCTGTGAAACATCTTTCTGTTCTGTGCATTCAACTAACAGAGTTGAACCTTACTTTTGATTGAGCCGTTCTGAAACACTCTTTCTGTAGAAACTGCAATTGGACATTCTAAGCGCTAAGAGGCCTACATTGGGAAAAAGAATATCTTCAAATAAAAGCTACACAGATGCATTCTGTGAAAATTATTTCTGATCTGTAAATTCAGTTAACAGAGCTAAACCATATTTTTGATTGAGCAGTTATGAAACACTCTTTTTGTAGAAAATGCAAGTGGACATTCTGAGCGCTAAGATTGTAATAGAGGAAAAAGGAATATCTCCAATTAAAAACTACACAGAAGCATTCTCTGAAACCCCTTTCTGATCTCCGCATTCAACTTACAGAGTTGAGCCTTACTTTTGAAGGAGCAGTTCTGAAACACTCTTTGTGTAGAAACTGCCAGTGGATATTCGGAGCGCTAAGAGGGTAATAGTTGAAAAAGGAATATCTTCAACTAAATACTACACAGAAGCATTCCGTGAAACTTCTTTCTGTTCTGTGCATTCAACTAATAGAGTTGAACCTTAGTTTTCATTGAGGAGTTATGAACACTCCTTCTGTAGAAAATGCAACTGGACATTTCGAGCGCTAAGAGGGTAGTAGTGGAAAAAGGAATATATTCTAATATAAATTACACAGAAGCATTCTGTGAAACTTCTTTCTGATCTGAGCATTCAGCTAACAGAGTTAAACCATACTTTTGATGAACAGTTTTGAAACACTTTGTCTGTAGAAAATGCAACTGGACATTCGGAGCGCTAAATGGGTAATAGTGGAAAAAGGAATATGTTCAAATATAAACTACACAGAAGCATTGTATGAAACTTCTTTCTGTTCTGTGCATTCAACTAAAAGATTTGAACTTTACTTTTGATTCAGCCGTTCTGAAAAACTCTTTGTGTAGAAACTGCAATTGGACATTCTTCGCGCTAAGAGGCCTATATTCGGAAAAAGAATATCTACAAATAAAAACTACACAGAAGCATTCTGTGAAACTTCTTTCTGATCTGTGAATTCAACTAACAGAGTAAAACCATACTTTTGATTGAGCCGTTCTGAACACTCTTTCTGTAGAAAATGCAAGTGGACATTCGGAGCGCTAAGAGGGTCATAGTGGAAAAAGGAATACATTCAAATATAAACTACACAGAAGCATTCTGTGAAACTACTTTCTGTTCTGTACATTCAACTAACAGAGTTGAACCTTACTTTGGATTGAGCCGTTCTGAAACACTCTTTCTGTAGAAACTGCAATTGGACATTCTGAGCACTAAGAGGCCTATATTGGGAAAAAGGATATCTACAAATAAAAACTACACAGAAGCATTCTGTGAAACTTCTATCTGTTCTGTGCATTCAACTAAAAGAGTTGAACCTTAGTTTTGATTGAGCCATTCTGAAACCATCTTTCTGTTTAAAATGCAAGTGGAGATTCCGAGCGCTAAGAGGTTAATAGTGGAAAAAGGAATATCTTCAAATATAAAATACACAGAATAATTCTGTGAAACTTTTTTCTGATCTGTGCATTCAGCTAACAGAGTTAAACCATACTTTTGATTGCGCAGTTCAGAACACTCTTTCGGTAAAAAATGCAAGTGGACATTCGGAGCGCTAAGAGGGTAATAGTATAAAAAGGAATATATTCAAATATAAACTACACAGAAGCATTCTGTGAAACTACTTTCTGTTCTGTGCATTCAACTACCAGGGTTGAACCTTACTTTTGATTGAGCCGTTCTGAAACACTCTTTCTGTAGAAACTACAATTGGACATGCTAAGCGCTAAGAGGCCTACATTGGGAAAAAGAATATCTTCAAATAAAAACTACACAGATGCATTCTGTGAAACTTATTTCTGATCTGTAAATTCAGTTAACAGAGCTAAACCATATTTTTGATTGAGCAGTTATGAAACACTCTTTTTGTAGAAAATGCAAGTGGACATTCGGAGCGCTAAGATTGTAATAGAGGAAAAAGGAATATCTCCAATTAAAAACTACACAGAAGCATTCTCTGAAACACCTTTCTGTTCTCCGCATTCAACTAACAGAGTTGAGCCTTACTTTTGAAGGAGCAGTTCGGAAAACACTTTGTGTAGAAACTGCCAGTGGATATTCGGAGCGCTAAGTGGGTAATAGTCCAAAAAGGAGTATCTTCAACTAAATACTACACAGAAGCATTCTGTGAAACTACTTTCTGTTCTGTGCATTCAACTAAGAGAGTTGAACCTTACATTTGATTGAGCCGTTCTGAAACACTCTTTCTGTAGAAACTGCAAATGGACATTCTGAGCGCTAAGTGTCCTATATTGGGAAAAATAATATCTTCAAATAAAAACTACACAGAAGCATTGTTTGAAATATATTTCTGATATGTGCATTCAGCTAACAGAGTTAAACCATACTTTTGATTGCGCAGTTCAGAACACTCTTTCTGTAGAAAATGCAAGTGGACATTCGGAGCGCTAAGAGGGTAATAGTGGAAAAAGGAATATATTCAAATATAAACTACACAGAATCATTCTGTGAAACTTCTTTCTGTTCTGTGCATTCAACTACCAGGGTTGAACCTTACTTTTGATTGAGCCGTTCTGAAACACTCTTTCTGTAGAAACTGCAATTGGACATTCTGAGTGCTAAGAGGCCTATATTGGGAAAAAGAATATCTACAAATAAAAACTACACAGAAGCATTCTGTGAAACTTCTTTCTGTTCAGTTCATTCAACTAAAAGAGTTGAACTTTGGTTTTGATTGAGCCGTTCTGAAACACTCTTTCTGTAGAAAATGCAAGTGGAGATTCGGAGCGCTAAGAGGGTAATAGTGGAAAAAGGAATGTCTTCAAATATAAACTACACAGAATCATTCTATGAAACTTCTTTCTGATCTGTGCATTCAGCTAACAGAGTTAAACCATACTTTTGATTGAGCAGATCTGAACACTCTTTCTGTAGAAAATGCAACTGGACATTTGGAGCGCTAAGAGGGTAGTAGTGGAAAAAGGAATATATTCAAATATAAACTACACAGAAGCATTCTGTGAAACTACTTTCAGATCTGAGCATTCAGCTAACACAGTTAAACCATACTTTTGATTGAGCAGTTTTGAAACACTCTGTCTGTAGAAAATGCAACTGGACATTCGTAGCGCTAAGTGGGTAATAGTGGAAAAAAGAATATGTTCAAATATAAACTACACAGAAGCATTGTATGAAACTTCTTTCTGTTCTGTGCATTCAACTAACAGAGTTGAACCTTACTTTTGATTGAGCCTTTCTGAAACACTCTTTCTGTAGAAACTGCAATTGGACATTCTGAACGCTAAGAGGCCTATATTGGGAAAAATAATATCTTCAAATAAAAACTACACAGAAGCATTGTGTGAAACTTATTTCTGATATGTGCATTCACCTAACAGAGATAAACCATACTTTTGATTGCGCAGTTCCGAACACTCTTTCTGTAGAAAATGCAAGTGGAGATTCGGAGCGCTAAGAGGGTAATAGTGGAAAAAGGAATATATTCAAATATAAACCACACAGTAGCATTTCGTGAAACTTCTTTCTGTTCTGTGCGTTCAACTAACAGAGTTGAACCTTACTTTTGATTGAGCCGTTCTGAAACACTCTTTCTGTAGAAACTGCAATTGGACATTCTGAGCGCTAAGAGTCCTACATTGGGAAAAATAATATCTTCAAATAAATACTACACAGAAGCATTGTGTGAAACGTATTTCTGATATGTGCATTCAGCTAACAGAGTTAAACCATACTTTTGATAGCGCAGTTCCGAACACTCTTTCTGTAGAACATGCAAGTGGACATTCGGAGCGCTAAGAGGGTAATAGTGGAAAAAGGAATATATTCAAATATAAACTACACAGTAGCATTCTGTGAAACTACTCTCTGTTCTGTGCATTCAACTAACAGAGTTGAACCTTACTTTTGATTGAGCCGTTCTGAAACACTCTTTCTGTAGAAACTGCAATTGGACATTCTAAGCGCTAAGAGGCCTACATTGGGAAAAAGAATATCTTCAAATAAAAGCTACACAGATGCATTCTGTGAAACTTATTTCTGATCTGTAAATTCAGTTAATAGAGCTAAACCATATTTTTGATTGAGCAGTTATGAAACACTATTTTTGTAGAAAATGCAAGTGGACATTCGGAGCGCTAACATTGTAATAGAGGAAAAAGGAATATCTCCAATTAAAAACTACACAGAAGCATTCTCTGAAACCCCTTTCTGTTCTCCGTATTCAACTAACAGAGTTGAGCCTTACTTTTGAAGGAGCAGTTCTGAAACACTCTTTGTGTAGAAACTGCCAGTGGATATTCGGAGCGCTAAGTGGGTAATAGTCCAAAAAGGAGTATCTTCAACTAAATACTACACAGAAGCATTCTTTGAAACTTCTTTCTGTTCTGTGCATTCAACTAAGAGTGTTGAACCTTACATTTGATTGAGCCTTTCTGAAACACTCTATCTGTAGAAACTGCAATTGGACATTCTGTGCGTTAAGAGGCCTATATTGGGAAAAATAATATCTTCAAATAAAAACTACACAGAAGCATTGTTTGAAACTTATTTCCGATATGTGCATTCAGCTAACAGAGTTAAACCATACTTTTGATTGCGCAGTTCAGAACACTCTTTCTGTAGAAAATGCAAGTGGACATTCGGAGCGCTAAGAGGGTAATAGTGGAAAAAGGAATATATTCAAATATAAAATACACAGAAGCATTCTGTGAAACTTCTTTCTGTTCTGTGCATTCAACTACCAGGGTTGAACCTTACTTTTGATTGAGCCGTTCTGAAACACTCTTTCTGTAGAGACTGCAATTGGAAATTCTGAGCACTAAGAGGCCTATATTGGGAAAAAGAATATCTACAAATAAAAACTACACAGAAGCATTCTGTGAAACTCCTTTCTGTTCTGTGCATTCAACTAAGAGAGTTGAACCTTACATTTGATTGTGCCGTTCTGAAACACTCTATCTTAGAAACTGCAATTGGACATTCTGAGCGCTAAGAGGCCTATATTGGGAAAAATAATATCTTCAAATAAAAACTACACCGAAGCATTTTGTGAAACTTATTTCTGATATGTGCATTCAGCTAACAGAGTTATACCATACTTTTGATTGCGCAGTTCCGAACACTCTTTCTGTAGAAAATGCAAGTGGACATTCGGAGCGCTAAGATGGTAATAGTGGAAAAAGGAATATATTGAAATATAAACTACACAGTAGCATTCTGTGAAACTTCTTTCTATTCTGTGCATTCAACTAACAGAGTTGAACGTTACTTTTGATTGAGCCTTTCTGAAACACTCTTTCTGTAGAAACTGCAATTGGACATTCTAAGCGCTAAGAGGCCTACATTGGGAAAAAGAATATCTTCAAATAAAAGCTACACAGATGCATTCTGTGAAACTTATTTCTGATCTGTAAATTCAGTTAACAGAGCTAAACCATATTTTTGATTGAGCAGTTATGAAACACTCTTTTTGTAGAAAATGCAAGTGGACATTCGGAGCGCTAAGATTGTAATAGAGGAAAAAGGAATATCTCCAATTAAAAACTACACAGAAGCATTCTCTGAAACACCTTTCTGTTCTCCGCATTCAACTTACAGAGTTGAGCCTTACATTTGAAGGAGCAGTTCTGAAACACTCTTTGTGTAGAAACTGCCAGTGCATATTCGGAGCGCTAAGTGGGTAATAGTCCAAAAAGGAGTATCTTCAACTAAATACTACACAGAAGCATTCTGTGAAACTTCTTTCTGATCTGTGCATTCAGCTAACAGAGTTAAACCATACTTTTGATTGAGCAGATCTGAACACTCTTTCTGTAGAAAATGCAACTGGACATTTGAAGCGCTAAGAGGGTAGTAGTGGAAAAAGGAATATATTCAAATATAAACTACACAGAAGCATTCTGTGAAACTTCTTTCCGTTCTGTGCATTCAACTACCAGGGTTGAACCTTACTTTTGATTGAGCCGTTCTGAAACACTCTTTCTGTAGAAACTGCAATTGGACATTCTGAGCGCTAAGAGGCGTATATTGGGAAAAAGAATATCTACAAATAAAAACTACAGAGGAGGATTCTGTGAAACTTCTTTCTGTTCAGTTCATTCAACTAAAAGACTTGAACCTTAGTTTTGATTGAGCCGTTCTGAAACACTCTTTCTGTAGAAAATGCAAGTGGAGATTCGGAGCGCTAAGAGGGTAATAGTGGAAAAAGGAATGTCTTCAAATATAAACTACACAGAATCATTCTATGAAACTTCTTTCTTATCTGTGCATTCAGCTAACAGAGTTAAACCATCCTTTTGATTGAGCAGATCTGAACACTCTTTCTGTAGAAAATGCAACTGGACATTTGGAGCGCTAAGAGCGTAGTAGGGAAAAAAAGAATATATTCAAATATAAACTACACAGAAGCATTCTGTGAAACTTCTTTCTGATCTGAGCATTCAGCTAACAGAGTTAAACCATACTTTTGATTGAGCAGTTTTGAAACACTCTGTCTGTAGAAAATGCAACTGGACATTCGTACCGCTAAGTGGGTAATAGTGGAAAAAAGAATATTTTCAAATATAAACTACACAGAAGCATTGTATGTAACTTCTTTCTGTTCTGTGCATTCAACTAACAGAGTTGAACCTTACATTTGAGTGAGCCTTTCTGAAACCCTCTTTCTGTAGAAACTGCAATTGGACATTCTGAGCGCTAAGAGGCCTATATTGGGAAAAATAATGACTACAAATAAAAACTACACAGAAGTATTCTGTGAAACTTCTTTCTGTTCTGTTCATTCAACTAAAAGAGTTGAACCTTAGTTTTGATTGAGCCGTTCTGAAACACTCTTTCTGTAGAAAATGCAAGTGGAGATTCGGAGCGCTAAGAGGGTAATAGTGGAAAAAGGAATGTCTTCAAATATAAACTTCACAGAATCATTCTGTGAAACTTCTTTCTGATCTGTGCATTCAGCTAACAGAGTTAAACCATACTTTTGATTGAGCAGATCTGAACACTCTTTCTGTAGAAAATGCAACTGGACATTTGGAGCGCTAAGAGGGTAGTAGTGGAAAAAGGAATATATTCAAATATAAACTACACAGAAGCATTCTGTGAAACTACTTTCTGATCTGAGCATTCAGCTAACAGAGTTAAACCATACTTTTAATTGAGCAGTTTTGAAGCACTCTGTCTGTAGAAAATGCAACTGGACATTCGTAGCACTAAGTGGGTAATAGTGGAAAAAAGAATATGTTCAAATATAAACTACACAGAAGCATTGTATGAAACTTCTTTCTGTTCTGTGCATTCAACTAACAGAGTTGAACCTTACTTTTGATTGAGCCTTTCTGAAACACTCTTTCTGTAGAAACTGCAATTGGACATTCTGAACGCTAAGAGGCCTATATTGGGAAAAATAATATCTTCAAATAAAAACTACACAGAAGCATTGTGTGAAACTTATTTCTGATATGTGCATTCACCTAACAGAGTTAAACCATACTTTTGATTGCGCAGTTCCGAACACTCTTTCTGTAGAAAATGCAAGTGGAGATTCGGAGCGCTAAGAGGGTAATAGTGGAAAAAGGAATATATTCAAATATAAACCACACAGTAGCATTTCGTGAAACTTCTTTCTGTTCTGTGCGTTCAACTAACAGAGTTGAACCTTACTTTTGATTGAGCCGTTCTGAAACACTCTTTCTGTAGAAACTGCAATTGGACATTCTGAGCGCTAAGAGTCCTACATTGGGAAAAATAATATCTTCAAATAAATACTACACAGAAGCATTGTGTGAAACGTATTTCTGATATGTGCATTCAGCTAACAGAGTTAAACCATACTTTTGATAGCGCAGTTCCGAACACTCTTTCTGTAGAACATGCAAGTGGACATTCGGAGCGCTAAGAGGGTAATAGTGGAAAAAGGAATATATTCAAATATAAACTACACAGTAGCATTCTGTGAAACTACTCTCTGTTCTGTGCATTCAACTAACAGAGTTGAACCTTACTTTTGATTGAGCCGTTCTGAAACACTCTTTCTGTAGAAACTGCAATTGGACATTCTAAGCGCTAAGAGGCCTACATTGGGAAAAAGAATATCTTCAAATAAAAGCTACACAGATGCATTCTGTGAAACTTATTTCTGATCTGTAAATTCAGTTAATAGAGCTAAACCATATTTTTGATTGAGCAGTTATGAAACACTATTTTTGTAGAAAATGCAAGTGGACATTCGGAGCGCTAACATTGTAATAGAGGAAAAAGGAATATCTCCAATTAAAAACTACACAGAAGCATTCTCTGAAACCCCTTTCTGTTCTCCGTATTCAACTAACAGAGTTGAGCCTTACTTTTGAAGGAGCAGTTCTGAAACACTCTTTGTGTAGAAACTGCCAGTGGATATTCGGAGCGCTAAGTGGGTAATAGTCCAAAAAGGAGTATCTTCAACTAAATACTACACAGAAGCATTCTTTGAAACTTCTTTCTGTTCTGTGCATTCAACTAAGAGTGTTGAACCTTACATTTGATTGAGCCTTTCTGAAACACTCTATCTGTAGAAACTGCAATTGGACATTCTGTGCGTTAAGAGGCCTATATTGGGAAAAATAATATCTTCAAATAAAAACTACACAGAAGCATTGTTTGAAACTTATTTCCGATATGTGCATTCAGCTAACAGAGTTAAACCATACTTTTGATTGCGCAGTTCAGAACACTCTTTCTGTAGAAAATGCAAGTGGACATTCGGAGCGCTAAGAGGGTAATAGTGGAAAAAGGAATATATTCAAATATAAAATACACAGAAGCATTCTGTGAAACTTCTTTCTGTTCTGTGCATTCAACTACCAGGGTTGAACCTTACTTTTGATTGAGCCGTTCTGAAACACTCTTTCTGTAGAGACTGCAATTGGAAATTCTGAGCCCTAAGAGGCCTATATTGGGAAAAAGAATATCTACAAATAAAAACTACACAGAAGCATTCTGTGAAACTCCTTTCTGTTCTGTGCATTCAACTAAGAGAGTTGAACCTTACATTTGATTGTGCCGTTCTGAAACACTCTATCTTAGAAACTGCAATTGGACATTCTGAGCGCTAAGAGGCCTATATTGGGAAAAATAATATCTTCAAATAAAAACTACACCGAAGCATTTTGTGAAACTTATTTCTGATATGTGCATTCAGCTAACAGAGTTATACCATACTTTTGATTGCGCAGTTCAGAACACTCTTTCTGTAGAAAATGCAAGTGGACATTCGGAGCGCTAAGAGGGTAATAGTGGAAAAAGGAATATATTCAAATATAAAATACACAGAAGCATTCTGTGAAACTTCTTTCTGTTCTGTGCATTCAACTACCAGGGTTGAACCTTACTTTTGATTGAGCCGTTCTGAAACACTCTTTCTGTAGAGACTGCAATTGGAAATTCTGAGCACTAAGAGGCCTATATTGGGAAAAAGAATATCTACAAATAAAAACTACACAGAAGCATTCTGTGAAACTCCTTTCTGTTCTGTGCATTCAACTAAGAGAGTTGAACCTTACATTTGATTGTGCCGTTCTGAAACACTCTATCTTAGAAACTGCAATTGGACATTCTGAGCGCTAAGAGGCCTATATTGGGAAAAATAATATCTTCAAATAAAAACTACACCGAAGCATTTTGTGAAACTTATTTCTGATATGTGCATTCAGCTAACAGAGTTATACCATACTTTTGATTGCGCAGTTCCGAACACTCTTTCTGTAGAAAATGCAAGTGGACATTCGGAGCGCTAAGATGGTAATAGTGGAAAAAGGAATATATTGAAATATAAACTACACAGTAGCATTCTGTGAAACTTCTTTCTATTCTGTGCATTCAACTAACAGAGTTGAACGTTACTTTTGATTGAGCCTTTCTGAAACACTCTTTCTGTAGAAACTGCAATTGGACATTCTAAGCGCTAAGAGGCCTACATTGGGAAAAAGAATATCTTCAAATAAAAGCTACACAGATGCATTCTGTGAAACTTATTTCTGATCTGTAAATTCAGTTAACAGAGCTAAACCATATTTTTGATTGAGCAGTTATGAAACACTCTTTTTGTAGAAAATGCAAGTGGACATTCGGAGCGCTAAGATTGTAATAGAGGAAAAAGGAATATCTCCAATTAAAAACTACACAGAAGCATTCTCTGAAACACCTTTCTGTTCTCCGCATTCAACTTACAGAGTTGAGCCTTACTTTTGAAGGAGCAGTTCTGAAACACTCTTTGTGTAGAAACTGCCAGTGCATATTCGGAGCGCTAAGTGGGTAATAGTCCAAAAAGGAGTATCTTCAACTAAATACTACACAGAAGCATTCTGTGAAACTTCTTTCTGATCTGTGCATTCAGCTAACAGAGTTAAACCATACTTTTGATTGAGCAGATCTGAACACTCTTTCTGTAGAAAATGCAACTGGACATTTGAAGCGCTAAGAGGGTAGTAGTGGAAAAAGGAATATATTCAAATATAAACTACACAGAAGCATTCTGTGAAACTTCTTTCCGTTCTGTGCATTCAACTACCAGGGTTGAACCTTACTTTTGATTGAGCCGTTCTGAAACACTCTTTCTGTAGAAACTGCAATTGGACATTCTGAGCGCTAAGAGGCGTATATTGGGAAAAAGAATATCTACAAATAAAAACTACAGAGGAGGATTCTGTGAAACTTCTTTCTGTTCAGTTCATTCAACTAAAAGACTTGAACCTTAGTT
Source organism: Symphalangus syndactylus (assembly GCF_028878055.3). Classification (NCBI taxonomy): domain Eukaryota; kingdom Metazoa; phylum Chordata; class Mammalia; order Primates; family Hylobatidae; genus Symphalangus; species Symphalangus syndactylus. The sequence goes on from NC_072435.2 coordinate 133,212,771, forward strand.
TTGATTGAGCCGTTCTGAAACACTCTTTCTGTAGAAAATGCAAGTGGAGATTCGGAGCGCTAAGAGGGTAATAGTGGAAAAAGGAATGTCTTCAAATATAAACTACACAGAATCATTCTATGAAACTTCTTTCTTATCTGTGCATTCAGCTAACAGAGTTAAACCATCCTTTTGATTGAGCAGATCTGAACACTCTTTCTGTAGAAAATGCAACTGGACATTTGGAGCGCTAAGAGCGTAGTAGGGAAAAAAAGAATATATTCAAATATAAACTACACAGAAGCATTCTGTGAAACTTCTTTCTGATCTGAGCATTCAGCTAACAGAGTTAAACCATACTTTTGATTGAGCAGTTTTGAAACACTCTGTCTGTAGAAAATGCAACTGGACATTCGTACCGCTAAGTGGGTAATAGTGGAAAAAAGAATATTTTCAAATATAAACTACACAGAAGCATTGTATGTAACTTCTTTCTGTTCTGTGCATTCAACTAACAGAGTTGAACCTTACATTTGAGTGAGCCTTTCTGAAACCCTCTTTCTGTAGAAACTGCAATTGGACATTCTGAGCGCTAAGAGGCCTATATTGGGAAAAATAATGACTACAAATAAAAACTACACAGAAGTATTCTGTGAAACTTCTTTCTGTTCTGTTCATTCAACTAAAAGAGTTGAACCTTAGTTTTGATTGAGCCGTTCTGAAACACTCTTTCTGTAGAAAATGCAAGTGGAGATTCGGAGCGCTAAGAGGGTAATAGTGGAAAAAGGAATGTCTTCAAATATAAACTTCACAGAATCATTCTGTGAAACTTCTTTCTGATCTGTGCATTCAGCTAACAGAGTTAAACCATACTTTTGATTGAGCAGATCTGAACACTCTTTCTGTAGAAAATGCAACTGGACATTTGGAGCGCTAAGAGGGTAGTAGTGGAAAAAGGAATATATTCAAATATAAACTACACAGAAGCATTCTGTGAAACTACTTTCTGATCTGAGCATTCAGCTAACAGAGTTAAACCATACTTTTAATTGAGCAGTTTTGAAGCACTCTGTCTGTAGAAAATGCAACTGGACATTCGTAGCGCTAAGTGGGTAATAGTGGAAAAAAGAATATGTTCAAATATAAACTACACAGAAGCATTGTATGAAACTTCTTTCTGTTCTGTGCATTCAACTAACAGAGTTGAACCTTACTTTTGATTGAGCCTTTCTGAAACACTCTTTCTGTAGAAACTGCAATTGGACATTCTGAACGCTAAGAGGCCTATATTGGGAAAAATAATATCTTCAAATAAAAACTACACAGAAGCATTGTGTGAAACTTATTTCTGATATGTGCATTCACCTAACAGAGTTAAACCATACTTTTGATTGCGCAGTTCCGAACACTCTTTCTGTAGAAAATGCAAGTGGAGATTCGGAGCGCTAAGAGGGTAATAGTGGAAAAAGGAATATATTCAAATATAAACCACACAGTAGCATTTCGTGAAACTTCTTTCTGTTCTGTGCGTTCAACTAACAGAGTTGAACCTTACTTTTGATTGAGCCGTTCTGAAACACTCTTTCTGTAGAAACTGCAATTGGACATTCTGAGCGCTAAGAGTCCTACATTGGGAAAAATAATATCTTCAAATAAATACTACACAGAAGCATTGTGTGAAACGTATTTCTGATATGTGCATTCAGCTAACAGAGTTAAACCATACTTTTGATAGCGCAGTTCCGAACACTCTTTCTGTAGAACATGCAAGTGGACATTCGGAGCGCTAAGAGGGTAATAGTGGAAAAAGGAATATATTCAAATATAAACTACACAGTAGCATTCTGTGAAACTACTCTCTGTTCTGTGCATTCAACTAACAGAGTTGAACCTTACTTTTGATTGAGCCGTTCTGAAACACTCTTTCTGTAGAAACTGCAATTGGACATTCTAAGCGCTAAGAGGCCTACATTGGGAAAAAGAATATCTTCAAATAAAAGCTACACAGATGCATTCTGTGAAACTTATTTCTGATCTGTAAATTCAGTTAATAGAGCTAAACCATATTTTTGATTGAGCAGTTATGAAACACTATTTTTGTAGAAAATGCAAGTGGACATTCGGAGCGCTAACATTGTAATAGAGGAAAAAGGAATATCTCCAATTAAAAACTACACAGAAGCATTCTCTGAAACCCCTTTCTGTTCTCCGTATTCAACTAACAGAGTTGAGCCTTACTTTTGAAGGAGCAGTTCTGAAACACTCTTTGTGTAGAAACTGCCAGTGGATATTCGGAGCGCTAAGTGGGTAATAGTCCAAAAAGGAGTATCTTCAACTAAATACTACACAGAAGCATTCTTTGAAACTTCTTTCTGTTCTGTGCATTCAACTAAGAGTGTTGAACCTTACATTTGATTGAGCCTTTCTGAAACACTCTATCTGTAGAAACTGCAATTGGACATTCTGTGCGTTAAGAGGCCTATATTGGGAAAAATAATATCTTCAAATAAAAACTACACAGAAGCATTGTTTGAAACTTATTTCCGATATGTGCATTCAGCTAACAGAGTTAAACCATACTTTTGATTGCGCAGTTCAGAACACTCTTTCTGTAGAAAATGCAAGTGGACATTCGGAGCGCTAAGAGGGTAATAGTGGAAAAAGGAATATATTCAAATATAAAATACACAGAAGCATTCTGTGAAACTTCTTTCTGTTCTGTGCATTCAACTACCAGGGTTGAACCTTACTTTTGATTGAGCCGTTCTGAAACACTCTTTCTGTAGAGACTGCAATTGGAAATTCTGAGCCCTAAGAGGCCTATATTGGGAAAAAGAATATCTACAAATAAAAACTACACAGAAGCATTCTGTGAAACTCCTTTCTGTTCTGTGCATTCAACTAAGAGAGTTGAACCTTACATTTGATTGTGCCGTTCTGAAACACTCTATCTTAGAAACTGCAATTGGACATTCTGAGCGCTAAGAGGCCTATATTGGGAAAAATAATATCTTCAAATAAAAACTACACCGAAGCATTTTGTGAAACTTATTTCTGATATGTGCATTCAGCTAACAGAGTTATACCATACTTTTGATTGCGCAGTTCCGAACACTCTTTCTGTAGAAAATGCAAGTGGACATTCGGAGCGCTAAGATGGTAATAGTGGAAAAAGGAATATATTGAAATATAAACTACACAGTAGCATTCTGTGAAACTTCTTTCTATTCTGTGCATTCAACTAACAGAGTTGAACGTTACTTTTGATTGAGCCTTTCTGAAACACTCTTTCTGTAGAAACTGCAATTGGACATTCTAAGCGCTAAGAGGCCTACATTGGGAAAAAGAATATCTTCAAATAAAAGCTACACAGATGCATTCTGTGAAACTTATTTCTGATCTGTAAATTCAGTTAACAGAGCTAAACCATATTTTTGATTGAGCAGTTATGAAACACTCTTTTTGTAGAAAATGCAAGTGGACATTCGGAGCGCTAAGATTGTAATAGAGGAAAAAGGAATATCTCCAATTAAAAACTACACAGAAGCATTCTCTGAAACACCTTTCTGTTCTCCGCATTCAACTTACAGAGTTGAGCCTTACTTTTGAAGGAGCAGTTCTGAAACACTCTTTGTGTAGAAACTGCCAGTGCATATTCGGAGCGCTAAGTGGGTAATAGTCCAAAAAGGAGTATCTTCAACTAAATACTACACAGAAGCATTCTGTGAAACTTCTTTCTGATCTGTGCATTCAGCTAACAGAGTTAAACCATACTTTTGATTGAGCAGATCTGAACACTCTTTCTGTAGAAAATGCAACTGGACATTTGAAGCGCTAAGAGGGTAGTAGTGGAAAAAGGAATATATTCAAATATAAACTACACAGAAGCATTCTGTGAAACTTCTTTCCGTTCTGTGCATTCAACTACCAGGGTTGAACCTTACTTTTGATTGAGCCGTTCTGAAACACTCTTTCTGTAGAAACTGCAATTGGACATTCTGAGCGCTAAGAGGCGTATATTGGGAAAAAGAATATCTACAAATAAAAACTACAGAGGAGGATTCTGTGAAACTTCTTTCTGTTCAGTTCATTCAACTAAAAGACTTGAACCTTAGTTTTGATTGAGCCGTTCTGAAACACTCTTTCTGTAGAAAATGCAAGTGGAGATTCGGAGCGCTAAGAGGGTAATAGTGGAAAAAGGAATGTCTTCAAATATAAACTACACAGAATCATTCTATGAAACTTCTTTCTTATCTGTGCATTCAGCTAACAGAGTTAAACCATCCTTTTGATTGAGCAGATCTGAACACTCTTTCTGTAGAAAATGCAACTGGACATTTGGAGCGCTAAGAGCGTAGTAGGGAAAAAAAGAATATATTCAAATATAAACTACACAGAAGCATTCTGTGACACTTCTTTCTGATCTGAGCATTCAGCTAACAGAGTTAAACCATACTTTTGATTGAGCAGTTTTGAAACACTCTGTCTGTAGAAAATGCAACTGGACATTCGTACCGCTAAGTGGGTAATAGTGGAAAAAAGAATATTTTCAAATATAAACTACACAGAAGCATTGTATGTAACTTCTTTCTGTTCTGTGCATTCAACTAACAGAGTTGAACCTTACATTTGAGTGAGCCTTTCTGAAACCCTCTTTCTGTAGAAACTGCAATTGGACATTCTGAGCGCTAAGAGGCCTATATTGGGAAAAATAATGACTACAAATAAAAACTACACAGAAGTATTCTGTGAAACTTCTTTCTGTTCTGTTCATTCAACTAAAAGAGTTGAACCTTAGTTTTGATTGAGCCGTTCTGAAACACTCTTTCTGTAGAAAATGCAAGTGGAGATTCGGAGCGCTAAGAGGGTAATAGTGGAAAAAGGAATGTCTTCAAATATAAACTTCACAGAATCATTCTGTGAAACTTCTTTCTGATCTGTGCATTCAGCTAACAGAGTTAAACCATACTTTTGATTGAGCAGATCTGAACACTCATTCTGTAGAAAATGCAACTGGACATTTGGAGCGCTAAGAGGGTAGTAGTGGAAAAAGGAATATATTCAAATATAAACTACACAGAAGCATTCTGTGAAACTACTTTCTGATCTGAGCATTCAGCTAACAGAGTTAAACCATACTTTTAATTGAGCAGTTTTGAAGCACTCTGTCTGTAGAAAATGCAACTGGACATTCGTAGCACTAAGTGGGTAATAGTGGAAAAAAGAATATGTTCAAATATAAACTACACAGAAGCATTGAATGAAACTACTTTCTGTTCTGCGCATTCAACTAAAAGAGTTGAACCTTAATTTTGATTGAGCCTTTCTGAAACACTCTTTCTGTAGAAACTGCAATTGGACATTCTGAGCGCTAAGAGGCCTTTTTTGGGAAAAATAATATCTTCAAATAAAAACTACACAGAAGCATTGTGTGAAAATTATTTCTGATATGTGCATTCAGCTAACAGAGTTAAACCATACTTTTGATTGCGCAGTTCCGAACACTCTTTCTGTAGAAAATGCAAGTGGACATTCGGAGCACTAAGAGTATAATAGTGGAAAAAGGAATATATTCAAATATAAACTACACAGTAGCATTCTGTGAAACTTCTTTCTGTTCTGTGCATTCAACTAACAGTGTTGAACCTTACTTTTGATTGAGCCGTTCTGAAACACTCTTTCTGTAGAAACTGCAATTGGACATTCTGAGCACTAAGAGGCCTATATTGGGAAAAAGAATATCTACAAATAAAAACTACTCAGAAGCATTCTGTGAAACTTCTTTCTGTTCTGTGCATTCAACTAAGAGAGTTGAACCTTACATTTGATTGAGCCGTTCTGAAACACTCTTTCTGTAGAAAATGCAATTGGACATTCTGAGCGCTAAGAGCCCTATATTGGGAAAAATAATATCTTCATATAAAAACTACACAGAAGCATTGTGTGAAACTTATTTCTGATATGTGCATTCAGCTAACAGAGTTAAACCATACTTTTGATTGCGCAGTTCCGAACACCCTTTCTGTAGAAAATGCAAGTGGACATTCGGAGCGCTAAGAGGTTAATAGTGGAAAAAGGAATATATTTAAATATAACCTACACAGTAGCATTCTGTGAAACTTCTTTCTGTTCTGTGCATTCAACTAACATAATTGAACCTTACTTTTGATTGAGCCGTTCTGAAACACTCTTTCTGTAGAAACTGCAATTGGACATTCTAAGCGCTAAGAGGCCTACATTGGGAAAAAGAATATCTTCAAATAAATGCTACACAGATGCATTCTGTGAAACTTATTTCTGTTCTGTAAATTCAGTTAACAGAGCTAAACCATATTTTTGATTGAGCAGTTATGAAACACACTTTTTGTAGAAAATGCAAGTGGACATTCGGAGCGCTAAGATTGTAATAGAGGAAAAAGGAATATCTCCAATTAAAAACTACACAGAAACATTCTCTGAAACCGCTTTCTGTTCTCCGCATTCAACTAACAGAGTTGAGCTTTACTTTTGAAGGAGCAGTTCTGAAACACTCTTTGTGTAGAAACTGCCAGTGGATATTCGGAGCGCTATGTGGGTAATAGCCCAAAAAGGAGTATCTTCAACTAAATACTACACAGAAGCATTCTGTGAAACTTCTTTCTGTTCTGTGCATTCAACTAAGAGAGTTGAACCTTACATTTGATTGAGCCGTTCTGAAACACTCTACCTGTAGAAACTGCAATTGGACATTCTGAGCGCTAAGAAGCCTATATTGGGAAAAATAATATCTTCAAATAAAAACTACACAGAAGCATTGTGTGAAACTTATTTCTGATATGTTCATTAAGCTAACAGAGGTAAACCATACTTTTGATTGCGCAGTTCTGAACACTCTTTCTGTAGAAAATGCAAGTGGACATTCGGAGCGCTAAGAGGGTAATAGTGGAAAAAGGAATATATTCAAATATAAACTACACAGTAGCATTCTGTGAAAATTCTTTCTGTTCTGTGCATTCAACTAACAGAGTTGAACCTTACTTTTAATTGAGCCGTTCTGAAACACTCTTTCTTTAGAAACTGCAATTGGACATGCTAAGCGCTAAGAGGCCTACATTGGGAAAAAGAATATCTTCAAATAAAAACTACACACATGCATTCTGTGAAACTTATTTCTGATCTGTAAATTCAGTTAACAGAGATAAAACATATTTTTGATTGAGCAGTTATGAAACACTCTTTGTGTAGAAAATGCAAGTGGAGATTCGGAGCGCTAAGAGGGTAATAGTGGAAAAAGGAATGTCTTCAAATATAAACTACACAGAATCATTCGGTGAAACTTCTTTCTGATCTGTGCATTCAGCTAACAGAGTTAAACTATACTTTTGATTGAGCAGATCTGAACACTCTTTCTGTAGAAAATGCAACTGGACATTTGGAGCGCTAAGAGCGTAGTAGTGGAAAAAGGAATATATTCAAATATAAACTACACAGAAGCATTCTGTGAAACTTCTTTCTGATCTGAGCATTCAGCTAACAGAGTTAAACCATACTTTTGATTGAGCAGTTTTGAAACACTCTGTCTGTAGAAAATGCAACTGGACATTCGTAGCGCTAAGTGGGTAATAGTGGAAAAAAGAATATGTTCAAATAGAAACTACACAGAAGCATTGTATGAAACTTCTTTCTGTTCTGTGCATTCAACTAACAGAGTTGAACCTTACTTTTGATTGAGCCGTTCTGAAACACTCTTTCTGTAGAAACTGCAATTGGACATTCTGAGCGCTAGGAGGCCTATATTGGGAAAAAGAATGTCTACAAATAAAAACTACACAGAAGAATTGTGTGAAACTTCTTTCTGTTCTGTTTGTTCAACTAAAAGAGTTGAACCTTAGTTTTGATTGAGCCGTTCTGAAACACTCTTTCTGTAGAAAATGCAAGTGGAGATTCGGAGCGCTAAGAGGGTAATAGTGGAAAAAGGAATGTCTCCAAATATAAACTACACAGAATCATTCTGTGAAACTTCTTTCTGATCTGTGCATTCAGCTAACAGAGTTAAACCATACTTTTGATTGAGCAGATCTGAACACTCTTTCTGTAGAAAATGCAACTGGACATTTGGAGCGCTAAGAGAGTAGTAGTGGAAAAAGGAATATATTCAAATATAAACTACACAGAAGCATTCTGTGAAACTTCTTTCTGATCTGAGCATTCAGCTAACAGAGTTAAACCATACTTTTGATTGAGCAGTTTTGAAACACTCTGTCTGTAGAAAATGCAACTGGACATTCGTAGCGCTATGTGGGTAATAGTGGAAAATAGAATATATTCAAATATAAACTGCACAGAAGCATTGTATGAAACTTCTTTCTGTTCTGTGCATTCAACTAACAGAGTTGAACCTTACTTTTGATTGAGCCTTTCTGAAACACTCTTTCTGTAGAAACTGCAATTGGACATTCTGAACGCTAAGAGGCCTCTATTGGGAAAAATAATATCTTCAAATAAAAACTACACAGAAGCATTGTGTGAAACTTATTTCTGATATGTGCATTCACCTAACAGAGTTAAACCATACTTTTGATTGCGCAGTTCCGAACACTCTTTCTGTAGAAAATGCAAGTGGAGATTCGGAGCGCTAAGAGGGTAATTGTGGAAAAAGGAATATATTCAAATATAAACTACACAGTAGCATTTCGTGAAACTTCCTTCTGTTCTGTGCGTTCAACTAACAGAGTTCAACCTTTCTTTTGATTGAGCCGTTCTGAAACACTCTTTCTGTAGAAACTGCAATTGGACATTCTGATCGCTAAGAGTCCTACATTGGGAAAAATAATATCTTGAAATAAATACTACACAGAAGCATTGTGTGAAACGTATTTCTGATATGTGCATTCAGCTAACAGAGTTAAACCATACTTTTGATAGCGCAGTTCCGAACAATCTTTCTGTAGAACATGCAAGTGGACATTCGGAGCGCTAAGAGGGTAATAGTGGAAAAAGGAATATATTCAAATATAAACTACACAGTAGCATTCTGTGAAACTACTCTCTGTTCTGTGCATTCAACTAACAGAGTTGAACCTTACTTTTGATTGAGCCGTTCTGAAACACTCTTTCTGTAGAAACTGCAATTGGACATTCTAAGCGCTAAGAGGCCTACATTGGGAAAAAGAATATCTTCAAATAAAAGCTACACAGATGCATTCTGTGAAACTTATTTCTGATCTGTAAATTCAGTTAATAGAGCTAAACCATATTTTTGATTGAGCAGTTATGAAACACTCTTTTTGTAGAAAATGCAAGTGGACATTCGGAGCGCTAACATTGTAATAGAGGAAAAAGGAATATCTCCAATTAAAAACTACACAGAAGCATTCTCTGAAACCCCTTTCTATTCTCCGCATTCAACTAACAGAGTTGAGCCTTACTTTTGAAGGAGCAGTTCTGAAACACCCTTTGTGTAGAAACTGCCAGGGGATATTCGGAGCGCTAAGTGGGTAATAGTCCAAAAAGGAGTATCTTCAACTAAATACTACACAGAAGCATTCTGTGAAACTGCTTTCTGTTCTGTGCATTCAACTAAGAGAGTTGAACCTTACATTTGATTGAGCCTTTCTGAAACACTCTATCTGTAGAAATTGCAATTGGACATTCTGTGCGTTAAGAGGCCTATATTGGGAAAAATAATATCTTCAAATAAAAACTACACAGAAGCACTGTTTGAAACTTATTTCCGATATGTGCATTCAGCTAACAGAGTTAAACCATACTTTTGATTGCGCAGTTCAGAACACTCTTTCTGTAGAAAATGCAAGTGGACATTCGGAGCGCTAAGACGGTAAAGGTGGAAAAAGGAATATATTGAAATATAAACTACACAGTAGCATTCTGTGAAACTTCTTTCTGTTCTGTGCATTCAACAAACAGAGTTGAACGTTACTTTTGATTGAGCCTTTCTGAAACACTCATTCTGTAGAAACTGCAATTGGACATTCTAAGCGCTAAGAGGCCTACATTGGGAAAAAGAATATCTTCAAATAAAAGCTACACGGATGCATTCTGTGAAACTTATTTCTGATCTGTAAATTCAGTTAACAGAGCTAAACCATATTTTTGATTGAGCAGTTATGAAACAGTCTTTTTGTAGAAAATGCAAGTGGACATTCGGAGCGCTAAGATTGTAATAGAGGAAAAAGGAATATCTCCAATTAAAAACTACACAGAAGCATTCTCTGAAACCCCTTTCTGTTCTCCGCATTCAACTTACAGAGTTGAGCCTTACTTTTGAAGGAGCAGTTCTGAAACACTCTTTGTGTAGAAACTGCCAGTGCATATTCGGAGCGCTAAGTGGGTAATAGTCCAAAAAGGAGTATCTTCAACTAAATACTACACAGAAGCATTCTGTGAAACTTCTTTCTGATCTGTGCATTCAGCTAACAGAGTTAAAACATACTTTCGATTGAGCAGATCTGAACACTATTTCTGTAGAAAATGCAACTGGACATTTGGAGCGCTAAGAGGGTAGTAGTGGAAAAAGGAATATATTCAAATATAAACTACACAGAAGCATTCTGTGAAACTTCTTTCCGTTCTGTGCATTCAACTACCAGGGTTGAACCTTACTTTTGATTGAGCCGTTCTGAAACACTCTTTCTGTAGAAACTGCAATTGGACCTTCTGAGCGCTAAGAGGCGTATATTGGGAAAAAGAATATCTAAAAATAAAAACTACAGAGGAGGATTCTTTGAAACTTCTTTCTGTTCAGTTCATTCAACTAAAAGAGTTGAACCTTAGTTTTGATTGAGCCGTTCTGAAACACTCTTTCTGTAGAAAATGCAAGTGGAGATTCGGAGCGCTAAGAGGGTAATAGTGGAAAAAGGAATGTCTTCAAATATAAACTACACAGAATCATTCTATGAAACATCTTTCTTATCTGTGCATTCAGCTAACAGAGATAAACCATCCTTTTGATTGAGAAGATCTGAACACTCTTTCTGTAGAAAATGCAACTGGACATTTGGAGCGCTAAGAGCGTAGTAGGGGAAAAAAGAATATATTCAAATATAAACTACACAGAAGCATTCTGTGAAACTTCATTCTGATCTGAGCATTCAGCTAACAGAGTTAAACCATACTTTTGATTGAGCAGTTTTGAAACACTCTGTCTGTAGAAAATGCAACTGGACATTCGTACCGCTAAGTGGGTAATAGTGGAAAAAAGAATATTTTCAAATATAAACTACACAGAAGCATTGTATGTAACTCCTTTCTGTTCTGTGCATTCAACTAACAGAGTTGAACCTTACATTAGAGTGAGCCTTTCTGAAACCCTCTTTCTGTAGAAACTGCAATTGGACATTCTGAGCGCTAAGAGGCCTATATTGGGAAAAATAATATCTTCAAATAAAAACTACACAGAAGCATTGTGTGAAACTTATTTCTGATATGTGCATTCAGCTAACAGAGTTAAACCATACTTTTGATTGCGCAGTTCGGAACACTCTTTCCGTAGAAAAGGCAAGTGGACATTCGGAGCGCTAAGAGGGTAATAGTGGAAAAAGAAATATTTTCAAATATAAACTACACAGTAGCATTGTGTGAAAATTCTTTCTGTTCTGTGCATTCAACTAACAGAGTTGAACCTTACTTTTGATTGAGCCGTTCTGAAACACTCTTTCTGTAGAAACTGCAATTGGACATGCTAAGCGCTAAGAGGCCTACATTGGGAAAAAGAATATCTTCAGATAAAAACTACACAGATGCATTCTGTGAAACTTATTTCTGATCTGTAAATTCAGTTAACAGAGCTAAACCATATTTTTGATTGAGCAGTTATGAAACACTCTTTTTGTAGAAAATACAAGTGGACATTTGGAGCGCTAAGTTTGTAATAGAGGAAAAAGGAATATCTCCAATTAAAAACTACACAGAAGCATTCTCTGAAACACCTTTCTATTCTCCGCATTCACCTAACAGAGTTGAGCCTTACTTTTGAAGGAGCAGTTCTGAAACACTCTTTGTGTAGAAACTGCCAGTGGATATTCGGAGCGCTAAGTGGGTAATAGTCCAAAAAGGAGTATCTTCAACTAAATACTACACAGAAGCATTCTGTGAAACTTCTTTCTGTTCTGTGCATTCAACTAAGAGAGTTGAACCTTACATTTGATTGAGCCGTTCTGAGACACTCTTTCTGTAGGATCTGCAATTGGACATTCTGAGCGCTAAGGGGCCTATATTGGGAAAAATAATATCTTCAAATAAAAACTACACAGAAGCATTTTTTGAAACTTATTTCTGATATGTGCATTCAGCTAACAGTGTTAAACCATACTTTTGATTGCGCAGTTCCGAACACTCTTTCTGTAGAAAATGCAAGTGGACATTCGGAGCGCTAAGAAGGTAATAGTGGAAAAAGGAATATATTCAAATATAAACTACACAGAAGCATTCTGTTAAACTTCTTTCTGTTCTGTGCATTCAACTACCAGGGTTGAACGTTACTTTTGATTGAGCCGTTCTGAAACACTCTTTCTGTAGAAACTGCAATAGGACATCCTGAGCGCTAAGAGGCCTATATTGGGAAAAAGAATATCTACAAATAAAAACTACACAGAAGCATTCTGTGAAACTTCTTTCTGTTCAGTTCATTCAACTAAAAGAGTTGAACTTTAGTTTTGATTGAGCCGTTCTGAAACACTCTTTCTGTTGAAAATGCAAGTGGAGATTTGGAGCGCTAAGAGGGTAATAGTGGAAAAAGGAATGTCTTCAAATATAAACTACACAGAATCATTTTGTGAAACTTCTTTCTGATCTGTGCATTCAGCTAACAGAGTTAAACCATACTTTTGATTGAGCAGATCTGAACACTCTTTCTGTAGAAAATGCAACTGGACATTTGGAGCGCTAAGAGGGTAGTAGTGGAAAAAGTAATATATTCAAATATAAACTACACAGAAGCATTCTGTGAAACTTCTTTCTGTTCTGAGCATTCAGCTAACAGAGTTAAACCATACTTTTGATTGAGCAGTTTTCAAACACTCTGTCTGTAGGAAATGCAACTGGACATTCGTAGCGCTAAGTGGGTAATAGTGGAAAAAGAAATATATTCAATTATAAACTACACAGTAGCATTCTGTGAAACTTCTTTCTGTTCTGTGCATTCAACTAACAGAGTTGAACCTTACTTTTGATTGAGCCGTTCTGAAACACTCTTTCTGTAGAAACTGCAATTGGACATGCTAAGCGCTAAGAGGCCTACATTGGGAAAAAGAATATCTTCAAATAAAAACTACACAGATGCATTCTGTGAAACTTATTTCTGATCTGTAAATTCAGTTAACAGAGCTAAACCATATTTTTGATTGAGCAGTTATGAAACACTCTTTTTGTAGAAAATGCAAGTGGACATTCGGAGCGCTAAGTTTGTAATAGAGGAAAAAGGAATATCTCCAATTAAAAACTACACAGAAGCATTCTCTGAAACACCTTTCTATTCTCCGCATTCACCTAACAGAGTTGAGCCTTACTTTTGAAGGAGCAGTTCTGAAACACTCTTTGTGTAGAAACTGCCAGTGGATATTCGGAGCGCTAAGTGGGTAATAGTCCAAAAAGGAGTATCTTCAACTAAATACTACACAGAAGCATTCTGTGAAACTTCTTTCTGTTCTGTGCATTCAACTAAGAGAGTTGAACCTTACATTTGATTGAGCCGTTCTGAGACACTCTTTCTGTAGAATCTGCAATTGGACATTCTGAGCGCTAAGGGGCCTATATTGGGAAAAATAATATCTTCAAATAAAAACTACACAGAAGCATTTTTTGAAACTTATTTCTGATATGTGCATTCAGCTAACAGAGTTAAACCATACTTTTGATTGCCCAGTTCCGAACACTCTTTCTGTAGAAAATGCAAGTGGACATTCGGAGCGCTAAGAGGGTAATAGTGGAAAAAGGAATATATTCAAATATAAACTACACAGAAGCATTCTGTTAAACTTCTTTCTGTTCTGTGCATTCAACTACCAGGGTTGAACGTTACTTTTGATTGAGCCGTTCTGAAACACTCTTTCTGTAGAAACTGCAATAGGACATCCTGAGCGCTAAGAGGCCTATATTGGGAAAAAGAATATCTACAAATAAAAACTACACAGAAGCATTCTGTGAAACTTCTTTCTGTTCAGTTCATTCAACTAAAAGAGTTGAACTTTAGTTTTGATTGAGCCGTTCTGAAACACTCTTTCTGTAGAAAATGCAAGTGGAGATTTGGAGCGCTAAGAGGGTAATAGTGGAAAAAGGAATGCCTTCAAATATAAACTACACAGAATCATTTTGTGAAACTTCTTTCTGATCTGTGCATTCAGCTAACAGAGTTAAACCATACTTTTGATTGAGCAGATCTGAACACTCTTTCTGTAGAAAATGCAACTGGACATTTGGAGCGCTAAGAGGGTAGTAGTGGAAAAATAATATATTCAAATATAAACTACACAGAAGCATTCTGTGAAACTTCTTTCTGATCTGAGCATTCAGCTAACAGAGTTAAACCATACTTTGATTGAGCAGTTTTCAAACACTCTGTCTGTAGGAAATGCAACTGGACATTCGTAGCGCTAAGTGGGTAATAGTGGAAAAAAGAATATGTTCAAATATAAACTACACAGAAGCATTGTATGAAACTCCTTTCTGTTCTGTGCATTCAACTAACAGAGTTGAACCTTACATTTGATTGAGCCGTTCTGAAACACTCTTTCTGTAGAAACTGCAATTGGACATTGTGAGCGCTAAGAGGCCTATATTGGGAAAAATAATGACTACAAATAAAAACTACACAGAAGTATTCTGTGAAACTTCTTTCTGTTCTGTTCATTCAACTAAAATAGTTGAACCTTAGTTTTGATTGAGCCGTTCTGAAACACTCTTTCTGTAGAAAATGCAAGTGGAGATTCGGAGCGCTAAGAGGGTAATAGTGGAAAAAGGAATGTCTTCAAATATAAACTTCACAGAATCATTCTGTGAAACTTCTTTCTGATCTGTGCATTCAGCTAACAGAGTTAAACCATACTTTTGATTGAGCAGATCTGAACACTCTTTCTGTAGAAAATGCAACTGGACATTTGGAGCGCTAAGAGGGTAGTAGTGGAAAAAGGAATATATTCAAATATAAACTACACAGAAGCATTCTGTGAAACTACTTTCTGATCTGAGCATTCAGCTAACAGAGTTAAACCATACTTTTGATTGAGCAGTTTTGAAGCACTCTGTCTGTAGAAAATGCAACTGGACATTCGTAGCGCTAAGTGGGTAATAGTGGAAAAAAGAATATGTTCAAATATAAACTACACAGAAGCATTGAATGAAACTACTTTCTGTTCTGCGCATTCAACTAAAAGAGTTGAACCTTAATTTTGATTGAGCCTTTCTGAAACACTCTTTCTGTAGAAACTGCAATTGGACATTCTGAGCGATAAGAGGCCTTTTTTGGGAAAAATAATATCTTCAAATAAAAACTACACAGAAGCATTGTGTGAAACTTATTTCTGATATGTGCATTCAGCTAACAGAGTTAAACCATACTTTTGATTGCGCAGTTCCGAACACTCTTTCTGTAGAAAATGCAAGTGGACATTCGGAGCGCTAAGAGTGTAATAGTGGAAAAAGGAATATATTCAAATATAAACTACACAGTAGCATTCTGTGAAACTTCTTTCTGTTCTGTGCATTCAACTAACAGAGTTGAACCTTACTTTTGATTGAGCCGTTCTGAAACACTCTTTCTGTAGAAACTGCAATTGGACATTCTGAGCACTAAGAGGCCTATATTGGGAAAAAGAATATCTACAAATAAAAACTACTCAGAAGCATTCTGTGAAACTTCTTTCTGTTCTCTGCATTCAACTAAGAGAGTTGAACCTTACATTTGATTGAGCCGTTCTGAAACACTCTTTCTGTAGAAAATGCAATTGGACATTCTGAGCGCTAAGAGCCCTATATTGGGAAAAATAATATCTTCAAATAAAAACTACACAGAAGCATTGTGTGAAACTTATTTCTGATATGTGCATTCAGCTAACAGAGTTAAACCATACTTTTGATTGCGCAGTTCCGAACACCCTTTCTGTAGAAAATGCAAGTGGACATTCGGAGCGCTAAGAGGGTAATAGTGGAAAAAGGAATATATTTAAATATAAACTACACAGTAGCATTCTGTGAAACTTCTTTCTGTTCTGTGCATTCAACTAACATAATTGAACCTTACTTTTGATTGAGCCGTTCTGATACACTCTTTCTGTAGAAACTGCAATTGGACATTCTAAGCGCTAAGAGGCCTACATTGGGAAAAAGAATATCTTCAAATAAAAGCTACACAGATGCATTCTGTGAAACTTATTTCTGTTCTGTAAATTCAGTTAACAGAGCTAAACCATATTTTTGATTGAGCAGTTATGAAACACACTTTTTGTAGAAAATGCAAGTGGACATTCGGAGCGCTAAGATTGTAATAGAGGAAAAAGGAATATCTCCAATTTAAAACTACACAGAAGCATTCTCTGAAACCGCTTTCTGTTCTCCGCATTCAACTAACAGAGTTGACCTTTACTTTTGAAGGAGCAGTTCTGAAACACTCTTTGTGTAGAAACTGCCAGTGGATATTCGGAGCGCTATGTGGGTAATAGTCCAAAAAGGAGTATCTTCAACTAAATACTACACAGAAGCATTCTGTGAAACTTCTTTCTGTTCGGTGCATTCAACTAACAGAGTTGAACCTTACTTTTGATTGAGCCGTTCTGAAACACTCTTTCTGTAGAAACTGCAATTGGACATTCTGAGTGCTAAGAGGCCTATATTGGGAAAAAGAATGTCTACAAATAAAAACTACACAGAAGAATTGTGTGAAACTTCTTTCTGTTCTGTTTGTTCAACTAAAAGAGTTGAACCTTAGTTTTGATTGAGCCGTTCTGAAACACTCTTTCTGTAGAAAATGCAAGTGGAGATTCAGAGCGCTAAGAGGGTAATAGTGGAAAAAGGAATGTCTCCAAATATAAACTACACAGAATCATTCTGTGAAACTTCTTTCTGATCTGTGCATTCAGCTAACAGAGTTAAACCATACTTTTGATTGAGCGGATCTGAACACTCTTTCTGTAGAAAATGCAACTGGACATTTGGAGCACTAAGAGAGTAGTAGTGGAAAAAGGAATATATTCAAATATAAACTACACAGAAGCATTCTGTGAAACTTCCTTCTGATCTCAGAATTCAGCTAACAGAGTTAAACCACACTTTTGAATGAGCAGTTTTGAAACACTCTGTCTGTAGAAAATGCAACTGGACATTCGTAGCGCTAAGTGGGTAATAGTGGAAAAAAGAATATGTTCAAATATAAACTACACAGAAGCATTGTATGAAACTTCTTTCTGTTCTGTGCATTCAACTAACAGAGTTGAACCTTACTTTTGATTGAGCCTTTCTGAAACACTCTTTCTGTAGAAACTGCAATTGGACATTCTGAGCGCTAAGAAGCCTATATTGGGAAAAATAATATCTTCAAATAAAAACTACACAGAAGCATTGTGTGAAACTTATTTCTGATATGTTCATTAAGCTAACAGAGGTAAAATATACTTTTGATTGCGCAGTTCTGAACACTCTTTCTGTAGAAAATGCAAGTGGACATTCGGAGCGCTAAGAGGGTAATAGTGGAAAAAGGAATATATTCAAATATAAACTACACAGTAGCATTCTGTGAAAATTCTTTCTGTTCTGTGCATTCAACTAACAGAGTTGAACCTTACTTTTAATTGAGCCGTTCTGAAACACTCTTTCTTTAGAAACTGCAATTGGACATGCTAAGCGCTAAGAGGCCTACATTGGGAAAAAGAATATCTTCAAATAAAAACTACACAGATGCATTCTGTGAATCTTATTTCTGATCTGTAAATTCAGTTAACAGAGATAAAACATATTTTTGATTGAGCAGTTATGAAACACTCTTTCTGTAGAAAATGCAACTGGACATTTGGAGCGCTAAGAGCGTAGTAGTGGAAAAAGGAATATATTCAAATATAAACTACACAGAAGCATTCTTTGAAACTTCTTTCTGATCTGAGCATTCAGCTAACAGAGTTAAACCATACTTTTGATTGAGCAGTTTTGAAACACTCTGTCTGTAGAAAATGCAACTGGACATTCGTAGCGCTAAGTGGGTAATAGTGGAAAAAAGAATATGTTCAAATATAAACTACACAGAAGCATTGTATGAAACTTCTTTCTGTTCTGTGCATTCAACTAACAGAGTTGAACCTTACTTTTGATTGAGCCGTTCTGAAACACTCTTTCTGTAGAAACTGCAATTGGACATTCTGAGCGCTAAGAGGCCTATATTGGGAAAAATAATGACTACAAATAAAAACTACACAGAAGTATTCTGTGAAACTTCTTTCTGTTCTGTTCATTCAAATAAAATAGTTGAACCTTAGTTTTGATTGAGCCGTTCTGAAACACTCTTTCTGTAGAAAATGCAAGTGGAGATTCGGAGCGCTAAGAGGGTAATAGTGGAAAAAGGAATGTCTTCAAATATAAACTTCACAGAATCATACTGTGAAACTTCTTTCTGATCTGTGCATTCAGCAAACAGAGTTAAACCATACTTTTGATTGAGCAGATCTGAACACTCTTTCTGTAGAAAATGCAACTGGACATTCGTAGCGCTAAGTGGGTAATAGTGGAAAAAAGAATATGTTCAAATATAAACTACACAGAAGCATTGAATGAAACTACTTTCTGTTCTGCGCATTCAACTAAAAGAGTTGAACCTTAATTTTGATTGAGCCTTTCTGAAACACTCTTTCTGTAGAAACTGCAATTGGACATTCTGAGCGCTAAGAGGCCTTTTTTGGGAAAAATAATATCTTCAAATAAAAACTACACAGAAGCATTTTGTGAAACTTATTTCTGATATGTGCATTCAGCTAACAGAGTTAAACCATACTTTTGATTGCGCAGTTCCGAACACTCTTTCTGTAGAAAATGCAAGTGGACATTCGGAGCGCTAAGAGTGTAATAGTGGAAAAAGGAATATATTCAAATATAAACTACACAGTAGCATTCTGTGAAACTTCTTTCTGTTCTGTGCATTCAACTAACAGAGTTGAACCTTACTTTTGATTGAGCCGTTCTGAAACACTCTTTCTGTAGAAACTGCAATTGGACATTCTGAGCACTAAGAGGCCTATATTGGGAAAAAGAATATCTACAAATAAAAACTACTCAGAAGCATTCTGTGAAACTTCTTTCTGTTCTGTGCATTCAACTAAGAGAGTTGAACCTTACATTTGATTGAGCCGTTCTGAAACACTCTTTCAGTAGAAAATGCAATTGGACGTTCTGAGCGCTAAGAGCCCTATATTGGGAAAAATAATATCTTCAAATAAAAACTACACAGAAGCATTGTGTGAAACTTATTTCTGATATGTGCCTTCAGCTAACAGAGTAAAACCATACTTTTGATTGCGCAGTTCCGAACACCCTTTCTGTAGAAAATGCAAGTGGACATTCGGAGCGCTAAGAGGGTAATAGTGGAAAAAGGAATATATTTAAATATAAACTACACAGTAGCATTCTGTGAAACTTCTTTCTGTTCTGTGCATTCAACTAACATAATTGAACATTACTTTTGATTGAGCCGTTCTGAAACACTCTTTCTGTAGAAACTGCAATTGGACATTCTAAGCGCTAAGAGGCCTACATTGGGAAAAAGAATATCTTCAAATAAAAGCTACACAGATGCATTCTGTGAAACTTATTTCTGTTCTGTAAATTCAGTTAACAGAGCTAAACCATATTTTTGATTGAGCAGTTATGAAACAAACTTTTTGTAGAAAATGCAAGTGGACATTCGGAGCGCTAAGATTGTAATAGAGGAAAAAGGAATATCTCCAATTAAAAACTACACAGAAGCATTCTCTGAAACCGCTTTCTGTTCTCCGCATTCAACTAACAGAGTTGAGCTTTACTTTTGAAGGAGCAGTTCTGAAACACTCTTTGTGTAGAAACTGCCAGTGGATATTCGGAGCGCTATGAGGGTAATAGTCCAAAAAGGAGTATCTTCAACTAAATACTACACAGAAGCATTCTGTGAAACTTCTTTCTGTTCTGTGCATTCAACTAAGAGAGTTGAACCTTACATTTGATTGAGCCGTTCTGAAACACTCTACCTGTAGAAACTGCAATTGGACATTCTCAGCATTAAGAGGCCTATATTGGGAAAAATAATATCTTCAAATAAAAATTACACAGAAGCATTGTTTGAAACTTATTTCTGATATGTGCATTCAACTAACAGAGTTAAACCATACTTTTGATTGCACAGTTCAGAACAATCTTTCTGTAGAAAATGCAAGTGGAGATTCGGAGCGCTAAGAGGGTAATAGTGGAAAAAGGAATGTCTTCAAATATAAACTACACAGAATCATTCGGTGAAACTTCTTTCTGATCTGTGCATTCAGCTAACAGAGTTAAACCATACTTTTGATTGAGCAGATCTGAACACTTTTTCTGTAGAAAATGCAACTGGACATTTGGAGCGCTAAGAGCGTAGTAGTGGAAAAAGGAATATATTCAAATATAAACTACAGAGAAGCATTCTGTGAAAATTCTTTCTGATCTGAGCATTCAGCTAACAGAGTTAAACCATACTTTTGATTGAGCAGTTTTGAAACACTCTGTCTGTAGAAAATGCAACTGGACATTCGTAGCGCTAAGTGGGTAATAGTGGAAAAAAGAATATGTTCAAATATAAACTACACAGAAGCATTGTATGAAACTTCTTTCTTTTCTGTGCATTCAACTAACAGAGTTGAACCTTACTTTTGATTGAGCCGTTCTGAAACACTCTTTCTGTAGAAACTGCAATTGGACATTCTGAGCGCTAAGAGGCCTATATTGGGAAAAAGAATGTCTACAAATAAAAACTACACAGAAGAATTGTGTGAAACTTCTTTCTGTTCTGTTTGTTCAACTAAAAGAGTTGAACCTTAGTTTTGATTGAGCCGTTCTGAAACACTCTTTCTGTAGAAAATGCAAGTGGAGATTCAGAGCGCTAAGAGGGTAATAGTGGAAAAAGGAATGTCTCCAAATATAAACTACACAGAATCATTCTGTGAAACTTCTTTCTGATCTGTGCATTCAGCTAACAGAGTTAAACCATACTTTTGATTGAGCGGATCTGAACACTCTTTCTGTAGAAAATGCAACTGGACATTTGGAGCGCTAAGAGAGTAGTAGTGGAAATAGGAATATATTCAAATATAAACTACACAGAAGCATTCTGTGAAACTTCCTTCTGATCTCAGAATTCAGCTAACAGAGTTAAACCATACTTTTGAATGAGCAGTTTTGAAACACTCTGTCTGTAGAAAATGCAACTGGACATTCGTAGCGCTAAGTGGGTAATAGTGGAAAAAAGAATATGTTCAAATATAAACTACACAGAAGCATTGTATGAAACTTATTTCTGTTCTGTGCATTCAACTAACAGAGTTGGACCTTACTTTTGATTGAGCCTTTCTGAAACACTCTTTCTGTAGAAACTGCAATTGGACATTCTGAGCGCTAAGAAGCCTATATTGGGAAAAATAATATCTTCAAATAAAAACTACACAGAAGCATTGTGTGAAACTTATTTCTGATATGTTCATTAAGCTAACAGAGGTAAACCATACTTTTGATTGCGCAGTTCTGAACACTCTTTCTGTAGAAAATGCAAGTGGACATTCGGAGCGCTAAGAGGGTAATAGTGGAAAAAGGAATATATTCAAATATAAACTACACAGTAGCATTCTGTGAAAATTCTTTCAGTTCTGTGCATTCAACTAACAGAGTTGAACCTTACTTTTAATTGAGCCATTCTGAAACACTCTTTCTTTAGAAACTGCAATTGGACATGCTAAGCGCTAAGAGGCCTACATTGGGAAAAAGAATATCTTCAAATAAAAACTACACAGATGCATTCTGTGAAACTTATTTCTGATCTGTAAATTCAGTTAACAGAGATAAACATATTTTTGATTGAGCAGTTATGAAACACTCTTTCTGTAGAAAATGCAACTGGACATTTGGAGCGCTAAGAGCGTAGTAGTGGAAAAAGGAATATATTCAAATATAAACTACACAGAAGCATTCTTTGAAACTTCTTTCTGATCTGAGCATTCAGCTAACAGAGTTAAACCATACTTTTGATTGAGCAGTTTTGAAACACTCTGTCTGTAGAAAATGCAACTGGACATTCGTAGAGCTAAGTGGGTAATAGTGGAAAAAAGAATATGTTCAAATATAAACTACACAGAAGCATTGTATGAAACTTCTTTCTGTTCGGTGCATTCAACTAACAGAGTTGAACCTTACTTTTGATTGAGCCGTTCTGAAACACTCTTTCTGTAGAAACTGCAATTGGACATTCTGAGCGCTAGGAGGCCTATATTGGGAAAAAGAATGTCTACAAATAAAAACTACACAGAAGAATTGTGTGAAACTTCTTTCTGTTCTGTTTGTTCAACTAAAAGAGTTGAACCTTAGTTTTGATTGAGCCGTTCTGAAACACTCTTTCTGTAGAAAATGCAAGTGGAGATTCGGAGCGCTAAGAGGGTAATAGTGGAAAAAGGAATGTCTTCAAATATAAACTACACTGAATCATTCGGTGAAACTTCTTTCTGATCTGTGCATTCAGCTAACAGAGTTAAACCATACTTTTGATTGAGCAGATCTGAACACTCTTTCTGTAGAAAATGCAACTGGACATTTGGAGCGCTAAGAGCGTAGTAGTGGAAAAAGGAATATATTCAAATATAAACTACACAGAAGCATTCTGTGAAACTTCTTTCTGATCTGAGCATTCAGCTAACAGAGTTAAACCATACTTTTGATTGAGCAGTTTTGAAACACTCTGTCTGTAGAAAATGCAACTGGACATTCGTAGCGCTAAGTGGGTAATAGTGGAAAAAAGAATATGTTCAAATATAAACTACACAGAAGCATTGTATGAAACTACTTTCTGTTCTGTGCATTCAACTAACAGAGTTGAACCTTACTTTTGATTGAGCCGTTCTGAAACACTCTTTCTGTAGAAACTGCAATTGGACATTCTGAGCGCTAGGAGGCCTATATTGGGAAAAAGAATGTCTACAAATAAAAACTACACAGAAGAATTGTGTGAAACTTCTTTCTGTTCTGTTTGTTCAACTAAAAGAGTTGAACCTTAGTTTTGATTGAGCCGTTCTGAAACACTCTTTCTGTAGAAAATGCAAGTGGAGATTCGGAGCGCTAAGAGGGTAATAGTGGAAAAAGGAATGTCTCCAAATATAAACTACACAGAATCATTCTGTGAAACTTCTTTCTGATCTGTGCATTCAGCTAACAGGGTTAAACCATACTTTTGATTGAGCAGATCTGAACACTCTTACTGTAGAAAATGCAACTGGACATTTGGAGCGCTAAGAGAGTAGAAGTGGAAAAAGGAATATATTCAAATATAAACTACACAGAAGCATTCTGTGAAACTTCTTTCTGATCTGAGCATTCAGCTAACAGAGTTAATCCATACTTTTGATTGAGCAGTTTTGAAACACTCTGTCTGTAGAAAATGCAACTGGACATTCGTAGCGCTAAGTGGGTAATAGTGGAAAAAAGAATATGTTCAAATATAAACTACACAGAAGCATTGTATGAAACTTCTTTCTGTTCTGTGCATTCAACTAACAGAGTTGAACCTTACTTTTGATTGAGCCTTTCTGAAACACTCTTTCTGTAGAAACTGCAATTGGACATTCTGAGCGCTAAGAGGCCTCTATTGGGAAAAATAATATCTTCAAATAAAAACTACACAGAAGCATTGTGTGAAACTTATTTCTGATATGTTCATTAAGCTAACAGAGTTAAACCATACTTTTGATTGCGCAGTTCTGAACACTCTTTCTGTAGAAAATGCAAGTGGACATTCGGAACGCTAAGAGGGTAATAGTGGAAAAAGGAATATTTTCATATATAAACTACACAGTAGCATTCTGTGAAAATTCTTTCTGTTCTGTGCATTCAACTAACAGAGTTGAACCTTACTTTTGATTGAGCCGTTCTGAAACACTCTTTCTGTAGAAACTGCAATTGGACATGCTAAGCGCTAAGAGGCCTACATTGGGAAAAAGAATATCTTCAAATAAAAACTACACAGATGCATTCTGTGAAACTTATTTCTGATCTGTAAATTCAGTTAACAGAGATAAAACATATTTTTGATTGAGCAGTTATGAAACACTCTTTTTGTAGAAAATGCAAGTGGAGATTCGGAGCGCTAAGAGGGTAATAGTGGAAAAAGGAATGTCTTCAAATATAAACTACACAGAATCATTCGGTGAAACTTCTTTCTGATCTGAGCATTCAGCTAACAGAGTTAAACCATACTTTTGATTGAGCAGTTTTGAAACACTCTGTCTGTAGAAAATGCAACTGGACATTCGTAGCGCTAAGTGGGTAATAGTGGAAAAAAGAATATGTTCAAATATAAACTACACAGAAGCATTGTATGAAACTTCTTTCTGTTCTGTGCATTCAACTAACAGAGTTCAACCTTACTTTTGATTGAGCCGTTCTGAAACACTCTTTCTGTAGAAACTGCAATTGGACATTCTGAGCGCTAAGAGGCCTATATTGGGAAAAATAATGACTACAAATAAAAACTACACAGAAGTATTCTGTGAAACTTCTTTCTGTTCTGTTCATTCAAATAAAATAGTTGAACCTTAGTTTTGATTGAGCCGTTCTGAAACACTCTTTCTGTAGAAAATGCAAGTGGAGATTCGGAGCGCTAAGAGGGTAATAGTGGAAAAAGGAATGTCTTCAAATATAAACTTCACAGAATCATTCTGTGAAACTTCTTTCTGATCTGTGCATTCAGCTAACAGAGTTAAACCATACTTTTGATTGAGCAGATCTGAACACTCTTTCTGTAGAAAATGCAACTGGACATTCGTAGCGCTAAGTGGGTAATAGTGGAAAAAAGAATATGTTCAAATATAAACTACACAGAAGCATTGAATGAAACTACTTTCTGTTCTGCGCATTCAACTAAAAGAGTTGAACCTTAATTTTGATTGAGCCTTTCTGAAACACTCTTTCTGTAGAAACTGCAATTGGACATTCTGAGCGCTAAGAGGCCTTTTTTGGGAAAAATAATATCTTCAAATAAAAACTACACAGAAGCATTTTGTGAAACTTATTTCTGATATGTGCATTCAGCTAACAGAGTTAAACCATACTTTTGATTGCGCAGTTCCGAACACTCTTTCTGTAGAAAATGCAAGTGGACATTCGGAGCGCTAAGAGTGTAATAGTGGAAAAAGGAATATATTCAAATATAAACTACACAGTAGCATTCTGTGAAACTTCTTTCTGTTCTGTGCATTCAACTAACAGAGTTGAACCTTACTTTTGATTGAGCCGTTCTGAAACACTCTTTCTGTAGAAACTGCAATTGGACATTCTGAGCACTAAGAGGCCTATATTGGGAAAAAGAATATCTACAAATAAAAACTACTCAGAAGCATTCTGTGAAACTTCTTTCTGTTCTGTGCATTCAACTAAGAGAGTTGAACCTTACATTTGATTGAGCCGTTCTGAAACACTCTTTCAGTAGAAAATGCAATTGGACGTTCTGAGCGCTAAGAGCCCTATATTGGGAAAAATAATATCTTCAAATAAAAACTACACAGAAGCATTGTGTGAAACTTATTTCTGATATGTGCCTTCAGCTAACAGAGTAAAACCATACTTTTGATTGCGCAGTTCCGAACACCCTTTCTGTAGAAAATGCAAGTGGACATTCGGAGCGCTAAGAGGGTAATAGTGGAAAAAGGAATATATTTAAATATAAACTACACAGTAGCATTCTGTGAAACTTCTTTCTGTTCTGTGCATTCAACTAACATAATTGAACATTACTTTTGATTGAGCCGTTCTGAAACACTCTTTCTGTAGAAACTGCAATTGGACATTCTAAGCGCTAAGAGGCCTACATTGGGAAAAAGAATATCTTCAAATAAAAGCTACACAGATGCATTCTGTGAAACTTATTTCTGTTCTGTAAATTCAGTTAACAGAGCTAAACCATATTTTTGATTGAGCAGTTATGAAACAAACTTTTTGTAGAAAATGCAAGTGGACATTCGGAGCGCTAAGATTGTAATAGAGGAAAAAGGAATATCTCCAATTAAAAACTACACAGAAGCATTCTCTGAAACCGCTTTCTGTTCTCCGCATTCAACTAACAGAGTTGAGCTTTACTTTTGAAGGAGCAGTTCTGAAACACTCTTTGTGTAGAAACTGCCAGTGGATATTCGGAGCGCTATGAGGGTAATAGTCCAAAAAGGAGTATCTTCAACTAAATACTACACAGAAGCATTCTGTGAAACTTCTTTCTGTTCTGTGCATTCAACTAAGAGAGTTGAACCTTACATTTGATTGAGCCGTTCTGAAACACTCTACCTGTAGAAACTGCAATTGGACATTCTCAGCATTAAGAGGCCTATATTGGGAAAAATAATATCTTCAAATAAAAATTACACAGAAGCATTGTTTGAAACTTATATCTGATATGTGCATTCAACTAACAGAGTTAAACCATACTTTTGATTGCACAGTTCAGAACAATCTTTCTGTAGAAAATGCAAGTGGAGATTCGGAGCGCTAAGAGGGTAATAGTGGAAAAAGGAATGTCTTCAAATATAAACTACACAGAATCATTCGGTGAAACTTCTTTCTGATCTGTGCATTCAGCTAACAGAGTTAAACCATACTTTTGATTGAGCAGATCTGAACACTTTTTCTGTAGAAAATGCAACTGGACATTTGGAGCGCTAAGAGCGTAGTAGTGGAAAAAGGAATATATTCAAATATAAACTACAGAGAAGCATTCTGTGAAAATTCTTTCTGATCTGAGCATTCAGCTAACAGAGTTAAACCATACTTTTGATTGAGCAGTTTTGAAACACTCTGTCTGTAGAAAATGCAACTGGACATTCGTAGCGCTAAGTGGGTAATAGTGGAAAAAAGAATATGTTCAAATATAAACTACACAGAAGCATTGTATGAAACTTCTTTCTTTTCTGTGCATTCAACTAACAGAGTTGAACCTTACTTTTGATTGAGCCGTTCTGAAACACTCTTTCTGTAGAAACTGCAATTGGACATTCTGAGCGCTAAGAGGCCTATATTGGGAAAAAGAATGTCTACAAATAAAAACTACACAGAAGAATTGTGTGAAACTTCTTTCTGTTCTGTTTGTTCAACTAAAAGAGTTGAACCTTAGTTTTGATTGAGCCGTTCTGAAACACTCTTTCTGTAGAAAATGCAAGTGGAGATTCAGAGCGCTAAGAGGGTAATAGTGGAAAAAGGAATGTCTCCAAATATAAACTACACAGAATCATTCTGTGAAACTTCTTTCTGATCTGTGCATTCAGCTAACAGAGTTAAACCATACTTTTGATTGAGCGGATCTGAACACTCTTTCTGTAGAAAATGCAACTGGACATTTGGAGCGCTAAGAGAGTAGTAGTGGAAATAGGAATATATTCAAATATAAACTACACAGAAGCATTCTGTGAAACTTCCTTCTGATCTCAGAATTCAGCTAACAGAGTTAAACCATACTTTTGAATGAGCAGTTTTGAAACACTCTGTCTGTAGAAAATGCAACTGGACATTCGTAGCGCTAAGTGGGTAATAGTGGAAAAAAGAATATGTTCAAATATAAACTACACAGAAGCATTGTATGAAACTTATTTCTGTTCTGTGCATTCAACTAACAGAGTTGGACCTTACTTTTGATTGAGCCTTTCTGAAACACTCTTTCTGTAGAAACTGCAATTGGACATTCTGAGCGCTAAGAAGCCTATATTGGGAAAAATAATATCTTCAAATAAAAACTACACAGAAGCATTGTGTGAAACTTATTTCTGATATGTTCATTAAGCTAACAGAGGTAAACCATACTTTTGATTGCGCAGTTCTGAACACTCTTTCTGTAGAAAATGCAAGTGGACATTCGGAGCGCTAAGAGGGTAATAGTGGAAAAAGGAATATATTCAAATATAAACTACACAGTAGCATTCTGTGAAAATTCTTTCAGTTCTGTGCATTCAACTAACAGAGTTGAACCTTACTTTTAATTGAGCCATTCTGAAACACTCTTTCTTTAGAAACTGCAATTGGACATGCTAAGCGCTAAGAGGCCTACATTGGGAAAAAGAATATCTTCAAATAAAAACTACACAGATGCATTCTGTGAAACTTATTTCTGATCTGTAAATTCAGTTAACAGAGATAAACATATTTTTGATTGAGCAGTTATGAAACACTCTTTCTGTAGAAAATGCAACTGGACATTTGGAGCGCTAAGAGCGTAGTAGTGGAAAAAGGAATATATTCAAATATAAACTACACAGAAGCATTCTTTGAAACTTCTTTCTGATCTGAGCATTCAGCTAACAGAGTTAAACCATACTTTTGATTGAGCAGTTTTGAAACACTCTGTCTGTAGAAAATGCAACTGGACATTCGTAGAGCTAAGTGGGTAATAGTGGAAAAAAGAATATGTTCAAATATAAACTACACAGAAGCATTGTATGAAACTTCTTTCTGTTCGGTGCATTCAACTAACAGAGTTGAACCTTACTTTTGATTGAGCCGTTCTGAAACACTCTTTCTGTAGAAACTGCAATTGGACATTCTGAGCGCTAGGAGGCCTATATTGGGAAAAAGAATGTCTACAAATAAAAACTACACAGAAGAATTGTGTGAAACTTCTTTCTGTTCTGTTTGTTCAACTAAAAGAGTTGAACCTTAGTTTTGATTGAGCCGTTCTGAAACACTCTTTCTGTAGAAAATGCAAGTGGAGATTCGGAGCGCTAAGAGGGTAATAGTGGAAAAAGGAATGTCTTCAAATATAAACTACACTGAATCATTCGGTGAAACTTCTTTCTGATCTGTGCATTCAGCTAACAGAGTTAAACCATACTTTTGATTGAGCAGATCTGAACACTCTTTCTGTAGAAAATGCAACTGGACATTTGGAGCGCTAAGAGCGTAGTAGTGGAAAAAGGAATATATTCAAATATAAACTACACAGAAGCATTCTGTGAAACTTCTTTCTGATCTGAGCATTCAGCTAACAGAGTTAAACCATACTTTTGATTGAGCAGTTTTGAAACACTCTGTCTATAGAAAATGCAACTGGACATTCGTAGCGCTAAGTGGGTAATAGTGGAAAAAAGAATATGTTCAAATATAAACTACACAGAAGCATTGTATGAAACTACTTTCTGTTCTGTGCATTCAACTAACAGAGTTGAACCTTACTTTTGATTGAGCCGTTCTGAAACACTCTTTCTGTAGAAACTGCAATTGGACATTCTGAGCGCTAGGAGGCCTATATTGGGAAAAAGAATGTCTACAAATAAAAACTACACAGAAGAATTGTGTGAAACTTCTTTCTGTTCTGTTTGTTCAACTAAAAGAGTTGAACCTTAGTTTTGATTGAGCCGTTCTGAAACACTCTTTCTGTAGAAAATGCAAGTGGAGATTCGGAGCGCTAAGAGGGTAATAGTGGAAAAAGGAATGTCTCCAAATATAAACTACACAGAATCATTCTGTGAAACTTCTTTCTGATCTGTGCATTCAGCTAACAGGGTTAAACCATACTTTTGATTGAGCAGATCTGAACACTCTTTCTGTAGAAAATGCAACTGGACATTTGGAGCGCTAAGAGAGTAGAAGTGGAAAAAGGAATATATTCAAATATAAACTACACAGAAGCATTCTGTGAAACTTCTTTCTGATCTGAGCATTCAGCTAACAGAGTTAAACCATACTTTTGATTGAGCAGTTTTGAAACACTCTGTCTGTAGAAAATGCAACTGGACATTCGTAGCGCTAAGTGGGTAATAGTGGAAAAAAGAATATGTTCAAATATAAACTACACAGAAGCATTGTATGAAACTTCTTTCTGTTCTGTGCATTCAACTAACAGAGTTGAACCTTACTTTTGATTGAGCCTTTCTGAAACACTCTTTCTGTAGAAACTGCAATTGGACATTCTGAGCGCTAAGAGGCCTCTATTGGGAAAAATAATATCTTCAAATAAAAACTACACAGAAGCATTGTGTGAAACTTATTTCTGATATGTTCATTAAGCTAACAGAGTTAAACCATACTTTTGATTGCGCAGTTCTGAACACTCTTTCTGTAGAAAATGCAAGTGGACATTCGGAACGCTAAGAGGGTAATAGTGGAAAAAGGAATATTTTCAAATATAAACTACACAGTAGCATTCTGTGAAAATTCTTTCTGTTCTGTGCATTCAACTAACAGAGTTGAACCTTACTTTTGATTGAGCCGTTCTGAAACACTCTTTCTGTAGAAACTGCAATTGGACATGCTAAGCGCTAAGAGGCCTACATTGGGAAAAAGAATATCTTCAAATAAAAACTACACAGATGCATTCTGTGAAACTTATTTCTGATCTGTAAATTCAGTTAACAGAGATAAAACATATTTTTGATTGAGCAGTTATGAAACACTCTTTTTGTAGAAAATGCAAGTGG
This sequence comes from Symphalangus syndactylus, assembly GCF_028878055.3. NCBI lineage: Eukaryota > Metazoa > Chordata > Mammalia > Primates > Hylobatidae > Symphalangus > Symphalangus syndactylus. Next base: position 133,243,373 of record NC_072435.2, read on the forward strand.
AGATTCGGAGCGCTAAGAGGGTAATAGTGGAAAAAGGAATGTCTTCAAATATAAACTACACAGAATCATTCGGTGAAACTTCTTTCTGATCTGAGCATTCAGCTAACAGAGTTAAACCATACTTTTGATTGAGCAGTTTTGAAACACTCTGTCTGTAGAAAATGCAACTGGACATTCGTAGCGCTAAGTGGGTAATAGTGGAAAAAAGAATATGTTCAAATATAAACTACACAGAAGCATTGTATGAAACTTCTTTCTGTTCTGTGCATTCAACTAACAGAGTTCAACCTTACTTTTGATTGAGCCGTTCTGAAACACTCTTTCTGTAGAAACTGCAATTGGACCTTCTGAACGCTAGGAGGCCTATATTGGGAAAAAGAATGTCTACAAATAAAAACTACACAGAAGAATTGTGTGAAACTTCTTTCTGTTCTGTTTGTTCAACTAAAAGAGTTGAACCTTAGTTTTGATTGAGCCGTTCTGAAACACTCTTTCTGTAGAAAATGCAAGTGGAGATTCGGAGCGCTAAGAGGGTTATAGTGGAAAAAGGAATGTCTCCAAATATAAACTACACAGAATCATTCTGTGAAACTTCTTTCTGATCTGTGCATTCAGCTAACAGAGTTAAACCACACTTTTGATTGAGCAGATCTGAACACTCTTTCTGTAGAAAATGCAACTGGACATTTGGAGCGCTAAGAGAGTAGTAGTGGAAAAAGGAATATATTCAAATATAAACTACACAGAAGCATTCTGTGAAACTTCTTTGTGATCTGAGCATTCAGCTAACAGAGTTAAACCATACTTTTGATTGAGCAGTTTTGAAACACTCTGTCTGTAGAAAATGCAACTGGACATTCGTAGCGCTAAGTGGGTAATAGTGGAAAAAAGAATATGTTCAAATATAAACTACACAGAAGCATTGTATGAAACTTCTTTCTGTTCTGTGCATTCAACTAACAGAGTTGAACCTTACTTTTGATTGAGCCGTTCTGAAACACTCTTTCTGTAGAAACTGCAATTGGACATTCTGAGCGCTAGGAGGCCTATATTGGGAAAAAGAATGTCTACAAATAAAAACTACACAGAAGAATTGTGTGAAACTTCTTTCTGTTCTGTTTGTTCAACTAAAAGAGTTGAACCTTAGTTTTGATTTACCAGTTCTGAAACACTCTTTCTGTAGAAAATGCAAGTGGAGATTCGGAGCGCTAAGAGGGTAATAGTGGAAAAAGGAATGTCTCCAAATATAAACTACACAGAATCATTCTGTGAAACTTCTTTCTGATCTGTGCATTCAGCTAACAGAGTTAAACCATACTTTTGATTGAGCAGATCTGAACACTCTTTCTGTAGAAAATGCAACTGGACATTTGGAGCGCTAAGAGAGTAGTAGCGGAAAAAGGAATATATTCAAATATAAACTACACAGAAGCATTCTGTGAAACTTCTTTCTGATCTGAGCATTCAGCTAACAGAGTTAAACCATACTTTTGATTGAGCAGTTTTGAAACACTCTGTCTGTAGAAAATGCAACTGGACATTCGTAGCGCTAAGTGGGTAATAGTGGAAATAAGAATATATTCAAATATAAACTACACAGAAGCATTGTATGAAACTTCTTTCTGTTCTGTGCATTCAACTAACAGAGTTGAACCTTACTTTTGATTGAGCCTTTCTGAAACACTCTTTCTGTAGAAACTGCAATTGGACATTCTGAGCGCTAAGAGGCCTCTATTGGGAAAAATAATATCTTCAAATAAAAACTACACAGAAGCATTGTGTGAAACTTATTTCTGATATGTTCATTAAGCTAACAGAGTTAAACCATACTTTTGATTGCGCAGTTCTGAACACTCTTTCTGTAGAAAATGCAAGTGGACATTCGGAGCGCTAAGAGGGTAATAGTGGAAAAAGGAATATTTTCAAATATAAACTACACAGTAGCATTCTGTGAAAATTCTTTCTGTTCTGTGCATTCAACTAACAGAGTTGAACCTTACTTTTGATTGAGCCGTTCTGAAACACTCTTTCTGTAGAAACTGCAATTGGACATGCTAAGCGCTAAGAGGCCTACATTGGGAAAAAGAATATCTTCAAATAAAAACTACACAGATGCATTCTGTGAAACTTATTTCTGATCTGTAAATTCAGTTAACAGAGATAAAACATATTTTTGATTGAGCAGTTATGAAACACTCTTTTTGTAGAAAATGCAAGTGGAGATTCGGAGCGCTAAGAGTGTAATAGTGGAAAAAGGAATGTCTTCAAATATAAACTACAGAGAATCATTCGGTGAAACTTCTTTCTGATCTGTGCATTCAGCTAACAGAGTTAAACCATACTTTTGATTGAGCAGATCTGAACACTCTTTCTGTAGAAAATGCAACTGGACATTTGGAGCGCTAAGAGCGTAGTAGTGGAAAAAGGAATATATTCAAATATAAACTACACAGAAGCATTCTGTGAAACTTCTTTCTGATCTGAGCATTCAGCTAACAGAGTTAAACCATACTTTTGATTGAGCAGTTTTGAAACACTCTGTCTGTAGAAAATGCAACTGGACATTCGTAGCGCTAAGTGGGTAATAGTGGAAAAAAGAATATGTTCAAATATAAACTACACAGAAGCATTGTATGAAACTACTTTCTGTTCTGTGCATTCAACTAAAAGAGTTGAACCTTACTTTTGATTGAGCCGTTCTGAAACACTCTTTCTGTAGAAACTGCAATTGGACATTCTGAGCGCTAGGAGGCCTATATTGGGAAAAAGAATGTCTACAAATAAAAACTACACAGAAGAATTGTGTGAAACTTCTTTCTGTTCTGTTTGTTCAACTAAAAGAGTTGAACCTTAGTTTTGATTGAGCCGTTCTGAAACACTCTTTCTGTAGAAAATGCAAGTGGAGATTCGGAGCGCTAAGAGGGTAATAGTGGAAAAAGGAATGTCTCCAAATATAAACTACACAGAATCATTCTGTGAAACTTCTTTCTGATCTGTGCATTCAGCTAACAGGGTTAAACCATACTTTTGATTGAGCAGATCTGAACACTCTTTCTGTAGAAAATGCAACTGGATATTTGGAGCGCTAAGAGAGTAGAAGTGGAAAAAGGAATATATTCAAATATAAACTACACAGAAGCATTCTGTGAAACTTCTTTCTGATCTGAGCATTCAGCTAACAGAGTTAAACCATACTTTTGATTGAGCAGTTTTGAAACACTCTGTCTGTAGAAAATGCAACTGGACATTCGTAGCGCTAAGTGGGTAATAGTGGAAAAAAGAATATGTTCAAATATAAACTACACAGAAGCATTGTATGAAACTTCTTTCTGTTCTGTGCATTCAACTAACAGAGTTGAACCTTACTTTTGATTGAGCCTTTCTGAAACACTCTTTCTGTAGAAACTGCAATTGGACATTCTGAGCGCTAAGAGGCCTCTATTGGGAAAAATAATATCTTCAAATAAAAACTACACAGAAGCATTGTGTGAAACTTATTTCTGATATGTTCATTAAGCTAACAGAGTTAAACCATACTTTTGATTGCGCAGTTCTGAACACTCTTTCTGTAGAAAATGCAAGTGGACATTCGGAACGCTAAGAGGGTAATAGTGGAAAAAGGAATATTTTCAAATATAAACTACACAGTAGCATTCTGTGAAAATTCTTTCTGTTCTGTGCATTCAACTAACAGAGTTGAACCTTACTTTTGATTGAGCCGTTCTGAAACACTCTTTCTGTAGAAACTGCAATTGGACATGCTAAGCGCTAAGAGGCCTACATTGGGAAAAAGAATATCTTCAAATAAAAACTACACAGATGCATTCTGTGAAACTTATTTCTGATCTGTAAATTCAGTTAACAGAGATAAAACATATTTTTGATTGAGCCGTTCTGAAACACTCTTTCTGTAGAAAATGCAAGTGGAGATTCGGAGCGCTAAGAGGGTAATAGTGGAAAAAGGAATGTCTCCAAATATAAACTACACAGAATCATTCTGTGAAACTTCTTTCTGATCTGTGCATTCAGCTAACAGAGTTAAACCATACTTTTGATTGAGCGGATCTGAACACTCTTTCTGTAGAAAATGCAACTGGACATTTGGAGCGCTAAGAGAGTAGTAGTGGAAATAGGAATATATTCAAATATAAACTACACAGAAGCATTCTGTGAAACTTCCTTCTGATCTCAGAATTCAGCTAACAGAGTTAAACCATACTTTTGAATGAGCAGTTTTGAAACACTCTGTCTGTAGAAAATGCAACTGGACATTCGTAGCGCTAAGTGGGTAATAGTGGAAAAAAGAATATGTTCAAATATAAACTACACAGAAGCATTGTATGAAACTTATTTCTGTTCTGTGCATTCAACTAACAGAGTTGGACCTTACTTTTGATTGAGCCTTTCTGAAACACTCTTTCTGTAGAAACTGCAATTGGACATTCTGAGCGCTAAGAAGCCTATATTGGGAAAAATAATATCTTCAAATAAAAACTACACAGAAGCATTGTGTGAAACTTATTTCTGATATGTTCATTAAGCTAACAGAGGTAAACCATACTTTTGATTGCGCAGTTCTGAACACTCTTTCTGTAGAAAATGCAAGTGGACATTCGGAGCGCTAAGAGGGTAATAGTGGAAAAAGGAATATATTCAAATATAAACTACACAGTAGCATTCTGTGAAAATTCTTTCAGTTCTGTGCATTCAACTAACAGAGTTGAACCTTACTTTTAATTGAGCCATTCTGAAACACTCTTTCTTTAGAAACTGCAATTGGACATGCTAAGCGCTAAGAGGCCTACATTGGGAAAAAGAATATCTTCAAATAAAAACTACACAGATGCATTCTGTGAAACTTATTTCTGATCTGTAAATTCAGTTAACAGAGATAAACATATTTTTGATTGAGCAGTTATGAAACACTCTTTCTGTAGAAAATGCAACTGGACATTTGGAGCGCTAAGAGCGTAGTAGTGGAAAAAGGAATATATTCAAATATAAACTACACAGAAGCATTCTTTGAAACTTCTTTCTGATCTGAGCATTCAGCTAACAGAGTTAAACCATACTTTTGATTGAGCAGTTTTGAAACACTCTGTCTGTAGAAAATGCAACTGGACATTCGTAGAGCTAAGTGGGTAATAGTGGAAAAAAGAATATGTTCAAATATAAACTACACAGAAGCATTGTATGAAACTTCTTTCTGTTCGGTGCATTCAACTAACAGAGTTGAACCTTACTTTTGATTGAGCCGTTCTGAAACACTCTTTCTGTAGAAACTGCAATTGGACATTCTGAGCGCTAGGAGGCCTATATTGGGAAAAAGAATGTCTACAAATAAAAACTACACAGAAGAATTGTGTGAAACTTCTTTCTGTTCTGTTTGTTCAACTAAAAGAGTTGAACCTTAGTTTTGATTGAGCCGTTCTGAAACACTCTTTCTGTAGAAAATGCAAGTGGAGATTCGGAGCGCTAAGAGGGTAATAGTGGAAAAAGGAATGTCTTCAAATATAAACTACACTGAATCATTCGGTGAAACTTCTTTCTGATCTGTGCATTCAGCTAACAGAGTTAAACCATACTTTTGATTGAGCAGATCTGAACACTCTTTCTGTAGAAAATGCAACTGGACATTTGGAGCGCTAAGAGCGTAGTAGTGGAAAAAGGAATATATTCAAATATAAACTACACAGAAGCATTCTGTGAAACTTCTTTCTGATCTGAGCATTCAGCTAACAGAGTTAAACCATACTTTTGATTGAGCAGTTTTGAAACACTCTGTCTATAGAAAATGCAACTGGACATTCGTAGCGCTAAGTGGGTAATAGTGGAAAAAAGAATATGTTCAAATATAAACTACACAGAAGCATTGTATGAAACTACTTTCTGTTCTGTGCATTCAACTAACAGAGTTGAACCTTACTTTTGATTGAGCCGTTCTGAAACACTCTTTCTGTAGAAACTGCAATTGGACATTCTGAGCGCTAGGAGGCCTATATTGGGAAAAAGAATGTCTACAAATAAAAACTACACAGAAGAATTGTGTGAAACTTCTTTCTGTTCTGTTTGTTCAACTAAAGAGTTGAACCTTAGTTTTGATTGAGCCGTTCTGAAACACTCTTTCTGTAGAAAATGCAAGTGGAGATTCGGAGCGCTAAGAGGGTAATAGTGGAAAAAGGAATGTCTCCAAATATAAACTACACAGAATCATTCTGTGAAACTTCTTTCTGATCTGTGCATTCAGCTAACAGGGTTAAACCATACTTTTGATTGAGCAGATCTGAACACTCTTTCTGTAGAAAATGCAACTGGACATTTGGAGCGCTAAGAGAGTAGAAGTGGAAAAAGGAATATATTCAAATATAAACTACACAGAAGCATTCTGTGAAACTTCTTTCTGATCTGAGCATTCAGCTAACAGAGTTAAACCATACTTTTGATTGAGCAGTTTTGAAACACTCTGTCTGTAGAAAATGCAACTGGACATTCGTAGCGCTAAGTGGGTAATAGTGGAAAAAAGAATATGTTCAAATATAAACTACACAGAAGCATTGTATGAAACTTCTTTCTGTTCTGTGCATTCAACTAACAGAGTTGAACCTTACTTTTGATTGAGCCTTTCTGAAACACTCTTTCTGTAGAAACTGCAATTGGACATTCTGAGCGCTAAGAGGCCTCTATTGGGAAAAATAATATCTTCAAATAAAAACTACACAGAAGCATTGTGTGAAACTTATTTCTGATATGTTCATTAAGCTAACAGAGTTAAACCATACTTTTGATTGCGCAGTTCTGAACACTCTTTCTGTAGAAAATGCAAGTGGACATTCGGAACGCTAAGAGGGTAATAGTGGAAAAAGGAATATTTTCAAATATAAACTACACAGTAGCATTCTGTGAAAATTCTTTCTGTTCTGTGCATTCAACTAACAGAGTTGAACCTTACTTTTGATTGAGCCGTTCTGAAACACTCTTTCTGTAGAAACTGCAATTGGACATGCTAAGCGCTAAGAGGCCTACATTGGGAAAAAGAATATCTTCAAATAAAAACTACACAGATGCATTCTGTGAAACTTATTTCTGATCTGTAAATTCAGTTAACAGAGATAAAACATATTTTTGATTGAGCAGTTATGAAACACTCTTTTTGTAGAAAATGCAAGTGGAGATTCGGAGCGCTAAGAGGGTAATAGTGGAAAAAGGAATGTCTTCAAATATAAACTACACAGAATCATTCGGTGAAACTTCTTTCTGATCTGAGCATTCAGCTAACAGAGTTAAACCATACTTTTGATTGAGCAGTTTTGAAACACTCTGTCTGTAGAAAATGCAACTGGACATTCGTAGCGCTAAGTGGGTAATAGTGGAAAAAAGAATATGTTCAAATATAAACTACACAGAAGCATTGTATGAAACTTCTTTCTGTTCTGTGCATTCAAATAACAGAGTTCAACCTTACTTTTGATTGAGCCGTTCTGAAACACTCTTTCTGTAGAAACTGCAATTGGACCTTCTGAACGCTAGGAGGCCTATATTGGGAAAAAGAATGTCTACAAATAAAAACTACACAGAAGAATTGTGTGAAACTTCTTTCTGTTCTGTTTGTTCAACTAAAAGAGTTGAACCTTAGTTTTGATTGAGCCGTTCTGAAACACTCTTTCTGTAGAAAATGCAAGTGGAGATTCGGAGCGCTAAGAGGGTTATAGTGGAAAAAGGAATGTCTCCAAATATAAACTACACAGAATCATTCTGTGAAACTTCTTTCTGATCTGTGCATTCAGCTAACAGAGTTAAACCACACTTTTGATTGAGCAGATCTGAACACTCTTTCTGTAGAAAATGCAACTGGACATTTGGAGCGCTAAGAGAGTAGTAGTGGAAAAAGGAATATATTCAAATATAAACTACACAGAAGCATTCTGTGAAACTTCTTTGTGATCTGAGCATTCAGCTAACAGAGTTAAACCATACTTTTGATTGAGCAGTTTTGAAACACTCTGTCTGTAGAAAATGCAACTGGACATTCGTAGCGCTAAGTGGGTAATAGTGGAAAAAAGAATATGTTCAAATATAAACTACACAGAAGCATTGTATGAAACTTCTTTCTGTTCTGTGCATTCAACTAACAGAGTTGAACCTTACTTTTGATTGAGCCGTTCTGAAACACTCTTTCTGTAGAAACTGCAATTGGACATTCTGAGCGCTAGGAGGCCTATATTGGGAAAAAGAATGTCTACAAATAAAAACTACACAGAAGAATTGTGTGAAACTTCTTTCTGTTCTGTTTGTTCAACTAAAAGAGTTGAACCTTAGTTTTGATTTACCAGTTCTGAAACACTCTTTCTGTAGAAAATGCAAGTGGAGATTCGGAGCGCTAAGAGGGTAATAGTGGAAAAAGGAATGTCTCCAAATATAAACTACACAGAATCATTCTGTGAAACTTCTTTCTGATCTGTGCATTCAGCTAACAGAGTTAAACCATACTTTTGATTGAGCAGATCTGAACACTCTTTCTGTAGAAAATGCAACTGGACATTTGGAGCGCTAAGAGAGTAGTAGCGGAAAAAGGAATATATTCAAATATAAACTACACAGAAGCATTCTGTGAAACTTCTTTCTGATCTGAGCATTCAGCTAACAGAGTTAAACCATACTTTTGATTGAGCAGTTTTGAAACACTCTGTCTGTAGAAAATGCAACTGGACATTCGTAGCGCTAAGTGGGTAATAGTGGAAATAAGAATATATTCAAATATAAACTACACAGAAGCATTGTATGAAACTTCTTTCTGTTCTGTGCATTCAACTAACAGAGTTGAACCTTACTTTTGATTGAGCCTTTCTGAAACACTCTTTCTGTAGAAACTGCAATTGGACATTCTGAGCGCTAAGAGGCCTCTATTGGGAAAAATAATATCTTCAAATAAAAACTACACAGAAGCATTGTGTGAAACTTATTTCTGATATGTTCATTAAGCTAACAGAGTTAAACCATACTTTTGATTGCGCAGTTCTGAACACTCTTTCTGTAGAAAATGCAAGTGGACATTCGGAGCGCTAAGAGGGTAATAGTGGAAAAAGGAATATTTTCAAATATAAACTACACAGTAGCATTCTGTGAAAATTCTTTCTGTTCTGTGCATTCAACTAACAGAGTTGAACCTTACTTTTGATTGAGCCGTTCTGAAACACTCTTTCTGTAGAAACTGCAATTGGACATGCTAAGCGCTAAGAGGCCTACATTGGGAAAAAGAATATCTTCAAATAAAAACTACACAGATGCATTCTGTGAAACTTATTTCTGATCTGTAAATTCAGTTAACAGAGATAAAACATATTTTTGATTGAGCAGTTATGAAACACTCTTTTTGTAGAAAATGCAAGTGGAGATTCGGAGCGCTAAGAGTGTAATAGTGGAAAAAGGAATGTCTTCAAATATAAACTACAGAGAATCATTCGGTGAAACTTCTTTCTGATCTGTGCATTCAGCTAACAGAGTTAAACCATACTTTTGATTGAGCAGATCTGAACACTCTTTCTGTAGAAAATGCAACTGGACATTTGGAGCGCTAAGAGCGTAGTAGTGGAAAAAGGAATATATTCAAATATAAACTACACAGAAGCATTCTGTGAAACTTCTTTCTGATCTGAGCATTCAGCTAACAGAGTTAAACCATACTTTTGATTGAGCAGTTTTGAAACACTCTGTCTGTAGAAAATGCAACTGGACATTCGTAGCGCTAAGTGGGTAATAGTGGAAAAAAGAATATGTTCAAATATAAACTACACAGAAGCATTGTATGAAACTACTTTCTGTTCTGTGCATTCAACTAAAAGAGTTGAACCTTACTTTTGATTGAGCCGTTCTGAAACACTCTTTCTGTAGAAACTGCAATTGGACATTCTGAGCGCTAGGAGGCCTATATTGGGAAAAAGAATGTCTACAAATAAAAACTACACAGAAGAATTGTGTGAAACTTCTTTCTGTTCTGTTTGTTCAACTAAAAGAGTTGAACCTTAGTTTTGATTGAGCCGTTCTGAAACACTCTTTCTGTAGAAAATGCAAGTGGAGATTCGGAGCGCTAAGAGGGTAATAGTGGAAAAAGGAATGTCTCCAAATATAAACTACACAGAATCATTCTGTGAAACTTCTTTCTGATCTGTGCATTCAGCTAACAGGGTTAAACCATACTTTTGATTGAGCAGATCTGAACACTCTTTCTGTAGAAAATGCAACTGGACATTTGGAGCGCTAAGAGAGTAGAAGTGGAAAAAGGAATATATTCAAATATAAACTACACAGAAGCATTCTGTGAAACTTCTTTCTGATCTGAGCATTCAGCTAACAGAGTTAAACCATACTTTTGATTGAGCAGTTTTGAAACACTCTGTCTGTAGAAAATGCAACTGGACATTCGTAGCGCTAAGTGGGTAATAGTGGAAAAAAGAATATGTTCAAATATAAACTACACAGAAGCATTGTATGAAACTTCTTTCTGTTCTGTGCATTCAACTAACAGAGTTGAACCTTACTTTTGATTGAGCCTTTCTGAAACACTCTTTCTGTAGAAACTGCAATTGGACATTCTGAGCGCTAAGAGGCCTCTATTGGGAAAAATAATATCTTCAAATAAAAACTACACAGAAGCATTGTGTGAAACTTATTTCTGATATGTTCATTAAGCTAACAGAGTTAAACCATACTTTTGATTGCGCAGTTCTGAACACTCTTTCTGTAGAAAATGCAAGTGGACATTCGGAACGCTAAGAGGGTAATAGTGGAAAAAGGAATATTTTCAAATATAAACTACACAGTAGCATTCTGTGAAAATTCTTTCTGTTCTGTGCATTCAACTAACAGAGTTGAACCTTACTTTTGATTGAGCCGTTCTGAAACACTCTTTCTGTAGAAACTGCAATTGGACATGCTAAGCGCTAAGAGGCCTACATTGGGAAAAAGAATATCTTCAAATAAAAACTACACAGATGCATTCTGTGAAACTTATTTCTGATCTGTAAATTCAGTTAACAGAGATAAAACATATTTTTGATTGAGCAGTTATGAAACACTCTTTTTGTAGAAAATGCAAGTGGAGATTCGGAGCGCTAAGAGGGTAATAGTGGAAAAAGGAATGTCTTCAAATATAAACTACACAGAATCATTCGGTGAAACTTCTTTCTGATCTGAGCATTCAGCTAACAGAGTTAAACCATACTTTTGATTGAGCAGTTTTGAAACACTCTGTCTGTAGAAAATGCAACTGGACATTCGTAGCGCTAAGTGGGTAATAGTGGAAAAAAGAATATGTTCAAATATAAACTACACAGAAGCATTGTATGAAACTTCTTTCTGTTCTGTGCATTCAACTAACAGAGTTCAACCTTACTTTTGATTGAGCCGTTCTGAAACACTCTTTCTGTAGAAACTGCAATTGGACCTTCTGAACGCTAGGAGGCCTATATTGGGAAAAAGAATGTCTACAAATAAAAACTACACAGAAGAATTGTGTGAAACTTCTTTCTGTTCTGTTTGTTCAACTAAAAGAGTTGAACCTTAGATTTGATTGAGCCGTTCTGAAACACTCTTTCTGTAGAAAATGCAAGTGGAGATTCGGAGCGCTAAGAGGGTTATAGTGGAAAAAGGAATGTCTCCAAATATAAACTACACAGAATCATTCTGTGAAACTTCTTTCTGATCTGTGCATTCAGCTAACAGATTTAAACCACACTTTTGATTGAGCAGATCTGAACACTCTTTCTGTAGAAAATGCAACTGGACATTTGGAGCGCTAAGAGAGTAGTAGTGGAAAAAGGAATATATTCAAATATAAACTACACAGAAGCATTCTGTGAAACTTCTTTGTGATCTGAGCATTCAGCTAACAGAGTTAAACCATACTTTTGATTGAGCAGTTTTGAAACACTCTGTCTGTAGAAAATGCAACTGGACATTCGTAGCGCTAAGTGGGTAATAGTGGAAAAAAGAATATGTTCAAATATAAACTACACAGAAGCATTGTATGAAACTTCTTTCTGTTCTGTGCATTCAACTAACAGAGTTGAACCTTACTTTTGATTGAGCCGTTCTGAAACACTCTTTCTGTAGAAACTGCAATTGGACATTCTGAGCGCTAGTTGGCCTATATTGGGAAAAAGAATGTCTACAAATAAAAACTACACAGAAGAATTGTGTGAAACTTCTTTCTGTTCTGTTTGTTCAACTAAAAGAGTTGAACCTTAGTTTTGATTTAGCCGTTCTGAAACACTCTTTCTGTAGAAAATGCAAGTGGAGATTCGGAGCGCTAAGAGGGTAATAGTGGAAAAAGGAATGTCTCCAAATATAAACTACACAGAATCATTCTGTGAAACTTCTTTCTGATCTGTGCATTCAGCTAACAGAGTTAAACCATACTTTTGATTGAGCAGATCTGAACACTCTTTCTGTAGAAAATGCAACTGGACATTTGGAGCGCTAAGAGAGTAGTAGCGGAAAAAGGAATATATTCAAATATAAACTACACAGAAGCATTCTGTGAAACTTCTTTCTGATCTGAGCATTCAGCTAACAGAGTTAAACCATACTTTTGATTGAGCAGTTTTGAAACACTCTGTCTGTAGAAAATGCAACTGGACATTCGTAGCGCTAAGTGGGTAATAGTGGAAAAAAGAATATATTCAAATATAAACTACACAGAAGCATTGTATGAAACTTCTTTCTGTTCTGTGCATTCAACTAACAGAGTTGAACCTTACTTTTGATTGAGCCTTTCTGAAACACTCTTTCTGTAGAAACTGCAATTGGACATTCTGAGCGCTAAGAGGCCTCTATTGGGAAAAATAATATCTTCAAATAAAAACTACACAGAAGCATTGTGAGAAACTTATTTCTGATATGTTCATTAAGCTAACAGAGTTAAACCATACTTTTGATTGCGCAGTTCTGAACACTCTTTCTGTAGAAAATGCAAGTGGACATTCGGAGCGCTAAGAGGGTAATAGTGGAAAAAGGAATATTTTCAAATATAAACTACACAGTAGCATTCTGTGAAAATTCTTTCTGTTCTGTGCATTCAACTAACAGAGTTGAACCTTACTTTTGATTGAGCCGTTCTGAAACACTCTTTCTGTAGAAACTGCAATTGGACATGCTAAGCGCTAAGAGGCCTACATTGGGAAAAAGAATATCTTCAAATAAAAACTACACAGATGCATTCTGTGAAACTTATTTCTGATCTGTAAATTCAGTTAACAGAGATAAAACATTTTTTTGATTGAGCAGTTATGAAACACTCTTTTTGTAGAAAATGCAAGTGGAGATTCGGAGCGCTAAGAGGGTAATAGTGGAAAAAGGAATGTCTTCAAATATAAACTACAGAGAATCATTCGGTGAAACTTCTTTCTGATCTGTGCATTCAGCTAACAGAGTTAAACCATACTTTTGATTGAGCAGATCTGAACACTCTTTCTGTAGAAAATGCAACTGGACATTTGGAGCGCTAAGAGCGTAGTAGTGGAAAAAGGAATATATTCAAATATAAACTACACAGAAGCATTGTATGAAACTTCTTTCTGTTCTGTGCATTCAACTAACAGAGTTGAACCTTACTTTTGATTGAGCCTTTCTGAAACACTCTTTCTGTAGAAACTGCAATTGGACATTCTGAGCGCTAAGAGGCCTCTATTGGGAAAAATAATATCTTCAAATAAAAACTACACAGAAGCATTGTGTGAAACTTATTTCTGATATGTTCATTAAGCTAACAGAGTTAAACCATACTTTTGATTGCGCAGTTCTGAACACTCTTTCTGTAGAAAATGCAAGTGGACATTCGGAACGCTAAGAGGGTAATAGTGGAAAAAGGAATATTTTCAAATATAAACTACACAGTAGCATTCTGTGAAAATTCTTTCTGTTCTGTGCATTCAACTAACAGAGTTGAACCTTACTTTTGATTGAGCCGTTCTGAAACACTCTTTCTGTAGAAACTGCAATTGGACATGCTAAGCGCTAAGAGGCCTACATTGGGAAAAAGAATATCTTCAAATAAAAACTACACAGATGCATTCTGTGAAACTTATTTCTGATCTGTAAATTCAGTTAACAGAGATAAAACATATTTTTGATTGAGCAGTTATGAAACACTCTTTTTGTAGAAAATGCAAGTGGAGATTCGGAGCGCTAAGAGGGTAATAGTGGAAAAAGGAATGTCTTCAAATATAAACTACACAGAATCATTCGGTGAAACTTCTTTCTGATCTGAGCATTCAGCTAACAGAGTTAAACCATACTTTTGATTGAGCAGTTTTGAAACACTCTGTCTGTAGAAAATGCAACTGGACATTCGTAGCGCTAACTGGGTAATAGTGGAAAAAAGAATATGTTCAAATATAAACTACACAGAAGCATTGTATGAAACTTCTTTCTGTTCTGTGCATTCAACTAACAGAGTTCAACCTTACTTTTGATTGAGCCGTTCTGAAACACTCTTTCTGTAGAAACTGCAATTGGACCTTCTGAACGCTAGGAGGCCTATATTGGGAAAAAGAATGTCTACAAATAAAAACTACACAGAAGAATTGTGTGAAACTTCTTTCTGTTCTGTTTGTTCAACTAAAAGAGTTGAACCTTAGTTTTGATTGAGCCGTTCTGAAACACTCTTTCTGTAGAAAATGCAAGTGGAGATTCGGAGCGCTAAGAGGGTTATAGTGGAAAAAGGAATGTCTCCAAATATAAACTACACAGAATCATTCTGTGAAACTTCTTTCTGATCTGTGCATTCAGCTAACAGAGTTAAACCACACTTTTGATTGAGCAGATCTGAACACTCTTTCTGTAGAAAATGCAACTGGACATTTGGAGCGCTAAGAGAGTAGTAGTGGAAAAAGGAATATATTCAAATATAAACTACACAGAAGCATTCTGTGAAACTTCTTTGTGATCTGAGCATTCAGCTAACAGAGTTAAACCATACTTTTGATTGAGCAGTTTTGAAACACTCTGTCTGTAGAAAATGCAACTGGACATTCGTAGCGCTAAGTGGGTAATAGTGGAAAAAAGAATATGTTCAAATATAAACTACACAGAAGCATTGTATGAAACTTCTTTCTGTTCTGTGCATTCAACTAACAGAGTTGAACCTTACTTTTGATTGAGCCGTTCTGAAACACTCTTTCTGTAGAAACTGCAATTGGACATTCTGAGCGCTAGGAGGCCTATATTGGGAAAAAGAATGTCTACAAATAAAAACTACACAGAAGAATTGTGTGAAACTTCTTTCTGTTCTGTTTGTTCAACTAAAAGAGTTGAACCTTAGTTTTGATTTACCAGTTCTGAAACACTCTTTCTGTAGAAAATGCAAGTGGAGATTCGGAGCGCTAAGAGGGTAATAGTGGAAAAAGGAATGTCTCCAAATATAAACTACACAGAATCATTCTGTGAAACTTCTTTCTGATCTGTGCATTCAGCTAACAGAGTTAAACCATACTTTTGATTGAGCAGATCTGAACACTCTTTCTGTAGAAAATGCAACTGGACATTTGGAGCGCTAAGAGAGTAGTAGCGGAAAAAGGAATATATTCAAATATAAACTACACAGAAGCATTTTGTGAAACTTCTTTCTGATCTGAGCATTCAGCTAACAGAGTTAAACCATACTTTTGATTGAGCAGTTTTGAAACACTCTGTCTGTAGAAAATGCAACTGGACATTCGTAGCGCTAAGTGGGTAATAGTGGAAATAAGAATATATTCAAATATAAACTACACAGAAGCATTGTATGAAACTTCTTTCTGTTCTGTGCATTCAACTAACAGAGTTGAACCTTACTTTTGATTGAGCCTTTCTGAAACACTCTTTCTGTAGAAACTGCAATTGGACATTCTGAGCGCTAAGAGGCCTCTATTGGGAAAAATAATATCTTCAAATAAAAACTACACAGAAGCATTGTGTGAAACTTATTTCTGATATGTTCATTAAGCTAACAGAGTTAAACCATACTTTTGATTGCGCAGTTCTGAACACTCTTTCTGTAGAAAATGCAAGTGGACATTCGGAGCGCTAAGAGGGTAATAGTGGAAAAAGGAATATTTTCAAATATAAACTACACAGTAGCATTCTGTGAAAATTCTTTCTGTTCTGTGCATTCAACTAACAGAGTTGAACCTTACTTTTGATTGAGCCGTTCTGAAACACTCTTTCTGTAGAAACTGCAATTGGACATGCTAAGCGCTAAGAGGCCTACATTGGGAAAAAGAATATCTTCAAATAAAAACTACACAGATGCATTCTGTGAAACTTATTTCTGATCTGTAAATTCAGTTAACAGAGATAAAACATATTTTTGATTGAGCAGTTATGAAACACTCTTTTTGTAGAAAATGCAAGTGGAGATTCGGAGCGCTAAGAGTGTAATAGTGGAAAAAGGAATGTCTTCAAATATAAACTACAGAGAATCATTCGGTGAAACTTCTTTCTGATCTGTGCATTCAGCTAACAGAGTTAAACCATACTTTTGATTGAGCAGATCTGAACACTCTTTCTGTAGAAAATGCAACTGGACATTTGGAGCGCTAAGAGCGTAGTAGTGGAAAAAGGAATATATTCAAATATAAACTACACAGAAGCATTCTGTGAAACTTCTTTCTGATCTGAGCATTCAGCTAACAGAGTTAAACCATACTTTTGATTGAGCAGTTTTGAAACACTCTGTCTGTAGAAAATGCAACTGGACATTCGTAGCGCTAAGTGGGTAATAGTGGAAAAAAGAATATGTTCAAATATAAACTACACAGAAGCATTGTATGAAACTACTTTCTGTTCTGTGCATTCAACTAAAAGAGTTGAACCTTACTTTTGATTGAGCCGTTCTGAAACACTCTTTCTGTAGAAACTGCAATTGGACATTCTGAGCGCTAGGAGGCCTATATTGGGAAAAAGAATGTCTACAAATAAAAACTACACAGAAGAATTGTGTGAAACTTCTTTCTGTTCTGTTTGTTCAACTAAAAGAGTTGAAACTTAGTTTTGATTGAGCCGTTCTGAAACACTCTTTCTGTAGAAAATGCAAGTGGAGATTCGGAGCGCTAAGAGGGTAATAGTGGAAAAAGGAATGTCTCCAAATATAAACTACACAGAATCATTCTGTGAAACTTCTTTCTGATCTGTGCATTCAGCTAACAGGGTTAAACCATACTTTTGATTGAGCAGATCTGAACACTCTTTCTGTAGAAAATGCAACTGGACATTTGGAGCGCTAAGAGAGTAGAAGTGGAAAAAGGAATATATTCAAATATAAACTACACAGAAGCATTCTGTGAAACTTCTTTCTGATCTGAGCATTCAGCTAACAGAGTTAAACCATACTTTTGATTGAGCAGTTTTGAAACACTCTGTCTGTAGAAAATGCAACTGGACATTCGTAGCGCTAAGTGGGTAATAGTGGAAAAAAGAATATGTTCAAATATAAACTACACAGAAGCATTGTATGAAACTTCTTTCTGTTCTGTGCATTCAACTAACAGAGTTGAACCTTACTTTTGATTGAGCCTTTCTGAAACACTCTTTCTGTAGAAACTGCAATTGGACATTCTGAGCGCTAAGAGGCCTCTATTGGGAAAAATAATATCTTCAAATAAAAACTACACAGAAGCATTGTGTGAAACTTATTTCTGATATGTTCATTAAGCTAACAGAGTTAAACCATACTTTTGATTGCGCAGTTCTGAACACTCTTTCTGTAGAAAATGCAAGTGGACATTCGGAACGCTAAGAGGGTAATAGTGGAAAAAGGAATATTTTCAAATATAAACTACACAGTAGCATTCTGTGAAAATTCTTTCTGTTCTGTGCATTCAACTAACAGAGTTGAACCTTACTTTTGATTGAGCCGTTCTGAAACACTCTTTCTGTAGAAACTGCAATTGGACATGCTAAGCGCTAAGAGGCCTACATTGGGAAAAAGAATATCTTCAAATAAAAACTACACAGATGCATTCTGTGAAACTTATTTCTGATCTGTAAATTCAGTTAACAGAGATAAAACATATTTTTGATTGAGCAGTTATGAAACACTCTTTTTGTAGAAAATGCAAGTGGAGATTCGGAGCGCTAAGAGGGTAATAGTGGAAAAAGGAATGTCTTCAAATATAAACTACACAGAATCATTCGGTGAAACTTCTTTCTGATCTGAGCATTCAGCTAACAGAGTTAAACCATACTTTTGATTGAGCAGTTTTGAAACACTCTGTCTGTAGAAAATGCAACTGGACATTCGTAGCGCTAAGTGGGTAATAGTGGAAAAAAGAATATGTTCAAATATAAACTACACAGAAGCATTGTATGAAACTTCTTTCTGTTCTGTGCATTCAACTAACAGAGTTCAACCTTACTTTTGATTGAGCCGTTCTGAAACACTCTTTCTGTAGAAACTGCAATTGGACCTTCTGAACGCTAGGAGGCCTATATTGGGAAAAAGAATGTCTACAAATAAAAACTACACAGAGGAATTGTGTGAAACTTCTTTCTGTTCTGTTTGTTCAACTAAAAGAGTTGAACCTTAGTTTTGATTGAGCCGTTCTGAAACACTCTTTCTGTAGAAAATGCAAGTGGAGATTCGGAGCGCTAAGAGGTTTATAGTGGAAAAAGGAATGTCTCCAAATATAAACTACACAGAATCATTCTGTGAAACTTCTTTCTGATCTGTGCATTCAGCTAACAGATTTAAACCACACTTTTGATTGAGCAGATCTGAACACTCTTTCTGTAGAAAATGCAACTGGACATTTGGAGCGCTAAGAGAGTAGTAGTGGAAAAAGGAATATATTCAAATATAAACTACACAGAAGCATTCTGTGAAACTTCTTTGTGATCTGAGCATTCAGCTAACAGAGTTAAACCATACTTTTGATTGAGCAGTTTTGAAACACTCTGTCTGTAGAAAATGCAACTGGACATTCGTAGCGCTAAGTGGGTAATAGTGGAAAAAAGAATATGTTCAAATATAAACTACACAGAAGCATTGTATGAAACTTCTTTCTGTTCTGTGCATTCAACTAACAGAGTTGAACCTTACTTTTGATTGAGCCGTTCTGAAACACTCTTTCTGTAGAAACTGCAATTGGACATTCTGAGCGCTAGGAGGCCTATATTGGGAAAAAGAATGTCTACAAATAAAAACTACACAGAAGAATTGTGTGAAACTTCTTTCTGTTCTGTTTGTTCAACTAAAAGAGTTGAACCTTAGTTTTGATTTAGCCGTTCTGAAACACTCTTTCTGTAGAAAATGCAAGTGGAGATTCGGAGCGCTAAGAGGGTAATAGTGGAAAAAGGAATGTCTCCAAATATAAACTACACAGAATCATTCTGTGAAACTTCTTTCTGATCTGTGCATTCAGCTAACAGAGTTAAACCATACTTTTGATTGAGCAGATCTGAACACTCTTTCTGTAGAAAATGCAACTGGACATTTGGAGCGCTAAGAGCGTAGTAGTGGAAAAAGGAATATATTCAAATATAAACTACACAGAAGCATTGTATGAAACTTCTTTCTGTTCTGTGCATTCAACTAACAGAGTTGAACCTTACTTTTGATTGAGCCTTTCTGAAACACTCTTTCTGTAGAAACTGCAATTGGACATTCTGAGCGCTAAGAGGCCTCTATTGGGAAAAATAATATCTTCAAATAAAAACTACACAGAAGCATTGTGTGAAACTTATTTCTGATATGTTCATTAAGCTAACAGAGTTAAACCATACTTTTGATTGCGCAGTTCTGAACACTCTTTCTGTAGAAAATGCAAGTGGACATTCGGAACGCTAAGAGGGTAATAGTGGAAAAAGGAATATTTTCAAATATAAACTACACAGTAGCATTCTGTGAAAATTCTTTCTGTTCTGTGCATTCAACTAACAGAGTTGAACCTTACTTTTGATTGAGCCGTTCTGAAACACTCTTTCTGTAGAAACTGCAATTGGACATGCTAAGCGCTAAGAGGCCTACATTGGGAAAAAGAATATCTTCAAATAAAAACTACACAGATGCATTCTGTGAAACTTATTTCTGATCTGTAAATTCAGTTAACAGAGATAAAACATATTTTTGATTGAGCAGTTATGAAACACTCTTTTTGTAGAAAATGCAAGTGGAGATTCGGAGCGCTAAGAGGGTAATAGTGGAAAAAGGAATGTCTTCAAATATAAACTACACAGAATCATTCGGTGAAACTTCTTTCTGATCTGAGCATTCAGCTAACAGAGTTAAACCATACTTTTGATTGAGCAGTTTTGAAACACTCTGTCTGTAGAAAATGCAACTGGACATTCGTAGCGCTAACTGGGTAATAGTGGAAAAAAGAATATGTTCAAATATAAACTACACAGAAGCATTGTATGAAACTTCTTTCTGTTCTGTGCATTCAACTAACAGAGTTCAACCTTACTTTTGATTGAGCCGTTCTGAAACACTCTTTCTGTAGAAACTGCAATTGGACCTTCTGAACGCTAGGAGGCCTATATTGGGAAAAAGAATGTCTACAAATAAAAACTACACAGAAGAATTGTGTGAAACTTCTTTCTGTTCTGTTTGTTCAACTAAAAGAGTTGAACCTTAGTTTTGATTGAGCCGTTCTGAAACACTCTTTCTGTAGAAAATGCAAGTGGAGATTCGGAGCGCTAAGAGGGTTATAGTGGAAAAAGGAATGTCTCCAAATATAAACTACACAGAATCATTCTGTGAAACTTCTTTCTGATCTGTGCATTCAGCTAACAGAGTTAAACCACACTTTTGATTGAGCAGATCTGAACACTCTTTCTGTAGAAAATGCAACTGGACATTTGGAGCGCTAAGAGAGTAGTAGTGGAAAAAGGAATATATTCAAATATAAACTACACAGAAGCATTCTGTGAAACTTCTTTGTGATCTGAGCATTCAGCTAACAGAGTTAAACCATACTTTTGATTGAGCAGTTTTGAAACACTCTGTCTGTAGAAAATGCAACTGGACATTCGTAGCGCTAAGTGGGTAATAGTGGAAAAAAGAATATGTTCAAATATAAACTACACAGAAGCATTGTATGAAACTTCTTTCTGTTCTGTGCATTCAACTAACAGAGTTGAACCTTACTTTTGATTGAGCCGTTCTGAAACACTCTTTCTGTAGAAACTGCAATTGGACATTCTGAGCGCTAGGAGGCCTATATTGGGAAAAAGAATGTCTACAAATAAAAACTACACAGAAGAATTGTGTGAAACTTCTTTCTGTTCTGTTTGTTCAACTAAAAGAGTTGAACCTTAGTTTTGATTTACCAGTTCTGAAACACTCTTTCTGTAGAAAATGCAAGTGGAGATTCGGAGCGCTAAGAGGGTAATAGTGGAAAAAGGAATGTCTCCAAATATAAACTACACAGAATCATTCTGTGAAACTTCTTTCTGATCTGTGCATTCAGCTAACAGAGTTAAACCATACTTTTGATTGAGCAGATCTGAACACTCTTTCTGTAGAAAATGCAACTGGACATTTGGAGCGCTAAGAGAGTAGTAGCGGAAAAAGGAATATATTCAAATATAAACTACACAGAAGCATTTTGTGAAACTTCTTTCTGATCTGAGCATTCAGCTAACAGAGTTAAACCATACTTTTGATTGAGCAGTTTTGAAACACTCTGTCTGTAGAAAATGCAACTGGACATTCGTAGCGCTAAGTGGGTAATAGTGGAAATAAGAATATATTCAAATATAAACTACACAGAAGCATTGTATGAAACTTCTTTCTGTTCTGTGCATTCAACTAACAGAGTTGAACCTTACTTTTGATTGAGCCTTTCTGAAACACTCTTTCTGTAGAAACTGCAATTGGACATTCTGAGCGCTAAGAGGCCTCTATTGGGAAAAATAATATCTTCAAATAAAAACTACACAGAAGCATTGTGTGAAACTTATTTCTGATATGTTCATTAAGCTAACAGAGTTAAACCATACTTTTGATTGCGCAGTTCTGAACACTCTTTCTGTAGAAAATGCAAGTGGACATTCGGAGCGCTAAGAGGGTAATAGTGGAAAAAGGAATATTTTCAAATATAAACTACACAGTAGCATTCTGTGAAAATTCTTTCTGTTCTGTGCATTCAACTAACAGAGTTGAACCTTACTTTTGATTGAGCCGTTCTGAAACACTCTTTCTGTAGAAACTGCAATTGGACATGCTAAGCGCTAAGAGGCCTACATTGGGAAAAAGAATATCTTCAAATAAAAACTACACAGATGCATTCTGTGAAACTTATTTCTGATCTGTAAATTCAGTTAACAGAGATAAAACATATTTTTGATTGAGCAGTTATGAAACACTCTTTTTGTAGAAAATGCAAGTGGAGATTCGGAGCGCTAAGAGTGTAATAGTGGAAAAAGGAATGTCTTCAAATATAAACTACAGAGAATCATTCGGTGAAACTTCTTTCTGATCTGTGCATTCAGCTAACAGAGTTAAACCATACTTTTGATTGAGCAGATCTGAACACTCTTTCTGTAGAAAATGCAACTGGACATTTGGAGCGCTAAGAGCGTAGTAGTGGAAAAAGGAATATATTCAAATATAAACTACACAGAAGCATTCTGTGAAACTTCTTTCTGATCTGAGCATTCAGCTAACAGAGTTAAACCATACTTTTGATTGAGCAGTTTTGAAACACTCTGTCTGTAGAAAATGCAACTGGACATTCGTAGCGCTAAGTGGGTAATAGTGGAAAAAAGAATATGTTCAAATATAAACTACACAGAAGCATTGTATGAAACTACTTTCTGTTCTGTGCATTCAACTAAAAGAGTTGAACCTTACTTTTGATTGAGCCGTTCTGAAACACTCTTTCTGTAGAAACTGCAATTGGACATTCTGAGCGCTAGGAGGCCTATATTGGGAAAAAGAATGTCTACAAATAAAAACTACACAGAAGAATTGTGTGAAACTTCTTTCTGTTCTGTTTGTTCAACTAAAAGAGTTGAAACTTAGTTTTGATTGAGCCGTTCTGAAACACTCTTTCTGTAGAAAATGCAAGTGGAGATTCGGAGCGCTAAGAGGGTAATAGTGGAAAAAGGAATGTCTCCAAATATAAACTACACAGAATCATTCTGTGAAACTTCTTTCTGATCTGTGCATTCAGCTAACAGGGTTAAACCATACTTTTGATTGAGCAGATCTGAACACTCTTTCTGTAGAAAATGCAACTGGACATTTGGAGCGCTAAGAGAGTAGAAGTGGAAAAAGGAATATATTCAAATATAAACTACACAGAAGCATTCTGTGAAACTTCTTTCTGATCTGAGCATTCAGCTAACAGAGTTAAACCATACTTTTGATTGAGCAGTTTTGAAACACTCTGTCTGTAGAAAATGCAACTGGACATTCGTAGCGCTAAGTGGGTAATAGTGGAAAAAAGAATATGTTCAAATATAAACTACACAGAAGCATTGTATGAAACTTCTTTCTGTTCTGTGCATTCAACTAACAGAGTTGAACCTTACTTTTGATTGAGCCTTTCTGAAACACTCTTTCTGTAGAAACTGCAATTGGACATTCTGAGCGCTAAGAGGCCTCTATTGGGAAAAATAATATCTTCAAATAAAAACTACACAGAAGCATTGTGTGAAACTTATTTCTGATATGTTCATTAAGCTAACAGAGTTAAACCATACTTTTGATTGCGCAGTTCTGAACACTCTTTCTGTAGAAAATGCAAGTGGACATTCGGAACGCTAAGAGGGTAATAGTGGAAAAAGGAATATTTTCAAATATAAACTACACAGTAGCATTCTGTGAAAATTCTTTCTGTTCTGTGCATTCAACTAACAGAGTTGAACCTTACTTTTGATTGAGCCGTTCTGAAACACTCTTTCTGTAGAAACTGCAATTGGACATGCTAAGCGCTAAGAGGCCTACATTGGGAAAAAGAATATCTTCAAATAAAAACTACACAGATGCATTCTGTGAAACTTATTTCTGATCTGTAAATTCAGTTAACAGAGATAAAACATATTTTTGATTGAGCAGTTATGAAACACTCTTTTTGTAGAAAATGCAAGTGGAGATTCGGAGCGCTAAGAGGGTAATAGTGGAAAAAGGAATGTCTTCAAATATAAACTACACAGAATCATTCGGTGAAACTTCTTTCTGATCTGAGCATTCAGCTAACAGAGTTAAACCATACTTTTGATTGAGCAGTTTTGAAACACTCTGTCTGTAGAAAATGCAACTGGACATTCGTAGCGCTAAGTGGGTAATAGTGGAAAAAAGAATATGTTCAAATATAAACTACACAGAAGCATTGTATGAAACTTCTTTCTGTTCTGTGCATTCAACTAACAGAGTTCAACCTTACTTTTGATTGAGCCGTTCTGAAACACTCTTTCTGTAGAAACTGCAATTGGACCTTCTGAACGCTAGGAGGCCTATATTGGGAAAAAGAATGTCTACAAATAAAAACTACACAGAAGAATTGTGTGAAACTTCTTTCTGTTCTGTTTGTTCAACTAAAAGAGTTGAACCTTAGTTTTGATTGAGCCGTTCTGAAACACTCTTTCTGTAGAAAATGCAAGTGGAGATTCGGAGCGCTAAGAGGTTTATAGTGGAAAAAGGAATGTCTCCAAATATAAACTACACAGAATCATTCTGTGAAACTTCTTTCTGATCTGTGCATTCAGCTAACAGATTTAAACCACACTTTTGATTGAGCAGATCTGAACACTCTTTCTGTAGAAAATGCAACTGGACATTTGGAGCGCTAAGAGAGTAGTAGTGGAAAAAGGAATATATTCAAATATAAACTACACAGAAGCATTCTGTGAAACTTCTTTGTGATCTGAGCATTCAGCTAACAGAGTTAAACCATACTTTTGATTGAGCAGTTTTGAAACACTCTGTCTGTAGAAAATGCAACTGGACATTCGTAGCGCTAAGTGGGTAATAGTGGAAAAAAGAATATGTTCAAATATAAACTACACAGAAGCATTGTATGAAACTTCTTTCTGTTCTGTGCATTCAACTAACAGAGTTGAACCTTACTTTTGATTGAGCCGTTCTGAAACACTCTTTCTGTAGAAACTGCAATTGGACATTCTGAGCGCTAGGAGGCCTATATTGGGAAAAAGAATGTCTACAAATAAAAACTACACAGAAGAATTGTGTGAAACTTCTTTCTGTTCTGTTTGTTCAACTAAAAGAGTTGAACCTTAGTTTTGATTTAGCCGTTCTGAAACACTCTTTCTGTAGAAAATGCAAGTGGAGATTCGGAGCGCTAAGAGGGTAATAGTGGAAAAAGGAATGTCTCCAAATATAAACTACACAGAATCATTCTGTGAAACTTCTTTCTGATCTGTGCATTCAGCTAACAGAGTTAAACCATACTTTTGATTGAGCAGATCTGAACACTCTTTCTGTAGAAAATGCAACTGGACATTTGGAGCGCTAAGAGAGTAGTAGCGGAAAAAGGAATATATTCAAATATAAACTACACAGAAGAATTCTGTGAAACTTCTTTCTGATCTGAGCATTCAGCTAACAGAGTTAAACCATACTTTTGATTGAGCAGTTTTGAAACACTCTGTCTGTAGAAAATGCAACTGGACATTCGTAGCGCTAAGTGGGTAATAGTGGAAAAAAGAATATATTCAAATATAAACTACACAGAAGCATTGTATGAAACTTCTTTCTGTTCTGTGCATTCAACTAACAGAGTTGAACCTTACTTTTGATTGAGCCTTTCTGAAACACTCTTTCTGTAGAAACTGCAATTGGACATTCTGAGCGCTAAGAGGCCTCTATTGGGAAAAATAATATCTTCAAATAAAAACTACACAGAAGCATTGTGAGAAACTTATTTCTGATATGTTCATTAAGCTAACAGAGTTAAACCATACTTTTGATTGCGCAGTTCTGAACACTCTTTCTGTAGAAAATGCAAGTGGACATTCGGAGCGCTAAGAGGGTAATAGTGGAAAAAGGAATATTTTCAAATATAAACTACACAGTAGCATTCTGTGAAAATTCTTTCTGTTCTGTGCATTCAACTAACAGAGTTGAACCTTACTTTTGATTGAGCCGTTCTGAAACACTCTTTCTGTAGAAACTGCAATTGGACATGCTAAGCGCTAAGAGGCCTACATTGGGAAAAAGAATATCTTCAAATAAAAACTACACAGATGCATTCTGTGAAACTTATTTCTGATCTGTAAATTCAGTTAACAGAGATAAAACATATTTTTGATTGAGCAGTTATGAAACACTCTTTTTGTAGAAAATGCAAGTGGAGATTCGGAGCGCTAAGAGGGTAATAGTGGAAAAAGGAATGTCTTCAAATATAAACTACAGAGAATCATTCGGTGAAACTTCTTTCTGATCTGTGCATTCAGCTAACAGAGTTAAACCATACTTTTGATTGAGCAGATCTGAACACTCTTTCTGTAGAAAATGCAACTGGACATTTGGAGCGCTAAGAGCGTAGTAGTGGAAAAAGGAATATATTCAAATATAAACTACACAGAAGCATTGTATGAAACTCCTTTCTGTTCTGTGCATTCAACTAACAGAGTTGAACCTTACTTTTGATTGAGCCTTTCTGAAACACTCTTTCTGTAGAAACTGCAATTGGACATTCTGAGCGCTAAGAGGCCTCTATTGGGAAAAATAATATCTTCAAATAAAAACTACACAGAAGCATTGTGTGAAACTTATTTCTGATATGTTCATTAAGCTAACAGAGTTAAACCATACTTTTGATTGCGCAGTTCTGAACACTCTTTCTGTAGAAAATGCAAGTGGACATTCGGAACGCTAAGAGGGTAATAGTGGAAAAAGGAATATTTTCAAATATAAACTACACAGTAGCATTCTGTGAAAATTCTTTCTGTTCTGTGCATTCAACTAACAGAGTTGAACCTTACTTTTGATTGAGCCGTTCTGAAACACTCTTTCTGTAGAAACTGCAATTGGACATGCTAAGCGCTAAGAGGCCTACATTGGGAAAAAGAATATCTTCAAATAAAAACTACACAGATGCATTCTGTGAAACTTATTTCTGATCTGTAAATTCAGTTAACAGAGATAAAACATATTTTTGATTGAGCAGTTATGAAACACTCTTTTTGTAGAAAATGCAAGTGGAGATTCGGAGCGCTAAGAGGGTAATAGTGGAAAAAGGAATGTCTTCAAATATAAACTACACAGAATCATTCGGTGAAACTTCTTTCTGATCTGAGCATTCAGCTAACAGAGTTAAACCATACTTTTGATTGAGCAGTTTTGAAACACTCTGTCTGTAGAAAATGCAACTGGACATTCGTAGCGCTAAGTGGGTAATAGTGGAAAAAAGAATATGTTCAAATATAAACTACACAGAAGCATTGTATGAAACTTCTTTCTGTTCTGTGCATTCAACTAACAGAGTTCAACCTTACTTTTGATTGAGCCGTTCTGAAACACTCTTTCTGTAGAAACTGCAATTGGACCTTCTGAACGCTAGGAGGCCTATATTGGGAAAAAGAATGTCTACAAATAAAAACTACACAGAAGAATTGTGTGAAACATCTTTCTGTTCTGTTTGTTCAACTAAAAGAGTTGAACCTTAGTTTTGATTGAGCCGTTCTGAAACACTCTTTCTGTAGAAAATGCAAGTGGAGATTCGGAGCGCTAAGAGGGTTATAGTGGAAAAAGGAATGTCTCCAAATATAAACTACACAGAATCATTCTGTGAAACTTCTTTCTGATCTGTGCATTCAGCTAACAGAGTTAAACCACACTTTTGATTGAGCAGATCTGAACACTCTTTCTGTAGAAAATGCAACTGGACATTTGGAGCGCTAAGAGAGTAGTAGTGGAAAAAGGAATATATTCAAATATAAACTACACAGAAGCATTCTGTGAAACTTCTTTGTGATCTGAGCATTCAGCTAACAGAGTTAAACCATACTTTTGATTGAGCAGTTTTGAAACACTCTGTCTGTAGAAAATGCAACTGGACATTCGTAGCGCTAAGTGGGTAATAGTGGAAAAAAGAATATGTTCAAATATAAACTACACAGAAGCATTGTATGAAACTTCTTTCTGTTCTGTGCATTCAACTAACAGAGTTGAACCTTACTTTTGATTGAGCCGTTCTGAAACACACTTTCTGTAGAAACTGCAATTGGACATTCTGAGCGCTAGGAGGCCTATATTGGGAAAAAGAATGTCTACAAATAAAAACTACACAGAAGAATTGTGTGAAACTTCTTTCTGTTCTGTTTGTTCAACTAAAAGAGTTGAACCTTAGTTTTGATTTACCAGTTCTGAAACACTCTTTCTGTAGAAAATGCAAGTGGAGATTCGGAGCGCTAAGAGGGTAATAGTGGAAAAAGGAATGTCTCCAAATATAAACTACACAGAATCATTCTGTGAAACTTCTTTCTGATCTGTGCATTCAGCTAACAGAGTTAAACCATACTTTTGATTGAGCAGATCTGAACACTCTTTCTGTAGAAAATGCAACTGGACATTTGGAGCGCTAAGAGAGTAGTAGCGGAAAAAGGAATATATTCAAATATAAACTACACAGAAGCATTCTGTGAAACTTCTTTCTGATCTGAGCATTCAGCTAACAGAGTTAAACCATACTTTTGATTGAGCAGTTTTGAAACACTCTGTCTGTAGAAAATGCAACTGGACATTCGTAGCGCTAAGTGGGTAATAGTGGAAATAAGAATATATTCAAATATAAACTACACAGAAGCATTGTATGAAACTTCTTTCTGTTCTGTGCATTCAACTAACAGAGTTGAACCTTACTTTTGATTGAGCCTTTCTGAAACACTCTTTCTGTAGAAACTGCAATTGGACATTCTGAGCGCTAAGAGGCCTCTATTGGGAAAAATAATATCTTCAAATAAAAACTACACAGAAGCATTGTGTGAAACTTATTTCTGATATGTTCATTAAGCTAACAGAGTTAAACCATACTTTTGATTGCGCAGTTCTGAACACTCTTTCTGTAGAAAATGCAAGTGGACATTCGGAGCGCTAAGAGGGTAATAGTGGAAAAAGGAATATTTTCAAATATAAACTACACAGTAGCATTCTGTGAAAATTCTTTCTGTTCTGTGCATTCAACTAACAGAGTTGAACCTTACTTTTGATTGAGCCGTTCTGAAACACTCTTTCTGTAGAAACTGCAATTGGACATGCTAAGCGCTAAGAGGCCTACATTGGGAAAAAGAATATCTTCAAATAAAAACTACACAGATGCATTCTGTGAAACTTATTTCTGATCTGTAAATTCAGTTAACAGAGATAAAACATATTTTTGATTGAGCAGTTATGAAACACTCTTTTTGTAGAAAATGCAAGTGGAGATTCGGAGCGCTAAGAGTGTAATAGTGGAAAAAGGAATGTCTTCAAATATAAACTACAGAGAATCATTCGGTGAAACTTCTTTCTGATCTGTGCATTCAGCTAACAGAGTTAAACCATACTTTTGATTGAGCAGATCTGAACACTCTTTCTGTAGAAAATGCAACTGGACATTTGGAGCGCTAAGAGCGTAGTAGTGGAAAAAGGAATATATTCAAATATAAACTACACAGAAGCATTCTGTGAAACTTCTTTCTGATCTGAGCATTCAGCTAACAGAGTTAAACCATACTTTTGATTGAGCAGTTTTGAAACACTCTGTCTGTAGAAAATGCAACTGGACATTCGTAGCGCTAAGTGGGTAATAGTGGAAAAAAGAATATGTTCAAATATAAACTACACAGAAGCATTGTATGAAACTACTTTCTGTTCTGTGCATTCAACTAAAAGAGTTGAACCTTACTTTTGATTGAGCCGTTCTGAAACACTCTTTCTGTAGAAACTGCAATTGGACATTCTGAGCGCTAGGAGGCCTATATTGGGAAAAAGAATGTCTACAAATAAAAACTACACAGAAGAATTGTGTGAAACTTCTTTCTGTTCTGTTTGTTCAACTAAAAGAGTTGAACCTTAGTTTTGATTGAGCCGTTCTGAAACACTCTTTCTGTAGAAAATGCAAGTGGAGATTCGGAGCGCTAAGAGGGTAATAGTGGAAAAAGGAATGTCTCCAAATATAAACTACACAGAATCATTCTGTGAAACTTCTTTCTGATCTGTGCATTCAGCTAACAGGGTTAAACCATACTTTTGATTGAGCAGATCTGAACACTCTTTCTGTAGAAAATGCAACTGGACATTTGGAGCGCTAAGAGAGTAGAAGTGGAAAAAGGAATATATTCAAATATAAACTACACAGAAGCATTCTGTGAAACTTCTTTCTGATCTGAGCATTCAGCTAACAGAGTTAAACCATACTTTTGATTGAGCAGTTTTGAAACACTCTGTCTGTAGAAAATGCAACTGGACATTCGTAGCGCTAAGTGGGTAATAGTGGAAAAAAGAATATGTTCAAATATAAACTACACAGAAGCATTGTATGAAACTTCTTTCTGTTCTGTGCATTCAACTAACAGAGTTGAACCTTACTTTTGATTGAGCCTTTCTGAAACACTCTTTCTGTAGAAACTGCAATTGGACATTCTGAGCGCTAAGAGGCCTCTATTGGGAAAAATAATATCTTCAAATAAAAACTACACAGAAGCATTGTGTGAAACTTATTTCTGATATGTTCATTAAGCTAACAGAGTTAAACCATACTTTTGATTGCGCAGTTCTGAACACTCTTTCTGTAGAAAATGCAAGTGGACATTCGGAACGCTAAGAGGGTAATAGTGGAAAAAGGAATATTTTCAAATATAAACTACACAGTAGCATTCTGTGAAAATTCTTTCTGTTCTGTGCATTCAACTAACAGAGTTGAACCTTACTTTTGATTGAGCCGTTCTGAAACACTCTTTCTGTAGAAACTGCAATTGGACATGCTAAGCGCTAAGAGGCCTACATTGGGAAAAAGAATATCTTCAAATAAAAACTACACAGATGCATTCTGTGAAACTTATTTCTGATCTGTAAATTCAGTTAACAGAGATAAAACATATTTTTGATTGAGCAGTTATGAAACACTCTTTTTGTAGAAAATGCAAGTGGAGATTCGGAGCGCTAAGAGGGTAATAGTGGAAAAAGGAATGTCTTCAAATATAAACTACACAGAATCATTCGGTGAAACTTCTTTCTGATCTGAGCATTCAGCTAACAGAGTTAAACCATACTTTTGATTGAGCAGTTTTGAAACACTCTGTCTGTAGAAAATGCAACTGGACATTCGTAGCGCTAAGTGGGTAATAGTGGAAAAAAGAATATGTTCAAATATAAACTACACAGAAGCATTGTATGAAACTTCTTTCTGTTCTGTGCATTCAACTAACAGAGTTGAACCTTACTTTTGATTGAGCCGTTCTGAAACACTCTTTCTGTAGAAACTGCAATTGGACCTTCTGAACGCTAGGAGGCCTATATTGGGAAAAAGAATGTCTACAAATAAAAACTACACAGAAGAATTGTGTGAAACTTCTTTCTGTTCTGTTTGTTCAACTAAAAGAGTTGAACCTTAGATTTGATTGAGCCGTTCTGAAACACTCTTTCTGTAGAAAATGCAAGTGGAGATTCGGAGCGCTAAGAGGGTTATAGTGGAAAAAGGAATGTCTCCAAATATAAACTACACAGAATCATTCTGTGAAACTTCTTTCTGATCTGTGCATTCAGCTAACAGATTTAAACCACACTTTTGATTGAGCAGATCTGAACACTCTTTCTGTAGAAAATGCAACTGGACATTTGGAGCGCTAAGAGAGTAGTAGTGGAAAAAGGAATATATTCAAATATAAACTACACAGAAGCATTCTGTGAAACTTCTTTGTGATCTGAGCATTCAGCTAACAGAGTTAAACCATACTTTTGATTGAGCAGTTTTGAAACACTCTGTCTGTAGAAAATGCAACTGGACATTCGTAGCGCTAAGTGGGTAATAGTGGAAAAAAGAATATGTTCAAATATAAACTACACAGAAGCATTGTATGAAACTTCTTTCTGTTCTGTGCATTCAACTAACAGAGTTGAACCTTACTTTTGATTGAGCCGTTCTGAAACACTCTTTCTGTAGAAACTGCAATTGGACATTCTGAGCGCTAGGAGGCCTATATTGGGAAAAAGAATGTCTACAAATAAAAACTACACAGAAGAATTGTGTGAAACTTCTTTCTGTTCTGTTTGTTCAACTAAAAGAGTTGAACCTTAGTTTTGATTTAGCCGTTCTGAAACACTCTTTCTGTAGAAAATGCAAGTGGAGATTCGGAGCGCTAAGAGGGTAATAGTGGAAAAAGGAATGTCTCCAAATATAAACTACACAGAATCATTCTGTGAAACTTCTTTCTGATCTGTGCATTCAGCTAACAGAGTTAAACCATACTTTTGATTGAGCAGATCTGAACACTCTTTCTGTAGAAAATGCAACTGGACATTTGGAGCGCTAAGAGAGTAGTAGCGGAAAAAGGAATATATTCAAATATAAACTACACAGAAGCATTCTGTGAAACTTCTTTCTGATCTGAGCATTCAGCTAACAGAGTTAAACCATACTTTTGATTGAGCAGTTTTGAAACACTCTGTCTGTAGAAAATGCAACTGGACATTCGTAGCGCTAAGTGGGTAATAGTGGAAAAAAGAATATATTCAAATATAAACTACACAGAAGCATTGTATGAAACTTCTTTCTGTTCTGTGCATTCAACTAACAGAGTTGAACCTTACTTTTGATTGAGCCTTTCTGAAACACTCTTTCTGTAGAAACTGCAATTGGACATTCTGAGCGCTAAGAGGCCTCTATTGGGAAAAATAATATCTTCAAATAAAAACTACACAGAAGCATTGTGTGAAACTTATTTCTGATATGTTCATTAAGCTAACAGAGTTAAACCATACTTTTGATTGCGCAGTTCTGAACACTCTTTCTGTAGAAAATGCAAGTGGACATTCGGAGCGCTAAGAGGGTAATAGTGGAAAAAGGAATATTTTCAAATATAAACTACACAGTAGCATTCTGTGAAAATTCTTTCTGTTCTGTGCATTCAACTAACAGAGTTGAACCTTACTTTTGATTGAGCCGTTCTGAAACACTCTTTCTGTAGAAACTGCAATTGGACATGCTAAGCGCTAAGAGGCCTACATTGGGAAAAAGAATATCTTCAAATAAAAACTACACAGATGCATTCTGTGAAACTTATTTCTGATCTGTAAATTCAGTTAACAGAGATAAAACATATTTTTGATTGAGCAGTTATGAAACACTCTTTTTGTAGAAAATGCAAGTGGAGATTCGGAGCGCTAAGAGGGTAATAGTGGAAAAAGGAATGTCTTCAAATATAAACTACAGAGAATCATTCGGTGAAACTTCTTTCTGATCTGTGCATTCAGCTAACAGAGTTAAACCATACTTTTGATTGAGCAGATCTGAACACTCTTTCTGTAGAAAATGCAACTGGACATTTGGAGCGCTAAGAGCGTAGTAGTGGAAAAAGGAATATATTCAAATATAAACTACACAGAAGCATTCTGTGAAACTTCTTTCTGATCTGAGCATTCAGCTAACAGAGTTAAACCATACTTTTGATTGAGCAGTTTTGAAACACTCTGTCTGTAGAAAATGCAACTGGACATTCGTAGCGCTAAGTGGGTAATAGTGGAAAAAAGAATATGTTCAAATATAAACTACACAGAAGCATTGTATGAAACTACTTTCTGTTCTGTGCATTCAACTAACAGAGTTGAACCTTACTTTTGATTGAGCCGTTCTGAAACACTCTTTCTGTAGAAACTGCAATTGGACATTCTGAGCGCTAGGAGGCCTATATTGGGAAAAAGAATGTCTACAAATAAAAACTACACAGAAGAATTGTGTGAAACTTCTTTCTGTTCTGTTTGTTCAACTAAAAGAGTTGAACCTTAGTTTTGATTGAGCCGTTCTGAAACACTCTTTCTGTAGAAAATGCAAGTGGAGATTCGGAGCGCTAAGAGGGTAATAGTGGAAAAAGGAATGTCTCCAAATATAAACTACACAGAATCATTCTGTGAAACTTCTTTCTGATCTGTGCATTCAGCTAACAGGTTTAAACCATAATTTTGATTGAGCAGATCTGAACACTCTTTCTGTAGAAAATGCAACTGGACATTTGGAGCGCTAAGAGAGTAGTAGTGGAAAAAGGAATATATTCAAATATAAACTACACAGAAGCATTCTGTGAAACTTCTTTCTGATCTGAGCATTCAGCTAACAGAGTTAAACCATACTTTTGATTGAGCAGTTTTGAAACACTCTGTCTGTAGAAAATGCAACTGGACATTCGTAGCGCTAAGTGGGTAATAGTGGAAAAAAGAATATGTTCAAATATAAACTACACAGAAGCATTGTATTAAATTTCTTTCTGTTCTGTGCATTCAACTAACAGAGTTGAACATTACTATTGATTGAGCCTTTCTGAAACACTCTTTCTGTAGAAACTGCAATTGGACATTCTGAGCGCTAAGAGGCCTCTATTGGGAAAAATAATATCTTCAAATAAAAACTACACAGAAGCATTGTGTGAAACTTATTTCTGATATGTTCATTAAGCTAACAGAGTTAAACCATACTTTTGATTGCGCAGTTCTGAACACTCTTTCTGTAGAAAATGCAAGTGGACATTCGGAACGCTAAGAGGGTAATAGTGGAAAAAGGAATATTTTCAAATATAAACTACACAGTAGCATTCTGTGAAAATTCTTTCTGTTCTGTGCATTCAACTAACAGAGTTGAACCTTACTTTTGATTGAGCCGTTCTGAAACACTCTTTCTGTAGAAACTGCAATTGGACATGCTAAGCGCTAAGAGGCCTACATTGGGAAAAAGAATATCTTCAAATAAAAACTACACAGATGCATTCTGTGAAACTTATTTCTGATCTGTAAATTCAGTTAACAGAGATAAAACATATTTTTGATTGAGCAGTTATGAAACACTCTTTTTGTAGAAAATGCAAGTGGAGATTCGGAGCGCTAAGAGGGTAATAGTGGAAAAAGGAATGTCTTCAAATATAAACTACAGAGAATCATTCGGTGAAACTTCTTTCTGATCTGTGCATTCAGCTAACAGAGTTAAACCATACTTTTGATTGAGCAGTTTTGAAACACTCTGTCTGTAGAAAATGCAACTGGACATTCGTAGCGCTAAGTGGGTAATAGTGGAAAAAAGAATATGTTCAAATATAAACTACACAGAAGCATTGTATGAAACTTCTTTCTGTTCTGTGCATTCAACTAACAGAGTTGAACCTTACTTTTGATTGAGCCGTTCTGAAACACTCTTTCTGTAGAAACTGCAATTGGACCTTCTGAACGCTAGGAGGCCTATATTGGGAAAAAGAATGTCTACAAATAAAAACTACACAGAAGAATTCTGTGAAACTTCTTTCTGTTCTGTTTGTTCAACTAAAAGAGTTGAACCTTAGTTTTGATTGAGCCGTTCTGAAACACTCTTTCTGTAGAAAATGCAAGTGGAGATTCGGAGCGCTAAGAGGGTTATAGTGGAAAAAGGAATGTCTCCAAATATAAACTACACAGAATCATTCTGTGAAACTTCTTTCTGATCTGTGCATTCAGCTAACAGAGTTAAACCACACTTTTGATTGAGCAGATCTGAACACTCTTTCTGTAGAAAATGCAACTGGACATTTGGAGCGCTAAGAGAGTAGTAGTGGAAAAAGGAATATATTCAAATATAAACTACACAGAAGCATTCTGTGAAACTTCTTTCTGATCTGAGCATTCAGCTAACAGAGTTAAACCATACTTTTGATTGAGCAGTTTTGAAACACTCTGTCTGTAGAAAATGCAACTGGACATTCGTAGCACTAAGTGGGTAATAGTGGAAAAAAGAATATGTTCAAATATAAACTACACAGAAGCATTGTATGAAACATCTTTCTGTTCTGTGCATTCAACTAACAGAGTTGAAACTTACTTTTGATTGAGCCTTTCTGAAACACTCTTTCTGTAGAAACTGCAATTGGACATTCTGAGCGCTAAGAGGCCTCTATTGGGAAAAATAATATCTTCAAATAAAAACTACACAGAAGCATTGTGTGAAACTTATTTCTGATATGTTCATTAAGCTAACAGAGTTAAACCATACTTTTGATTGCGCAGTTCTGAACACTCTTTCTGTAGAAAATGCAAGTGGACATTCGGAGCGCTAAGAGGGTAATAGTGGAAAAAGGAATATTTTCAAATATAAACTACACAGTAGCATTCTGTGAAAATTCTTTCTGTTCTGTGCATTCAACTAACAGAGTTGAACCTTACTTTTGATTGAGCCGTTCTGAAACACTCTTTCTGTAGAAACTGCAATTGGACATGCTAAGCGCTAAGAGGCCTACATTGGGAAAAAGAATATCTTCAAATAAAAACTACACAGATGCATTCTGTGAAACTTATTTCTGATCTGTAAATTCAGTTAACAGAGATAAAACATATTTTTGATTGAGCAGTTATGAAACACTCTTTTTGTAGAAAATGCAAGTGGAGATTCGGAGCGCTAAGAGGGTAATAGTGGAAAAAGGAATGTCTTCAAATATAAACTACACAGAATCATTCGGTGAAACTTCTTTCTGATCTGAGCATTCAGCTAACAGAGTTAAACCATACTTTTGATTGAGCAGTTTTGAAACACTCTGTCTGTAGAAAATGCAACTGGAAATTCGTAGCGCTAAGTGGGTAATAGTGGAAAAAAGAATATGTTCAAATATAAACTACACAGAAGCATTGTATGAAACTTCTTTCTGTTCTGTGCATTCAACTAACAGAGTTGAACCTTACTTTTGATTGAGCCGTTCTGAAACACTCTTTCTGTAGAAACTGCAATTGGACCTTCTGAACGCTAGGAGGCCTATATTGGGAAAAAGAATGTCTACAAATAAAAACTACACAGAAAAATTGTGTGAAACTTCTTTCTGTTCTGTTTGTTCAACTAAAAGAGTTGAACCTTAGTTTTGATTGAGCCGTTCTGAAACACTCTTTCTGTAGAAAATGCAAGTGGAGATTCGGAGCGCTAAGAGGGTAATAGTGGAAAAAGGAATGTCTTCAAATATAAACTACACAGAATCATTCGGTGAAACTTCTTTCTCATCTGAGCATTCAGCTAACAGAGTTAAACCATACTTTTGATTGAGCAGTTTTGAAACACTCTGTCTGTAGAAAATGCAACTGGACATTCGTAGCGCTAAGTGAGTAATAGTGGAAAAAATAATATGTTCAAATATAAACTACACAGAAGCATTGTATGAAACTTCTTTCTGTTCTGTGCATTCAACTAACAGAGATGAACCTTACTTTTGATTGAGCCGTTCTGAAACACTCTTTCTGTAGAAACTGCAATTGGACCTTCTGAGTGCTAGGAGGCCTATATTGGGAAAAAGAATGTCTACAAATAAAAACTACACAGAAGAATTGTGTGAAACTTCTTTCTGTTCTGTTTGTTCAACTAAAAGAGTTGAACCTTAGTTTTGATTGAGCCGTTCTGAAACACTCTTTCTGTAGAAAATGCAAGTGGAGATTCGGAGCGCTAAGAGGGTTATAGTGGAAAAAGGAATGTCTCCAAATATAAACTACACAGAATCATTCTGTGAAACTTCTTTCTGATCTGTGCATTCAGCTAACAGAGTTAAACCACACTTTTGATTGAGCAGATCTGAACACTCTTTCTGTAGAAAATGCAACTGGACATTTGGAGCGCTAAGAGAGTAGTAGTGGAAAAAGGAATATATTCAAATATAAACTACACAGAAGCATTCTGTGAAACTTCTTTCTGATCTGAGCATTCAGCTAACAGAGTTAAACCATACTTTTGATTGAGCAGTTTTGAAACACTCTGTCTGTAGAAAATGCAACTGGACATTCGTAGCACTAAGTGGGTAATAGTGGAAAAAAGAATATGTTCAAATATAAACTACACAGAAGCATTGTATGAATCATCTTTCTGTTCTGTGCATTCAACTAACAGAGTTGAAGCTTACTTTTGATTGAGCCTTTCTGAAACACTCTTTCTGTAGAAACTGCAATTGGACATTCTGAGCGCTAAGAGGCCTCTATTGGGAAAAATAATATCTTCAAATAAAAACTACACAGAAGCATTGTGTGAAACTTATTTCTGATATGTTCATTAAGCTAACAGAGTTAAACCATACTTTTGATTGCGCAGTTCTGAACACTCTTTCTGTAGAAAATGCAAGTGGACTTACGGAGCGCTAAGAGGGTAATAGTGGAAAAAGGAATATTTTCAAATATAAACTACACAGTAGCATTCTGTGAAAATTCTTTCTGTTCTGTGCATTCAACTAACAGAGTTGAACCTTACTTTTGATTGAGCCGTTCTGAAACACTCTTTCTGTAGAAACTGCAATTGGACATGCTAAGCGCTAAGAGGCCTACATTGGGAAAAAGAATATCTTCAAATAAAAACTACACAGATGCATTCTGTGAAACTTATTTCTGATCTGTAAATTCAGTTAACAGAGATAAAACATATTTTTGATTGAGCAGTTATGAAACACTCTTTTTGTAGAAAATGCAAGTGGAGATTCGGAGCGCTAAGAGGGTAATAGTGGAAAAAGGAATGTCTTCAAATATAAACTACACAGAATCATTCGGTGAAACTTCTTTCTGATCTGTGCATTCAGCTAACAGAGTTAAACCATACTTTTGATTGAGCAGATCTGAACACTCTTTCTGTAGAAAATGCAACTGGACATTTGGAGCGCTAAGAGCGTAGTAGTGGAAAAAGGAATATATTCAAATATAAACTACACAGAAGCATTCTGTGAAACTTCTTTCTGATCTGAGCATTCAGCTAACAGAGTTAAACCATACTTTTGATTGAGCAGTTTTGAAACACTCTGCCTGTAGAAAATGCAACTGGACATTCGTAGCGCTAAGTGGGTAATAGTGGAAAAAAGAATATGTTCAAATATAAACTACACAGAAGCATTGTATGAAACTACTTTCTGTTCTGTGCATTCAACTAACAGAGTTGAACCTTACTTTTGATTGAGCCGTTCTGAAACACTCTTTCTGTAGAAACTGCAATTGGACATTCTGAGCGCTAGGAGGCCTATATTGGGAAAAAGAATGTCTACAATTAAAAACTACACAGAAGAATTGTGTGAAACTTCTTTCTGTTCTGTTTGTTCAACTAAAAGAGTTGAACCTTAGTTTTGATTGAGCCGTTCTGAAACACACTTTCTGTAGAAAATGCAAGTGGAGATTCGGAGCGCTAAGAGGGTAATAGTGGAAAAAGGAATGTCTCCAAATATAAACTACACAGAATCATTCTGTGAAACTTCTTTCTGATCTGTGCATTCAGCTAACAGGGTTAAACCATACTTTTGATTGAGCAGATCTGAACACTCTTTCTGTAGAAAATGCAACTGGACATTTGGAGCGCTAAGAGAGTAGTAGTGGAAAAAGGAATATATTCAAATATAAACTACACAGAAGCATTCTGTGAAACTTCTTTCTGATCTGAGCATTCAGCTAACAGAGTTAAACCATACTTTTGATTGAGCAGTTTTGAAACACTCTGTCTGTATAAAATGCAACTGGACATTCGTAGCGCTAAGTGGGTAATAGTGGAAAAAAGAATATGTTCAAATATAAACTACACAGAAGCATTGTATGAAACTACTTTCTGTTCTGTGCATTCAACTAACAGAGTTGAACCTTACTTTTGATTGAGCCGTTCTGAAACACTCTTTCTGTAGAAACTGCAATTGGACATTCTGAGCGCTAGGAGGCCTATATTGGGAAAAAGAATGTCTACAAATAAAAACTACACAGAAGAATTGTGTGAAACTTCTTTCTGTTCTGTTTGTTCAACTAAAAGAGTTGAACCTTAGTTTTGATTGAGCCGTTCTGAAACACTCTTTCTGTAGAAAATGCAAGTGGAGATTCGGAGCGCTAAGAGGGTAATAGTGGAAAAAGTAATGTCTCCAAATATAAACTACACAGAATCATTCTGTGAAACTTCTTTCTGATCTGTGCATTCAGCTAACAGGGTTAAACCATACTTTTGATTGAGCAGATCTGAACACTCTTTCTGTAGAAAATGCAAATGGACATTTGGAGCGCTAAGAGAGTAGTAGTGGAAAAAGGAATATATTCAAATATAAACTACACAGAAGCATTCTGTGAAACTTCTTTCTGATCTGAGCATTCAGCTAACAGAGTTAAACCATACTTTTGATTGAGCAGTTTTGAAACACTCTGTCTGTAGAAAATGCAACTGGACATTCGTAGCGCTAAGTGGGTAATAGTGGAAAAAAGAATATGTTCAAATATAAACTACACAGAAGCATTGTATGAAACTTCTTTCTGTTCTGTGCATTCAACTAACAGAGTTGAACCTTACTTTTGATTGAGCCTTTCTGAAACACTCTTTCTGTAGAAACTGCAATTGGACATTCTGAGCGGTAAGAGGCCTCTATTGGGAAAAATAATATCTTCAAATAAAAACTACACAGAAGCATTGTGTGAAACTTATTTCTGATATGTTCATTAAGCTAACAGAGTTAAACCATACTTTTGATTGCGCAGTTCTGAACACTCTTTCTGTAGAAAATGCAAGTGGACATTCGGAACGCTAAGAGGGTAATAGTGGAAAAAGGAATATTTTCAAATATAAACTACACAGTAGCATTCTGTGAAAATTCTTTCTGTTCTGTGCATTCAACTAACAGAGTTGAACCTTACTTTTGATTGAGCCGTTCTGAAACACTCTTTCTGTAGAAACTGCAATTGGACATGCTAAGCGCTAAGAGGCCTACATTGGGAAAAAGAATATCTTCAAATAAAAACTACACAGATGCATTCTGTGAAACTTATTTCTGATCTGTAAATTCAGTTAACAGAGATAAAACATATTTTTGATTGAGCAGTTATGAAACACTCTTTTTGTAGAAAATGCAAGTGGAGATTCGGAGCGCTAAGAGGGTAATAGTGGAAAAAGGAATGACTTCAAATATAAACTACACAGAATCATTCGGTGAAACTTCTTTCTGATCTGAGCATTCAGCTAACAGAGTTAAACCATACTTTTGATTGAGCAGTTTTGAAACACTCTGTCTGTAGAAAATGCAACTGGACATTCGTAGCGCTAAGTGGGTAATAGTGGAAAAAAGAATATGTTCAAATATAAGCTACACAGAAGCATTGTATGAAACTTCTTTCTGTTCTGTGCATTCAACTAACAGAGTTGAACCTTACTTTTGATTGAGCCGTTCTGAAACACTCTTTCTGTAGAAACTGCAATTGGACCTTCTGAACGCTAGGAGGCCTATATTGGGAAAAAGAATGTCTACAAATAAAAACTACACAGAAGAATTGTGTGAAACTTCTTTCTGTTCTGTTTGTTCAACTAAAAGAGTTGAACCTTAGTTTTGATTGAGCCGTTCTGAAACACTCTTTCTGTAGAAAATGCAAGTGGAGATTCGGAGCGCTAACACGGTAATAGTGGAAAAAGGAATGTCTTCAAATATAAACTACACAGAATCATTCGGTGAAACTTCTTTCTGATCTGAGCATTCAGCTAACAGAGTTAAACCATACTTTTGATTGAGCAGTTTTGAAACACTCTGTCTGTAGAAAATGCAACTGGACATTCGTAGCGCTAAGTGAGTAATAGTGGAAAAAATAATATGTTCAAATATAAACTACACAGAAGCATTGTATGAAACTTCTTTCTGTTCTGTGCATTCAACTAACAGAGATGAACCTTACTTTTGATTGAGCCGTTCTGAAACACTCTTTCTGTAGAAACTGCAATTGGACCTTCTGAGTGCTAGGAGGCCTATATTGGGAAAAAGAATGTCTACAAATAACAACTACACAGAAGAATTGTGTGAAACTTCTTTCTGTTCTGTTTGTTCAACTAAAAGAGTTGAACCTTAGTTTTGATTGAGCCGTTCTGAAACACTCTTTCTGTAGAAAATGCAAGTGGAGATTCGGAGCGCTAAGAGGGTAATAGTGGAAAAAGGAATGTCTCCAAATATAAACTACACAGAATCATTCTGTGAAACTTCTTTCTGATCTGTGCATTCAGCTAACAGGGTTAAACCACACTTTTGATTGAGCAGATCTGAACACTCTTTCTGTAGAAAATGCAACTGGACATTTGGAGCGCTAAGAGAGTAGTAGTGGAAAAAGGAATATATTCAAATATAAACTACACAGAAGCATTCTGTGAAACTTCTTTCTGATCTGAGCATTCAGCTAACAGAGTTAAACCATACTTTTGATTGAGCAGTTTTGAAACACTCTGTCTGTAGAAAATGCAACTGGACATTCGTAGCGCTAAGTGGGTAATAGTGGAAAAAAGAATATGTTCAAATATAAACTACGCAGAAGCATTGTATGAAACTT
Organism: Symphalangus syndactylus; assembly: GCF_028878055.3. Lineage (NCBI taxonomy): Eukaryota > Metazoa > Chordata > Mammalia > Primates > Hylobatidae > Symphalangus > Symphalangus syndactylus. The sequence goes on from NC_072435.2 coordinate 133,285,797, forward strand.
CTTTCTGTTCTGTGCATTCAACTAACAGAGTTGAACCTTACTTTTGATTGAGCCTTTCTGAAACACTCTTTCTGTAGAAACTGCAATTGGACATTCTGAGCGCTAAGAGGCCTCTATTGGGAAAAATAATATCTTCAAATAAAAACTACACAGAAGCATTGTGTGAAACTTATTTCTGATATGTTCATTAAGCTAACAGAGTTAAACCATACTTTTGATTGCGCAGTTCTGAACACTCTTTCTGTAGAAAATGCAAGTGGACATTCGGAACGCTAAGAGGGTAATAGTGGAAAAAGGAATATTTTCAAATATAAACTACACAGAAGCATTCTGTGAAACTTCTTTGTGATCTGAGCATTCAGCTAACAGAGTTAAACCATACTTTTGATTGAGCAGTTTTGAAACACTCTGTCTGTAGAAAATGCAACTGGACATTCGTAGCGCTAAGTTGGTAATAGTGGAAAAAAGAATATGTTCAAATATAAACTACACAGAAGCATTGTATGAAACTTCTTTCTGTTCTGTGCATTCAACTAACAGAGATGAACCTTACTTTTGATTGAGCCGTTCTGAAACACTCTTTCTGTAGAAACTGCAATTGGACCTTCTGAGCGGTAGGAGGCCTATATTGGGAAAAAGAATGTCTACAAATAAAAACTACACAGAAGAATTGTGTGAAACTTCTTTCTGTTCTGTTTGTTCAACTAAAAGAGTTGAACCTTAGTTTTGATTGAGCCGTTCTGAAACACTCTTTCTGTAGAAAATGCAAGTGGACATTCGGAGCGCTAAGAGGGTAATAGTGGAAAAAGGAATGTCTCCAAATATAAACTACACAGAATCATTCTGTGAAACTTCTTTCTGATCTGTGCATTCAGCTAACAGAGTTAAACCATACTTTTGATTGAGCAGATCTGAACACTCTTTCTGTAGAAAATGCAACTGGACATTTGGAGCGCTAAGAGAGTAGTAGTGGAAAAAGGAATATATTCAAATATAAACTACACAGAAGCATTCTGTGAAAATTCTTTCTGTTCTGTGCATTCAACTAACAGATTTGAACCTTACTTTTGATTGAGCCGTTCTGAAACACTCTTTCTGTAGAAACTGCAATTGGACATGCTAAGCGCTAAGAGGCCTACATTGGGAAAAAGAATATCTTCAAATAAAAACTACACAGATGCATTCTGTGAAACTTATTTCTGATCTGTAAATTCAGTTAACAGAGATAAAACATATTTTTGATTGAGCAGTTATGAAACACTCTTTTTGTAGAAAATGCAAGTGGAGATTCGGAGCGCTAAGAGGGTAATAGTGGAAAAAGGAATGTCTTCAAATATAAACTACACAGAATCATTCTGTGAAACTTCTTTCTGATCTGTGCATTCAGCTAACAGGGTTAAACCATACTTTTGATTGAGCAGATCTGAACACTCTTTCTGTAGAAAATGCAACTGGACATTTGGAGCGCTAAGAGAGTAGTAGTGGAAAAAGGAATATATTCAAATATAAACTACACAGAAGCATTCTGTGAAACTTCTTTCTGATCTGAGCATTCAGCTAACAGAGTTAAACCATACTTTTGATTGAGCAGTTTTGAAACACTCTGTCTGTATAAAATGCAACTGGACATTCGTAGCGCTAAGTGGGTAATAGTGGAAAAAAGAATATGTTCAAATATAAACTACACAGAAGCATTGTATGAAACTACTTTCTGTTCTGTGCATTCAACTAACAGAGTTGAACCTTACTTTTGATTGAGCCGTTCTGAAACACTCTTTCTGTAGAAACTGCAATTGGACATTCTGAGCGCTAGGAGGCCTATATTGGGAAAAAGAATGTCTACAAATAAAAACTACACAGAAGAATTGTGTGAAACTTCTTTCTGTTCTGTTTGTTCAACTAAAAGAGTTGAACCTTAGTTTTGATTGAGCCGTTCTGAAACACTCTTTCTGTAGAAAATGCAAGTGGAGATTCGGAGCGCTAAGAGGGTAATAGTGGAAAAAGTAATGTCTCCAAATATAAACTACACAGAATCATTCTGTGAAACTTCTTTCTGATCTGTGCATTCAGCTAACAGGGTTAAACCATACTTTTGATTGAGCAGATCTGAACACTCTTTCTGTAGAAAATGCAAATGGACATTTGGAGCGCTAAGAGAGTAGTAGTGGAAAAAGGAATATATTCAAATATAAACTACACAGAAGCATTCTGTGAAACTTCTTTCTGATCTGAGCATTCAGCTAACAGAGTTAAACCATACTTTTGATTGAGCAGTTTTGAAACACTCTGTCTGTAGAAAATGCAACTGGACATTCGTAGTGCTAAGTGGGTAATAGTGGAAAAAAGAATATGTTCAAATATAAACTACACAGAAGCATTGTATGAAACTTCTTTCTGTTCTGTGCATTCAACTAACAGAGTTGAACCTTACTTTTGATTGAGCCTTTCTGAAACACTCTTTCTGTAGAAACTGCAATTGGACATTCTGAGCGCTAAGAGGCCTCTATTGGGAAAAATAATATCTTCAAATAAAAACTACACAGAAGCATTGTGTGAAACTTATTTCTGATATGTTCATTAAGCTAACAGAGTTAAACCATACTTTTGATTGCGCAGTTCTGAACACTCTTTCTGTAGAAAATGCAAGTGGACATTCGGAACGCTAAGAGGGTAATAGTGGAAAAAGGAATATTTTCAAATATAAACTACACAGTAGCATTCTGTGAAAATTCTTTCTGTTCTGTGCATTCAACTAACAGAGTTGAACCTTACTTTTGATTGAGCCGTTCTGAAACACTCTTTCTGTAGAAACTGCAATTGGACATGCTAAGCGCTAAGAGGCCTACATTGGGAAAAAGAATATCTTCAAATAAAAACTACACAGATGCATTCTGTGAAACTTATTTCTGATCTGTAAATTCAGTTAACAGAGATAAAACATATTTTTGATTGAGCAGTTATGAAACACTCTTTTTGTAGAAAATGCAAGTGGAGATTCGGAGCGCTAAGAGGGTAATAGTGGAAAAAGGAATGACTTCAAATATAAACTACACAGAATCATTCGGTGAAACTTCTTTCTGATCTGAGCATTCAGCTAACAGAGTTAAACCATACTTTTGATTGAGCAGTTTTGAAACACTCTGTCTGTAGAAAATGCAACTGGACATTCGTAGCGCTAAGTGGGTAATAGTGGAAAAAAGAATATGTTCAAATATAAACTACACAGAAGCATTGTATGAAACTTCTTTCTGTTCTGTGCATTCAACTAACAGAGTTGAACCTTACTTTTGATTGAGCCGTTCTGAAACACTCTTTCTGTAGAAACTGCAATTGGACCTTCTGAACGCTAGGAGGCCTATATTGGGAAAAAGAATGTCTACAAATAAAAACTACACAGAAGAATTGTGTGAAACTTCTTTCTGTTCTGTTTGTTCAACTAAAAGAGTTGAACCTTAGTTTTGATTGAGCCGTTCTGAAACACTCTTTCTGTAGAAAATGCAAGTGGAGATTCGGAGCGCTAACAGGGTAATAGTGGAAAAAGGAATGTCTTCAAATATAAACTACACAGAATCATTCGGTGAAACTTCTTTCTGATCTGAGCATTCAGCTAACAGAGTTAAACCATACTTTTGATTGAGCAGTTTTGAAACACTCCGTCTGTAGAAAATGCAACTGGACATTCGTAGCGCTAAGTGAGTAATAGTGGAAAAAATAATATGTTCAAATATAAACTACACAGAAGCATTGTATGAAACTTCTTTCTGTTCTGTGCATTCAACTAACAGAGATGAACCTTACTTTTGATTGAGCCGTTCTGAAACACTCTTTCTGTAGAAACTGCAATTGGACCTTCTGAGTGCTAGGAGGCCTATATTGGGAAAAAGAATGTCTACAAATAACAACTACACAGAAGAATTGTGTGAAACTTCTTTCTGTTCTGTTTGTTCAACTAAAAGAGTTGAACCTTAGTTTTGATTGAGCCGTTCTGAAACACTCTTTCTGTAGAAAATGCAAGTGGAGATTCGGAGCGCTAAGAGGGTAATAGTGGAAAAAGGAATGTCTCCAAATATAAACTACACAGAATCATTCTGTGAAACTTCTTTCTGATCTGTGCATTCAGCTAACAGGGTTAAACCACACTTTTGATTGAGCAGATCTGAACACTCTTTCTGTAGAAAATGCAACTGGACATTTGGAGCGCTAAGAGAGTAGTAGTGGAAAAAGGAATATATTCAAATATAAACTACACAGAAGCATTCTGTGAAACTTCTTTCTGATCTGAGCATTCAGCTAACAGAGTTAAACCATACTTTTGATTGAGCAGTTTTGAAACACTCTGTCTGTAGAAAATGCAACTGGACATTCGTAGCGCTAAGTGGGTAATAGTGGAAAAAAGAATATGTTCAAATATAAACTACGCAGAAGCATTGTATGAAACTCCTTTCTGTTCTGTGCATTCAACTAACAGAGTTGAACCTTACTTTTGATTGAGCCTTTCTGAAACACTCTTTCTGTAGAAACTGCAATTGGACATTCTGAGCGCTAAGAGGCCTCTATTGGGAAAAATAATATCTTCAAATAAAAACTACACAGAAGCATTGTGTGAAAATAATTTCTGATATGTTCATTAAGCTAACAGAGTTAAACCATACTTTTGATTGCGCAGTTCTGAACACTCTTTCTGTAGAAAATGCAAGTGGACATTCGGAACGCTAAGAGGGTAATAGTGGAAAAAGGAATATTTTCAAATATAAACTACACAGAAGCATTCTGTGAAACTTCTTTGTGATCTGAGCATTCAGCTAACAGAGTTAAACCATACTTTTGATTGAGCAGTTTTGAAACACTCTGTCTGTAGAAAATGCAACTGGACATTCGTAGCGCTAAGTTGGTAATAGTGGAAAAAAGAATATGTTCAAATATAAACTACACAGAAGCATTGTATGAAACTTCTTTCTGTTCTGTGCATTCAACTAACAGAGATGAACCTTACTTTTGATTGAGCCGTTCTGAAACACTCTTTCTGTAGAAACTGCAATTGGACCTTCTGAGCGGTAGGAGGCCTATATTGGGAAAAAGAATGTCTACAAATAAAAACTACACAGAAGAATTGTGTGAAACTTCTTTCTGTTCTGTTTGTTCAACTAAAAGAGTTGAACCTTAGTTTTGATTGAGCCGTTCTGAAACACTCTTTCTGTAGAAAATGCAAGTGGACATTCGGAGCGCTAAGAGGGTAATAGTGGAAAAAGGAATGTCTCCAAATATAAACTACACAGAATCATTCTGTGAAACTTCTTTCTGATCTGTGCATTCAGCTAACAGAGTTAAACCATACTTTTGATTGAGCAGATCTGAACACTCTTTCTGTAGAAAATGCAACTGGACATTTGGAGCGCTAAGAGAGTAGTAGTGGAAAAAGGAATATATTCAAATATAAACTACACAGAAGCATTCTGTGAAAATTCTTTCTGTTCTGTGCATTCAACTAACAGAGTTGAACCTTACTTTTGATTGAGCCGTTCTGAAACACTCTTTCTGTAGAAACTGCAATTGGACATGCTAAGCGCTAAGAGGCCTACATTGGGAAAAAGAATATCTTCAAATAAAACTACACAGATGCATTCTGTGAAACTTATTTCTGATCTGTAAATTCAGTTAACAGAGATAAAACATATTTTTGATTGAGCAGTTATGAAACACTCTTTTTGTAGAAAATGCAAGTGGAGATTCGGAGCGCTAAGAGGGTAATAGTGGAAAAAGGAATGTCTTCAAATATAAACTACACAGAATCATTCTGTGAAACTTCTTTCTGATCTGTGCATTCAGCTAACAGAGTTAAACCATACTTTTGATTGAGCAGATCTGAACATTCTTTCTGTAGAATATGCAACTGTACATTTGGAGCGCTAAGAGAGTAGTAGTGGAAAAAGGAATATATTCAAATATAAACTACACAGAAGCATTCTGTGAAACTTCTTTCTGATCTGAGCATTCAGCTAACAGAGTTAAACCATACTTTTGATTGAGCAGTTTTGAAACACTCTGTCTGTAGAAAATGCAACTGGACATTCATAGCGCTAAGTGGGTAATAGTGGAAAAAAGAATATGTTCAAATATAAACTACACAGAAGCATTGTATGAAACTTCTTTCTGTTCTGTGCATTCAACTAACAGAGTTGAAGCTTACTTTTGATTGAGCCTTTCTGAAACACTCTTTCTGTAGAAACTGCAATTGGACATTCTGAGCGCTAAGAGGCCTCTATTGGGAAAAATAATATCTTCAAATAAAAACTACACAGAAGCATTGTGTGAAACTTATTTCTGATATGTTCATTAAGCTAACAGAGTTAAACCATTCTTTTGATTGCGCAGTTCTGAACACTCTTTCTGTAGAAAATGCAAGTGGACATTCGGAGCGCTAAGAGGGTAATAGTGGAAAAAGGAATATTTTCAAATATAAACTACACAGTAGCATTCTGTGAAAATTCTTTCTGTTCTGTGCATTCAACTAACAGAGTTGAACCTTACTTTTGATTGAGCCGTTCTGAAACACTCTTTCTGTAGAAACTGCAATTGGACATGCTAAGCGCTAAGAGGCCTACATTGGGAAAAAGAATATCTTCAAATAAAAACTACACAGATGCATTCTGTGAAACTTATTTCTGATCTGTAAATTCAGTTAACAGAGATAAAACATATTTTTGATTGAGCAGTTATGAAACACTCTTTTTGTAGAAAATGCAAGTGGAGATTCGGAGCGCTAAGAGGGTAATAGTGGAAAAAGGAATGTCTTCAAATATAAACTACACAGAATCATTCGGTGAAACTTCTTTCTGATCTGTGCATTCAGCTAACAGAGTTAAACCATACTTTTGATTGAGCAGATCTGAACACTCTTTCTGTAGAAAATGCAACTGGACATTTGGAGCGCTAAGAGCGTAGTAGTGGAAAAAGGAATATATTCAAATATAAACTACACAGAAGAATTCTGTGAAACTTCTTTGTGATCTGAGCATTCAGCTAACAGAGTTAAACCATACTTTTGATTGAGCAGTTTTGAAACACTCTGTCTGTAGAAAATGCAACTGGACATTCGTAGCGCTAAGTGGGTAATAGTGGAAAAAAGAATATGTTCAAATATAAACTACACAGAAGCATTGTATGAAACTTCTTTCTGTTCTGTGCATTCAACTAACAGAGATGAACCTTACTTTTGATTGAGCCGTTCTGAAACACTCTTTCTGTAGAAACTGCAATTGGACCTTCTGAGTGCTAGGAGGCCTATATTGGGAAAAAGAATGTCTACAAATAAAAACTACACAGAAGAATTGTGTGAAACTTCTTTCTGTTCTGTTTGTTCAACTAAAAGAGTTGAACCTTAGTTTTGATTGAGCCGTTCTGAAACACTCGTTCTGTAGAAAATGCAAGTGGAGATTCGGAGCGCTAAGAGGGTAATAGTGGAAAAAGGAATGTCTTCAAATATAAACTACACAGAATCATTCGGTGAAACTTCTTTCTGATCTGTGCATTCAGCTAACGGAGTTAAACCATACTTTTGATTGAGCAGATCTGAACACTCTTTCTGTAGAAAATGCAACTGGACATTTGGAGCGCTAAGAGAGTAGTAGTGGAAAAAGGAATATATTCAAATATAAACTACACAGAAGCATTCTGTGAAACTTCTTTGTGATCTGAGCATTCAGCTAACAGAGTTAAACCATACTTTTGATTGAGCAGTTTTGAAACACTCTGTCTGTAGAAAATGCAACTGGACATTCGTAGCGCTAAGTTGGTAATAGTGGAAAAAAGAATATGTTCAAATATAAACTACACAGAAGCATTGTATGAAACTTCTTTCTGTTCTGTGCATTCAACTAACAGAGATGAACCTTACTTTTGATTGAGCCGTTCTGAAACACTCTTTCTGTAGAAACTGCAATTGGACCTTCTGAGCGGTAGGAGGCCTATATTGGGAAAAAGAATGTCTACAAATAAAAACTACACAGAAGAATTGTGTGAAACTTCTTTCTGTTCTGTTTGTTCAACTAAAAGAGTTGAACCTTAGTTTTGATTGAGCCGTTCTGAAACACTCTTTCTGTAGAAAATGCAAGTGGAGATTCGGAGCGCTAAGAGGGTAATAGTGGAAAAAGGAATGTCTCCAAATATAAACTACACAGAATCATTCTGTGAAACTTCTTTCTGATCTGTGCATTCAGCTAACAGAGTTAAACCATACTTTTGATTGAGCAGATCTGAACACTCTTTCTGTAGAAAATGCAACTGGACATTTGGAGCGCTAAGAGAGTAGTAGTGGAAAAAGAAATATATTCAAATATAAACTACACAGAAGCATTCTGTGAAACTTCTTTCTGATCTGAGCATTCAGCTAACAGAGTTAAACCATAATTTTGATTGAGCAGTTTTGAAACACTCTGTCTGTAGAAAATGCAACTGGACATTCGTAGCGCTAAGTGGGTAAGAGTGGAAAAAAGAATATGTTCAAATATAAACTACACAGAAGCATTGTATGAAACTTCTTTCTGTTCTGTGCATTCAACTAACAGAGTTGAAGCTTACTTTTGATTGAGCCTTTCTGAAACACTCTTTCTGTAGAAACTGCAATTGGACATTCTGAGCGCTAAGAGGCCTATATTGGGAAAAATAATATCTTCAAATAAAAACTACACAGAAGCATTGTGTGAAACTTATTTCTGATATGTTCATTAAGCTAACAGAGTTAAACCATACTTTTGATTGCGCAGTTCTGAACACTCTTTCTGTAGAAAATGCAAGTGGACATTCGGAGCGCTAAAAGGGTAATAGTGGAAAAAGGAATATTTTCAAATATAAACTACACAGTAGCATTCTGTGAAAATTCTTTCTGTTCTGTGCATTCAACTAACAGAGTTGAACCTTACTTTTGACTGAGCCGTTCTGAAACACTCTTTCTGTAGAAACTGCAATTGGACATGCTAAGCGCTAAGAGGCCTACATTGGGAAAAAGAATATCTTCAAATAAAAACTACACAGATGCATTCTGTGAAACTTATTTCTGATCTGTAAATTCAGTTAACAGAGATAAATCATATTTTTGATTGAGCAGTTATGAAACACTCTTTTTGTAGAAAATGCAAGTGGAGATTCGGAGCGCTAAGAGGTTAATAGTGGAAAAAGGAATGTCTTCAAATATAAACTACACAGAATCATTCGGTGAAACTTCTTTCTGATCTGTGCATTCAGCTAACAGAGTTAAACCATACTTTTGATTGAGCAGATCTGAACACTCTTTCTGTAGAAAATGCAACTGGACATTTGGAGCGCTAAGAGCGTAGTAGTGGAAAAAGGAATATATTCAAATATAAACTACACAGAAGCATTCTGTGAAACTTCTTTCTGATCTGAGCATTCAGCTAACAGAGTTAAACCATACTTTTGATTGAGCAGTTTTGAAACACTCTGTCTGTAGAAAATGCAACTGGACATTCGTAGCGCTAAGTTGGTAATAGTGGAAAAAAGAATATGTTCAAATATAAACTACACAGAAGCATTGTATGAAACTTCTTTCTGTTCTGTGCATTCAACTAACAGAGATGAACCTTACTTTTGATTGAGCCGTTCTGAAACACTCTTTCTGTAGAAACTGCAATTGGACCTTCTGAGCGGTAGGAGGCCTATATTGGGAAAAAGAATGTCTACAAATAAAAACTACACAGAAGAATTGTGTGAAACTTCTTTCTGTTCTGTTTGTTCAACTAAAAGATTTGAACCTTAGTTTTGATTGAGCCGTTCTGAAACACCCTTTCTGTAGAAAATGCAAGTGGAGATTCGGAGCGCTAAGAGGGTAATAGTGGAAAAAGGAATGTCTCCAAATATAAACTACACAGAATCATTCTGTGAAACTTCTTTCTGATCTGTGCATTCAGCTAACAGAGTTAAACCATACTTTTGATTGAGCAGATCTGAACACTCTTTCTGTAGAAAATGCAACTGGACATTTGGAGCGCTAAGAGAGTAGTAGTGGAAAAAGAAATATATTCAAATATAAACTACACAAAAGCATTCTGTGAAACTTCTTTCTGATCTGAGCATTCAGCTAACAGAGTTAAACCATAATTTTGATTGAGCAGTTTTGAAACACTCTGTCTGTAGAAAATGCAACTGGACATTCGTAGCGCTAAGTGGGTAAGAGTGGAAAAAAGAATATGTTCAAATATAAACTACACAGAAGCATTGTATGAAACTTCTTTCTGTTCTGTGCATTCAACTAACAGAGTTGAAGCTTACTTTTGATTGAGCCTTTCTGAAACACTCTTTCTGTAGAAACTGCAATTGGACATTCTGAGCGCTAAGAGGCCTCTATTGGGAAAAATAATATCTTCAAATAAAAACTACACAGAAGCATTGTGTGAAACTTATTTCTGATATGTTCATTAAGCTAACAGAGTTAAACCATACTTTTGATTGCGCAGTTCTGAACACTCTTTCTGTAGAAAATGCAAGTGGACATTCGGAGCGCTAAGAGGGTAATAGTGGAAAAAGTAATATTTTCAAATATAAACTACACAGTAGCATTCTGTGAAAATTCTTTCTCTTCTGTGCATTCAACTAACAGAGTTGAACCTTACTTTTGACTGAGCCGTTCTGAAACACTCTTTCTGTAGAAACTGCAATTGGACATGCTAAGCGCTAAGAGGCCTACATTGGGAAAAAGAATATCTTCAAATAAAAACTACACAGATGCATTCTGTGAAACTTATTTCTGATCTGTAAATTCAGTTAACAGAGATAAATCATATTTTTGATTGAGCAGTTATGAAACACTCTTTTTGTAGAAAATGCAAGTGGAGATTCGGAGCGCTAAGAGGGTAATAGTGGAAAAAGGAATGTCTTCAAATATAAACTACACAGAATCATTCGGTGAAACTTCTTTCTGATCTGTGCATTCAGCTAACAGAGTTAAACCATACTTTTGATTGAGCAGATCTGAACACTCTTTCTGTAGAAAATGCAACTGGACATTTGGAGCGCTAAGAGCGTAGTAGTGGAAAAAGGAATATATTCAAATATAAACTACACAGAAGCATTCTGTGAAACTTCTTTCTGATCTGAGCATTCAGCTAACAGAGTTAAACCATACTTTTGATTGAGCAGTTTTGAAACACTCTGTCTGTAGAAAATGCAACTGGACATTCGTAGCGCTAAGTGGGTAATAGTGGAAAAAAGAATATGTTCAAATATAAACTACACAGAAGCATTGTATGAAACTACTTTCTGTTCTGTGCATTCAACTAACAGAGTTGAACCTTACTTTTGATTGAGCCGTTCTGAAACACTCTTTCTGTAGAAACTGCAATTGGACATTCTGAGCGCTAAGAGGCCTATATTGGGAAAAATAATATCTTCAAATAAAAACTACACAGAAGCATTGTGTGAAACTTATTTCTGATATGTTCATTAAGCTAACAGAGTTAAACCATACTTTTGATTGCGCAGTTCTGAACACTCTTTCTGTAGAAAATGCAAGTGGACATTCGGAGCGCTAAAAGGGTAATAGTGGAAAAAGGAATATTTTCAAATATAAACTACACAGTAGCATTCTGTGAAAATTCTTTCTGTTCTGTGCATTCAACTAACAGAGTTGAACCTTACTTTTGACTGAGCCGTTCTGAAACACTCTTTCTGTAGAAACTGCAATTGGACATGCTAAGCGCTAAGAGGCCTACATTGGGAAAAAGAATATCTTCAAATAAAAACTACACAGATGCATTCTGTGAAACTTATTTCTGATCTGTAAATTCAGTTAACAGAGATAAATCATATTTTTGATTGAGCAGTTATGAAACACTCTTTTTGTAGAAAATGCAAGTGGAGATTCGGAGCGCTAAGAGGTTAATAGTGGAAAAAGGAATGTCTTCAAATATAAACTACACAGAATCATTCGGTGAAACTTCTTTCTGATCTGTGCATTCAGCTAACAGAGTTAAACCATACTTTTGATTGAGCAGATCTGAACACTCTTTCTGTAGAAAATGCAACTGGACATTTGGAGCGCTAAGAGCGTAGTAGTGGAAAAAGGAATATATTCAAATATAAACTACACAGAAGCATTCTGTGAAACTTCTTTCTGATCTGAGCATTCAGCTAACAGAGTTAAACCATACTTTTGATTGAGCAGTTTTGAAACACTCTGTCTGTAGAAAATGCAACTGGACATTCGTAGCGCTAAGTTGGTAATAGTGGAAAAAAGAATATGTTCAAATATAAACTACACAGAAGCATTGTATGAAACTTCTTTCTGTTCTGTGCATTCAACTAACAGAGATGAACCTTACTTTTGATTGAGCCGTTCTGAAACACTCTTTCTGTAGAAACTGCAATTGGACCTTCTGAGCGGTAGGAGGCCTATATTGGGAAAAAGAATGTCTACAAATAAAAACTACACAGAAGAATTGTGTGAAACTTCTTTCTGTTCTGTTTGTTCAACTAAAAGATTTGAACCTTAGTTTTGATTGAGCCGTTCTGAAACACCCTTTCTGTAGAAAATGCAAGTGGAGATTCGGAGCGCTAAGAGGGTAATAGTGGAAAAAGGAATGTCTCCAAATATAAACTACACAGAATCATTCTGTGAAACTTCTTTCTGATCTGTGCATTCAGCTAACAGAGTTAAACCATACTTTTGATTGAGCAGATCTGAACACTCTTTCTGTAGAAAATGCAACTGGACATTTGGAGCGCTAAGAGAGTAGTAGTGGAAAAAGAAATATATTCAAATATAAACTACACAGAAGCATTCTGTGAAACTTCTTTCTGATCTGAGCATTCAGCTAACAGAGTTAAACCATAATTTTGATTGAGCAGTTTTGAAACACTCTGTCTGTAGAAAATGCAACTGGACATTCGTAGCGCTAAGTGGGTAAGAGTGGAAAAAAGAATATGTTCAAATATAAACTACACAGAAGCATTGTATGAAACTTCTTTCTGTTCTGTGCATTCAACTAACAGAGTTGAAGCTTACTTTTGATTGAGCCTTTCTGAAACACTCTTTCTGTAGAAACTGCAATTGGACATTCTGAGCGCTAAGAGGCCTCTATTGGGAAAAATAATATCTTCAAATAAAAACTACACAGAAGCATTGTGTGAAACTTATTTCTGATATGTTCATTAAGCTAACAGAGTTAAACCATACTTTTGATTGCGCAGTTCTGAACACTCTTTCTGTAGAAAATGCAAGTGGACATTCGGAGCGCTAAGAGGGTAATAGTGGAAAAAGGAATATTTTCAAATATAAACTACACAGTAGCATTCTGTGAAAATTCTTTCTCTTCTGTGCATTCAACTAACAGAGTTGAACCTTACTTTTGACTGAGCCGTTCTGAAACACTCTTTCTGTAGAAACTGCAATTGGACATGCTAAGCGCTAAGAGGCCTACATTGGGAAAAAGAATATCTTCAAATAAAAACTACACAGATGCATTCTGTGAAACTTATTTCTGATCTGTAAATTCAGTTAACAGAGATAAATCATATTTTTGATTGAGCAGTTATGAAACACTCTTTTTGTAGAAAATGCAAGTGGAGATTCGGAGCGCTAAGAGGGTAATAGTGGAAAAAGGAATGTCTTCAAATATAAACTACACAGAATCATTCGGTGAAACTTCTTTCTGATCTGTGCATTCAGCTAACAGAGTTAAACCATACTTTTGATTGAGCAGATCTGAACACTCTTTCTGTAGAAAATGCAACTGGACATTTGGAGCGCTAAGAGCGTAGTAGTGGAAAAAGGAATATATTCAAATATAAACTACACAGAAGCATTCTGTGAAACTTCTTTCTGATCTGAGCATTCAGCTAACAGAGTTAAACCATACTTTTGATTGAGCAGTTTTGAAACACTCTGTCTGTAGAAAATGCAACTGGACATTCGTAGCGCTAAGTGGGTAATAGTGGAAAAAAGAATATGTTCAAATATAAACTACACAGAAGCATTGTATGAAACTACTTTCTGTTCTGTGCATTCAACTAACAGAGTTGAACCTTACTTTTGATTGAGCCGTTCTGAAACACTCTTTCTGTAGAAACTGCAATTGGACATTCTGAGCGCTAGGAGGCCTATATTGGGAAAAAGAATGTCTACAAATAAAAACTACACAGAAGAATTGTGTGAAACTTCTTTCTGTTCTGTTTGTTCAACTAAAAGAGTTGAACCTTAGTTTTGATTGAGCCGTTCTGAAACTCTCTTTCTGTACAAAATGCAAGTGGAGATTCGGAGCGCTAAGAGGGTAATAGTGGAAAAAGGAATGTCTCCTAATATAAACTACACAGAATCATTCTTTGAAACTTCTTTCTGATCTGTGCATTCAGCTAACAGGGTTAAACCATACTTTTGATTGAGCAGATCTGAACACTCTTTCTGTAGAAAATGCAACTGGACATTTGGAGCGCTAAGAGAGTAGTAGTGGAAAAAGGAATATATTCAAATATAAACTACACAGAAGCATTCTGTGAAACTTCTTTCTGATCTGAGCATTCAGCTAACAGAGTTAAACCATACTTTTGATTGAGCAGTTTTGAAACACTCTGTCTGTAGAAAATGCAACTGGACATTCGTAGCGCTAAGTGGGTAATAGTGGAAAAAAGAATATGTTCAAATATAAACTACGCAGAAGCATTGTATGAAACTTCTTTCTGTTCTGTGCATTCAACTAACAGAGTTGAACCTTACTTTTGATTGAGCCTTTCTGAAACACTCTTTCTGTAGAAACTGCAATTGGACATTCTGAGCGCTAAGAGGCCTCTATTGGGAAAAATAATATCTTCAAATAAAAACTACACAGAAGCATTGTGTGAAACTTATTTCTGATATGTTCACTAAGCTAACAGAGTTAAACCATACTTTTGATTGCGCAGTTCTGAACACTCTTTCTGTAGAAAATGAAAGTGGACATTCGGAACGCTAAGAGGGTAATAGTGGAAAAAGGAATATTTTCAAATATAAACTACACAGTAGCATTCTGTGAAAATTCTTTCTGTTCTGTGCATTCAACTAACAGAGTTGAACCTTACTTTTGATTGAGCCGTTCTGAAACACTCTTTCTGTAGAAACTGCAATTGGACATGCTAAGCGCTAAGAGGCCTACATTGGGAAAAAGAATATCTTCAAATAAAAACTACACAGATGCATTCTGTGAAACTTATTTCTGATCTGTAAATTCAGTTAACAGAGATAAAACATATTTTTGATTGAGCAGTTATGAAACACTCTTTTTGTAGAAAATGCAAGTGGAGATTCGGAGCGCTAAGAGGGTAATAGTGGAAAAAGGAATGTCTTCAAATATAAACTACACAGAATCATTCGGTGAAACTTCTTTCTGATCTGAGCATTCAGCTAACAGAGTTAAACCATACTTTTGATTGAGCAGTTTTGAAACACTCTGTCTGTAGAAAATGCAACTGGACATTCGTAGCGCTAAGTGGGTAATAGTGGAAAAAAGAATATGTTCAAATATAAACTACACAGAAGCATTGTATGAAACTTCTTTCTGTTCTGTGCATTGAACTAACAGAGTTGAACCTTACTTTTGATTGAGCCGTTCTGAAACACTCTTTCTGTAGAAACTGCAATTGGACCTTCTGAACGCTAGGAGGCCTATATTGGGAAAAAGAATGTCTACAAATAAAAACTACACAGAAGAATTGTGTGAAACTTCTTTCTGTTCTGTTTGTTCAACTAAAAGAGTTGAACCTTAGTTTTGATTGAGCCGTTCTGAAACACTCTTTCTGTAGAAAATGCAAGTGGAGATTCGGAGCGCTAAGAGGGTAATAGTGGAAAAAGGAATGTCTTCAAATATAAACTACACAGAATCATTCGGTGAAACTTCTTTCTGATCTGAGCATTCAGCTAACAGAGTTAAACCATACTTTTGATTGAGCAGTTTTGAAACACTCTGTCTGTAGAAAATGCAACTGGACATTCGTAGCACTAAGTGGGTAATAGTGGAAAAAAGAATATGTTCAAATATAAACTACACAGAAGCATTGTATGAAACTTCTTTCTGTTCTGTGCATTCAACTAACAGAGATGAACCTTACTTTTGATTGAGCCGTTCTGAAACACTCTTTCTGTAGAAACTGCAATTGGACCTTCTGAGTGCTAGGA
This sequence comes from Symphalangus syndactylus, assembly GCF_028878055.3. Classification (NCBI taxonomy): domain Eukaryota; kingdom Metazoa; phylum Chordata; class Mammalia; order Primates; family Hylobatidae; genus Symphalangus; species Symphalangus syndactylus. Next base: position 133,301,953 of record NC_072435.2, read on the forward strand.
GGCCTATATTAGGAAAAAGAATGTCTACAAATTAAAACTACACAGAAGAATTGTGTGAAACTTCTTTCTGTTCTGTTTGTTCAACTAAAAGAGTTGAACCTTAGTTTTGATTGAGCCGTTCTGAAACACTCTTTCTGTAGAAAATGCAAGTGGAGATTCGGAGCGCTAAGAGGGTAATAGTGGAAAAAGGAATGTCTCCAAATATAAACTACACAGAATCATTCTGTGAAACTTCTTTCTGATCTGTGCATTCAGCTAACAGAGTTAAACCATACTTTTGATTGAGCAGATCTGAACATTCTTTCTGTAGAAAATGCAACTGTACATTTGGAGCGCTAAGAGAGTAGTAGTGGAAAAAGGAATATATTCAAATATAAACTACACAGAAGCATTCTGTGAAACTTCTTTCTGATCTGAGCATTCAGCTAACAGAGTTAAACCATACTTTTCATTGAGCAGTTTTGAAACACTCTGTCTGTAGAAAATGCAACTGGACATTCATAGCGCTAAGTGGGTAATAGTGGAAAAAAGAATATGTTCAAATATAAACTACACAGAAGCATTGTATGAAACTACTTTCTGTTCTGTGCATTCAACTAACAGAGTTGAAGCTTACTTTTGATTGAGCCTTTCTGAAACACTCTTTCTGTAGAAACTGCAATTGGACATTCTGAGCGCTAAGAGGCCTCTATTGGGAAAAATAATATCTTCAAATAAAAACTACACAGAAGCATTGTGTGAAACTTATTTCTGATATGTTCATTAAGCTAACAGAGTTAAACCATACTTTTGATTGCGCAGTTCTGAACACTCTTTCTGTAGAAAATGCAAGTGGACATTCGGAGCGCTAAGAGGGTAATAGTGGAAAAAGGAATATTTTCAAATATAAACTACACAGTAGCATTCTGTGAAAATTGTTTCTGTTCTGTGCATTCAACTAACAGAGTTGAACCTTACTTTTGATTGAGCCGTTCTGAAACACTCTTTCTGTAGAAACTGCAATTGGACATGCTAAGCGCTAAGAGGCCTACATTGGTAAAAAGAATATCTTCAAATAAAAACTACACAGATGCATTCTGTGAAACTTATTTCTGATCTGTAAATTCAGTTAACAGAGATAAAACATATTTTTGATTGAGCAGTTATGAAACACTCTTTTTGTAGAAAATGCAAGTGGAGATTCGGAGCGCTAAGAGGGTAATAGTGGAAAAAGGAATGTCTTCAAATATAAACTACACAGAATCATTCGGTGAAACTTCTTTCTGATCTGTGCATTCAGCTAACAGAGTTAAACCATACTTTTGATTGAGCAGATCTGAACACTCTTTCTGTAGAAAATGCAACTGGACATTTGGAGCGCTAAGAGCGTAGTAGTGGAAAAAGGAATATATTCAAATATAAACTACACAGAAGCATTCTGTGAAACTTCTTTGTGATCTGAGCATTCAGCTAACAGAGTTAAACCATACTTTTGATTGAGCAGTTTTGAAACACTCTGTCTGTAGAAAATGCAACTGGACATTCGTAGCGCTAAGTGGGTAATAGTGGAAAAAAGAATATGTTCAAATATAAACTACACAGAAGCATTGTATGAAACTTCTTTCTGTTCTGTGCATTCAACTAACAGAGATGAACCTTACTTTTGATTGAGGCGTTCTGAAACACTCTTTCTGTAGAAACTGCAATTGGACCTTCTGAGTGCTAGGAGGCCTATATTGGGAAAAAGAATGTCTACAAATAAAAACTACACAGAAGAATTGTGTGAAACTTCTTTCTGTTCTGTTTGTTCAACTAAAAGAGTTGAACCTTAGTTTTGATTGAGCCGTTCTGAAACACTCTTTCTGTAGAAAATGCAAGTGGAGATTCGGAGCGCTAAGAGGGTAATAGTGGAAAAAGGAATGTCTTCAAATATAAACTACACAGAATCATTCGGTGAAACTTCTTTCTGATCTGTGCATTCAGCTAACAGAGTTAAACCATACTTTTGATTGAGCAGATCTGAACACTCTTTCTGTAGAAAATGCAACTGGACATTTGGAGCGCTAAGAGAGTAGTAGTGGAAAAAGGAATATATTCAAATATAAACTACACAGAAGCATTCTGTGAAACTTCTTTGTGATCTGAGCATTCAGCTAACAGAGTTAAACCATACTTTTGATTGAGCAGTTTTGAAACACTCTGTCTGTAGAAAATGCAACTGGACATTCGTAGCGCTAAGTTGGTAATAGTGGAAAAAAGAATATGTTCAAATATAAACTACACAGAAGCATTGTATGAAACTTCTTTCTGTTCTGTGCATTCAACTAACAGAGATGAACCTTACTTTTGATTGAGCCGTTCTGAAACACTCTTTCTGTAGAAACTGCAATTGGACATTCTGAGCGCTAGGAGGCCTATATTGGGAAAAAGAATGTCTACAAATAAAAACTACACAGAAGAATTGTGTGAAACTTCTTTCTATTCTGTTTGTTCAACTAAAAGAGTTGAACCTTAGTTTTGATTGAGCCGTTCTGAAACACTCTTTCTGTAGAAAATGCAAGTGGAGATTCGGAGCGCTAAGAGGGTAATAGTGGAAAAAGGAATGTCTCCAAATATAAACTACACAGAATCATTCTGTGAAACTTCTTTCTGATCTGTGCATTCAGCTAACAGAGTTAAACCATACTTTTGATTGAGCAGATCTGAACACTCTTTCTGTAGAAAATGCAACTGGACATTTGGAGCGCTAAGAGAGTAGTAGTGGAAAAAGGAATATATTCAAATATAAACTACACAGAAGCATTCTGTGAAACTTCTTTCTGATCTGAGCATTCAGCTAACAGAGTTAAACCATAATTTTGATTGAGCAGTTTTGAAACACTCTGTCTGTAGAAAATGCAACTGGACATTCGTAGCGCTAAGTGGGTAAGAGTGGAAAAAAGAATATGTTCAAATATAAACTACACAGAAGCATTGTATGAAACTTCTTTCTGTTCTGTGCATTCAACTAACAGAGTTGAAGCTTACTTTTGATTGAGCCTTTCTGAAACACTCTTTCTGTAGAAACTGCAATTGGACATTCTGAGCGCTAAGAGGCCTCTATTGGGAAAAATAATATCTTCAAATAAAAACTACACAGAAGCATTGTGTGAAACTTATTTCTGATATGTTCATTAAGCTAACAGAGTTAAACCATACTTTTGATTGCGCAGTTCTGAACACTCTTTCTGTAGAAAATGCAAGTGGACATTCGGAGCGCTAAGAGGATAATAGTGGAAAAAGGAATATTTTCAAATATAAACTACACAGTAGCATTCTGTGAAAATTCTTTCTGTTCTGTGCATTCAACTAACAGAGTTGAACCTTACTTTTGACTGAGCCGTTCTGAAACACTCTTTCTGTAGAAACTGCAATTGGACATGATAAGCGCTAAGAGGCCTTCATTGGGAAAAAGAATATCTTCAAATAAAAACTACACAGATGCATTCTGTGAAACTTATTTCTGATCTGTAAATTCAGTTAACAGAGATAAAACATATTTTTGATTGAGCAGTTATGAAACACTCTTTTTGTAGAAAATGCAAGTGGAGATTCGGAGCGCTAAGAGGGTAATAGTGGAAAAAGGAATGTCTTCAAATATAAACTACACAGAATCATTCGGTGAAACTTCTTTCTGATCTGTGCATTCAGCTAACAGAGTTAAACCATACTTTTGATTGAGCAGATCTGAACACTCTTTCTGTAGAAAATGCAACTGGACATTTGGAGCGCTAAGAGCGTAGTAGTGGAAAAAGGAATATATTCAAATATAAACTACACAGAAGCATTCTGTGAAACTTCTTTCTGATCTGAGCATTCAGCTAACAGAGTTAAACCATACTTTTGATTGAGCAGTTTTGAAACACTCTGTCTGTAGAAAATGCAACTGGACATTCGTAGCGCTAAGTGGGTAATAGTGGAAAAAAGAATATGTTCAAATATAAACTACACAGAAGCATTGTATGAAACTACTTTCTGTTCTGTGCATTCAACTAACAGAGTTGAACCTTACTTTTGATTGAGCCGTTCTGAAACACTCTTTCTGTAGAAACTGCAATTGGACATTCTGAGCGCTAGGAGGCCTATATTGGGAAAAAGAATGTCTACAAATAAAAACTACACAGAAGAATTGTGTGAAACTTCTTTCTGTTCTGTTTGTTCAACTAAAAGAGTTGAACCTTAGTTTTGATTGAGCCGTTCTGAAACACTCTTTCTGTAGAAAATGCAAGTGGAGATTCGGAGCGCTAAGAGGGTAATAGTGGAAAAAGGAATGTCTCCAAATATAAACTACACAGAATCATTCTGTGAAACTTCTTTCTGATCTGTGCATTCAGCTAACAGGGTTAAACCATACTTTTGATTGAGCAGATCTGAACACTCTTTCTGTAGAAAATGCAAATGGACATTTGGAGCGCTAAGAGAGTAGTAGTGGAAAAAGGAATATATTCAAATATAAACTACACAGAAGCATTCTGTGAAACTTCTTTCTGATCTGAGCATTCAGCTAACAGAGTTAAACCATACTTTTGATTGAGCAGTTTTGAAACACTCTGTCTGTATAAAATGCAACTGGACATTCGTAGCGCTAAGTGGGTAATAGTGGAAAAAAGAATATGTACAAATATAAACTACACAGAAGCATTGTATGAAACTTTTTTCTGTTCTGTGCATTCAACTAACAGAGTTGAACCTTACTTTTGATTGAGCCTTTCTGAAACACTCTTTCTGTAGAAACTGCAATTGGACATTCTGAGCGCTAAGAGGCCTCTATTGGGAAAAATAATATCTTCAAATAAAAACTACACAGAAGCATTGTGTGAAACTTATTTCTGATATGTTCATTAAGCTAACAGAGTTAAACCATACTTTTGATTGCGCAGTTCTGAACACTCTTTCTGTAGAAAATGCAAGTGGACATTCGGAGCGCTAAGAGGGTAATAGTGGAAAAAGGAATATTTTCAAATATAAACTACACAGTAGCATTCTGTGAAAATTCTTTCTGTTCTGTGCATTCAACTAACAGAGTTGAACCTTACTTTTGATTGAGCCGTTCTGAAACACTCTTTCTGTAGAAACTGCAATTGGACATGCTAAGCGCTAAGAGGCCTACATTGGGAAAAAGAATATCTTCAAATAAAAACTACACAGATGCATTCTGTGAAACTTATTTCTGATCTGTAAATTCAGTTAACAGAGATAAAACATATTTTTGATTGAGCAGTTATGAAACACTCTTTTTGTAGAAAATGCAAGTGGAGATTCGGAGCGCTAAGAGGGTAATAGTGGAAAAAGGAATGTCTTCAAATATAAACTACACAGAATCATTCGGTGAAACTTCTTTCTGATCTGTGCATTCAGCTAACAGAGTTAAACCATACTTTTGATTGAGCAATTCTGAACACTCTTTCTGTAGAAAATGCAACTGGACATTTGGAGCGCTAAGAGCGTAGTAGTGGAAAAAGGAATATATTCAAATATAAACTACACAGAAGCATTCTGTGAAACTTCTTTGTGATCTGAGCATTCAGCTAACAGAGTTAAACCATACTTTTGATTGAGCAGTTTTGAAACACTCTGTCTGTAGAAAATGCAACTGGACATTCGTAGCGCTAAGTGGGTAATAGTGGAAAAAAGAATATGTTCAAATATAAACTACACAGAAGCATTGTATGAAACTTCTTTCTGTTCTGTGCATTCAACTAACAGAGATGAACCTTACTTTTGATTGAGCCGTTCTGAAACATTCTTTCTGTAGAAACTGCAATTGGACCTTCTGAGTGCTAGGAGGCCTATATTGGGAAAAAGAATGTCTACAAATAAAAACTACACAGAAGAATTGTGTGAAACTTCTTTCTGTTCTGTTTGTTTAACTAAAAGAGTTGAACCTTAGTTTTGATTGAGCCGTTCTGAAACACTCTTTCTGTAGAAAATGCAAGTGGAGATTCGGAGCGCTAAGAGGGTAATAGTGGAAAAAGAATGTCTTCAAATATAAACTACACAGAATCATTCGGTGAAACTTCTTTCTGATCTGTGCCTTCAGCTAACAGAGTTAAACCATACTTTTGATTGAGCAGATCTGAACACTCTTTCTGTAGAAAATGCAACTGGACATTTGGAGCGCTAAGAGAGTAGTAGTGGAAAAAGGAATATATCCAAATATAAACTACACAGAAGCATTCTGTGAAACTTCTTTCTGATCTGAGCATTCAGCTAACAGAGTTAAACCATACTTTTGATTGAGCAGTTTTGAAACACTCTGTCTGTAGAAAATGCAACTGGACATTCGTAGCGCTAAGTGGGTAATAGTGGAAAAAAGAATATGTTCAAATATAAACTACACAGAAGCATTGTATGAAACTTCTTTCTGTTCTGTGCATTCAACTAACAGAGTTGAACCTTACTTTTGATTGAGCCGTTCTGAAACACTCTTTCTGTAGAAACTGCAATTGCACATTCTGAGCGCTAAGAGGCCTATATTGGGAAAAAGAATGTCTACAAATAAAAACTACACAGAAGAATTGTGTGAAACTTCTTTCTGTTCTGTTTGTTCAACTAAAAGAGTTGAACCTTAGTTTTGATTGAGCCGTTCTGAAACACTCTTTCTGTAGAAAATGCAAGTGGAGATTCGGAGCGCTAAGGGGGTAATAGTGGAAAAAGGAATGTCTCCAAATATAAACTACACAGAATCATTATGTGAAACTTCTTTCTGATCTGCGCATACAGCTAACAGAGTTAAACCATACTTTTGATTGAGCAGATCTGAACACTCTTTCTGTAGAAAATGCAACTGGACATTTGGAGCGCTAAGAGAGTAGTAGTGGAAAAAGGAATATATTCAAATATAAACTACACAGAAGCATTCTGTGAAACTTCTTTCTGATCTGAGCATTCAGCTAACAGAGTTAAACCATACTTTTGATTGAGCAGTTTTGAAACACTCTGTCTGTAGAAAATGCATCTGAACATTCGTAGCGCTAAGTGGGTAATAGTGGAAAAAAGAATATGTTCAAATATAAACTACACAGAAGCATTGTATGAAACTTCTTTCTGTTCTGTGCATTCAACTAACAGAGTTGAACCTTACTTTTGATTGAGCCTTTCTGAAACACTCTTTCTGTAGAAACTGCAATTGGACATTATGAGCGCTAAGAGGCATATATTGGGAAAAATAATATCTTCAAATAAAAACTACACAGAAGCATTGCGTGAAACATATTTCTGATATGTTCATTAAGCTAACAGAGTTAAACCATACTTTTGATTGCGCAGTTCTGAACACTCTTTCTGTAGAAAATGCAAGTGGACATTCGGAGCGCTAAGAGGGTAATAGTGGAAAAAGGAATATATTCAAATATAAACTACACAGTAGCATTCTGTGAAAATACTTTCTGTTCTGTGCATTCAACTAACAGAGTTGAACCTTACTTTTGATTGAGCCGTTCTGAAACACTCTTTCTGTAGAAACTGCAATTGGACATGCTAAGCGCTAAGAGGCCTACATTGGGAAAAAGAATATCTTCAAATAAAAACTACACAGATGCATTCTGTGAAACTTATTTCTGATCTGTAAATTCAGTTAACAGAGATAAAACATATTTTTGATTGAGCAGTTATGAAACACTCTTTTTGTAGAAAATGCAAGTGGAGATTCGGAGCGCTAAGAGGGTAATAGTGGAAAAAGGAATGTCTTCAAATATAAACTACACAGAATCATTCGGTGAAACTTCTTTCTGATCTGTGCATTCAGCTAACAGAGTTAAACCATACTTTTGATTGAGCAGATCTGAACACTCTTTCTGTAGAAAATGCAACTGGACATTTGGAGCGCTAAGAGCGTAGTAGTGGAAAAAGGAATATATTCAAATATAAACTACACAGAAGCATTCTGTGAAACTTCTTTCTGATCTGAGCATTCAGCTAACAGAGTTAAACCATACTTTTGATTGAGCAGTTTTGAAACACTCTGTCTGTAGAAAATGCAACTGGACATTCGTAGCGCTAAGTGGGTAATAGTGGAAAAAAGAATATGTTCAAATATAAACTACACAGAAGCATTGTATGAAACTTCTTTCTGTTCTTTGCATTCAACTAACAGAGTTGAACCTTACTTTTGATTGAGCCGTTCTGAAACACTCTTTCTGTAGAAACTGCAATTGGACATTCTGAGCGCTAAGAGGCCTATATTGGGAAAAAGAATGTCTACAAATAAAAACTACACAGAAGAATTGTGTGAAACTTCTTTCTGTTCTGTTTGTTCAACTAAAAGAGTTGAACCTTAGTTTTGATTGAGCCGTTCGGAAACACTCTTTCTGTAGAAAATGCAAGTGGAGATTCGGAGCGCTAATAGGGTAATAGTGGAAAAAGGAATGTCTCCAAATATAAACTACACAGAATCATTCTGTGAAACTTCTTTCTGATCTGTGCATTCAGCTAACAGAGTTAAACCATACTTTTGATTGAGCAGATCTGAACACTCTTTCTGTAGAAAATGCAACTGGACATTTGGAGCGCTAAGAGAGTAGTAGTGGAAAAAGGAATATATTCAAATATAAACTACACAGAAGCATTCTGTGAAACTTCTTTCTGATCTGAGCATTCAGCTAACAGAGTTAAACCATACTTTTGATTGAGCAGTTTTGAAACACTCTGTCTGTAGAAAATGCAACTGGACATTCGTAGCGCTAAGTGGGTAATAGTGGAAAAAAGAGTGTGTTCAAATATAAACTACACAGAAGCATTGTATGAAATTCCTTTCTGTTCTGTGCATTCAACTAACAGAGTTGAACCTTACTTTTGATTGAGCCTTTCTGAAACACTCTTTCTGTAGAAACTGCAATTGGACATTCTGAGCGCTAAGAGGCCTCTATTGGGAAATATAATATCTTCAAATAAAAACTACACAGAAGCATTGTGTGAAACTTATTTCTGATATGTTCATTAAGCTAACAGAGTTAAACCATACTTTTGATTGCGCAGTTCTGAACACTCTTTCTGTAGAAAATGCAAGTGGACATTCGGAGCGCTAAGAGGGTAATAGTGGAAAAAGGAATATATTCAAATATAAACTACACAGAATCATTCGGTGAAACTTCTTTCTGATCTGTGCATTCAGCTAACAGAGTTAAACCATACTTATGATTGAGCAGATCTGAACACTCTTTCTGTAGAAAATGCAACTGGACATTTATGGCGCTAAGAGCGTAGTAGTGGAAAAAGGAATATATTCAAATATAAACTACACAGTAGCATTCTGTGAAAATTCTTTCTGTTCTGTGCATTCAAATAACAGAGTTGAACCTTACTTTTGATTGAGCCGTTCTGAAACACTCTTTCTGTAGAAACTGCAATTGGACATGCTAAGCGCTAAGAGGCCTACATTGGGAAAAAGAATATCTTCAAATAAAAACTACACAGATGCATTCTGTGAAACTTATTTCTGATCTGTAAATTCAGTTAACAGAGATAAAACATATTTTTGATTGAGCAGTTATGAAACACTCTTTTTGTAGAAAATGCAAGTGGAGATTCGGAGCGCTAAGAGGGTAATAGTGGAAAAAGGAATGTCTTCAAATATAAACTACACAGAATCATTCGGTGAAACTTCTTTCTGATCTGTGCATTCAGCTAACAGAGTTAAACCATACTTTTGATTGAGCAGATCTGAACACTCTTTCTGTTGAAAATGCAACTGGACATTTTGAGCGCTAAGAGCGTAGTAGTGGAAAAAGGAATATATTCAAATATAAACTACACAGAAGCATTCTGTGAAACTTCTTTCTGATCTGAGCATTCAGCTAACAGAGTTAAACCATACTTTTGATTGAGCAGTTTTGAAACACTCTGTCTGTAGAAAATGCAACTGGACATTCGTAGCGCTAAGTGGGTAATAGTGGAAAAAAGAATATGTTCAAATATAAACTACACAGAAGCATTGTATGAAACTTCTTTCTGTTCTGTGCATTCAACTAACAGAGTTGAACCTTACTTTTGATTGAGCCGTTCTGAAACACTCTTTCTGTAGAAACTGCAATTGGACATTCTGAGCGCTAAGAGGCCGATATTGGGAAAAAGAATGTCTACAAATAAAAACTACACAGAAGAATTGTGTGAAACTTCTTTCTGTTCTGTTTGTTCAACTAAAAGAGTTGAACCTTAGTTTTGATTGAGCCGTTCTGAAACACTCTTTCTGTAGAAAATGCAAGTGGATATTCGGAGCGCTAAGGGGGTAATAGTGGAAAAAGGAATGTCTCCAAATATAAACTACACAGAATCATTATGTGAAACTTCTTTCTGATCTGCGCATTCAGCTAACAGAGTTAAACCATACTTTTGATTGAGCAGATCTGAACACTCTTTCTGTAGAAAATGCAACTGGACATTTGGAGCGCTAAGAGAGTAGTAGTGGAAAAACGAATATATTCAAATATAAACTACACAGAAGCATTCTGTGAAACTTCTTTCTGATCTGAGCATTCAGCTAACAGAGTTAAACCATACTTTTGATTGAGCAGTTTTGAAACACTCTGTCTGTAGAAAATGCAACTGGACATTCGTAGCGCTAAGTGGGTAATAGTGGAAAAAAGAATATGTTCAAATATAAACTACACAGAAGCATTGTATGAAACTTCTTTCTGTTCTGTGCATTCAACTAACAGATTTGAACCTTACTTTTGATTGAGCTTTTCTGAAACACTCTTTCTGTAGAAACTGCAATTGGACATTCTGAGCGCTAAGAGGCATATATTGGGAAAAATAATATCTTCAAATAAAAACTACACAGAAGCATTGCGTGAAACTTATTTCTGATATGTTCATTAAGCTAACAGAGTTAAACCATACTTTTGATTGCGCAGTTCTGAACACTCTTTCTGTAGAAAATGCAAGTGTACATTCGGAGCGCTAAGAGGGTAATAGTGGAAAAAGGAATATATTCAAATATAAACTACACAGTAGCATTCTGTGAAAATTCTTTCTGTTCTGTGCATTCAACTAACAGAGTTGAACCTTACTTTTGATTGAGCCGTTCTGAAACACTCTCTCTGTAGAAACTTCAATTGGACATGCTAAGCGGTAAGAGGCCTACATTGGGAAAAATAATATCTTGAAATAAAAACTACACAGATGCATTCTGTGAAACTTATTTCTGATCTGTAAATTCAGTTAACAGAGATAAAACATATTTTTGATTGAGCAGTTATGAAACACTCTTTTTGTAGAAAATGCAAGTGGAGATTCGGAGCGCTAAGAGGGTAATAGTGGAAAAAGGAATGTCTTCAAATATAAACTACACAGAATCATTCGGTGAAACTTCTTTCTGATCTGTGCATTCAGCTAACAGAGTTAAACCATACTTTTGATTGAGCAGATCTGAACACTCTTTCTGTTGAAAATGCAACTGGACATTTGGAGCGCTAAGAGCGTAGTAGTGGAAAAAGGAATATATTCAAATATAAACTACACAGAAGCATTCTGTGAAACTTCTTTCTGATCTGAGCATTCAGCTAACAGAGTTAAACCATACTTTTGATTGAGCAGTTTTGAAACACTCTGTCTGTAGAAAATGCAACTGGACATTCGTAGCGCTAAGTGGGTAATAGTGGAAAAAAGAATATGTTCAAATATAAACTACACAGAAGCATTGTATGAAACTTCTTTCTGTTCTTTGCATTCAACTAACAGAGTTGAACCTTACTTTTGATTGAGCCGTTCTGAAACACTCTTTCTGTAGAAACTGCAATTGGACATTCTGAGCGCTAAGAGGCCTATATTGGGAAAAAGAATGTCTACAAATAAAAACTACACAGAAGAATTGTGTGAAACTTCTTTCTGTTCTGTTTGTTCAACTAAAAGAGTTGAACCTTAGTTTTGATTGAGCCGTTCGGAAACACTCTTTCTGTAGAAAATGCAAGTGGAGATTCGGAGCGCTAATAGGGTAATAGTGGAAAAATGAATGTCTCCAAATATAAACTACACAGAATCATTCTGTGAAACTTCTTTCTGATCTGTGCATTCAGCTAACAGAGTTAAACCATACTTTTGATTGAGCAGATCTGAACACTCTTTCTGTAGAAAATGCAACTGGACATTTCGAGCGCTAAGAGAGTAGTAGTGGACAAAGGAATATATTCAAATATAATCTACACAGAAGCATTCTGTGAAACTTCTTTCTGATCTGAGCATTCAGCTAACAGAGTTAAACCATACTTTTGATTGAGCAGTTTTGAAACACTCTGTCTGTAGAAAATGCAACTGGACATTCGTAGCGCTAAGTGGGTAATAGTGGAAAAAAGAGTGTGTTCAAATATAAACTACACAGAAGCATTGTATGAAATTCCTTTCTGTTATGTGCATTCAACTAACAGAGTTGAACCTTACTTTTGATTGAGCCTTTCTGAAACACTCTTTCTGTAGAAACTGCAATTGGACATTCTGAGCGCTAAGAGGCCTCTATTGGGAAATAATATATCTTCAAATAAAAACTACACAGAAGCATTGTGTGAAACTTATTTCTGATATGTTCATTAAGCTAACAGAGTTAAACCATACTTTTGATTGCGCAGTTCTGAACACTCTTTCTGTAGAAAATGCAAGTGGACATTCGGAGCGCTAAGAGGGTAATAGTGGAAAAAGGAATATATTCAAATATAAACTACACAGTAGCATTCTGTGAAAATTCTTTCTGTTCTGTGCATTCAACTAACAGAGTTGAACCTTACATTTGATTGAGCCGTTCTGAAACACTCTTTCTGTAGAAACTGCAATTGGACTTGCTAAGCGCTAAGAGGCCTACATTGGGAAAAAGTATCTTCAAATAAAAACTACACAGATGCATTCTGTGAAACTTATTTCTGATCTGTAAATTCAGTTAACAGAGATAAAACATATTTTTGATTGAGCAGTTATGAAACACTCTTTTTGTAGAAAATGCAAGTGGAGATTCGGAGCGCTAAGAGGGTAATAGTGGAAAAAGGAATGTCTTCAAATATAAACTACACAGAATAATTCGGTGAAACTTCTTTCTGATCTGTGCATTCAGCTAACAGAGTTAAACCATACTTATGATTGAGCAGATCTGAACACTCTTTCTGTAGAAAATGCAACTGGACATTTATGGCGCTAAGAGCGTAGTAGTGGAAAAAGGAATATATTCAAATATAAACTACACAGTAGCATTCTGTGAAAATTCTTTCTGTTCTGTGCATTCAAATAACAGAGTTGAACCTTACTTTTGATTGAGCCGTTCTGAAACACTCTTTCTGTAGAAACTGCAATTGGACATGCTAAGCGCTAAGAGGCCTACATTGGGAAAAAGAATATCTTCAAATAAAAACTACACAGATGCATTCTGTGAAACTTATTTCTGATCTGTAAATTCAGTTAACAGAGATAAAACATATTTTTGATTGAGCAGTTATGAAACACTCTTTTTGTAGAAAATGCAAGTGGAGATTCGGAGCGCTAAGAGGGTAATAGTGGAAAAAGGAATGTCTTCAAATATAAACTACACAGAATCATTCGGTGAAACTTCTTTCTGATCTGTGCATTCAGCTAACAGAGTTAAACCATACTTTTGATTGAGCAGATCTGAACACTCTTTCTGTTGAAAATGCAACTGGACATTTTGAGCGCTAAGAGCGTAGTAGTGGAAAAAGGAATATATTCAAATATAAACTACACAGAAGCATTCTGTGAAACTTCTTTCTGATCTGAGCATTCAGCTAACAGAGTTAAACCATACTTTTGATTGAGCAGTTTTGAAACACTCTGTCTGTAGAAAATGCAACTGGACATTCGTAGCGCTAAGTGGGTAATAGTGGAAAAAAGAATATGTTCAAATATAAACTACACAGAAGCATTGTATGAAACTTCTTTCTGTTCTGTGCATTCAACTAACAGAGTTGAACCTTACTTTTGATTGAGCCGTTCTGAAACACTCTTTCTGTAGAAACTGCAATTGGACATTCTGAGCGCTAAGAGGCCTATATTGGGAAAAAGAATGTCTACAAATAAAAACTACACAGAAGAATTGTGTGAAACTTCTTTCTGTTCTGTTTGTTCAACTAAAAGAGTTGAACCTTAGTTTTGATTGAGCCGTTCTGAAACACTCTTTCTGTAGAAAATGCAAGTGGATATTCGGAGCGCTAAGGGGGTAATAGTGGAAAAAGGAATGTCTCCAAATATAAACTACACAGAATCATTATGTGAAACTTCTTTCTGATCTGCGCATTCAGCTAACAGAGTTAAACCATACTTTTGATTGAGCAGATCTGAACACTCTTTCTGTAGAAAATGCAACTGGACATTTGGAGCGCTAAGAGAGTAGTAGTGGAAAAACGAATATATTCAAATATAAACTACACAGAAGCATTCTGTGAAACTTCTTTCTGATCTGAGCATTCAGCTAACGGAGTTAAACCATACTTTTGATTGAGCAGTTTTGAAACACTCTGTCTGTAGAAAATGCAACTGGACATTCGTAGCGCTAAGTGGGTAATAGTGGAAAAAAGAATATGTTCAAATATAAACTACACAGAAGCATTGTATGAAACTTCTTTCTGTTCTGTGCATTCAACTAACAGAGTTGAACCTTACTTTTGATTGAGCTTTTCTGAAACACTCTTTCTGTAGAAACTGCAATTGGACATTCTGAGCGCTAAGAGGCATATATTGGGAAAAATAATATCTTCAAATAAAAACTACACAGAAGCATTGCGTGAAACTTATTTCTGATATGTTCATTAAGCTAACAGAGTTAAACCATACTTTTGATTGCGCAGTTCTGAACACTCTTTCTGTAGAAAATGCAAGTGTACATTCGGAGCGCTAAGAGGGTAATAGTGGAAAAAGGAATATATTCAAATATAAACTACACAGTAGCATTCTGTGAAAATTCTTTCTGTTCTGTGCATTCAACTAACAGAGTTGAACCTTACTTTTGATTGAGCCGTTCTGAAACACTCTCTCTGTAGAAACTTCAATTGGACATGCTAAGCGGTAAGAGGCCTACATTGGGAAAAATAATATCTTCAAATAAAAACTACACAGATGCATTCTGTGAAACTTATTTCTGATCTGTAAATTCAGTTAACAGAGATAAAACATATTTTTGATTGAGCAGTTATGAAACACTCTTTTTGTAGAAAATGCAAGTGGAGATTCGGAGCGCTAAGAGGGTAATAGTGGAAAAAGGAATGTCTTCAAATATAAACTACACAGAATCATTCGGTGAAACTTCTTTCTGATCTGTGCATTCAGCTAACAGAGTTAAAACATACTTTTGATTGAGCAGATCTGAACACTCTTTCTGTTGAAAATGCAACTGGACATTTGGAGCGCTAAGAGCGTAGTAGTGGAAAAAGGAATATATTCAAATATAAACTACACAGAAGCATTCTGTGAAACTTCTTTCTGATCTGAGCATTCAGCTAACAGAGTTAAACCATACTTTTGATTGAGCAGTTTTGAAACACTCTGTCTGTAGAAAATGCAACTGGACATTCGTAGCGCTAAGTGGGTAATAGTGGAAAAAAGAATATGTTCAAATATAAACTACACAGAAGCATTGTATGAAACTTCTTTCTGTTCTTTGCATTCAACTAACAGAGTTGAACCTTACTTTTGATTGAGCCGTTCTGAAACACTCTTTCTGTAGAAACTGCAATTGGACATTCTGAGCGCTAAGAGGCCTATATTGGGAAAAAGTATGTCTACAAATAAAAACTACACAGAAGAATTGTGTGAAACTTCTTTCTGTTCTGTTTGTTCAACTAAAAGATTTGAACCTTAGTTTTGATTGAGCCGTTCGGAAACACTCTTTCTGTAGAAAATGCAAGTGGAGATTCGGAGCGCTAATAGGGTAATAGTGGAAAAAGGAATGTCTCCAAATATAAACTACACAGAATCATTCTGTGAAACTTCTTTCTGATCTGTGCATTCAGCTAACAGAGTTAAACCATACTTTTGATTGAGCAGATCTGAACACTCTTTCTGTAGAAAATGCAACTGGACATTTGGAGCGCTAAGAGAGTAGTAGTGGAAAAAGGAATATATTCAAATATAAACTACACAGAAGCATTCTGTGAAACTTCTTTCTGATCTGAGCATTCAGCTAACAGAGTGAAACCATACTTTTGATTGAGCAGTTTTGAAACACTCTGTCTGTAGAAAATGCAACTGGACATTCGTAGCGCTAAGTGGGTAATAGTGGAAAAAAGAGTGTGTTCAAATATAAACTACACAGAAGCATTGTATGAAATTCCTTTCTGTTCTGTGCATTCAACTAACAGAGTTGAACCTTACTTTTGATTGAGCCTTTCTGAAACACTCTTTCTGTAGAAACTGCAATTGGACATTCTGAGCGCTAAGAGGCCTCTATTGGGAAATATAATATCTCCAAATAAAAACTACACAGAAGCATTGTGTGAAACTTATTTCTGATATGTTCATTAAGCTAACAGAGTTAAACCATACTTTTGATTGCGCAGTTCTGAACACTCTTTCTGTAGAAAATGCAAGTGGACATTCGGAGCGCTAAGAGGGTAATAGTGGAAAAAGGAATATATTCAAATATAAACTACACAGTAGCATTCTGTGAAAATTCTTTCTGTTCTGTGCATTCAACTAACAGAGTTGAACCTTACATTTGATTGAGCCGTTCTGAAACACTCTTTCTGTAGAAACTGCAATTGGACTTGCTAAGCGCTAAGAGGCCTACATTGGGAAAAAGTATCTTCAAATAAAAACTACACAGATGCATTCTGTGAAACTTATTTCTGATCTGTAAATTCAGTTAACAGAGATAAAACATATTTTTGATTGAGCAGTTATGAAACACTCTTTTTGTAGAAAATGCAAGTGGAGATTCGGAGCGCTAAGAGGGTAATAGTGGAAAAAGGAATGTCTTCAAATATAAACTACACAGAATCATTCGGTGAAACTTCTTTCTGATCTGTGCATTCAGCTAACAGAGTTAAACCATACTTATGATTGAGCAGATCTGAACACTCTTTCTGTAGAAAATGCAACTGGACATTTATGGCGCTAAGAGCGTAGTAGTGGAAAAAGGAATATATTCAAATATAAACTACACAGAAGCATTCTGTGAAACTTCTTTCTGATCTGAGCATTCAGCTAACAGAGTTAAACCATACTTTTGATTGAGCAGTTTTGAAACACTCTGTCTGTAGAAAATGCAACTGGACATTCGTAGCGCTAAGTGGGTAATAGTGGAAAAAAGAGTATGTTCAAATATAAACTACACAGAAGCATTGTATGAAACTTCTTTCTGTTCTGTGCATTCAACTAACAGAGTTGAACCTTACATTTGATTGAGCCATTCTGAAACACTCTTTCTGTAGAAACTGCAATTGGACATTCTGAGCGCTAAGAGGCCTCTATTGGGAAAAATAATATCTTCAAATAAAAACTACACAGAAGCATTGTGTGAAACTTATTTCTGATATGTTCATTAAGCTAACAGAGTTAAACCATACTTTTGATTGCGCAGTTCTGAACACTCTTTCTGTAGAAAATGCAAGTGGACATTCGGAGCGCTAAGAGGGTAACAGTGGAAAAAGGAATATATTCAAATATAAACTACACAGTAGCATTCTGTGAAAATTCTTTCTGTTCTGTGCATTCAACTAACAGAGTTGAACCTTACTTTTGAATGAGCCGTTCTGAAACACTCTTTCTGTAGAAACTGCAATTGGACATGCTAAGCGCTAAGAGGCCTACATTGGGAAAAAGAATATCTTCAAATAAAAACTACACAGATGCATTCTGTGAAACTTATTTCTGATCTGTAAATTCAGTTAACAGAGATAAAACATATTTTTGATTGAGCAGTTATGAAACACTCTTTTTGTAGAAAATGCAAGTGGAGATTCGGAGCGCTAAGAGGGTAATAGTGGAAAAAGGAATGTCTTCAAATATAAAATACACAGAATCATTCGGTGAAACTTCTGATCTGTGCATTCAGCTAACAGAGTTAAACCATACTTTTGATTGAGCAGATCTGAACACTCTTTCTGTAGAAAATGCAACTGGACATTTGGAGCGCTAAGAGCGTAGTAGTGGAAAAAGGAATATATTCAAATATAAACTACACAGAAGCCTTCTGTGAAATTTCTTTCTGATCTGAGCATTCAGCTAACAGAGTTAAACCATACTTTTTATTGAGAAGTTTTGAAACACTCTGTCTGTAGAAAATGCAACTGGACATTCGTAGCGCTAAGTGGGTAATAGTGGAAAAAAGAATATGTTCAAATATAAACTACACAGAAGCATTGTATGAAACTTCTTTCTGTTCTGTGCATTCAACTAACAGAGTTGAACCTTACTTTTGATTGAGCCGTTCTGAAACACTCTTTCTGTAGAAACTGCAATTGGACATTCTGAGCGCTAAGAGGCCTATATTGGGTAAAGAATGTCTACAAATAAAAACTACACAGAAGAATTGTGTGAAACTTCTTTCTGTTCTGTTTGTTCAACTAAAAGAGTTGAACCTTAGTTTTGATTGAGCCGTTCTGAAACACTCTTTCTGTAGAAAATGCAAGTGGAGATTCGGAGCGCTAATAGGGTAATAGTGGAAAAAGGAATGTCTCCAAATATAAACTACACAGAATCATTCTCTGAAACTTCTTTCTGATCTGTGCATTCAGCTAACAGAGTTAAACCATACTTTTGATTGAGCAGATCTGAACACTCTTTCTGTAGAAAATGCAACTGGACATTTGGAGCGCTAAGAACGTAGTAGTGGAAAATGGAATATATTCAAATATAAACTACACAGAAGCATTCTGTGAAACTTCTTTCTGATCTGAGCATTCAGCTAACAGAGTTAAACCATACTTTTGATTGAGCAGTTTTGAAACACTCTGTCTGTAGAAAATGCAAGTGGACATTCGTAGCGCTAAGTGGGTAATAGTGGAAAAAAGAATATGTTCAAATATAAACTACACAGAAGCATTGTATGAAACTTCTTTCTGTTCTGTGCATTCAACTAACAGAGTTGAACCTTACTTTTGATTGAGCCGTTCTGAAACACTCTTTCTGTAGAAACTGCAATTGGACATTCTGAGCGCTAAGAGGCCTACATTGGGAAAAAGAATATCTTCAAATAAAAACTACACAGATGCATTCTGTGAAACTTATTTCTGATATGTTCATTAAGCTAACAGAGTTAAACCATACTTTTGATTGCGCAGTTCTGAACACTCTTTCTGTAGAAAATGCAAGTGGACATCCGGAGCGCTAAGAGGGTAATAGTGGAAAAAGGAATATATTCAAATATAAACTACACAGTAGCATTCTGTGAAAATTCTTTCTGTTCTGTGCATTCAAATAACAGAGTTGAACCTTACTTTTGATTGAGCCGTTCTGAAACACTCTTTCTGTAGAAACTGCAATTGGACATGCTAAGCGCTAAGAGGCCTACATTGGGAAAAAGAATATCTTCAAATAAAAACTACACAGATGCATTCTGTGAAACTTATTTCTGATCTGTAAATTCAGTTAACAGAGATAAAACATATTTTTGATTGAGCAGTTATGAAACACTCTTTTTGTAGAAAATGCAAGTGGAGATTCGGAGCGCTAAGAGGGTAATAGTGGAAAAAGGAATGTCTTCAAATATAAACTACACAGAATCATTCGGTGAAACTTCTTTCTGATCTGTGCATTCAGCTAACAGAGTTAAACCATACTTTTGATTGAGCAGATCTGAACACTCTTTCTGTTGAAAATGCAACTGGACATTTTGAGCGCTAAGAGCGTAGTAGTGGAAAAAGGAATATATTCAAATATAAACTACACAGAAGCATTCTGTGAAACTTCTTTCTGATCTGAGCATTCAGCTAACAGAGTTAAACCATACTTTTGATTGAGCAGTTTTGAAACACTCTGTCTGTAGAAAATGCAACTGGACATTCGTAGCGCTAAGTGGGTAATAGTGGAAAAAAGAATATGTTCAAATATAAACTACACAGAAGCATTGTATGAAACTTGTTTCTGTTCTGTGCATTCAACTAACAGAGTTGAACCTTACTTTTGATTGAGCCGTTCTGAAACACTCTTTCTGTAGAAACTGCAATTGGACATTCTGAGCGCTAAGGGGCCTATATTGGGTAAAGGAATGTCTACAAATAAAAACTACACAGAAGAATTGTGTGAAACTTCTTTCTGTTCTGTTTGTTCAACTAAAAGAGTTGAACCTTAGTTTTGATTGAGCCGTTCTGAAACACTCTTTCTGTAGAAAATGCAAGTGGAGATTCGGAGCGCTAATAGGGTAATAGTGGAAAAAGGAATGTCTCCAAATATAAACTACACAGAATCATTCTCTGAAACTTCTTTCTGATCTGTGCATTCAGCTAACAGAGTTAAACCATACTTTTGATTGAGCAGATCTGAACACTCTTTCTGTAGAAAATGCAACTGGACATTTGGAGCGCTAAGAACGTAGTAGTGGAAAAAGGAATATATTCAAATATAAACTACACAGAAGCATTCTGTGAAACTTCTTTCTGATCTGAGCATTCAGCTAACAGAGTTAAACCATACTTTTGATTGAGCAGTTTTGAAACACTCTGTCTGTAGAAAATGCAAGTGGACATTCGTAGCGCTAAGTGGGTAATAGTGGAAAAAAGAATATGTTCAAATATAAACTACACAGAAGCATTGTATGAAACTTCTTTCTGTTCTGTGCATTCAACTAACAGAGTTGAACCTTACTTTTGATTGAGCCGTTCTGAAACACTCTTTCTGTAGAAACTGCAATTGGACATTCTGAGCGCTAAGAGGCCTACATTGGGAAAAAGAATATCTTCAAATAAAAACTACACAGATGCATTCTGTGAAACTTATTTCTGATATGTTCATTAAGCTAACAGAGTTAAACCATACTTTTGATTGCGCAGTTCTGAACACTCTTTCTGTAGAAAATGCAAGTGGACATCCGGAGCGCTAAGAGGGTAATAGTGGAAAAAGGAATATATTCAAATATAAACTACACAGTAGCATTCTGTGAAAATTCTTTCTGTTCTGTGCATTCAAATAACAGAGTTGAACCTTACTTTTGATTGAGCCGTTCTGAAACACTCTTTCTGTAGAAACTGCAATTGGACATGCTAAGCGCTAAGAGGCCTACATTGGGAAAAAGAATATCTTCAAATAAAAACTACACAGATGCATTCTGTGAAACTTATTTCTGATCTGTAAATTCAGTTAACAGAGATAAAACATATTTTTGATTGAGCAGTTATGAAACACTCTTTTTGTAGAAAATGCAAGTGGAGATTCGGAGCGCTAAGAGGGTAATAGTGGAAAAAGGAATGTCTTCAAATATAAACTACACAGAATCATTCGGTGAAACTTCTTTCTGATCTGTGCATTCAGCTAACAGAGTTAAACCATACTTTTGATTGAGCAGATCTGAACACTCTTTCTGTTGAAAATGCAACTGGACATTTTGAGCGCTAAGAGCGTAGTAGTGGAAAAAGGAATATATTCAAATATAAACTACACAGAAGCATTCTGTGAAACTTCTTTCTGATCTGAGCATTCAGCTAACAGAGTTAAACCATACATTTGATTGAGCAGTTTTGAAACACTCTGTCTGTAGAAAATGCAACTGGACATTCGTAGCGCTAAGTGGGTAATAGTGGAAAAAAGAATATGTTCAAATATAAACTACACAGAAGCATTGTATGAAACTTCTTTCTGTTCTGTGCATTCAACTAACAGAGTTGAACCTTACTTTTGATTGAGCCGTTCTGAAACACTCTTTCTGTAGAAACTGCAATTGGACATTCTGAGCGCTAAGAGGCCTATATTGGGAAAAAGAATGTCTACAAATAAAAACTACAGAGCAGAACTGTGTGAAACTTCTTTCTGTTCTGTTTGTTCAACTAAAAGAGTTGAACCTTAGTTTTGATTGAGCCGTTCTGAAACACTCTTTCTGTAGAAAATGCAAGTGGATATTCGTAGCGCTAAGGGGGTAATAGTGGAAAAAGGCATGTCTCCAAATATAAACTACACAGAATCATTATGTGAAACTTCTTTCTGATCTGCGCATTCAGCTAACAGAGTTAAACCATACTTTTGATTGAGCAGATCTGAACACTCTTTCTGTAGAAAATGCAACTGGACATTTGGAGCGCTAAGAGAGTAGTAGTGGAAAAACGAATATATTCAAATATAAACTACACAGAAGCATTCTGTGAAACTTCTTTCTGATCTGAGCATTCAGCTAATAGAGTGAAACCATACTTTTGATTGAGCAGTTTTGAAACACTCTGTCTGTAGAAAATGCAACTGGACATTCGTAGCGCTAAGTGGGTAATAGTGGAAAAAAGAATATGTTCAAATATAAACTACACAGAAGCATTGTATGAAACTTCTTTCTGTTCTGTGCATTCAACTAACAGAGTTGAACCTTACTTTTGATTGAGCTTTTCTGAAACACTCTTTCTGTAGAAACTGCAATTGGACATTCTGAGCGCTAAGAGGCATATATTGGGAAAAATAATATCTTCAAATAAAAACTACACAGAAGCATTGCGTGAAACTTATTTCTGATATGTTCATTAAGCTAACAGAGTTAAACCATACTTTTGATTGCGCAGTTCTGAACACTCTTTCTGTAGAAAATGCAAGTGGACATTCGGAGCGCTAAGAGGGTAATAGTGGAAAAAGGAATATATTCAAATATAAACTACACAGTAGCATTCTGTGAAAATTCTTTCTGTTCTGTGCATTCAACTAACATAGTTGAACCTTACTTTTGATTGAGCCGTTCTGAAACACTCTCTCTGTAGAAACTTCAATTGGACATGCTAAGCGGTAAGAGGCCTACATTGGGAAAAAGAATATCTTCAAATAAAAACTACACAGATGCATTCTGTGAAACTTATTTCTGATCTGTAAATTCAGTTAACAGAGATAAAACATATTTTTGATTGAGCAGTTATGAAACACTCTTTTTGTAGAAAATGCAAGTGGAGATTCGGAGCGCTAAGAGGGTAATAGTGGAAAAAGGAATGTCTTCAAATATAAACTACACAGAATCATTCGGTGAAACTTCTTTCTGATCTGTGCATTCAGCTAACAGAGTTAAACCATACTTTTGATTGAGCAGATCTGAACACTCTTTCTGTTGTAAATGCAACTGGACATTTGGAGCGCTAAGAGCGTAGTAGTGGAAAAAGGAATATATTCAAATATAAACTACACAGAAGCATTCTGTGAAACTTCTTTCTGATCTGAGCATTCAGCTAACAGAGTTAAACCATACTTTTGATTGAGCAGTTTTGAAACACTCTGTCTGTAGAAAATGCAACTGGACATTCGTAGCGCTAAGTGGGTAATAGTGGAAAAAAGAATATGTTCAAATATAAACTACACAGAAGCATTGTATGAAACTTCTTTCTGTTCTGTGCATTCAACTAACAGAGTTGAACCTTACATTTGATTGAGCCGTTCTGAAACACTCTTTCTGTAGAAACTGCAATTGGACATTCTGAGCGCTAAGAGGCCTACATTGGGAAAAAAAATATCTTCAAATAAAAACTACACAGATGCATTCTGTGAAACTTATTTCTGATATGTTCATTTAGCTAACAGAGTTAAACCATACTTTTGATTGCGCAGTTCTGAACACTCTTTCTGTAGAAAATGCAAGTGGACATCCGGAGCGCTAAGAGGGTAATAGTGGAAAAAGGAATATATTCAAATATAAACTACACAGTAGCATTCTGTGAAAATTCTTTCTGTTCTGTGCATTCAAATAACAGAGTTGAACCTTACTTTTGATTGAGCCGTTCTGAAACACTCTTTCTGTAGAAACTGCAATTGGACATGCTAAGCGCTAAGAGGCCTACATTGGGAAAAAGAATATCTTCAAATAAAAACTACACAGATGCATTCTGTGAAACTTATTTCTGATCTGTAAATTCAGTTAACAGAGATAAAACATATTTTTGATTGAGCAGTTATGAAACACTCTTTTTGTAGAAAATGCAAGTGGAGATTCGGAGCGCTAAGAGGGTAATAGTGGAAAAAGGAATGTCTTCAAATATAAACTACACAGAATCATTCGGTGAAACTTCTTTCTGATCTGTGCATTCAGCTAACAGAGTTAAACCATACTTTTGATTGAGCAGATCTGAACACTCTTTCTGTTGAAAATGCAACTGGACATTTTGAGCGCTAAGAGCGTAGTAGTGGAAAAAGGAATATATTCAAATATAAACTACACAGAAGCATTCTGTGAAACTTCTTTCTGATCTGAACATTCAGCTAACAGAGTTAAACCATACTTTTGATTGAGCAGTTTTGAAACACTCTGTCTGTAGAAAATGCAACTGGACATTCGTAGCGCTAAGTGGGTAATAGTGGAAAAAAGAATATGTTCAAATATAAACTACACAGAAGCATTGTATGAAACTTGTTTCTGTTCTGTGCATTCAACTAACAGAGTTGAACCTTACTTTTGATTGAGCCGTTCTGAAACACTCTTTCTGTAGAAACTGCAATTGGACATTCTGAGCGCTAAGAGGCCTATATTGGGTAAAAGAATGTCTACAAATAAAAACTACACAGAAGAATTGTGTGAAACTTCTTTCTGTTCTGTTTGTTCAACTAAAAGAGTTGAACCTTAGTTTTGATTGAGCCGTTCTGAAACACTCTTTCTGTAGAAAATGCAAGTGGAGATTCGGAGCGCTAATAGGGTAATAGTGGAAAAAGGAATGTCTCCAAATATAAACTACACAGAATCATTCTCTGAAACTTCTTTCTGATCTGTGCATTCAGCTAACAGAGTTAAACCATACTTTTGATTGAGCAGATCTGAACACTCTTTCTGTAGAAAATGCAACTGGACATTTGGAGCGCTAAGAACGTAGTA
Source organism: Symphalangus syndactylus (assembly GCF_028878055.3). Classification (NCBI taxonomy): domain Eukaryota; kingdom Metazoa; phylum Chordata; class Mammalia; order Primates; family Hylobatidae; genus Symphalangus; species Symphalangus syndactylus. Next base: position 133,326,872 of record NC_072435.2, read on the forward strand.
GTGGAAAAAGGAATATATTCAAATATAAACTACACAGAAGCATTCTGTGAAACTTCTTTCTGATCTGAGCATTCAGCTAACAGAGTTAAACCATACTTTTGATTGAGCAGTTTTGAAACACTCTGTCTGTAGAAAATGCAAGTGGACATTCGTAGCGCTAAGTGGGTAATAGTGGAAAAAAGAATATGTTCAAATATAAACTACACAGAAGCATTGTATGAAACTTCTTTCTGTTCTGTGCATTCAACTAACAGAGTTGAACCTTACTTTTGATTGAGCCGTTCTGAAACACTCTTTCTGTAGAAACTGCAATTGGACATTCTGAGCGCTAAGAGGCCTACATTGGGAAAAAGAATATCTTCAAATAAAAACTACACAGATGCATTCTGTGAAACTTATTTCTGATATGTTCATTAAGCTAACAGAGTTAAACCATACTTTTGATTGCGCAGTTCTGAACACTCTTTCTGTAGAAAATGCAAGTGGACATCCGGAGCGCTAAGAGGGTAATAGTGGAAAAAGGAATATATTCAAATATAAACTACACAGTAGCATTCTGTGAAAATTCTTTCTGTTCTGTGCATTCAAATAACAGAGTTGAACCTTACTTTTGATTGAGCCGTTCTGAAACACTCTTTCTGTAGAAACTGCAATTGGACATGCTAAGCGCTAAGAGGCCTACATTGGGAAAAAGAATATCTTCAAATAAAAACTACACAGATGCATTCTGTGAAACTTATTTCTGATCTGTAAATTCAGTTAACAGAGATAAAACATATTTTTGATTGAGCAGTTATGAAACACTCTTTTTGTAGAAAATGCAAGTGGAGATTCGGAGCGCTAAGAGGGTAATAGTGGAAAAAGGAATGTCTTCAAATATAAACTACACAGAATCATTCGGTGAAACTTCTTTCTGATCTGTGCATTCAGCTAACAGAGTTAAACCATACTTTTGATTGAGCAGATCTGAACATTCTTTCTGTTGAAAATGCAACTGGACATTTTGAGCGCTAAGAGCGTAGTAGTGGAAAAAGGAATATATTCAAATATAAACTACACAGAAGCATTCTGTGAAACTTCTTTCTGATCTGAGCATTCAGCTAACAGAGTTAAACCATACTTTTGATTGAGCAGTTTTGAAACACTCTGTCTGTAGAAAATGCAACTGGACATTCGTAGCGCTAAGTGGGTAATAGTGGAAAAAAGAATATGTTCAAATATAAACTACACAGAAGCATTGTATGAAACTTCTTTCTGTTCTGTGCATTCAACTAACAGAGTTGAACCTTACTTTTGATTGAGCCGTTCTGAAACACTCTTTCTGTAGAAACTGCAATTGGACATTCTGAGCGCTAAGAGGCCTATATTGGGAAAAAGAATGTCTACAAATAAAAACTACACAGAAGAATTTTGTGAAACTTCTTTCTGTTCTGTTTGTTCAACTAAAAGAGTTGAACCTTAGTTTTGATTGAGCCGTTCTGAAACACTCTTTCTGTAGAAAATGCAAGTGGATATTCGGAGCGCTAAGGGGGTAATAGTGGAAAAAGGAATGTCTCCAAATATAAACTACACAGAAACATTATGTGAAACTTCTTTCTGATCTGCGCATTCAGCTAACAGAGTTAAACCATACTTTTGATTGAGCAGATCTGAACACTCTTTCTGTAGAAAATGCAACTGGACATTTGGAGCGCTAAGAGAGTAGTAGTGGAAAAACGAATATATTCAAATATAAACTACACAGAAGCATTCTGTGAAACTTCTTTCTGATCTGAGCATTCAGCTAACAGAGTTAAACCATACTTTTGATTGAGCAGTTTTGAAACACTCTGTCTGTAGAAAATGCAACTGGACATTCGTAGCGCTAAGTGGGTAATAGTGGAAAAAAGAATATGTTCAAATATAAACTACACAGAAGCATTGTATGAAACTTCTTTCTGTTCTGTGCATTCAACTAACAGAGTTGAACCTTACTTTTGATTGAGCTTTTCTGAAACACTCTTTCTGTAGAAACTGCAATTGGACATTCTGAGCGCTAAGAGGCATATATTGGGAAAAATAATATCTTCAAATAAAAACTACACAGAAGCATTGCGTGAAACTTATTTCTGATATGTTCATTAAGCTAACAGAGTTAAACCATACTTTTGATTGCGCAGTTCTGAACACTCTTTCTGTAGAAAATGCAAGTGGACATTCGGAGCGCTAAGAGGGTAATAGTGGAAAAAGGAATATATTCAAATATAAACTACACAGTAGCATTCTGTGAAAATTCTTTCTGTTCTGTGCATTCAACTAACATAGTTGAACCTTACTTTTGATTGAGCCGTTCTGAAACACTCTCTCTGTAGAAACTTCAATTGGACATGCTAAGCGGTAAGAGGCCTACATTGGGAAAAAGAATATCTTCAAATAAAAACTACACAGATGCATTCTGTGAAACTTATTTCTGATCTGTAAATTCAGTTAACAGAGATAAAACATATTTTTGATTGAGCAGTTATGAAACACTCTTTTTGTAGAAAATGCAAGTGGAGATTCGGAGCGCTAAGGGGGTAATAGTGGAAAAAGGAATGTCTTCAAATATAAACTACACAGAATCATTCGGTGAAACTTCTTTCTGATCTGTGCATTCAGCTAACAGAGTTAAACCATACTTTTGATTGAGCAGATCTGAACACTCTTTCTGTTGAAAATGCAACTGGACATTTGGAGCGCTAAGAGCGTAGTAGTGGAAAAAGGAATATATTCAAATATAAACTACACAGAAGCATTCTGTGAAACTTCTTTCTGATCTGAGCATTCAGCTAACAGAGTTAAACCATACTTTTGATTGAGCAGTTTTGAAACACTCTGTCTGTAGAAAATGCAACTGGACATTGGTAGCGCTAAGTGGGTAATAGTGGAAAAAAGAATATGTTCAAATATAAACTACACAGAAGCATTTTATGAAACTTCTTTCTGTTCTGTGCATTCAACTAACAGAGTTGAACCTTACTTTTGATTGAGCCGTTCTGAAACACTCTTTCTGTAGAAACTGCAATTGGACATTCTGAGTGCTAAGAGGCCTATATTGGGAAAAAGAATGTCTACAAATAAAAACTACACAGAAGAATTGTGTGAAACTTCTTTCTGTTCTGTTTGTTCAACTAAAAGAGTTGAACCTTAGTTTTGATTGAGCCGTTCTGAAACACTCTTTCTGTAGAAACTGCAATTGGACATTCTGAGCGCTAAGAGGCCTATATTGGGAAAAAGAATGTCTACAAATAAAAACTACACAGAAGAATTGTGTGAAACTTCTTTCTGTTCTGTTTGTTCAACTAAAAGAGTTGAACCTTAGTTTTGATTGAGCCGTTCGGAAACACTCTTTCTGTAGAAAATGCAAGTGGAGATTCGGAGCGCTAATAGGGTAATAGTGGAAAAATGAATGTCTCCAAATATAAACTACACAGAATCATTCTGTGAAACTTCTTTCTGATCTGTGCATTCAGCTAACAGAGTTAAACCATACTTTTGATTGAGCAGATCTGAACACTCTTTCTGTAGAAAATGCAACTGGACATTTCGAGCGCTAAGAGAGTAGTAGTGGACAAAGGAATATATTCAAATATAATCTACACAGAAGCATTCTGTGAAACTTCTTTCTGATCTGAGCATTCAGCTAACAGAGTTAAACCATACTTTTGATTGAGCAGTTTTGAAACACTCTGTCTGTAGAAAATGCAACTGGACATTCGTAGCGCTAAGTGGGTAATAGTGGAAAAAAGAGTGTGTTCAAATATAAACTACACAGAAGCATTGTATGAAATTCCTTTCTGTTATGTGCATTCAACTAACAGAGTTGAACCTTACATTTAATTGAGCCTTTCTGAAACACTCTTTCTGTAGAAACTGCAATTGGACATTCTGAGCGCTAAGAGGCCTCTATTGGGAAAAATAATATCTTCAAATAAAAACTACACAGAAGCATTGTGTGAAACTTATTTCTGATATGTTCATTAAGCTAACAGAGTTAAACCATACTTTTGATTGCGCAGTTCTGAACACTCTTTCTGTAGAAAATGCAAGTGGACATTCGGAGCGCTAAGAGGGTAATAGTGGAAAAAGGAATATATTCAAATATAAACTACACAGTAGCATTCTGTGAAAATTCTTTCTGTTCTGTGCATTCAACTAACAGAGTTGAACCTTACTTTTGATTGAGCCGTTCTGAAACACTCTTTCTGTAGAAACTGCAATTGGACATGCTAAGCGCTAAGAGGCCTATATTGGGAAAAAGAATATCTTCAAATAAAAACTACACAGATGCATTCTGTGAAACTTATTTCTGATCTGTAAATTCAGTTAACAGAGATAAAACATATTTTTGATTGAGCAGTTATGAAACACTCTTTTTGTAGAAAATGCAAGTGGAGATTCGGAGCGCTAAGAGGGTAATAGTGGAAAAAGGAATGTCTTCAAATATAAAATACACAGAATCATTCGGTGAAACTTCTTTCTGATCTGTGCATTCAGCTAACAGAGTTAAACCATACTTTTGATTGAGCAGATCTGAACACTCTTTCTGTAGAAAATGCAACTGGACATTTGGAGCGCTAAGAGCGTAGTAGTGGAAAAAGGAATATATTCAAATATAAACTACACAGAAGCCTTCTGTGAAATTTCTTTCTGATCTGAGCATTCAGCTAACAGAGTTAAACCATACTTTTGATTGAGCAGTTTTGAAACACTCTGTCTGTAGAAAATGCAACTGGACATTCGTAGCGCTAAGTGGGTAATAGTGGAAAAAAGAATATGTTCAAATATAAACTACACAGAAGCATTGTATGAAACTTCTTTCTGTTCTGTGCATTCAACTAACAGAGTTGAACCTTACTTTTGATTGAGCCGTTCTGAAACACTCTTTCTGCAGAAACTGCAATTGGACATTCTGAGCGCTAAGAGGCCTATATTGGGTAAAAGAATGTCTACAAATAAAAACTACACAGAAGAATTGTGTGAAACTTCTTTCTGTTCTGTTTGTTCAACTAAAAGAGTTGAACCTTAGTTTTGATTGAGCCGTTCTGAAACACTCTTTCTGTAGAAAATGCAAGTGGAGATTCGGAGCGCTAATAGGGTAATAGTGGAAAAAGGAATGTCTCCAAATATAAACTACACAGAATCATTCTGTGAAACTTCTTTCTGATCTGTGCATTCAGCTAACAGAGTTAAACCATACTTTTGATTCAGCAGATCTGAACACTCTTTCTGTAGAAAATGCAACTGGACATTTGGAGCGCTAAGAACGTAGTAGTGGAAAAAGTAATATATTCAAATATAAACTACACAGAAGCATTCTGTGAAACTTCCTTCTGATCTGAGCATTCAGCTAACAGAGTTAAACCATACTTTTGATTGAGCAGTTTTGAAACACTCTGTCTGTAGAAAATGCAACTGGACATTCGTAGCGCTAAGTGGGTAATAGTGGAAAAAAGAATATGTTCAAATATAAACTACACAGAAGCATTGTATGAAACTTCTTTCTGTTCTGTGCATTCAACTAACAGAGTTGAACCTTACTTTTGATTGAGCCGTTCTGAAACACTCTTTCTGTAGAAACTGCAATTGGACATTCTGAGCGCTAAGAGGCCTACATTGGGAAAAAGAATATCTTCAAATAAAAACTACACAGATGCATTCTGTGAAACTTATTTCTGATATGTTCATTAAGCTAACAGAGTTAAACCATACTTTTGATTGCGCAGTTCTGAACACTCTTTCTGTAGAAAATGCAAGTGGACATTCGGAGCGCTAAGAGGGTAATAGTGGAAAAAGGAATATATTCAAATATAAACTACACAGTAGCATTCTGTGAAAATTCTTTCTGTTCTGTGCATTCAAATAACAGAGTTGAACCTTACTTTTGATTGAGCCGTTCTGAAACACTCTTTCTGTAGAAACTGCAATTGGACATGCTAAGCGCTAAGAGGCCTACATTGGGAAAAAGAATATCTTCAAATAAAAACTACACAGATGCATTCTGTGAAACTTATTTCTGATCTGTAAATTCAGTTAACAGAGATAAAACATATTTTTGATTGAGCAGTTATGAAACACTCTTTTTGTAGAAAATGCAAGTGGAGATTCGGAGCGCTAAGAGGGTAATAGTGGAAAAAGGAATGTCTTCAAATATAAACTACACAGAATCATTCGGTGAAACTTGTTTCTGATCTGTGCATTCAGCTAACAGAGTTAAACCATACTTTTGATTGAGCAGATCTGAACACTCTTTCTGTTGAAAATGCAACTGGACATTTGGAGCGCTAAGAGCGTAGTAGTGGAAAAAGGAATATATTCAAATATAAACTACACAGAAGCATTCTGTGAAACTTCTTTCTGATCTGAGCATTCAGCTAACAGAGTTAAACCATACTTTTGATTGAGCAGTTTTGAAACACTCTGTCTGTAGAAAATGCAACTGGACATTCGTAGCGCTAAGTGGGTAAGAGTGGAAAAAAGAATATGTTCAAATATAAACTACACAGAAGCATTGTATGAAAGTTCTTTCTGTTCTGCGCATTCAACAAACAGAGTTGAACCTATTTTTTATTGAGCCGTTCTGAAACACTCTTTCTGTAGAAACTGCAATTGGACATTCTGAGCGCTAAGAGGCCTATATTGGGAAAAAGAATGTCTACAAATAAAAACTACACAGAAGCATTGGGTGAAACTTCTTTCTGTTCTGTTTGTTCAACTAAAAGAGTTGAACCTTAGTTTTGATTGCGCAGTTCTGAACACTCTTTCTGTAGAAAATGCAAGTGGACATTCGGAGCGCTATGAGGGTAATAGTGGAAAAAGGAATATATTCAAATATAAACTACACAGTAGCATTCTGTGAAAATTCTTTCTGTTCTGTGCATTCAACTAACAGAGTTGAACCTTACTTTTGATTGAGCCGTTATGAAACACTCTTTCTGTAGAAACTGCAATTGGACATGCTAAGCGCTAAGAGGCCTACATTGGGAAAAAGAATATCTTCAAATAAAAACTACACAGATGCATTCTGTGAAAATTATTTCTGATCTGTAAATTCAGTTAACAGAGATAAAACATATTTTTGATTGAGCAGTTATGAAACACACTTTTTGTAGAAAATGCAAGTGGAGATTCGGAGCGCTAAGAGGGTAATAGTGGAAAAAGGAATGTCTTCAAATATAAACTACACAGAATCATTCGGTGAAACTTCTTTCTGATCTGTGCATTCAGCTAACAGAGTTAAACCATACTTTTGATTGAGCAGATCTGAACACTCTTTCTGTAGAAAATGCAACTGGACATTTGGAGCGCTAAGAGGGTAATAGTGGAAAAAGGAATATATTCAAATATAAACTACACAGTAGCATTCTGTGAAAATTCTTTCTGTTCTGTGCATTCAACTAACAGAGTTGAACCTTACTTTTGATTGAGCCGTTCTGAAACACTCTTTCTGTAGAAACTGCCATTGGACATTCTGAGCGCTAAGAGGAATATATTGGGAAAAAGAATGTCTACAAATAAAAACTACACAGAAGAATTGTGTGAAACTTCTTTCTGTTCTATTTGTTCAACTAAAAGGGTTGAACCTTAGTTTTGATTGAGCCGTTCTGAAACACACTTTCTGTAGAAAATGCAAGTGGAGATTCGGAGCGCTAAGAGGGTAATAGTGGAAAAAGGAATGTCTCCAAATATAAACTACACAGAATCATTCTGTGAAACTTATTTCTGATCTGTGCATTCAGCTAACAGAGTTAAACCATACTTTTGATTGAGCAGATCTGAACACTCTTTCTGTAGAAAATGCAACTGGACATTTGGAGCACTAAAAGAGTAGTAGTGAAAAAGTAATATATTCAAATATAAACTACACAGAAGCATTCTGTGAAACTTCTTTCCGATCTGAGCATTCAGCTAACAGAGTTAAACCATACTTTTGATTGAGCAGTTTTGAAACACTCTGTCTGTAGAAAATGCAACTGGACATTCGTAGCGCTAAGTGGGTAATAGTGGAAAAAAGAGTATGTTCAGATATAAACTACACAGAAGCATTGTATGAAACTTCTTTCTGTTCTGTGCATTCAACTAACAGAGTTGAACCTTACTTTTGATTGAGCCTTTCTGAAACACTCTTTCTGTAGAAACTGCAATTGGACATTCTGAGCGCTAAGAGGCCTCTATTGGGACAAATAATATCTTCAAATAAAAACTACACAGAAGCATTGTGTGAAACTTATTTCTGATATGTTCATTAAGCTAACAGAGTAAAACCATACTTTTGATTGCGCAGTTCTGAACACTCTTTCTGTAGAAAATGCAAGTGGACATTCGGAGCGCTAAGAGGGTAATAGTGGAAAAAGGAATATATTCAAATATAAAATACACAGTAGCATTCTGTGAAAATTCTTTCTGTTCTGTGCATTCAACTAACAGAGTTGAACCTTACTTTTGATTGAGCCGTTCTGAAACACTCTTTCTGTAGAAACTGCAATTGGACATGCTAAGCGCTAAGAGGCCTACATTGGGAAAAAGAATATGTTCAAATAAAAACTACACAGATGCATTCTGTGAAACTTATTTCTGATCGGTAAATTCAGTTAACAGAGATAAAACATATTTTTGATTGAGCAGTTATGAAACACTGTTTTTGTAGAAAATGCAAGTGGAGATTCGGAGCGCTAAGAGGGTAATAGTGGAAAAAGGAATGTCTTCAAATATAAACTACACAGAATCATTCGGTGAAACTTCTTTCTGATCTGTGCATTCAGCTAACAGAGTTAAACCATACTTTTGATTGAGCAGATCTGAACACTCTTTCTGTAGAAAATGCAACTGGACATTTGGAGCGCTAAGAGGGTAATAGTGGAAAAAGGAATATATTCAAATATAAACTACACAGTAGCATTCTGTGAAAATTCTTTCTGATCTGAGCATTCAGCTAACAGAGTTAAACCATACTTTTGATTGAGCAGTTTTGAAACACTCTGTCTGTAGAAAATGCAACTGGACATTCGTAGCGCTAAGTGGGTAATAGTGGAAAAAAGAATATGTTCAAATATAAACTACACAGAAGCATTGTATGAAACTTCTTTCTGTTCTGGGCATTCAACTAACAGAGTTGAACCTTACTTTTGATTGAGCCGTTCTGAAACACTCTTTCTGTAGAAACTGCAATTGGACATTCTGAGCGCTAAGAGGCCTATATTGGGTAAAAGAATGTCTACAAATAAAAACTACACAGAAGAATTGTGTGAAACTTCTTTCTGTTCTGTTTGTTCAACTAAAAGAGTTGAACCTTAGTTTTGATTGAGCCGTTCTGAAACACTCTTTCTGTAGAAAATGCAAGTGGAGATTCGGAGCGCTAATAGGGTAATAGTGGAAAAAGGAATGTCTCCAAATATAAACTACACAGAATCATTCTGTGAAACTTCTTTCTGATCTCTGCATTCAGGTAACAGAGTTAAACCATACTTTTGATTGAGCAGATCTGAACACTCTTTCTGTAGAAAATGCAACTGGACAATTGGAGCGCTAAGAACGTAGTAGTGGAAAAAGGAATATATTCAAATATAAACTACACAGAAGCATTCTGTGAAACTTCTTTCTGATCTGAGCATTCAGCTAACAGAGTTAAACCATACTTTTGATTGAGCAGTTTTGAAACACTCTGTCTGTAGAAAATGCAACTGGACATTCGTAGCGCTAAGTGGGTAATAGTGGAAAAAAGAATATGTTCAAATATAAACTACACAGAAGCATTGTATGAAACTTCTTTCTGTTCTGTGCATTCAACTAACAGAGTTGAACCTTACTTTTGATTGAGCCGTTCGGAAACACTCTTTCTGTAGAAACTGCAATTGGACATTCTGAGCGCTAAGAGGCCTATATTGGGAAAAAGAATGTCTACAAATAAAAACTACACAGAAGAATTGTGTGAAACTTCTCTCTGTTCTGTTTGTTCAACTAAAAGAGTTGAACCTTAGTTTTGATTGAGCCGTTCTGAAACAATCTTTCTGTAGAAAATGCAAGTGTAGATTCGGAGCGCTAAGAAGTTAATAGTGGAAAAAGGAATGTCTCCAAATATAAACTACACAGAATCATTGTGTGAAACTTCTTTCTGATCTGTGCATTCAGCTAACAGAGTTAAACCATACTTTTTATTGAGCAGATCTGAACACTCTTTCTGTAGAAAATGCAACTGGACATTTGGAGCGCTAAGAGAGTAGTAGTGGAAAAAGTAATATATTCAAATATAAACTACACAGAAGCATTCTGTGAAACTTCTTTCCGATCTGAGCATTCAGCTAACAGAGTTAAACCATACTTTTGATTGAGCAGTTTTGAAACACTCTGTCTGTAGAAAATGCAACTGGACATTCGTAGCGCTAAGTGGGTAATAGTGGAAAAAAGAATATGTTCAAATATAAACTACACAGAAGCATTGTATGAAACTTCTTTCTGTTCTGTGCATTCAACTAACAGAGTTGAACCTTACTTTTGATTGAGCCTTTCTGAAACACTCTTTCTGTAGAAACTGCAATTGGACATTCTGAGCGCTAAGAGGCCTCTATTGGGAAAAATAATATCTTCAAATAAAAACTACACAGAAGCATTGTGTGAAACTTATTTCTGATATGTTCATTAAGCTAACAGAGTTAAACCATACTTTTGATTGCGCAGTTCTGAACACTCTTTCTGTAGAAAATGCAAGTGGACATTCGGAGCGCTAAGAGGGTAGTAGTGGAAAAAGGAATATATTCAAATATAAACTACACAGTAGCATTCTGTGAAAATTCTTTCTGTTGTGTGCATTCAACTAACAGAGTTGAACCTTACTTTTGATTGAGCCGTTCTGAAACACTCTTTCTGTAGAAACTGCAATTGGACATGCTAAGCGCTAAGAGGCCTACATTGGGAAAAAGAATATCTTCAAATAAAAACTACACAGATGCATTCTGTGGAACTTATTTCTGATCTGTAAATTCATTTAACAGAGATAAAACATATTTTTGATTGAGCAGTTATGAAACACTCTTTTTGTAGAAAATGCAAGTGGAGATTCGGAGCGCTAAGAGGGTAATAGTGGAAAAAGGAATGTCTTCAAATATAAACTACACAGAATCATTCGGTGAAATTCTTTCTGATATGTGCATTCAGCTAACAGAGTTAAACCATAGTTTTGACTGAGCAGATCTGAACACTCTTTCTGTAGAAAATGCAACTGGACATTTGGAGCGCTAAGAGCGTAGTAGTGGAAAAAGGAATATATTCAAATATAAACTACACAGAAGCATTCTGTGAAAGTTCTTTGTGATCTGAGCATTCAGCTAACAGAGTGAAACCATACTTTTGATTGAGCAGTTTTGAAACACTCTGTCTGTAGAAAATGCAACTGGACATTCGTAGCGCTAAGTGGGTAATAGTGGAAAAAAGAATATGTTCAAATATAAACTACACAGAAGCATTGTATGAAACTTCTTTCTGTTCTGTGCATTCAACTAACAGTGTTGAAGCTTACTTTTGACTGAGCCGTTCTGAAACACTCTTTCTGTAGAAACTGCAATTGGACATTCTGAGCGCTAAGAGGCCTATATTGGGAAAACGAATGTCTACAAATAAAAACTACACAGAAGAATTGTGTGAAACTTCTTTCTGTTCTGTTTGTTCAACTAAAAGAATTGAACCTTAGTTTTGATTGAGCCGTTCTGAAACACTCTTTCTGTAGAAAATGCAAGTGGAGATTCTGAGCGCTAAGAGGGTAATAGTGGAAAAAGGAATGTCTCCAAATATAAACTACACAGAATCATTCTGTGAAACTTCTTTCTGATCTGTGCATTCAGCTAACAGAGTTAAACCATACTTTTGATTGAGCAGATCTGAACACTCTTTCTGTAGAAAATGCAACTGGACATTTGGAGCGCTAAGAGAGTAGTAGTGGAAAAAGGAATATATTCAAATATAAACTACACAGAAGCATTCTGTGAAACTTCTTTCTGATCTGAGCATTCAGCTAACAGAGTTAAACCATACTTTTGATTGAGCAGTTTTGAAACACTCTGTCTGTAGAAAATGCAACTGGACATTCGTAGCGCTAAGTGGGTAATAGTGGAAAAAAGAATATGTTCAAATATAAACTACACAGAAGCATCGTATGAAACTTCTTTCTGTTCTGTGCATTCAACTAACAGAGTTGAACCTTACATTTGATTGAGCCTTTCTGAAACACTCTTTCTGTAGAAACTGCAATTGGACATTCTGAGCGCTAAGAGGCCTCTATTGGGAAAAATAATATCTTCAAATAAAAACTACACAGAAGCATTGTGTGAAACTTATTTCTGATATGTTCATTAAGCTAACAGAGTTAAACCATACTTTTGATTGCGCAGTTCTGAACACTCTTTCTGTAGAAAATGCAAGTGGACATTCGGAGCGCTAAGAGGGTAATAGTGGAAAAAGGAATATATTCAAATATAAAATACACAGTAGCATTCTGTGAAAATTCTTTGTGTTCTGTGCATTCAACTAACAGAGTTGAACCTTACTTTTGATTGAGCCGTTCTGAAACACTCTTTCTGTAGAAACTGCAATTGGACATGCTAAGCGCTAAGAGGCCTACATTGGGAAAAAGAATATCTTCAAATACAAACTACACAGATGCATTCTGTGGAACTTATTTCTGATCTGTAAATTCATTTAACAGAGATAAAACATATTTTTGATTGAGCAGTTATGAAACACTCTTTTTGTAGAAAATGCAAGTGGAGATTCGGAGCGCTAAGAGGGTAATAGTGGAAAAAGGAATGTCTTCAAATATAAACTACACAGAATCATTCGGTGAAACTTCTTTCTGATATGTGCATTCAGCTAACAGAGTTAAACCATAGTTTTGACTGAGCAGATCTGAACACTCTTTCTGTAGAAAATGCAACTGGACATTTGGAGCGCTAAGAGCGTAGTAGTGGAAAAAGGAATATATTCAAATATAAACTACACACAAGCATTCTGTGAAAGTTCTTTCTGATCTGAGCATTCAGCTAACAGAGTTAAACCATACTTTTGATTGAGCAGTTTTGAAACACTCTGTCTGTAGAAAATGCAACTGGACATTCGTAGCGCTAAGTGGGTAATAGTGGAAAAAAGAATATGTTCAAATATAAACTACACAGAAGCATTGTATGAAACTTCTTTCTGTTCTGTGCATTCAACTAACACAGTTGAACCTTACTTTTGACTGAGCCGTTCTGAAACACTCTTTCTGTAGAAACTGCAATTGGACATTCTGAGCGCTAAGAGGCCTATATTGGGAAAACGAATGTCTACAAATAAAAACTACACAGAAGAATTGTGTGAAACTTCTTTCTGTTCTGTTTGTTCAACTAAAAGAATTGAACCTTAGTTTTGATTGAGCCGTTCTGAAACACTCTTTCTGTAGAAAATGCAAGTGGAGATTCTGAGCGCTAAGAGGGTAATAGTGGAAAAAGGAATGTCTCCAAATATAAACTACACAGAATCATTCTGTGAAACTTCTTTCTGATCTGTGCATTCAGCTAACAGAGTTAAACCATACTTTTGATTGAGCAGATCTGAACACTCTTTCTGTAGAAAATGCAACTGGACATTTGGAGCGCTAAGAGAGTAGTAGAGGAAAAAGGAATATATTCAAATATAAACTACACAGAAGCATTCTGTGAAACTTCTTTCTGATCTGAGCATTCAGCTAACAGAGTTAAACCATACTTTTGATTGAGCAGTTTTGAAACACTCTGTCTGTAGAAAATGCAACTGGACATTCGTAGCGCTAAGTGGGTAATAGTGGAAAAAAGAATATGTTCAAATATAAACTACACAGAAGCATCGTATGAAACATCTTTCTGTTCTGTGCATTCAACTAACAGAGTTGAACCTTACTTTTGATTGAGCCGTTCTGAAACACTCTTTCTGTAGAAACTGCAATTGGACATTCTGAGCGCTAAGAGGCCTCTATTGGGAAAAATAATATCTTCAAATAAAAACTACACAGAAGCATTGTGTGAAACTTATTTCTGATATGTTCATTAAGCTAACAGAGTTAAACCATACTTTTGATTGCGCAGTTCTGAACACTCTTTCTGTAGAAAATGCAAGTGGACATTCGGAGCGCTAAGAGGGTAATAGTGGAAAAAGGAATATATTCAAATATAAACTACACAGTAGCATTCTGTGAAAATTCTTTCTGTTCTGTGCATTCAACTAACAGAGTTGAACCTTACTTTTGATTGAGCCGTTCTGAAACACTCTTTCTGTAGAAACTGCAATTGGACATGCTAAGCGCTAAGAGGCCTACATTGGGAAAAAGAATATCTTCAAATAAAAACTACACAGATGCATTCTGTGAAACTTATTTCTGATCTGTAAATTCAGTTAACAGAGATAAAGCATATTTTTGATTGAGCAGTTATGAAACACTCTTTTTGTAGAAAATGCAAGTGGAGATTCGGAGCGCTAAGAGGGTAATAGTGGAAAAAGGAATGTCTTCAAATATAAAATACACAGAATCATTCGGTGAAACTTCTTTCTGATCTGTGCATTCAGCTAACAGAGTTAAACCATACTTTTGATTGCGCAGATCTGAACACTCTTTCTGTTGAAAATGCAACTGGACATTTGGAGCGCTAAGAGCGTAGTATTGGAAAAAGGAATATATTCAAATATAAACTACACAGAAGCCTTCTGTGAAACTTCTTTCTGATCTGAGCATTCAGCTAACAGAGTTAAAACATACTTTTGATTGAGCAGTTTTGAAACACTCTGTCTGTAGAAAATGCAACTGGACATTCGTAGCGCTAAGTGGGTAAGAGTGGAAAAAGGAATATGTTCAAATATAAACTACACAGAAGCATTGTATGAAACTTCTTTCTGTTCTGTGCATTCAACTAACAGAGTTGAACCTTACTTTTGATTGAGCCGTTCTGAAACACTCTTTCTGTAGAAACTGCCATTGGACATTCTGAGCGCTAAGAGGAATATATTGGGAAAAAGAATGTCTACAAATAAAAACTACACAGAAGAATTGTGTGAAACTTCTTTCTGTTCTATTTGTTCAACTAAAAGAGTTGAACCTTAGTTTTGATTGAGCCGTTCTGAAACACACTTTCTGTAGAAAATGCAAGTGGAGATTCGGAGCGCTAAGAGGGTAATAGTGGAAAAAGGAATGTCTCCAAATATAAACTACACAGAATCATTCTGTGAAACTTCTTTCTGATCTGTGCATTCAGCTAACAGAATTAAACCATACTTTTGATTGAGCAGATCTGAACACTCTTTCTGTAGAAAATGCAACTGGACATTTGGAGCACTAAAAGAGTAGTAGTGGAAAAAGTAATATATTCAAATATAAACTACACAGAAGCATTCTGTGAAACTTCTTTCCGATCTGAGCATTCAGCTAACAGAGTTAAACCATACTTTTGATTGAGCAGTTTTGAAACACTCTGTCTGTAGAAAATGCAACTGGACATTCGTAGCGCTAAGTGGGTAATAGTGGAAAAAAGAGTATGTTCAGATATAAACTACACAGAAGCATTGTATGAAACTTCTTTCTGTTCTGTGCATTCAACTAACAGAGTTGAACCTTACTTTTGATTGAGCCTTTCTGAAACACTCTTTCTGTAGAAACTGCAATTGGACATTCTGAGCGCTAAGAGGCCTCTATTGGGACAAATAATATCTTCAAATAAAAACTACACAGAAGCATTGTGTGAAACTTATTTCTGATATGTTCATTAAGCTAACAGAGTTAAACCATACTTTTGATTGCGCAGTTCTGAACACTCTTTCTGTAGAAAATGCAAGTGGACATTCGGAGCGCTAAGAGGGTAATAGTGGAAAAAGGAATATATTCAAATATAAACTACACAGTAGCATTCTGTGAAAATTCTTTCTGTTCTGTGCATTCAACTAACAGAGTTGAACCTTACTTTTGATTGAGCCGTTCTGAAACACTCTTTCTGTAGAAACTGCAATTGGACATGCTAAGCGCTAAGAGGCCTACATTGGGAAAAAGAATATCTTCAAATAAAAACTACACAGATGCATTCTGTGAAACTTATTTCTGATCTGTAAATTCAGTTAACAGAGATAAAACATATTTTTGATTGAGCAGTTATGAAACACTGTTTTTGTAGAAAATGCAAGTGGAGATTCGGAGCGCTAAGAGGGTAATAGTGGAAAAAGGAATGTCTTCAAATATAAACTACACAGAATCATTCGGTGAAACTTCTTTCTGATCTGTGCATTCAGCTAACAGAGTTAAACCATACTTTTGATTGAGCAGATCTGAACACTCTTTCTGTAGAAAATGCAACTGGACATTTGGAGCGCTAAGAGCGTAGTAGTGGAAAAAGGAATATATTCAAATATAAACTACACAGAAGCATTCTGTGAAACTTCTTTCTGATCTGAGCATTCAGCTAACAGAGTTAAACCATACTTTTGATTGAGCAGTTTTGAAACACTCTGTCTGTAGAAAATGCAACTGGACATTCGTAGCGCTAAGTGGGTAATAGTGGAAAAAAGAATATGTTCAAATATAAACTACACAGAAGCATTGTATGAAACTTCTTTCTGTTCTGTGCATTCAACTAACAGAGTTGAACCTTACTTTTGATTGAGCCGTTCTGAAACACTCTTTCTGTAGAAACTGCAATTGGACATTCTGAGCGCTAAGAGGCCTATATTGGGAAAAAGAATGTCTACAAATAAAAACTACACAGAAGAATTGTGTGAAACTTCTTTCTGTTCTGTTTGTTCAACTAAAAGAGTTGAACCTTAGTTTTGATTGAGCCGTTCGGAAACACTCTTTCTGTAGAAAATGCAAGTGGAGATTCGGAGCGCTAATAGGGTAATAGTGTAAAAAGGAATGTCTCCAAATATAAACTACACAGAATCATTCTGTGAAACTTCTTTCTGATCTGTGCATTCAGCTAACAGAGTTAAACCATACTTTTGATTGAGCAGATCTGAACACTCTTTCTGTAGAAAATGCAACTGGACATTTGGAGCGCTAAGAGAGTAATAGTGGAAAAAGGAATATATTCAAATATAAACGACACAGAAGCATTCTGTGAAACTTCTTTCTGATCTGAGCATTCAGCTAACAGAGTTAAACCATACTTTTGATTGAGCAGTTTTGAAACACTCTGTCTGTAGAAAATGCAACTGGACATTCGTAGCGCTAAGTGGGTAATAGTGGAAAAAAGAGTATGTTCAGATATAAACTACACAGAAGCATTGTATGAAACTTCTTTCTGTTCTGTGCATTCAACTAACAGAGTTGAACCTTACTTTTGATTGAGCCTTTCTGAAACACTCTTTCTGTAGAAACTGCAATTGGACATTCTGAGCGCTAAGAGGCCTCTATTGGGACAAATAATATCTTCAAATAAAAACTACACAGAAGCATTGTGTGAAACTTATTTCTGATATGTTCATTAAGCTAACAGAGTTAAACCATACTTTTGATTGCGCAGTTCTGAACACTCTTTCTGTAGAAAATGCAAGTGGACATTCGGAGCGCTAAGAGGGTAATAGTGGAAAAAGGAATATATTCAAATATAAACTACACAGTAGCATTCTGTGAAAATTCTTTCTGTTCTGTGCATTCAACTAACAGAGTTGAACCTTACTTTTGATTGAGCCGTTCTGAAACACTCTTTCTGTAGAAACTGCAATTGGACATGCTAAGCGCTAAGAGGCCTACATTGGGAAAAAGAATATCTTCAAATAAAAACTACACAGATGCATTCTGTGAAACTTATTTCTGATCTGTAAATTCAGTTAACAGAGATAAAACATATTTTTGATTGAGCAGTTATGAAACACTCTTTTTGTAGAAAATGCAAGTGGAGATTCAGAGCGCTAAGAGGGTAATAGTGGAAAAAGGAATGTCTTCAAATATAAACTACACAGAATCATTCGGTGAAACTTCTTTCTGATCTGTGCATTCAGCTAACAGAGTTAAACCATACTTTTGATTGAGCAGATCTGAACACTCTTTCTGTAGAAAATGCAACTGGACATTTGGAGCGCTAAGAGCGTAGTAGTGGAAAAAGGAATATATTCAAATATAAACTACACAGAAGCATTCTGTGAAACTTCTTTTTGATCTGAGCATTCAGCTAACAGAGTTAAACCATACTTTTGATTGAGCAGTTTTGAAACACTCTGTCTGTAGAAAATGCAACTGGACATTCGTAGCGCTAAGTGGGTAATAGTGGAAAAAAGAATATGTTCAAATATAAACTACACAGAAGCATTGTATGAAACTTCTTTCTGTTCTGTGCGTTCAACTAACAGAGTTGAACCTTACTTTTGATTGAGCCGTTCTGAAACTCTCTTTCTGTAGAAACTGCAATTGGACATTCTGAGCGCTAAGAGGCCTATATTGGGAAAAAGAATGTCTACAAATAAAAACTACACAGAAGAATTCTGTGAAACTACTTTCTGTTCTGTTTGTTCAACTAAAAGATTTGAACCTTAGTTTTGATTGAGCCGTTCTTAAACACACTTTCTGTAGAAAATGCAAGTGGAGATTCGGAGCGCTAAGAGGGTAATAGTGGAAAAAGGAATGTCTCCAAATATAAACTACACAGAATCATTCTGTGAAACATCTTTCTGATCAGTGCATTCAGCTAACAGAGTTAAACCATACTTTTCATTGAGCAGATCAGAACACTCTTTCTGTAGAAAATGCAACTGGACATTTGGAGCGCTAAGAGAGTAGTAGTGGAAAAAGGAATATATTCAAATATAAACTACACAGAAGCATTCTGTGAAACTTCTTTCTGATCTGAGCATTCAGCTAACAGAGTTAAACCATACTTTTGATTGAGCAGTTTTGAAACACTCTGTCTGTAGAAAATGCAACTGGACATTCGTAGCGCTAAGTGGGTAATAGTGGAGAAAAGAATATGTTCAAATATAAACTACACAGAAGCATTGTATGAAACTTCTTTCTGTTCTGTGCATTCAACTAACAGAGTTGAACCTTACTTTTGATTGAGCCTTTCTGAAACACTCTTTCTGTAGAAATTGCAATTGGACATTCTGAGCGCTAAGAGGCCTCTATTGGGAAAAATAATATCTTCAAATAAAAACTACACAGAAGCATTGTGTGAAACTTATTTCTGATATGTTCATTAAGCTAACAGAGTTAAACCATACTTTTTATTGCGCAGTTCTGAACACTCTTTCTGTAGAAAATGCAAGTGGACATTCGGAGCGCTAAGAGGGTAAGAGTGGAAAAAGGAATATATTCAAATATAAACTACACAGTAGCATTCTGTGAAAATTCTTTCTGTTCTGTGCATTCAGCTAACAGAGTTGAACCTTACTTTTGATTGAGCCGTTCTGAAACACTCTTTCTGCAGAAACTGCAATTGGACATGCTAAGCGCTAAGAGGCCTACATTGGGAAAAAGAATATCTTCAAATAAAAACTACACAGATGCATTCTGTGAAACTTATTTCTGATCTGTAAATTCAGTTAACAGAGATAAAACATATTTTTGATTGAGCAGTTATGAAACACTCTTTTTGTAGAAAATGCAAGTGGAGATTCGGAGCGCTAAGAGGGTAATAGTGGAAAAAGGAATGTCTTCAAATATAAACTACACAGAATCATTCGGTGAAACTTCTTTCTGATCTGTGCATTCAGCTAACAGAGTTAAACCATACTTTTGATTGAGCAGATCTGAACACTCTTTCTGTAGAAAATGCAACTGGACATTTGGAGCGCTAAGAGAGTAGTAGTGGAAAAAGGAATATATTCAAATATAAACTACACAGAAGCATTCTGTGAAACTTCTTTCTGATCTGAGCATTCAGCTAACAGAGTTAAACCATACTTTTGATTGCGCAGTTCTGAACACTCTTTCTGTAGAAAATGCAAGTGGACATTCGGAGCCCTAAGTAGGTAATAGTGGAAAAAAGAATATGTTCAAATATAAACTACACAGAAGCATTGTATGAAACTTCTTTCTGTTCTGTGCATTCAACTAACAGAGTTGAACCTTACTTTTGATTGAGCCGTTCTGAAACACTCTTTCTGTAGAAACTGCAATTGGACATGCTAAGCGCTAAGAGGCCTACATTGGGAAAAAGAATATCTTCAAATAAAAACTACACAGATGCATTCTGTGAAACTTATTTCTGATCTGTAAATTCAGTTAACAGAGATAAAACATATTTTTGATTGAGCAGTTATGAAACACTCTTTTTGTAGAAAATGCAAGTGGAGATTCGGAGCGCTAAGAGGGTACAAGTGGAAAAAGGAACGTCTTCAAATATAAACTACACAGAATCATTTGGTGAAACTTCTTTCTGATCTGTGCATTCAGCTAACAGAGTTAAACCATACTTTTGATTGAGCAGATCTGAACACTCTTTCTGTAGAAAATGCAACTGGACATTTGGAGCGCTAGGAGCGTAGTAGTGGAAAAAGGAATATATTCAAATATAAACTACACAGAAGCATTCTGTGAAACTTCTTTCTGATCTGAGCATTCAGCTAACAGAGTTAAACCATACTTTTGATTGAGCAATTTTGAAACACTCTGTCTGTAGAAAATGCAACTGGACATTCGTAGCGCTAAGTGGGTAATAGTGGAAAAAAGAATATGTTCAAATATAAACTACACGGAAGCATTCTGTGAAACTTCTTGCTGTTCTGTGCATTCAACTAACAGAGTTGAACCTTACTTTTGATTGAGCCGTTCTGAAACACTCTTTCTGTAGAAACTGCAATTGGACATTTTGAGCGCTAAGAGGCCTATATTGGGAAAAAGAATGTCTACAAATAAAAATTACACAGAAGAATTCTGTGAAACTTATTTCTGTTCTGTTTGTTCAACTAAAAGTGTTGAACCTTAGTTTTGATTGAGCCGTTCTGAAACACTCTTTCTGTAGAAAATGCAATGGAGATTCGGAGCGCTAAGAGGGTAATAGTGGAAAAAGGAATATATTCAAATATAAACTACACAGTAGCATTCTGTGAAAATTCTTTCTGTTCTGTGCATTGAACTAACAGAGTTGAACCTTACTTTTGATTGAGCCGTTCTGAAACACTCTTTCTGTAGAAACTGCAATTGGACATGCTAAGCGCTAAGAGGCCTACATTGGGAAAAAGAATATATTCAAATAAAAACTACACAGATGGATTCTGTGAAACTTATTTCTGATCTGTAAATTCAGTTAACAGAGATAAAACATATTTTTGATTGAGCAGTTATGAAACACTCTTTTTGTAGAAAATGCAAGTGGAGATTCGGAGCGCTAAGATGGTAATAGTGGAAAAAGGAATGTCTTCAAATATAAACTACACAGAATCATTCGGTGAAACTTCTTTCTGATCTGTGCATTCAGCTAACAGAGTTAAACCATACTTTTGATTGAGCAGATCTGAACACTCTTTCTGTAGAAAATGCAACTGGACATTTGGAGCGCTAAGAGCGTAGTAGTGGAAAAAGGAATATATTCAAATATAAACTACACAGAAGCATTCTGTGAAACTTCTTTCTGATCTGAGCATTCAGCTAACAGAGTTAAACCATACTTTTGATTGAGCAGTTTTGAAACACTCTGTCTGTAGAAAATGCAACTGGACATTCGTAGAGATAAGTGGGTAATAGTGGAAAAAAGAATATGTTCAAATATAAACTAAACAGAAGCATTGTATGAAACTTCTTTCTGTTCTGTGCATTCAACTAACAGAGTTGAAACTTACTTTTGATTGAGCCTTTCTGAAACACTCTTTCTGTAGAAACTGCAATTGGACATTCTGAGCGCTAAGAGGCCTATAATGGGAAAAATAATATCTTCAAATAAAAACTACACAGAAGCATTGTGTGAAACTTATTTCTGATAGGTTCATTAAGCTAACAGAGTTAAACCATACTTTTGATTGCGCAGTTCTGAACACTCTTTCTGTAGAAAATGCAAGTGACATTCGGAGCGCTAAGAGGGTAATAGTGGAAAAAGGAATATATTCAAATATAAACTACACAGTAGCATTCTGTGAAAATTCTTTCTGTTCTGTGCATTCAACTAACAGAGTTGAACCTTACTTTTGATTGAGCCGTTCTGAAACACTCTTTCTGTAGAAACTGCAATTGGACATGCTAAGCGCTAAGAGGCCTACATTGGGAAAAAGAATATCTTCAAATAAAAAATACACAGATGCATTCTGTGAAATTTATTTCTGATCTGTAAATTCAGTTAACAGAGATAAAACATATTTTTGATTGAGCAGTTATGAAACATTCTTTTTGTAGAAAATGCAAGTGGAGATTCGGAGCGCTAAGAGGGTAATAGTGGAAAAAGGATTGTCTTCAAATATAAACTACACAGAATCATTCGGTGAAACTTCTTTCTGATCTGTGCATTCAGCTAACAGAGTTAAACCATACTTTTGATTGAGCAGATCTGAACACTCTTTCTGTAGAAAATGCAACTGGACATTTGGAGCGCTAAGAGCGTAGTAGTGGAAAAAGGAATATATTCAAATATAAACTACACAGAAGCATTCTGTGAAACTTCTTTCTGATCTGAGCATTCAGCTAACAGAGTTAAACCATACTTTTGATTGAGCAGTTTTGAAACACTCTGTCTGTAGAAAATGCAACTGGACATTCGTAGCGCTAAGTGGGTAATAGTGGAAAAAAGAATATGTTCAAATATAAACTACACAGAAGCATTGTATGAAACTTCTTTCTGTTCTTTGCATTCAACTAACAGAGTTGAACCTTACTTTTGATTGAGCCGTTCTGAAACACTCTTTCTGTAGAAACTGCAATTGGACATTCTGAGCGCTAAGAGGCCTATATTGGGAAAAAGAATGTCTACAAATAAAAACTACACAGAAGAATTGTGTGAAACTTCTTTCTGTTCTGTTTGTTCAACTAAAAGAGTTGAACCTTAGTTTTGATTGAGCCGTTCGGAAACACTCTTTCTGTAGAAAATGCAAGTGGAGATTCGGAGCGCTAATAGGGTAATAGTGTAAAAAGGAATGTCTCCAAATATAAACTACACAGATTCATTCTGTGAAACTTCTTTCTGATCTGTGCATTCAGCTAACAGAGTTAAACCATACTTTTGATTGAGCAGATCTGAACACTCTTTCTGTAGAAAATGCAACTGGACATTTGGAGCGCTAAGAGAGTAGTAGTGGAAAAAGGAATATATTCAAATATAAACGACACAGAAGCATTCTGTGAAACTTCTTTCTGATCTGAGCATTCAGCTAACAGAGTTAAACCATACTTTTGATTGAGCAGTTTTGAAACACTCTGTCTGTAGAAAATGCAACTGGACATTCGTAGCGCTAAGAGGGTAATAGTGGAAAAAAGAGTATGTTCAAATATAAACTACACAGAAGCATTGTATGAAATTCCTTTCTGTTCTGTGCATTCAACTAACAGAGTTGAACCTTACTTTTGATTGAGCCTTTCTGAAACACTCTTTCTGTAGAAACTGCAATTGGACATTCTGAGCGCTAAGAGGCCTGTATTGGGAAATATAATATCTTCAAATAAAAACTACACAGAAGCATTGTGTGAAACTTATTTCTGATATGTTCATTAATCTAACAGAGTTAAACCATACTTTTGATTGCGCAGTTCTGAACACTCTTTCTGTAGAAAATGCAAGTGGACATTCGGAGCGCTAAGAGGGTAATAGTGGAAAAAGGAATATATTCAAATATAAACTACACAGTAGCATTCTGTGAAAATTCTTTCTGTTCTGTGCATTCAACTAACAGAGTTGAACCTTACATTTGATTGAGCCGTTCTGAAACACTCTTTCTGTAGAAACTGCAATTGGACTTGCTAAGCGCTAAGAGGCCTACATTGGGAAAAAGTATCTTCAAATAAAAACTACACAGATGCATTCTGTGAAACTTATTTCTGATCTGTAAATTCAGTTAACAGAGATAAAACATATTTTTGATTGAGCAGTTATGAAACACTCTTTTTGTAGAAAATGCAAGTGGAGATTCGGAGCGCTAAGAGGGTAATAGTGGAAAAAGGAATGTCTTCAAATATAAACTACACAGAATCATTCGGTGAAACTTCTTTCTGATCTGTGCATTCAGCTAACAGAGTTAAACCATACTTTTGATTGAGCAGATCTGAACACTCTTTCTGTAGAAAATGCAACTGGACATTTATGGCGCTAAGAGCGTAGTAGTGGAAAAAGGAATATATTCAAATATAAACTACACAGAAGCATTCTGTGAAACTTCTTTCTGATCTGAGCATTCAGCTAACAGAGTTAAACCATACTTTTGATTGAGCAGTTTTGAAACACTCTGTCTGTAGAAAATGCAACTGGACATTCGTAGCGCTAAGTGGGTAATAGTGGAAAAAAGAGTATGTTCATATATAAACTACACAGAAGCATTGTATGAAACTTCTTTCTGTTCTGTGCATTCAACTAACAGAGTTGAACCTTACATTTGATTGAGCCTTTCTGAAACACTCTTTCTGTAGAAACTGCAATTGGACATTCTGAGCGCTAAGAGGCCTCTATTGGGAAAAATAATATCTTCAAATAAAAACTACACAGAAGCATTGTGTGAAACTTATTTCTGATATGTTCATTAAGCTAACAGAGTTAAACCATACTTTTGATTGCGCAGTTCTGAACACTCTTTCTGTAGAAAATGCAAGTGGACATTCGGAACGCTAAGAGGGTAATAGTGGAAAAAGGAATATATTCAAATATAAACTACACAGTAGCATTCTGTGAAAATTCTTTCTGTTCTGTGCATTCAACTAACAGAGTTGAACCTTACTTTTGATTGAGCCGTTCTGAAACACTCTTTCTGTAGAAACTGCAATTGGACATGCTAAGCGCTAAGAGGCCTACATTGGGAAAAAGAATATCTTCAAATAAAAACTACACAGATGCATTCTGTGAAACTTATTTCTGATCTGTAAATTCAGTTAACAGAGATAAAACATATTTTTGATTGAGCAGTTATGAAACACTCTTTTTGTAGAAAATGCAAGTGGAGATTCGGAGCGCTAAGAGGGTAATAGTGGAAAAAGGAATGTCTTCAAATATAAAATACACAGAATCATTCGGTGAAACTTCTTTCTGATCTGTGCATTCAGCTAACAGAGTTAAACCATACTTTTGATTGAGCAGATCTGAACACTCTTTCTGTAGAAAATGCAACTGGACATTTGGAGCGCTAAGAGCGTGGTAGTGGAAAAAGGAATATATTCAAATATAAACTACACAGAAGCCTTCTGTGAAATTTCTTTCTGATCTGAGCATTCAGCTAACAGAGTTAAACCATACTTTTGATTGAGCAGTTTTGAAACACTCTGTCTGTAGAAAATGCAACTGGACATTCGTAGCGCTAAGTGGGTAATAGTGGAAAAAAGAGTATGTTCAGATATAAACTACACAGAAGCATTGTATGAAACTTCTTTCTGTTCTGTGCATTCAACTAACAGAGTTGAACCTTACTTTTGATTGAGCCGTTCTGAAACACTCTTTCTGTAGAAACTGCAATTGGACATTCTGAGCGCTAAGAGGCCTATATTGGGTAAAAGAATGTCTACAAATAAAAACTACACAGAAGAATTGTGTGAAACTTCTTTCTGTTCTGTTTGTTCAACTAAAAGAGTTGAACCTTAGTTTTGATTGAGCCGTTCTGAAACACTCTTTCTGTAGAAAATGCAAGTGGAGATTCGGAGCGCTAATAGGGTAATAGTGGAAAAAGGAATGTCTCCAAATATAAACTACACAGAATCATTCTGTGAAACTTCTTTCTGATCTGTGCATTCAGCTAACAGAGTTAAACCATACTTTTGATTCAGCAGATCTGAACACTCTTTCTGTAGAAAATGCAACTGGACATTTGGAGCGCTAAGAACGTAGTAGTGGAAAAAGGAATATATTCAAATATAAACTACACAGAAGCATTCTGTGAAACTTCCTTCTGATCTGAGCATTCAGCTAACAGAGTTAAACCATACTTTTGATTGAGCAGTTTTGAAACACTCTGTCTGTAGAAAATGCAACTGGACATTCGTAGCGCTAAGTGGGTAATAGTGGAAAAAAGAATATGTTCAAATATAAACTACACGGAAGCATTGTATGAAACTTCTTTCTGTTCTGTGCATTCAACTAACAGAGTTGAACCTTACTTTTGATTGAGCCGTTCTGAAACACTCTTTCTGTAGAAACTGCAATTGGACATTCTGAGCGCTAAGAGGCCTACATTGGGAAAAAGAATATCTTCAAATAAAAACTACACAGATGCATTCTGTGAAACTTATTTCTGATATGTTCATTAAGCTAACAGAGTTAAACCATACTTTTGATTGCGCAGTTCTGAACACTCTTTCTGTAGAAAATGCAAGTGGACATTCGGAGCGCTAAGAGGGTAATAGTGGAAAAAGGAATATATTCAAATATAAACTACACAGTAACATTCTGTGAAAATTCTTTCTGTTCTGTGCATTCAAATAACAGAGTTGAACCTTACTTTTGATTGAGCCGTTCTGAAACACTCTTTCTGTAGAAACTGCAATTGGACATGCTAAGCGCTAAGAGGCCTACATTGGGAAAAAGAATATCTTCAAATAAAAACTACACAGATGCATTCTGTGAAACTTATTTCTGATCTGTAAATTCAGTTAACAGAGATAAAACATATTTTTGATTGAGCAGTTATGAAACACTCTTTTTGTAGAAAATGCAAGTGGAGATTCGGAGCGCTAAGAGGGTAATAGTGGAAAAAGGAATGTCTTCAAATATAAACTACACAGAATCATTCGGTGAAACTTCTTTCTGATCTGTGCATTCAGCTAACAGAGTTAAACCATAGTTTTGATTGAGCAGATCTGAACACTCTTTCTGTAGAAAATGCAACTGGACATTTGGAGCGCTAAGAGCGTAGTAGTGGAAAAAGGAATATATTCAAATATAAACTACACAGAAGCATTCTGTGAAACTTCTTTCTGATCTGAGCATTCAGCTAACAGAGTTAAACCATACTTTTGATTGAGCAGTTTTGAAACACTCTGTCTGTAGAAAATGCAACTGGACATTCGTAGCGCTAAGTGGGAAAGAGTGGAAAAAAGAATATGTTCAAATATAAACTACACAGAAGCATTGTATGAAACTTCTTTCTGTTCTGCGCATTCAACTAACAGAGTTGAACCTATTTTTTATTGAGCCGTTCTGAAACACTCTTTCTGTAGAAACTGCAATTGGACATTCTGAGCGCTAAGAGGCCTATATTGGGAAAAAGAATGTCTACAAATAAAAACTACACAGAAGCATTGGGTGAAACTTCTTTCTGTTCTGTTTGTTCAACTAAAAGAGTTGAATCTTAGTTTTGATTGCGCAGTTCTGAACACTCTTTCTGTAGAAAATGCAAGTGGACATTCGGAGCGCTATGAGGGTAATAGTGGAAAAAGGAATATATTCAAATATAAACTACACAGTAGCATTCTGTGAAAATTCTTTCTGTTCTGTGCATTCAACTAACAGAGTTGAACCTTACTTTTGATTGAGCCGTTATGAAACACTCTTTCTGTAGAAACTGCAATTGGACATGCTAAGCGCTAAGAGGCCTACATTGGGAAAAAGAATATCTTCAAATAAAAACTACACAGATGCATTCTGTGAAAATTATTTCTGATCTGTAAATTCAGTTAACAGAGATAAAACATATTTTTGATTGAGCAGTTATGAAACACACTTTTTGTAGAAAATACAAGTGGAGATTCGGAGCGCTAAGAGGGTAATAGTGGAAAAAGGAATGTCTTCAAATATAAACTACACAGAATCATTCGGTGAAACTTCTTTCTGATCTGTGCATTCAGCTAACAGAGTTAAACCATACTTTTGATTGAGCAGATCTGAACACTCTTTCTGTAGAAAATGCAACTGGACATTTGGAGCGCTAAGAGGGTAATAGTGGAAAAAGGAATATATTCAAATATAAACTACACAGTAGCATTCTGTGAAAATTCTTTCTGTTCTGTGCATTCAACTAACAGAGTTGAACCTTACTTTTGATTGAGCCGTTCTGAAACACTCTTTCTGTAGAAACTGCAATTGGACATGCTAAGTGCTAAGAGGCCTACATTGGGAAAAAGAATATCTTCAAATAAAAACTACACAGATGCATTCTGTGAAACTTATTTCTGATCTGTAAATTCAGTTAACAGAGATAAAACATATTTTTGATTGAGCAGTTATGAAACACCCTTTTTTTAGAAAATGCAAGTGGAGATTCGGAGCGCTAAGAGGGTAATAGTGGAAAAAGGAATATCTTCAAATATAAACTACACAGAATCATTCGGTGAAACTTCTTTCTGATCTGTGCATTCAGCTAACAGAGTTAAACCATACTTTTGATTGAGCAGATCTGAACACTCTTTCTGTAGAAAATGCAATTGGACATTTGGAGCGCTAAGAGCGTAGTAGTGGAAAAAGGAATATATTCAAATATAAACTACACAGAAGCCTTCTGTGAAACTTCTTTCTGATCTGAGCATTCAGCTAACAGAGTTAAACCATACTTTTGATTGAGCAGTTTTGAAACACTCTGTCTGTAGAAAATGCAACTGGACATTCGTAGCGCTAAGTGGGTAATAGTGGAAAAAAGAATATGTTCAAATATAAACTACACAGAAGCATTGTATGAAACTTCTTTCGGTTCTGTGCATTCAACTAACAGAGTTGAACCTTACTTTTGATTGAGCCGTTCTGAAACACTCTTTCTGTAGAAACTGCCATTGGACATTCTGAGCGCTAAGAGGAATATATTGGGAAAAAGAATGTCTACAAATAAAAACTACACAGAAGAATTGTGTGAAACTTCTTTCTGTTCTATTTGTTCAACTAAAAGAGTTGAACATTAGCTTTGATTGAGCCGTTCTGAAACACACTTTCTGTAGAAAATGCAAGTGGAGATTCGGAGCGCTAAGAGGGTAATAGTGGAAAAAGGAATGTCTCCAAATATAAACTACACAGAATCATTCTGTGAAACTTCTTTCTGATCTGTGCATTCAGCTAACAGAGTTAAACCATACTTTTGATTGAGCAGATCTGAACACTCTTTCTGTAGAAAATGCAACTGGACATTTGGAGCGCTAAGAACGTAGTAGTGGAAAAAGGAATATATTCAAATATAAACTACACAGAAGCATTCTGTGAAACTTCCTTCTGATCTGAGCATTCAGCTAACAGAGTTAAACCATACTTTTGATTGAGCAGTTTTGAAACACTCTGTCTGTAGAAAATGCAACTGGACATTCGTAGCGCTAAGTGGGTAATAGTGGAAAAAAGAGTATGTTCAGATATAAACTACACAGAAGCATTGTATGAAACTTCTTTCTGTTCTGTGCATTCAACTAACAGAGTTGAACCTTACTTTTGATTGAGCCGTTCTGAAACACTCTTTCTGTAGAAACTGCAATTGGACATTCTGAGCGCTAAGAGGCCTATATTGGGTAAAAGAATGTCTACAAATAAAAACTACACAGAAGAATTGTGTGAAACTTCTTTCTGTTCTGTTTGTTCAACTAAAAGAGTTGAACCTTAGTTTTGATTGAGCCGTTCTGAAACACTCTTTCTGTAGAAAATGCAAGTGGAGATTCGGAGCGCTAATAGGGTAATAGTGGAAAAAGGAATGTCTCCAAATATAAACTACACAGAATCATTCTGTGAAACTTCTTTCTGATCTGTGCATTCAGCTAACAGAGTTAAACCATACTTTTGATTCAGCAGATCTGAACACTCTTTCTGTAGAAAATGCAACTGGACATTTGGAGCGCTAAGAACGTAGTAGTGGAAAAAGGAATATATTCAAATATAAACTACACAGAAGCATTCTGTGAAACTTCCTTCTGATCTGAGCATTCAGCTAACAGAGTTAAACCATACTTTTGATTGAGCAGTTTTGAAACACTCTGTCTGTAGAAAATGCAACTGGACATTCGTAGCGCTAAGTGGGTAATAGTGGAAAAAGGAATATGTTCAAATATAAACTACACGGAAGCATTGTATGAAACTTCTTTCTGTTCTGTGCATTCAACTAACAGAGTTGAACCTTACTTTTGATTGAGCCGTTCTGAAACACTCTTTCTGTAGAAACTGCAATTGGACATTCTGAGCGCTAAGAGGCCTACATTGGGAAAAAGAATATCTTCAAATAAAAACTACACAGATGCATTCTGTGAAACTTATTTCTGATATGTTCATTAAGCTAACAGAGTTAAACCATACTTTTGATTGCGCAGTTCTGAACACTCTTTCTGTAGAAAATGCAAGTGGACATTCGGAGCGCTAAGAGGGTAATAGTGGAAAAAGGAATATATTCAAATATAAACTACACAGTAACATTCTGTGAAAATTCTTTCTGTTCTGTGCATTCAAATAACAGAGTTGAACCTTACTTTTGATTGAGCCGTTCTGAAACACTCTTTCTGTAGAAACTGCAATTGGACATGCTAAGCGCTAAGAGGCCTACATTGGGAAAAAGAATATCTTCAAATAAAAACTACACAGATGCATTCTGTGAAACTTATTTCTGATCTGTAAATTCAGTTAACAGAGATAAAACATATTTTTGATTGAGCAGTTATGAAACACTCTTTTTGTAGAAAATGCAAGTGGAGATTCGGAGCGCTAAGAGGGTAATAGTGGAAAAAGGAATGTCTTCAAATATAAACTACACAGAATCATTCGGTGAAACTTCTTTCTGATCTGTGCATTCAGCTAACAGAGTTAAACCATAGTTTTGATTGAGCAGATCTGAACACTCTTTCTGTAGAAAATGCAACTGGACATTTGGAGCGCTAAGAGCGTAGTAGTGGAAAAAGGAATATATTCAAATATAAACTACACAGAAGCATTCTGTGAAACTTCTTTCTGATCTGAGCATTCAGCTAACAGAGTTAAACCATACTTTTGATTGAGCAGTTTTGAAACACTCTGTCTGTAGAAAATGCAACTGGACATTCGTAGCGCTAAGTGGGAAAGAGTGGAAAAAAGAATATGTTCAAATATAAACTACACAGAAGCATTGTATGAAACTTCTTTCTGTTCTGCGCATTCAACTAACAGAGTTGAACCTATTTTTTATTGAGCCGTTCTGAAACACTCTTTCTGTAGAAACTGCAATTGGACATTCTGAGCGCTAAGAGGCCTATATTGGGAAAAAGAATGTCTACAAATAAAAACTACACAGAAGCATTGGGTGAAACTTCTTTCTGTTCTGTTTGTTCAACTAAAAGAGTTGAATCTTAGTTTTGATTGCGCAGTTCTGAACACTCTTTCTGTAGAAAATGCAAGTGGACATTCGGAGCGCTATGAGGGTAATAGTGGAAAAAGGAATATATTCAAATATAAACTACACAGTAGCATTCTGTGAAAATTCTTTCTGTTCTGTGCATTCAACTAACAGAGTTGAACCTTACTTTTGATTGAGCCGTTATGAAACACTCTTTCTGTAGAAACTGCAATTGGACATGCTAAGCGCTAAGAGGCCTACATTGGGAAAAAGAATATCTTCAAATAAAAACTACACAGATGCATTCTGTGAAAATTATTTCTGATCTGTAAATTCAGTTAACAGAGATAAAACATATTTTTGATTGAGCAGTTATGAAACACACTTTTTGTAGAAAATGCAAGTGGAGATTCGGAGCGCTAAGAGGGTAATAGTGGAAAAAGGAATGTCTTCAAATATAAACTACACAGAATCATTCGGTGAAACTTCTTTCTGATCTGTGCATTCAGCTAACAGAGTTAAACCATACTTTTGATTGAGCAGATCTGAACACTCTTTCTGTAGAAAATGCAACTGGACATTTGGAGCGCTAAGAGGGTAATAGTGGAAAAAGGAATATATTCAAATATAAACTACACAGTAGCATTCTGTGAAAATTCTTTCTGTTCTGTGCATTCAACTAACAGAGTTGAACCTTACTTTTGATTGAGCCGTTCTGAAACACTCTTTCTGTAGAAACTGCAATTGGACATGCTAAGTGCTAAGAGGCCTACATTGGGAAAAAGAATATCTTCAAATAAAAACTACACAGATGCATTCTGTGAAACTTATTTCTGATCTGTAAATTCAGTTAACAGAGATAAAACATATTTTTGATTGAGCAGTTATGAAACACCCTTTTTGTAGAAAATGCAAGTGGAGATTCGGAGCGCTAAGAGGGTAATAGTGGAAAAAGGAATATCTTCAAATATAAACTACACAGAATCATTCGGTGAAACTTCTTTCTGATCTGTGCATTCAGCTAACAGAGTTAAACCATACTTTTGATTGAGCAGATCTGAACACTCTTTCTGTAGAAAATGCAATTGGACATTTGGAGCGCTAAGAGCGTAGTAGTGGAAAAAGGAATATATTCAAATATAAACTACACAGAAGCCTTCTGTGAAACTTCTTTCTGATCTGAGCATTCAGCTAACAGAGTTAAACCATACTTTTGATTGAGCAGTTTTGAAACACTCTGTCTGTAGAAAATGCAACTGGACATTCGTAGCGCTAAGTGGGTAATAGTGGAAAAAAGAATATGTTCAAATATAAACTACACAGAAGCATTGTATGAAACTTCTTTCGGTTCTGTGCATTCAACTAACAGAGTTGAACCTTACTTTTGATTGAGCCGTTCTGAAACACTCTTTCTGTAGAAACTGCCATTGGACATTCTGAGCGCTAAGAGGAATATATTGGGAAAAAGAATGTCTACAAATAAAAACTACACAGAAGAATTGTGTGAAACTTCTTTCTGTTCTATTTGTTCAACTAAAAGAGTTGAACATTAGCTTTGATTGAGCCGTTCTGAAACACACTTTCTGTAGAAAATGCAAGTGGAGATTCGGAGCGCTAAGAGGGTAATAGTGGAAAAAGGAATGTCTCCAAATATAAACTACACAGAATCATTCTGTGAAACTTCTTTCTGATCTGTGCATTCAGCTAACAGAGTTAAACCATACTTTTGATTGAGCAGATCTGAACACTCTTTCTGTAGAAAATGCAACTGGACATTTGGAGCACTAAGAGAGTAGTAGTGGAAAAAGGAATATATACAAATATAAACTACACAGAAGCATTCTGTGAAACTTCTTTCCGATCTGAGCATTCAGCTAACAGAGTTAAACCATACTTTTGATTGAGCAGTTTTGAAACACTCTGTCTGTAGAAAATGCAACTGGACATTCGTAGCGCTAAGTGGGTAATAGTGGAAAAAAGAGTATGTTCAGATATAAACTACACAGAAGCATTGTATGAAACTTCTTTCTGTTCTGTGCATTCAACTAACAGAGTTGAACCTTACTTTTGATTGAGCCTTTCTGAAACACTCTTTCTGTAGAAACTGCAATTGGACATTCTGAGCGCTAAGAGGCCTCTATTGGGACAAATAATATCTTCAAATAAAAACTACACAGAAGCATTTTGTGAAACTTATTTCTGATATGTTCATTAAGCTAACAGAGTTAAACCATACTTTTGATTGCGCAGTTCTGAACACTCTTTCTGTAGAAAATGCAAGTGGACATTCGGAGCGCTAAGAGGGTAATAGTGGAAAAAGGAATATATTCAAATATAAACTACACAGTAGCATTCTGTGAAAATTCTTTCTGTTCTGTGCATTCAACTAACAGAGTTGAACCTTACTTTTGATTGAGCTGTTCTGAAACACTCTTCCTGTAGAAACTGCAATCTGACATGCTAAGCGCTAAGAGGCCTACATTGGGAAAAAGAATATCTTCAAATAAAAACTACACAGATGCATTCTGTGAAACTTATTTCTGATCTGTAAATTCAGTTAACAGAGATAAAACATATTTTTGATTGAGCAGTTATGAAACACGCTTTTTGAAGAAAATGCAAGTGGAGATTCGGAGCGCTAAGAGGGTAATAGTGGAAAAAGGAATGTCTTCAAATATAAACTACACAGAATCAATCGGTGAAACTTCTTTCTGATCTGTGCATTCAGCTAACAGAGTTAAACCATACTTTTGATTGTGCAGATCTGAACACTCTTTCTGTAGAAAATGCAACTGGACATTTGGAGCGCTAAGAGCGTAGTAGTGGAAAAAGGAATATATTCAAATATAAACTACACAGAAGCATTCCGTGAAACTTCTTTCTGATCTGAGCATTCAGCTAACAGAGTTAAACCATACTTTTCATTGAGCAGTTTTGAAACACTCTGTCTGTAGAAAATGCAACTGGACATTCGTAGCGCTAAGTGGGTAATAGTGGAAAAAAGAATATGTTCAAATATAAACTACACAGAAGCATTGTATGAAACTTCTTTCTGTTCTGTGCATTCAACTAACAGAGTTGAACCTTACGTTTGATTGAGCCGTTCTGAAACACTCTTTCTGTAGAAACTGCAATTGGACATTCTGAGCGCTAAGAGGCCTATATTGGGAAAAAGAATGTCTACAAATAAAAACTACACAGAAGCATTGGGTGAAACTTCTTTCTGTTCTGTTTGTTCAACTAAAAGAGTTGAACCTTAGTTTTGATTGCGCAGTTCTGAACACTCTTTCTGTAGAAAATGCAAGTGGACATTCGGAGCGCTATGAGGGTAATAGTGGAAAAAGGAATATATTAAAATATAAACTACACAGTAGCATTCTGTGAAAATTCTTCCTGTTCTGTGCATTCAACTAACAGAGTTGAACCTTACTTTTGATTGAGCCGTTATGAAACACTCTTTCTGTAGAAACTGCAATTGGACATGCTAAGCGCTAAGAGGCCTACATTGGGAAAAAGAATATCTTCAAATAAAAACTACACAGATGCATTCTGTGAAACTTATTTCTGATCTGTAAATTCAGTTAACAGAGATAAAGTATATTTTTGATTGAGCAGTTATGAAACACTCTTTTTGTAGAAAATGCAAGTGGAGATTCGGAGCGCTAAGAGGGTAATAGTGGAAAAAGGAATATCTTCAAATATAAACTACACAGAAACATTCGGTGAAACTTCTTTCTGATCTGTGCATTCAGCTAACAGAGTTAAACCATACTTTTGATTGAGCAGATTTGAACACTCTTTCTGTAAAAAATGCAATTGGACATTTGGAGAGCTAAGAGCGTAGAAGTGGAAAAAGGAATATATTCAAATATAAACTACACAGAAGCCTTCTGTGAAACTTCTTTCTGATCTGAGCATTCAGCTAACAGAGTTAAAACATACTTTTGATTGAGCAGTTTTGAAACACTCTGTCTGTAGAAAATGCAACTGGACATTCGTAGCGCTAAGTGGGTAATAGTGGAAAAAAGAATATGTTCAAATATAAACTACACAGAAGCATTGTATGAAACTTCTTTCTGTTCTGTGCATTCAACTAACAGAGTTGAAACTTACTTTTGATTGAGCCGTTCTGAAACACTCTTTCTGTAGAAACTGCCATTGGACATTCTGAGCGCTAAGAGGAATATATTGGGAAAAAGAATGTCTACAAATAAAAACTACACAGAAGAATTGTGTGAAACTTCTTTCTGTTCTATTTGTTCAACTAAAAGAGTTGAACCTTAGTTTTGATTGAGCCGTTCTGAAACACACTTTCTGTAGAAAATGCAAGTGGAGATTCGGAGCGCTAAGAGGGTAATAGTGGAAAAAGGAATGTCTCCAAATATAAACTACACAGAATCATTCTGTGAAACTTCTTTCTGATCTGTGCATTCAGCTAACAGAGTTAAACCATACTTTTGATTGAGCAGATCTGAACACTCTTTCTGTAGAAAATGCAACTGGACATTTGGAGCACTAAAAGAGTAGTAGTGGAAAAAGTAATATATTCAAATATAAACTACACAGAAGCATTCTGTGAAAATTCTTTCCGATCTGAGCATTCAGCTAACAGAGTTAAACCATACTTTTGATTGAGCAGTTTTGAAACACTCTGTCTGTAGAAAATGCAACTGGACATTCGTAGCGCTAAGTGGGTAATAGTGGAAAAAAGAGTATGTTCAGATATAAACTACACAGAAGCATTGTATGAAACTTCTTTCTGTTCTGTGCATTCAACTAACAGAGTTGAACCTTACTTTTGATTGAGCCTTTCTGAAACACTCTTTCTGTAGAAACTGCAATTGGACATTCTGAGCGCTAAGAGGCCTCTATTGGGACAAATAATATCTTCAAATAAAAACTACACAGAAGCATTGTGTGAAACTTATTTCTGATATGTTCATTAAGCTAACAGAGTTAAACCATACTTTTGATTGCGCAGTTCTGAACTCTCTTTCTGTAGAAAATGCAAGTGGACATTCGGAGCGCTAAGAGGGTAATAGTGGAAAAAGGAATATATTCAAATATAAACTACACAGTAGCATTCTGTGAAAATTCTTTCTGTTCTGTGCATTCAACTAACAGAGTTGAACCTTACTTTTGATTGAGCCGTTCTGAAACACTCTTTCTGTAGAAACTGCAATTGGACATGCTAAGCGCTAAGAGGCCTACATTGGGAAAAAGAATATCTTCAAATAAAAACTACACAGATGCATTCTGTGAAACTTATTTCTGATCTGTAAATACAGTTAACAGAGATAAAACATATTTTTGATTGAGCAGTTATGAAACACTCTTTTTGTAGAAAATGCAAGTGGAGATTCGGAGCGCTAAGAGGGTAATAGTGGAAAAAGGAATGTCTTCAAATATAAACTACACAGAATCATTCGGTGAAACTTCTTTCTGATCTGTGCATTCAGCTAACAGAGTTAAACCATACTTTTGATTGAGCAGATCTGAACACTCTTTCTGTAGAAAATGCAACTGGACATTTGGAGCGCTAAGAGGGTAATAGTGGAAAAAGGAATATATTCAAATATAAACTACACAGTAGCATTCTGTGAAAATTCTTTCTGATCTGAGCATTCAGCTAACAGAGTTAAACCATACTTTTGATTGAGCAGTTTTGAAACACTCTGTCTGTAGAAAATGCAACTGGACATTCGTAGCGCTAAGTGGGTAATAGTGGAAAAAAGAATATGTTCAAATATAAACTACACAGAAGCATTGTATGAAACTTCTTTCTGTTCTGTGCATTCAACTAACAGAGTTGAACCTTACTTTTGAATGAGCCGTTCTGAAACACTCTTTCTGTAGAAACTGCAATTGGACATTCTGAGCGCTAAGAGGCCTATACTGGGTAAAAGAATGTCTACAAATAAAAACTACACAGAAGAATTGTGTGAAACTTCTTTCTGTTCTGTTTGTTCAACTAAAAGAGTTGAAACTTAGTTTTGATTGAGCCGTTCTGAAACACTCTTTCTGTAGAAAATGCAAGTGGAGATTCGGAGCGCTAATAGGGTAATAGTGGAAAAAGGAATGTCTCCAAATATAAACTACACAAAATCATTCTGTGAAACTTCTTTCTGATCTGTGCATTCAGCTAACAGAGTTAAACCATAATTTTGATTGAGCAGATCTGAACACTCTTTCTGTAGAAAATGCAACTATACAATTGGAGCGCTAAGAACGTAGTAGTGGAAAAAGGAATATATTCAAATATAAACTACACAGAAGCATTCTGTGAAACTTCTTTCTGATCTGAGCATTCAGCTAACAGAGTTAAACCATACTTTTGATTGAACAGTTTTGAAACACTCTGTCTGTAGAAAATGCAACTGGACATTCGTAGCGCTAAGTGGGTAATAGTGGAAAAAAGAATATGTTCAAATATAAACTACACAGAAGCATTGTATGAAACTTCTTTCTGTTCTGTGCATTCAACTAACAGAGTTGAACCTTACTTTTGATTGAGCCGTTCGTAAACACTCTTTCTGTAGAAACTGCAATTGGACATTCTGAGCGCTAAGAGGCCTATATTGGGAAAAAGAATGTCTACAAATAAAAACTACACAGAAGAATTGTGTGAAACTACTTTCTGTTCTGTTTGATCAACTAAAAGAGTTGAACCTTAGTTTTGATTGAGCCGTTCTGAAACAATCTTTCTGTAGAAAATGCAAGTGTAGATTCGGAGCGCTAAGAGGTTAATAGTGGAAAAAGGAATGTCTCCAAATATAAACTTCACAGAATCATTCTGTGAAAGTTCTTTCTGATCTGTGCATTCAGCTAACAGAGTTAAACCATACTTTTTATTGAGCAGATCTGAACACTCTTTCTGTAGAAAATGCAACTGGACATTTGGAGCGCTAAGAGAGTAGTAGTGGAAAAAGTAATATATTCAAATATAAACTACACAGAAGCATTCTGTGAAACTTCTTTCCGATCTGAGCATTCAGCTAACAGAGTTAAACCATACTTTTGATTGAGCAGTTTTGAAACACTCTGTCTGTAGAAAATGCAACTGGACATTCGTAGCGCTAAGTGGGTAATAGTGGAAAAAAGAATATGTTCAAATATAAACTACACAGAAGCATTGTATGAAACTTCTTTCTGTTCTGTGCATTCAACTAACAGAGTTGAACCTTACTTTTGATTGAGCCTTTCTGAAACACTCTTTCTGTAGAAACTGCAATTGGACATTCTGAGCGCTAAGAGGCCTCTATTGGGAAAAATAATATCTTCAAATAAAAACTACACAGAAGCATTGTGTGAAACTTATTTCTGATATGTTCATTAAGCTAACAGAGTTAAACCATACTTTTGATTGCGCAGTTCTGAACACTCTTTCTGTAGAAAATGCAAGTGGACATTCGGAGCGCTAAGAGGGTAGTAGTGGAAAAAGGAATATATTCAAATATAAACTACACAGTAGCATTCTGTGAAAATTCTTTCTGTTCTGTGCATTCAACTAACAGAGTTGAACCTTACTTTTGATTGAGCCGTTCTGAAACACTCTTTCTGTAGAAACTGCAATTGGACATGCTAAGCGCTAAGAGGCCTACATTGGGAAAAAGAATATCTTCAAATAAAAACTACACAGATGCATTCTGTGGAACTTATTTCTGATCTGTAAATTCATTTAACAGAGATAAAACATATTTTTGATTGAGCAGTTATGAAACACTCTTTTTGTAGAAAATGCAAGTGGAGATTCGGAGTGCTAAGAGGGTAATAGTGGAAAAAGGAATGTCTTCAAATATAAACTACACAGAATCATTCGGTGAAATTCTTTCTGATATGTGCATTCAGCTAACAGAGTTAAACCATAGTTTTGACTGAGCAGATCTGAACACTCTTTCTGTAGAAAATGCAACTGGACATTTGGAGCGCTAAGAGCGTAGTAGTGGAAAAAGGAATATATTCAAATATAAACTACACAGAAGCATTCTGTGAAAGTTCTTTCTGATCTGAGCATTCAGCTAACAGAGTGAAACCATACTTTTGATTGAGCAGTTTTGAAACACTCTGTCT
Source organism: Symphalangus syndactylus (assembly GCF_028878055.3). Lineage (NCBI taxonomy): Eukaryota > Metazoa > Chordata > Mammalia > Primates > Hylobatidae > Symphalangus > Symphalangus syndactylus. The sequence continues at coordinate 133,366,250 of NC_072435.2, forward strand.
GTAGAAAATGCAACTGGACATTCGTAGCGCTAAGTGGGTAATAGTGGAAAAAACAATATGTTCAAATATAAACTACACAGAAGCATTGTATGAAACTTCTTTCTGTTCTGTGCATTCAACTAACAGTGTTGAACCTTACTTTTGACTGAGCCGTTCTGAAACACTCTTTCTGTAGAAACTGCAATTGGACATTCTGAGCGCTAAGAGGCCTATATTGGGAAAACGAATGTCTACAAATAAAAACTACACAGAAGAATTGTGTGAAACTTCTTTCTGTTCTGTATGTTCAACTAAAAGAATTGAACCTTAGTTTTGATTGAGCCGTTCTGAAACACTCTTTCTGTAGAAAATGCAAGTGGAGATTCTGAGCGCTAAGAGGGTAATAGTGGAAAAAGGAATGTCTCCAAATATAAACTACACAGAATCATTCTGTGAAACTTCTTTCTGATCTGTGCATTCAGCTAACAGAGTTAAACCATACTTTTGATTGAGCAGATCTGAACACTCTTTCTGTAGAAAATGCAACTGGACATTTTTAGCGCTAAGAGAGTAGTAGAGGAAAAAGGAATATATTCAAATATAAACTACACAGAAGCATTCTGTGAAACTTCTTTCTGATCTGAGCATTCAGCTAACAGAGTTAAACCATACTTTTGATTGAGCAGTTTTGAAACACTCTGTCTGTAGAAAATGCAACTGGACATTCGTAGCGCTAAGTGGGTAATAGTGGAAAAAAGAATATGTTCAAATATAAACTACACAGAAGCATCGTATGAAACTTCTTTCTGTTCTGTGCATTCAACTAACAGAGTTGAACCTTACTTTTGATTGAGCCGTTCTGAAACACTCTTTCTGTAGAAACTGCAATTGGACATTCTGAGTGCTAAGAGGCCTCTATTGGGAAAAATAATATCTTCAAATAAAAACTACACAGAAGCATTGTGTGAAACTTATTTCTGATATGTTCATTAAGCTAACAGAGTTAAACCATACTTTTGATTGCGCAGTTCTGAACACTCTTTCTGTAGAAAATGCAAGTGGACATTCGGAGCGCTAAGAGGGTAATAGTGGAAAAAGGAATATATTCAAATATAAACTACACAGTAGCATTCTGTGAAAATTCTTTCTGTTCTGTGCATTCAACTAACAGAGTTGAACCTTACTTTTGATTGAGCCGTTCTGAAACACTCTTTCTGTAGAAACTGCAATTGGACATGCTAAGCGCTAAGAGGCCTACATTGGGAAAAAGAATATCTTCAAATAAAAACTACACAGATGCATTCTGTGAAACTTATTTCTGATCTGTAAATTCAGTTAACAGAGATAAAACATATTTTTGATTGAGCAGTTATGAAACACTCTTTTTGTAGAAAATGCAAGTGGAGATTCGGAGCGCTAAGAGGGTAATAGTGGAAAAAGGAATGTCTTCAAATATAAAATACACAGAATCATTCGGTGAAACTTCTTTCTGATCTGTGCATTCAGCTAACAGAGTTAAACCATACTTTTGATTGCGCAGATCTGAACACTCTTTCTGTTGAAAATGCAACTGGACATTTGGAGCGCTAAGAGCGTAGTAGTGGAAAAAGGAATATATTCAAATATAAACTACACAGAAGCCTTCTGTGAAATTTCTTTCTGATCTGAGCATTCAGCTAACAGAGTTAAACCATACTTTTGATTGAGCAGTTTTGAAACACTCTGTCTGTAGAAAATGCAACTGGACATTCGTAGCGCTAAGTGGGTGATAGTGGAAAAAAGAATATGTTCAAATATAAACTACACAGAAGCATTGTATGAAACTTCTTTCTGTTCTGTGCATTCAACTAACAGAGTTGAACCTTACTTTTGATTGAGCCGTTCTGAAACACTCTTTCTGTAGAAACTGCAATTGGACATTCTGAGCGCTAAGAGGCCTATATTGGGTAAAAGAATGTCTACAAATAAAAACTACACAGAAGAATTGTGTGAAACTTCTTTCTGTTCTGTTTGTTCAACTAAAAGAGTTGAACCTTAGTTTTGATTGAGCCGTTCTGAAACACTCTTTCTGTAGAAAATGCAAGTGGAGATTCGGAGCGCTAATAGGGTAATAGTGGAAAAAGGAATGTCTCCAAATATAAACTACACAGAATCATTCTGTGAAACTTCTTTCTGATCTGTGCATTCAGCTAACAGAGTTAAACCATACTTTTGATTGAGCAGATCTGAACACTCTTTCTGTAGAAAATGCAACTGGACATTTGGAGCGCTAAGAACGTAGTAGTGGAAAAAGGAATATATTCAAATATAAACTACACAGAAGCATTCTGTGAAACTTCTTTCTGATCTGAGCATTCAGCTAACAGAGTTAAACCATACTTTTGATTGAGCAGTTTTGAAACACTCTGTCTGTAGAAAATGCAACTGGACATTCGTAGCGCTAAGTGGGTAATAGTGGAAAAAAGAATATGTTCAAATATAAACTACACAGAAGCATTGTATGAAACTTCTTTCTGTTCTGTGCATTCAACTAACGGAGTTGAACCTTACTTTTGATTGAGCCGTTCTGAAACACTCTTTCTGTAGAAACTGCAATTGGACATTCTGAGCGCTAAGAGGCCTACATTGGGAAAAAGAATATCTTCAAATAAAAACTACACAGATGCATTCTGTGAAACTTATTTCTGATATGTTCATTAAGCTAACAGAGTTAAACCATACTTTTGATTGCGCAGTTCTGAACACTCTTTCTGTAGAAAATGCAAGTGGACATTCGGAGCGCTAAGAGGGTAATAGTGGAAAAAGGAATATATTCAAATATAAACTACACAGTAGCATTCTGTGAAAATTCTTTCTGTTCTGTGCATTCAACTAACAGAGTTGAACCTTACTTTTGATTGAGCCGTTCTGAAACACTCTTTCTGTAGAAACTGCAATTGGACATGCTAAGCGCTAAGAGGCCTACATTGGGAAAAAGAATATCTTCAAATAAAAACTACACAGATGCATTCTGTGAAACTTATTTCTGATCTGTAAATTCAGTTAACAGAGATAAAACATATTTTTGATTGAGCAGTTATGAAACACTCTTTTTGTAGAAAATGCAAGTGGAGATTCGGAGCGCTAAGAGGGTAATAGTGGAAAAAGGAATGTCTTCAAATATAAAATACACAGAATCATTCGGTGAAACTTCTTTCTGATCTGTGCATTCAGCTAACAGAGTTAAACCATACTTTTGATTGCGCAGATCTGAACACTCTTTCTGTTGAAAATGCAACTGGACATTTGGAGCGCTAAGAGCGTAGTAGTGGAAAAAGGAATATATTCAAATATAAACTACACAGAAGCCTTCTGTGAAATTTCTTTCTGATCTGAGCATTCAGCTAACAGAGTTAAACCATACTTTTGATTGAGCAGTTTTGAAACACTCTGTCTGTAGAAAATGCAACTGGACATTCGTAGCGCTAAGTGGGTGATAGTGGAAAAAAGAATATGTTCAAATATAAACTACACAGAAGCATTGTATGAAACTTCTTTCTGTTCTGTGCATTCAACTAACAGAGTTGAACCTTACTTTTGATTGAGCCGTTCTGAAACACTCTTTCTGTAGAAACTGCAATTGGACATTCTGAGCGCTAAGAGGCCTATATTGGGTAAAAGAATGTCTACAAATAAAAACTACACCGAAGAATTGTGTGAAACTTCTTTCTGTTCTGTTTGTTCAACTAAAAGAGTTGAACCTTAGTTTTGATTGAGCCATTCTGAAACACTCTTTCTGTAGAAAATGCAAGTGGAGATTCGGAGCGCTAATAGGGTAATAGTGGAAAAAGGAATGTCTCCAAATATAAACTACACAGAATCATTCTGTGAAACTTCTTTCTGATCTGTGCATTCAGCTAACAGAGTTAAACCATACTTTTGATTGAGCAGATCTGAACACTCTTTCTGTAGAAAATGCAACTGGACATTTGGAGCGCTAAGAACGTAGTAGTGGAAAAAGGAATATATTCAAATATAAACTACACAGAAGCATTCTGTGAAACTTCTTTCTGATCTGAGCATTCAGCTAACAGAGTTAAACCATACTTTTGATTGAGCAGTTTTGAAACACTCTGTCTGTAGAAAATGCAACTGGACATTCGTAGCGCTAAGTGGGTAATAGTGGAAAAAAGAATATGTTCAAATATAAACTACACAGAAGCATTGTATGAAACTTCTTTCTGTTCTGTGCATTCAACTAACGGAGTTGAACCTTACTTTTGATTGAGCCGTTCTGAAACACTCTTTCTGTAGAAACTGCAATTGGACATTCTGAGCGCTAAGAGGCCTACATTGGGAAAAAGAATATCTTCAAATAAAAACTACACAGATGCATTCTGTGAAACTTATTTCTGATATGTTCATTAAGCTAACAGAGTTAAACCATACTTTTGATTGCGCAGTTCTGAACACTCTTTCTGTAGAAAATGCAAGTGGACATTCGGAGCGCTAAGAGGGTAATAGTGGAAAAAGGAATATATTCAAATATAAACTACACAGTAGCATTCTGTGAAAATTCTTTCTGTTCTGTGCATTCAAATAACAGAGTTGAACCTTACTTTTGATTGAGCCGTTCTGAAACACTCTTTCTGTAGAAACTGCAATTGGACATGCTAAGCGCTAAGAGGCCTACATTGGGAAAAAGAATATCTTCAAATAAAAACTACACAGATGCATTCTGTGGAACTTATTTCTGATCTGTAAATTCATTTAACAGAGATAAAACATATTTTTGATTGAGCAGTTATGAAACACTCTTTTTGTAGAAAATGCAAGTGGAGATTCGGAGCGCTAAGAGGGTAATAGTGGAAAAAGGAATGTCTTCAAATATAAACTACACAGAATCATTCGGTGAAACTTCTTTCTGATATGTGCATTCAGCTAACAGAGTTAAACCATAGTTTTGACTGAGCAGATCTGAACACTCTTTCTGTAGAAAATGCAACTGGACATTTGGAGCGCTAAGAGCGTAGTAGTGGAAAAAGGAATATATTCAAATATAAACTACACACAAGCATTCTGTGAAAGTTCTTTCTGATCTGAGCATTCAGCTAACAGAGTTAAACCATACTTTTGATTGAGCAGTTTTGAAACACTCTGTCTGTAGAAAATGCAACTGGACATTCGTAGCGCTAAGTGGGTAATAGTGGAAAAAAGAATATGTTCAAATATAAACTACACGGAAGCATTGTATGAAACTTCTTTCTGTTCTGTGCTTTCAACTAACACAGTTGAACCTTACTTTTGACTGAGCCGTTCTGAAACTCTCTTTCTGTAGAAACTGCAATTGGACATTCTGAGCGCTAAGAGGCCTCTATTGGGAAAAATAATATCTTCAAATAAAAACTACACAGAAGCATTGTGTGAAACTTATTTCTGATATGTTCATTAAGCTAACAGAGTTAAACCATACTTTTGATTGCGCAGTTCTGAACACTCTTTCTGTAGAAAATGCAAGTGGACATTCGGAGCGCTAAGAGGGTAATAGTGGAAAAAGGAATATATTCAAATATAAACTACACAGTAGCATTCTGTGAAAATACTTTCTGTTCTGTGCATTCAACTAACAGAGTTGAACCTTACTTTTGATTGAGCCGTTCTGAAACACTCTTTCTGTAGAAACTGCAATTGGACATGCTAAGCGCTAAGAGGCCTACATTGGGAAAAAGAATATCTTCAAATAAAAACTACACAGATGCATTCTGTGAAACTTATTTCTGATCTGTAAATTCAGTTAACAGAGATAAAACATATTTTTGATTGAGCAGTTATGAAACACTCTTTTTGTAGAAAATGCAAGTGGAGATTCGGAGCGCTAAGAGGGTAATAGTGGAAAAAGGAATGTCTTCAAATATAAAATACACAGAATCATTCGGTGAAACTTCTTTCTGATCTGTGCATTCGGCTAACAGAGTTAAACCATACTTTTGATTGCGCAGATCTGAACACTCTTTCTGTTGAAAATGCAACTGGACATTTGGAGCGCTAAGAGCGTAGTAGTGGAAAAAGGAATATATTCAAATATAAACTACACAGAAGCCTTCTGTGAAATTTCTTTCTGATCTGAGCATTCAGCTAACAGAGTTAAACCATACTTTTGATTGAGCAGTTTTGAAACACTCTGTCTGTAGAAAATGCAACTGGACATTCGTAGCGCTAAGTGGGTGATAGTGGAAAAAAGAATATGTTCAAATATAAACTACACAGAAGCATTGTATGAAACTTCTTTCTGTTCTGTGCATTCAACTAACAGAGTTGAACCTTACTTTTGATTGAGCCGTTCTGAAACACTCTTTCTGTAGAAACTGCAATTGGACATTCTGAGCGCTAAGAGGCCTATATTGGGTAAAAGAATGTCTACAAATAAAAACTACACAGAAGAATTGTGTGAAACTTCTTTCTGTTCTGTTTGTTCAACTAAAAGAGTTGAACCTTAGTTTTGATTGAGCCGTTCTGAAACACTCTTTCTGTAGAAAATGCAAGTGGAGATTCGGAGCGCTAATAGGGTAATAGTGGAAAAAGGAATGTCTCCAAATATAAACTACACAGAATCATTCTGTGAAACATCTTTCTGATCTGTGCATTCAGCTAACAGAGTTAAACCATACTTTTGATTGAGCAGATCTGAACACTCTTTCTGTAGAAAATGCAACTGGACATTTGGAGCGCTAAGAACGTAGTAGTGGAAAAAGGAATATATTCAAATATAAACTACACAGAAGCATTCTGTGAAACTTCTTTCTGATCTGAGCATTCAGCTAACAGAGTTAAACCATACTTTTGATTGAGCAGTTTTGAAACACTCTGTCTGTAGAAAATGCAACTGGACATTCGTAGCGCTAAGTGGGTATTAGTGGAAAAAAGAATATGTTCAAATATAAACTACACAGAAGCATTGTATGAAACTTCTTTCTGTTCTGTGCATTCAACTAACGGAGTTGAACCTTACTTTTGATTGAGCCGTTCTGAAACACTCTTTCTGTAGAAACTGCAATTGGACATTCTGAGCGCTAAGAGGCCTACATTGGGAAAAAGAATATCTTCAAATAAAAACTACACAGATGCATTCTGTGAAACTTATTTCTGATATGTTCATTAAGCTAACAGAGTTAAACCATACTTTTGATTGCGCAGTTCTGAACACTTTCTGTAGAAAATGCAAGTGGACATTCGGAGCGCTAAGAGGGTAATAGTGGAAAAAGGAATATATTCAAATATAAACTACACAGTAGCATTCTGTGAAAATTCTTTCTGTTCTGTGCATTCAAATAACAGAGTTGAACCTTACTTTTGATTGAGCCGTTCTGAAACACTCTTTCTGTAGAAACTGCAATTGGACATGCTAAGCGCTAAGAGGCCTACATTGGGAAAAAGAATATCTTCAAATAAAAACTACACAGATGCATTCTGTGAAACTTATTTCTGATCTGTAAATTCAGTTAACAGAGATAAAACATATTTTTGATTGAGCAGTTATGAAACACTCTTTTTGTAGAAAATGCAAGTGGAGATTCGGAGCGCTAAGAGGGTAATAGTGGAAAAAGGAATGTCTTCAAATATAAACTACACAGAATCATTCGGTGAAACTTCTTTCTGATCTGTGCATTCAGCTAACAGAGTTAAACCATACTTTTGATTGAGCAGATCTGAACACTCTTTCTGTAGAAAATGCAACTGGACATTTGGAGCGCTAAGAGCGTAGTAGTGGAAAAAGGAATATATTCAAATATAAACTACACAGAAGCATTCTGTGAAACTTCTTTCTGATCTGAGCATTCAGCTAACAGAGTTAAACCATACTTTTGATTGAGCAGTTTTGAAACACTCTGTCTGTAGAAAATGCAACTGGACATTCGTAGCGCTAAGTGGGTAAGAGTGGAAAAAAGAATATGTTCAAATATAAACTACACAGAATCATTGTATGAAACTTCTTTCTGTTCTGCGCATTCAACTAACAGAGTTGAACCTATTTTTTATTGAGCCGTTCTGAAACACTCTTTCTGTAGAAACTGCAATTGGACATTCTGAGCGCTAAGAGGCCTATATTGGGAAAAAGAATGTCTACAAATAAAAACTACACAGAAGCATTGGGTGAAACTTCTTTCTGTTCTGTTTGTTCAACTAAAAGAGTTGAACCTTAGTTTTGATTGCGCAGTTCTGAACACTCTTTCTGTAGAAAATGCAAGTGGACATTCGGAGCGCTAAGAGGGTAATAGTGGAAAAAGGAATATATTCAAATATAAACTACAGAGTAGCATTCTGTGAAAATTCTTTCTGTTCTGTGCATTCAACTAACAGAGTTGAACCTTACTTTTGATTGAGCCGTTATGAAACACTCTTTCTGTAGAAACTGCAATTGGACATGCTAAGCGCTAAGTGGCCTACATTGGGAAAAAGAATATCTTCAAATAAAAACTACACAGATGCATTCTGTGAAAATTATTTCTGATCTGTAAATTCAGTTAACAGAGATAAAACATATTTTTGATTGAGCAGTTATGAAACACCCTTTTTGTAGAAAATGCAAGTGGAGATTCGGAGCGCTAAGAGGGTAATAGTGGAAATAGGAATATCTTCAAATATAAACTACACAGAATCATTCGGTGAAACTTCTTTCTGATCTGTGCATTCAGCTAACAGAGTTAAACCATACTTTTGATTGAGCAGATCTGAACACTCTTTCTGTAGAAAATGCAATTGGACATTTGGAGCGCTAAGAGCGTGGTAGTGGAAAAAGAAATATATTCAAATATAAACTACACAGAAGCCTTCTGTGAAACTTCTTTCTGATCTGAGCATTCAGCTAACAGAGTTAAACCATACTTTTGATTGAGCAGTTTTGAAACACTCTGTCTGTAGAAAATGCAACTAGACATTCGTAGCGCTAAGTGGGTAATAGTGGAAAAAAGAATATGTTCAAATATAAACTACACAGAAGCATTGTATGAAACTTCTTTCGGTTCTGTGCATTCAACTAACAGAGTTGAACCTTACTTTTGATTGAGCCGTTCTGAAACACTCTTTCTGTAGAAACTGCCATTGGACATTCTGAGCGCTAAGAGGAATATATTGGGAAAAAGAATGTCTACAAATAAAAACTACACAGAAGAATTGTGTGAAACTACTTTCTGTTCTATTTGTTCAACTAAAAGAGTTGAACCTTAGCTTTGATTGAGCCGTTCTGAAACACACTTTCTGTAGAAAATGCAAGTGGAGATTCGGAGCGCTAAGAGGGTAATAGTGGAAAAAGGAATGTCTCCAAATATAAACTACACAGAATCATTCTGTGAAACTTCTTTCTGATCTGTGCATTCAGCTAACAGAGTTAAACCATACTTTTGATTGAGCAGATCTGAACACTCTTTCTGTAGAAAATGCAACTGGACATTTGGAGCACTAAGAGAGTAGTAGTGGAAAAAGGAATATATACAAATATAAACTACACAGAAGCATTCTGTGAAACTTCTTTCCGATCTGAGCATTCAGCTAACAGAGTTAAACCATACTTTTGATTGAGCAGTTTTGAAACACTCTGTCTGTAGAAAATGCAACTGGACATTCGTAGCGCTAAGTGGGTAATAGTGGAAAAAAGAGTATGTTCAGATATAAACTACACAGAAGCATTGTATGAAACTTCTTTCTGTTCTGTGCATTCAACTAACAGAGTTGAACCTTACTTTTGATTGAGCCTTTCTGAAACACTCTTTCTGTAGAAACTGCAATTGGACATTCTGAGCGCTAAGAGGCCTCTATTGGGACAAATAATATCTTCAAATAAAAACTACACAGAAGCATTGTGTGAAACTTATTTCTGATATGTTCATTAAGCTAACAGAGTTAAACCATACTTTTGATTGCGCAGTTCTGAACACTCTTTCTGTAGAAAATGCAAGTGGACATTCGGAGCGCTAAGAGGGTAATAGTGGAAAAAGGAATATATTCAAATATAAACTACACAGTAGCATTCTGTGAAAATTCTTTCTGTTCTGTGCATTCAACTAACAGAGTTGAACCTTACTTTTGATTGAGCTGTTCTGAAACACTCTTCCTGTAGAAACTGCAATCTGACATGCTAAGCGCTAGGAGGCCTACATTGGGAAAAAGAATATCTTCAAATAAAAACTACACAGATGCATTCTGTGAAACTTATTTCTGATCTGTAAATTCAGTTAACAGAGATAAAACATATTTTTGATTGAGCAGTTATGAAACACGCTTTTTGAAGAAAATGCAAGTGGAGATTCGGAGCGCTAAGAGGGTAATAGTGGAAAAAGGAATGTCTTCAAATATAAACTACACAGAATCATTCGGTGAAACTTCTTTCTGCTCTGTGCATTCAGCTAACAGAGTTAAACCATACTTTTGATTGTGCAGATCTGAACACTCTTTCTGTAGAAAATGCAACTGGACATTTGGAGCGCTAAGAGCGTAGTAGTGGAAAAAGGAATATATTCAAATATAAACTACACAGAAGCATTCCGTGAAACTTCTTTCTGATCTGAGCATTCAGCTAACAGAGTTAAACCATACTTTTGATTGAGCAGTTTTGAAACACTCTGTCTGTAGAAAATGCAACTGGACATTCGTAGCGCTAAGTGGGTAATAGTGGAAAAAAGAATATGTTCAAATATAAACTACACAGAAGCATTGTATGAAACTTCTTTCTGTTCTGTGCATTCAACTAACAGAGTTGAACCTTACGTTTGATTGAGCCGTTCTGAAACACTCTTTCTGTAGAAACTGCAATTGGACATTCTGAGCGCTAAGAGGCCTATATTGGGAAAAAGAATGTCTACAAATAAAAACTACACAGAAGCATTGGGTGAAACTTCTTTCTGTTCTGTTTGTTCAACTAAAAGAGTTGAACCTTAGTTTTGATTGCGCAGTTCTGAACACTCTTTCTGTTAAAAATGCAAGTGGACATTCGGAGCGCTATGAGGGTAATAGTGGAAAATGGAATATATTAAAATATAAACTACACAGTAGCATTCTGTGAAAATTGTTCCTGTTCTGTGCATTCAACTAACAGAATTGAACCTTACTTTTGATTGAGCCGTTATGAAACACTCTTTCTGTAGAAACTGCAATTGGACATGCTAAGCGCTAAGAGGCCTACATTGGGAAAAAGAATATCTTCAAATAAAAACTACACAGATGCATTCTGTGAAACTTATTTCTGATCTGTAAATTCAGTTAACAGAGATAAAACATATTTTTGATTGAGCAGTTATGAAACACTCTTTTTGTAGAAAATGCAAGTGGAGATTCGGAGCGCTAAGAGGGTAATAGTGGAAAAAGGAATATCTTCAAATATAAACTACACAGAATCATTCGGTGAAACTTCTTTCTGATCTGTGCATTCAGCTAACAGAGTTAAACCATACTTTTGATTGAGCAGATTTGAACACTCTTTCTGTAAAAAATGCAATTGGACATTTGGAGCGCTAAGAGCGTAGAAGTGGAAAAAGGAATATATTCAAATATAAACTACACAGAAGCCTTCTGTGAAACTTCTTTCTGATCTGAGCATTCAGCTAACAGAGTTAAAACATACTTTTGATTGAGCAGTTTTGAAACACTCTGTCTGTAGAAAATGCAACTGGACATTCGTAGCGCTAAGTGGGTAATAGTGGAAAAAAGAATATGTTCAAATATAAACTACACAGAAGCATTGTATGAAACTTCTTTCTGTTCTGTGCATTCAACTAACAGAGTTGAACCTTACTTTTGATTGAGCCGTTCTGAAACACTCTTTCTGTAGAAACTGCCATTGGACATTCTGAGCGCTAAGAGGAATATATTGGGAAAAAGAATGTCTACAAATAAAAACTACACAGAAGAATTGTGTGAAACTTCTTTCTGTTCTATTTGTTCAACTAAAAGAGTTGAACCTTAGTTTTGATTGAGCCGTTCTGAAACACACTTTCTGTAGAAAATGCAAGTGGAGATTCGGAGCGCTAAGAGGGTAATAGTGGAAAAAGGAATGTCTCCAAATATAAACTACACAGAATCATTCTGTGAAACTTCTTTCTGATCTGTGCATTCAGCTAACAGAATTAAACCATACTTTTGATTGAGCAGATCTGAACACTCTTTCTGTAGAAAATGCAACTGGACATTTGGAGCACTAAAAGAGTAGTAGTGGAAAAAGTAATATATTCAAATATAAACTACACAGAAGCATTCTGTGAAACTTCTTTCCGATCTGAGCATTCAGCTAACAGAGTTAAACCATACTTTTGATTGAGCAGTTTTGAAACACTCTGTCTGTAGAAAATGCAACTGGACATTCGTAGCGCTAAGTGGGTAATAGTGGAAAAAAGAGTATGTTCAGATATAAACTACACAGAAGCATTGTATGAAACTTCTTTCTGTTCTGTGCATTCAACTAACAGAGTTGAACCTTACTTTTGATTGAGCCTTTCTGAAACACTCTTTCTGTAGAAACTGCAATTGGACATTCTGAGCGCTAAGAGGCCTCTATTGGGACAAATAATATCTTCAAATAAAAAGTACACAGAAGCATTGTGTGAAACTTATTTCTGATATGTTCATTAAGCTAACAGAGTTAAACCATACTTTTGATTGCGCAGTTCTGAACACTCTTTCTGTAGAAAATGCAAGTGGACATTCGGAGCGCTAAGAGGGTAATAGTGGAAAAAGGAATATATTCAAATATAAACTACACAGTAGCATTCTGTGAAAATTCTTTCTGTTCTGTGCATTCAACTAACAGAGTTGAACCTTACTTTTGATTGAGCCGTTCTGAAACACTCTTTCTGTAGAAACTGCAATTGGACATGCTAAGCGCTAAGAGGCCTACATTGGGAAAAAGAATATCTTCAAATAAAAACTACACAGATGCATTCTGTGAAAATTATTTCTGATCTGTAAATTCAGTTAACAGAGATAAAACATATTTTTGATTGAGCAGTTATGAAACACCCTTTTTGTAGAAAATGCAAGTGGAGATTCGGAGCGCTAAGAGGGTAATAGTGGAAATAGGAATATCTTCAAATATAAACTACACAGAATCATTCGGTGAAACTTCTTTCTGATCTGTGCATTCAGCTAACAGAGTTAAACCATACTTTTGATTGAGCAGATCTGAACACTCTTTCTGTAGAAAATGCAACTGGACATTTGGAGCGCTAAGAGCGTGGTAGTGGAAAAAGGAATATATTCAAATATAAACTACACAGAAGCCTTCTGTGAAACATCTTTCTGATCTGAGCATTCAGCTAACAGAGTTAAACCATACTTTTGATTGAGCAGTTTTGAAACACTCTGTCTGTAGAAAATGCAACTGGACATTCGTAGCGCTAAGTGGGTAATAGTGGAAAAAAGAATATGTTCAAATATAAACTACACAGAAGCATTGTATGAAACTTCTTTTGGTTCTGTGCATTCAACTAACAGAGTTGAACCTTACTTTTGATTGAGCCGTTCTGAAACACTCTTTCTGTAGAAACTGCCATTGGACATTCTGAGCGCTAAGAGGAATATATTGGGAAAAAGAATGTCTACAAATAAAAACTACACAGAAGAATTGTGTGAAAATTCTTTCTGTTCTATTTGTTCAACTAAAAGAGTTGAACCTTAGCTTTGATTGAGCCGTTCTGAAACACACTTTCTGTAGAAAATGCAACTGGAGATTCGGAGCGCTAAGAGGGTAATAGTGGAAAAAGGAATGTCTCCAAATATAAACTACACAGAATCATTCTGTGAAACTTCTTTCTGATCTGTGCATTCAGCTAACAGAGTTAAACCATACTTTCTATTGAGCAGATCTGAACTCTCTTTCTGTAGAAAATGCAACTGGACATTTGGAGCGCTAAGAGAGTAGTAGTGGAAAAAGTAATATATTCAAATATAAACTACACAGAAGCATTCTGTGAAACTTCTTTCCGATCTGAGCATTCAGCTAACAGAGTTAAACCATACTTTTGATTGAGCAGTTTTGAAACACTCTGTCTGTAGGAAATGCAACTGGACATTCGTAGCGCTAAGTGGGTAATAGTGGAAAAAAGAATATGTTCAAATATAAACTACACAGAAGCATTGTATGAAACTTCTTTCTGTTCTGTGCATTCAACTAACAGAGTTGAACCTTACTTTTGATTGAGCCTTTCTGAAACACTCTTTCTGTAGAAACTGCAATTGGACATTCTGAGCGCTAAGAGGCCTCTATTGGGAAAAATAATATCTTCAAATAAAAACTACACAGAAGCATTGTGTGAAACTTATTTCTGATATGTTCATTAAGCTAACAGAGTTAAACCATACTTTTGATTGCGCAGTTCTGAACACTCTTTCTGTAGAAAATGCAAGTGGACATTCGGAGCGCTAAGAGGGTAATAGTGGAAAAAGGAATATATTCAAATATAAACTACACAGTAGCATTCTGTGAAAATTCTTTCTGTTCTGTGCATTCAACTAACAGAGTTGAACCTTACTTTTGATTGAGCCGTTCTGAAACACTCTTTCTGTAGAAACTGCAATCTGACATGCTAAGCGCTAAGAGGCCTATATTGGGAAAAAGAATATCTTCAAATAAAAACTACACAGATGCATTCTGTGAAACTTATTTCTGATCTGTAAATTCAGTTAACAGAGATAAAACATATTTTTGATTGAGCAGTTATGAAACACGCTTTTTGAAGAAAATGCAAGTGGAGATTCGGAGCGCTAAGAGGGTAATAGTGGAAAAAGGAATGTCTTCAAATATAAACTACACAGAATCATTCTGTGAAACTTCTTTCTGATCTGTGCATTCAGCTAACAGAGTTAAACCATACTTTTGATTGTGCAGATCTGAACACTCTTTCTGTAGAAAATGCAACTGGACATTTGGAGCGCTAAGAGAGTAGTAGTGGAAAAAGGAATATATTCTAATATAAACTACACAGAAGCATTCTGTGAAACTTCTTTCTGATCTGAGCATTCAGCTAACAGAGTTAAACCATACTTTTGATTGAGCAGTTTTGAAACACTCTGTCTGTAGAAAATGCAACTGGACATTCGTAGCGCTAAGTGGGTAATAGTGGAAAAAAGAATATGTTCAAATATAAACTACACAGAAGCATTGTATGAAACTTCTTTCTGTTCTGTGCATTCAACTAACAGAGTTGAACCTTACGTTTGATTGAGCCGTTCTGAAACACTCTTTCTGTAGAAACTGCAATTGGACATTCTGAGCGCTAAGAGGCCTATATTGGGAAAAAGAATGTCTACAAATAAAAACTACACAGAAGCATTGGGTGAAACTTCTTTCTGTTCTGTTTGTTCAACTAAAAGAGTTGAAACTTAGTTTTGATTGCGCAGTTGTGAACACTCTTTCTGTAGAAAATGCAAGTGGACATTCGGAGCGCTATGAGGGTAGTAGTGGAAAAAGGAATATATTCAAATATAAACTACACAGTAGCATTCTGTGAAAATTCTTCCTGTTCTGTGCATTCAACTAACAGAGTTGAACCTTACTTTTGATTGAGCCGTTCTGAAACACTCTTTCTGTAGAAACTGCAATTGGACATGCTAAGCGCTAAGAGGCCTACATTGGGAAAAAGAATATCTTCAAATAAAAACTACACAGATGCATTCTGTGAAAATTATTTCTGATCTGTACATTCAGTTAACAGAGATAAAACATATTTTTGATTGAGCAGTTATGAAACACTCTTTTTGTAGAAAATGCAAGTGGTGATTCGGAGCGCTAAGAGGGTATTAGTGGAAAAAGGAATGTCTTCAAATATAAACTACACAGAATCATTCGGTGAAACTTCTTTCTGATCTGTGCATTCAGCTAACAGAGTTAAACCATACTTTTGATTGAGCAGATCTGAACACTCTTTCTGTAGAAAATGCAACTGGACATTTGGAGCGCTAAGAGGGTAATAGTGGAAAAAGGAATATATACAAATATAAACTACACAGTAGCATTCTGTGAAAATTCTTTCTGTTCTGTGCATTCAACTAACAGAGTTGAACCTTACTTTTGATTGAGCCGTTCTGAAACACTCTTTCTGTAGAAACTGCAATTGGACATGCTAAGTGCTAAGAGGCCTACATTGGGAAAAAGAATATCTTCAAATAAAAACTACACAGATGCATTCTGTGAAACTTATTTCTGATCTGTAAATTCAGTTAACAGAGATAAAACATATTTTTGATTGAGCAGTTATGAAACACTCTTTTTGTAGAAAATGCAAGTGGAGATTCGGAGCGCTAAGGGGGTAATAGTGGAAAAAGGAATATCTTCAAATATAAACTACACAGAATCATTCGGTGAAACTTCTTTCGATCTGTGCATTCAGCTAACAGAGTTAAACCATACTTTTGATTGAGCAGATCTGAACACTCTTTCTGTAGAAAATGCAACTGGACATTTGGAGCGCTAAGAGCGTAGTAGTGGAAAAAGGAATATATTCAAATATAAACTACACAGAAGCCTTCTGTGAAACTTCTTTCTGATCTGAGCATTCAGCTAACAGAGTTAAACCATACTTTTGATTGAGCAGTTTTGAAACACTCTGTCTGTAGAAAATGCAACTGGACATTCGTAGCGCTAAGTGGGTAATAGTGGAAAAAAGAATATGTTCAAATATAAACTACACAGAAGCATTGTATGAAACTTCTTTCTGTTCTGTGCATTCAACTAACAAAGTTGAACCTTACTTTTGATTTAGCCTTTCTGAAACACTCTTTCTGTAGAAACTGCAATTGGACATTCTGAGCGCTAAGAGGCCTCTATTGGGACAAATAATATCTTCAAATAAAAACTACACAGAAGCATTGTGTGAAACTTATTTCTGATATGTTCATTAAGCTAACAGAGTTAAACCATACTTTTGATTGCGCAGTTCTGAACACTCTTTCTGTAGAAAATGCAAGTGGACATTCGGAACGCTAAGAGGGTAATAGTGGAAAAAGGAATATATTCAAATATAAACTACACAGTAGCATTCTGTGAAAATTCTTTCTGTTCTGTGCATTCAACTAACAGAGTTGAACCTTACTTTTGATTGAGCCGTTCTGAAACATTCTTTCTGTAGAAACTGCAATTGGACATGCTAAGCGCTAAGAGGCCTACATTGGGAAAAAGAATATCTTCAAATAAAAACTACACAGATGCATTCTGTGAAACTTATTTCTGATCTGTAAATTCAGTTAACAGAGATAAAACATATTTTTGATTGAGCAGTTATGAAACACTGTTTTTGTAGAAAATGCAAGTGGAGATTCGGAGCGCTAAGAGGGTAATAGTGGAAAAAGGAATGTCTTCAAATATAAACTACACAGAATCATTCGGTGAAACTTCTTTCTGATCTGTGCATTCAGCTAACAGAATTAAACCATACTTTTGATTGAGCAGATCTGAACACTCTTTCTGTAGAAAATGCAACTGGACATTTGGAGCGCTAAGAGCGTAGTAGTGGAAATAGTAATATATTCAAATATAAACTACACAGAAGCATTCTGTGAAACTTCTTTCTGATCTGAGCATTCAGCTAACAGAGTTAAAACATACTTTTGATTGAGCAGTTTTGAAACACTCTGTCTGTAGAAAATGCAACTGGACATTCGTAGCGCTAAGTGGGTAACAGTGGAAAAAAGAATATGTTCAAATACAAACTACACAGAAGCATTGTGTGAAACTTCTTTCTGTTCTGTGCATTCAACTAACAGAGTTGAACCTTACTTTTGATTGAGCCGTTCTGAAACACTCTTTCTGTAGAAACTGCAATTGGACATTCTGAGCGCTAAGAGGCCTCTATTGGGAAAAATAATATCTTCAAATAAAAACTACACAGAAGCATTGTGTGAAACTTATTTCTGATATGTTCATTAAGCTAACAGAGTTAAACCATACTTTTGATTGCGCAGTTCTGAACACTCTTTCTGTAGAAAATGCAAGTGGACATTCGGAGCGCTAAGAGGGTAATAGTGGAAAAAGGAATATATTCAAATATAAACTACACAGTAGCATTCTGTGAAAATTCTTTCTGTTCTGTGCATTCAACTAACAGAGTTGAACCTTACTTTTGATTGAGCCGTTCTGAAACACTCTTTCTGTAGAAACTGCAATCTGACATGCTAAGCGCTAAGAGGCCTATATTGGGAAAAAGAATATCTTCAAATAAAAACTACACAGATGCATTCTGTGAAACTTATTTCTGATCTGTAAATTCAGTTAACAGAGATAAAACATATTTTTGATTGAGCAGTTATGAAACACGCTTTTTGAAGAAAATGCAAGTGGAGATTCGGAGCGCTAAGAGGGTAATAGTGGAAAAAGGAATGTCTTCAAATATAAACTACACAGAATCATTCTGTGAAACTTCTTTCTGATCTGTGCATTCAGCTAACAGAGTTAAACCATACTTTTGATTGTGCAGATCTGAACACTCTTTCTGTAGAAAATGCAACTGGACATTTGGAGCGCTAAGAGAGTAGTAGTGTAAAAAGGAATATATTCAAATATAAACTACACAGAAGCATTCTGTGAAACTTCTTTCTGATCTGAGCATTCAGCTAACAGAGTTAAACCATACTTTTGATTGAGCAGTTTTGAAACACTCTGTCTGTAGAAAATGCAACTGGACATTCGTAGCGCTAAGTGGGTAATAGTGGAAAAAAGAATATGTTCAAATATAAACTACACAGAAGCATTGTATGAAACTTCTTTCTGTTCTGTGCATTCAACTAACAGAGTTGAACCTTACGTTTGATTGAGCCGTTCTGAAACACTCTTTCTGTAGAAACTGCAATTGGACATTCTGAGCGCTAAGAGGCCTATATTGGGAAAAAGAATGTCTACAAATAAAAACTACACAGAAGCATTGGGTGAAACTTCTTTCTGTTCTGTTTGTTCAACTAAAAGAGTTGAAACTTAGTTTTGATTGCGCAGTTGTGAACACTCTTTCTGTAGAAAATGCAAGTGGACATTCGGAGCGCTATGAGGGTAGTAGTGGAAAAAGGAATATATTCAAATATAAACTACACAGTAGCATTCTGTGAAAATTCTTCCTGTTC
Source organism: Symphalangus syndactylus (assembly GCF_028878055.3). Classification (NCBI taxonomy): domain Eukaryota; kingdom Metazoa; phylum Chordata; class Mammalia; order Primates; family Hylobatidae; genus Symphalangus; species Symphalangus syndactylus. The sequence continues at coordinate 133,385,300 of NC_072435.2, forward strand.
TGTGCATTCAACTAACAGAGTTGAACCTTACTTTTGATTGAGCCGTTATGAAACACTCTTTCTGTAGAAACTGCAATTGGACATGCTAAGCGCTAAGAGGCCTACATTGGGAAAAAGAATATCTTCAAATAAAAACTACACAGATGCATTCTGTGAAAATTATTTCTGATCTGTACATTCAGTTAACAGAGATAAAACATATTTTTGATTGAGCAGTTATGAAACACTCTTTTTGTAGAAAATGCAAGTGGTGATTCGGAGCGCTAAGAGGGTATTAGTGGAAAAAGGAATGTCTTCAAATATAAACTACACAGAATCATTCGGTGAAACTTCTTTCTGATCTGTGCATTCAGCTAACAGAGTTAAACCATACTTTTGATTGAGCAGATCTGAACACTCTTTCTGTAGAAAATGCAACTGGACATTTGGAGCGCTAAGAGGGTAATAGTGGAAAAAGGAATATATACAAATATAAACTACACAGTAGCATTCTGTGAAAATTCTTTCTGTTCTGTGCATTCAACTAACAGAGTTGAACCTTACTTTTGATTGAGCCGTTCTGAAACACTCTTTCTGTAGAAACTGCAATTGGACATGCTAAGTGCTAAGAGGCCTACATTGGGAAAAAGAATATCTTCAAATAAAAACTACACAGATGCATTCTGTGAAACTTATTTCTGATCTGTAAATTCAGTTAACAGAGATAAAACATATTTTTGATTGAGCAGTTATGAAACACTCTTTTTGTAGAAAATGCAAGTGGAGATTCGGAGCGCTAAGGGGGTAATAGTGGAAAAAGGAATATCTTCAAATATAAACTACACAGAATCATTCGGTGAAACTTCTTTCGATCTGTGCATTCAGCTAACAGAGTTAAACCATACTTTTGATTGAGCAGATCTGAACACTCTTTCTGTAGAAAATGCAACTGGACATTTGGAGCGCTAAGAGCGTAGTAGTGGAAAAAGGAATATATTCAAATATAAACTACACAGAAGCCTTCTGTGAAACTTCTTTCTGATCTGAGCATTCAGCTAACAGAGTTAAACCATACTTTTGATTGAGCAGTTTTGAAACACTCTGTCTGTAGAAAATGCAACTGGACATTCGTAGCGCTAAGTGGGTAATAGTGGAAAAAAGAATATGTTCAAATATAAACTACACAGAAGCATTGTATGAAACTTCTTTCTGTTCTGTGCATTCAACTAACAAAGTTGAACCTTACTTTTGATTTAGCCTTTCTGAAACACTCTTTCTGTAGAAACTGCAATTGGACATTCTGAGCGCTAAGAGGTCTCTATTGGGACAAATAATATCTTCAAATAAAAACTACACAGAAGCATTGTGTGAAACTTATTTCTGATATGTTCATTAAGCTAACAGAGTTAAACCATACTTTTGATTGCGCAGTTCTGAACACTCTTTCTGTAGAAAATGCAAGTGGACATTCGGAACGCTAAGAGGGTAATAGTGGAAAAAGGAATATATTCAAATATAAACTACACAGTAGCATTCTGTGAAAATTCTTTCTGTTCTGTGCATTCAACTAACAGAGTTGAACCTTACTTTTGATTGAGCCGTTCTGAAACATTCTTTCTGTAGAAACTGCAATTGGACATGCTAAGCGCTAAGAGGCCTACATTGGGAAAAAAATATCTTCAAATAAAAACTACACAGATGCATTCTGTGAAACTTATTTCTGATCTGTAAATTCAGTTAACAGAGATAAAACATATTTTTGATTGAGCAGTTATGAAACACTGTTTTTGTAGAAAATGCAAGTGGAGATTCGGAGCGCTAAGAGGGTAATAGTGGAAAAAGGAATGTCTTCAAATATAAACTACACAGAATCATTCGGTGAAACTTCTTTCTGATCTGTGCATTCAGCTAACAGAATTAAACCATACTTTTGATTGAGCAGATCTGAACACTCTTTCTGTAGAAAATGCAACTGGACATTTGGAGCGCTAAGAGCGTAGTAGTGGAAATAGTAATATATTCAAATATAAACTACACAGAAGCATTCTGTGAAACTTCTTTCTGATCTGAGCATTCAGCTAACAGAGTTAAAACATACTTTTGATTGAGCAGTTTTGAAACACTCTGTCTGTAGAAAATGCAACTGGACATTCGTAGCGCTAAGTGGGTAACAGTGGAAAAAGAATATGTTCAAATACAAACTACACAGAAGCATTGTGTGAAACTTCTTTCTGTTCTGTGCATTCAACTAACAGAGTTGAACCTTACTTTTGATTGAGCCGTTCTGAAACACTCTTTCTGTAGAAACTGCAATTGGACATTCTGAGCGCTAAGAGGCCTATATTGGGAAAAAGAATGTCTACAAATAAAAACTACACAGAAGAATTGTGTGAAACTTCTTTCTGTTCTGTTTGTTCAACTAAAAGAGTTGAACCTTAGTTTTGATTGAGCCGTTCTGAAACACTCTTTCTGTAGAAAATGCAAGTGGAGATTCGGAGCGCTAAGAGGGTAATAGTGGAAAAAGGAATGTCTCCAAATATAAACTACACAGAATAATTCTGTGAAACTTCTTTCTGATCTGTGCATTCAGCTAACAGAGTTAAAACATACTTTTGATTGAGCAGATCTGAACACCGTTCTGTAGAAAATGCAACTGGACATTTGGAGCGCTAAGAGATTAGTAGTGGAAAAAGGAATATATTCAAATATAAACTACACAGAAGCATTCTGTGAAACTTCTTTCTGATCTGAGCATTCAGCTAACAGAGTTAAACCATAATTTTGATTGAGCAGTTTTGAAACACTCTGTCTGTAGAAAATGCAACTGGACATTCGTAGCGCTAAGTGGGTAATAGTGGAAAAAAGAATATGTTCAAATATAAACTACACAGAAGCATTGTATGAAACTTCTTTCTGTTCTGTGCATTCAACTAACAGAGTTGAACCTTACTTTTGATTGAGCCTTTCTGAAACACTCTTTCTGTAGAAACTGCAATTGGACATTCTGAGCGCTAAGAGGCCTCTATTGGGAAAAATAATATCTTCATATAAAAACTACACAGAAGCATTGTGTGAAACATATTTCTGATATGTTCATTAAGCTAACAGAGTTAAAACATACTTTTGATTGCGCAGTTCTGAACACTCTTTCTGTAGAAAATGCAAGTGGACATTCGGAGCGCTAAGAGGGTAATAGTGGAAAAAGGAATATATTCAAATATAAACTACACAGTAGCATTCTGTGAAAATTCTTTCTGTTCTGTGCATTCAACTAACAGAGTTGAACCTTACTTTTGATTGAGCCGTTCTGAAACACTCTTTCTGTAGAAACTGCAATCTGACATGCTAAGCGCTAAGAGGCCTATATTGGGAAAAAGAATATCTTCAAATAAAAACTACACAGATGCATTCTGTGAAACTTATTTCTGATCTGTAAATTCAGTTAACAGAGATAAACATATTTTTGATTGAGCAGTTATGAAACACGCTTTTTGAAGAAAATGCAAGTGGAGATTCGGAGCGCTAAGAGGGTAATAGTGGAAAAAGGAATGTCTTCAAATATAAACTACACAGAATCATTCTGTGAAACTTCTTTCTGATCTGTGCATTCAGCTAACAGAGTTAAACCATACTTTTGATTGTGCAGATCTGAACACTCTTTCTGTAGAAAATGCAACTGGACATTTGGAGCGCTAAGAGAGTAGTAGTGTAAAAAGGAATATATTCAAATATAAACTACACAGAAGCATTCTGTGAAACTTCTTTCTGATCTGAGCATTCAGCTAACAGAGTTAAACCATACTTTTGATTGAGCAGTTTTGAAACACTCTGTCTGTAGAAAATGCAACTGGACATTCGTAGCGCTAAGTGGGTAATAGTGGAAAAAAGAATATGTTCAAATATAAACTACACAGAAGCATTGTATGAAACTTCTTTCTGTTCTGTGCATTCAACTAACAGAGTTGAACCTTACGTTTGATTGAGCCGTTCTGAAACACTCTTTCTGTAGAAACTGCAATTGGACATTCTGAGCGCTAAGAGGCCTATATTGGGAAAAAGAATGTCTACAAATAAAAACTACACAGAAGCATTGGGTGAAACTTCTTTCTGTTCTGTTTGTTCAACTAAAAGAGTTGAAACTTAGTTTTGATTGCGCAGTTGTGAACACTCTTTCTGTAGAAAATGCAAGTGGACATTCGGAGCGCTATGAGGGTAGTAGTGGAAAAAGGAATATATTCAAATATAAACTACACAGTAGCATTCTGTGAAAATTCTTCCTGTTCTGTGCATTCAACTAACAGAGTTGAACCTTACTTTTGATTGAGCCGTTATGAAACACTCTTTCTGTAGAAACTGCAATTGGACATGCTAAGCGCTAAGAGGCCTACATTGGGAAAAAGAATATCTTCAAATAAAAACTACACAGATGCATTCTGTGAAAATTATTTCTGATCTGTACATTCAGTTAACAGAGATAAAACATATTTTTGATTGAGCAGTTATGAAACACTCTTTTTGTAGAAAATGCAAGTGGTGATTCGGAGCGCTAAGAGGGTATTAGTGGAAAAAGGAATGTCTTCAAATATAAACTACACAGAATCATTCGGTGAAACTTCTTTCTGATCTGTGCATTCAGCTAACAGAGTTAAACCATACTTTTGATTGAGCAGATCTGAACACTCTTTCTGTAGAAAATGCAACTGGACATTTGGAGCGCTAAGAGGGTAATAGTGGAAAAAGGAATATATACAAATATAAACTACACAGTAGCATTCTGTGAAAATTCTTTCTGTTCTGTGCATTCAACTAACAGAGTTGAACCTTACTTTTGATTGAGCCGTTCTGAAACACTCTTTCTGTAGAAACTGCAATTGGACATGCTAAGTGCTAAGAGGCCTACATTGGGAAAAAGAATATCTTCAAATAAAAACTACACAGATGCATTCTGTGAAACTTATTTCTGATCTGTAAATTCAGTTAACAGAGATAAAACATATTTTTGATTGAGCAGTTATGAAACACTCTTTTTGTAGAAAATGCAAGTGGAGATTCGGAGCGCTAAGGGGGTAATAGTGGAAAAAGGAATATCTTCAAATATAAACTACACAGAATCATTCGGTGAAACTTCTTTCGATCTGTGCATTCAGCTAACAGAGTTAAACCATACTTTTGATTGAGCAGATCTGAACACTCTTTCTGTAGAAAATGCAACTGGACATTTGGAGCGCTAAGAGCGTAGTAGTGGAAAAAGGAATATATTCAAATATAAACTACACAGAAGCCTTCTGTGAAACTTCTTTCTGATCTGAGCATTCAGCTAACAGAGTTAAACCATACTTTTGATTGAGCAGTTTTGAAACACTCTGTCTGTAGAAAATGCAACTGGACATTCGTAGCGCTAAGTGGGTAATAGTGGAAAAAAGAATATGTTCAAATATAAACTACACAGAAGCATTGTATGAAACTTCTTTCTGTTCTGTGCATTCAACTAACAAAGTTGAACCTTACTTTTGATTTAGCCTTTCTGAAACACTCTTTCTGTAGAAACTGCAATTGGACATTCTGAGCGCTAAGAGGTCTCTATTGGGACAAATAATATCTTCAAATAAAAACTACACAGAAGCATTGTGTGAAACTTATTTCTGATATGTTAATTAAGCTAACAGAGTTAAACCATACTTTTGATTGCGCAGTTCTGAACACTCTTTCTGTAGAAAATGCAAGTGGACATTCGGAACGCTAAGAGGGTAATAGTGGAAAAAGGAATATATTCAAATATAAACTACACAGTAGCATTCTGTGAAAATTCTTTCTGTTCTGTGCATTCAACTAACAGAGTTGAACCTTACTTTTGATTGAGCCGTTCTGAAACATTCTTTCTGTAGAAACTGCAATTGGACATGCTAAGCGCTAAGAGGCCTACATTGGGAAAAAAATATCTTCAAATAAAAACTACACAGATGCATTCTGTGAAACTTATTTCTGATCTGTAAATTCAGTTAACAGAGATAAAACATATTTTTGATTGAGCAGTTATGAAACACTGTTTTTGTAGAAAATGCAAGTGGAGATTCGGAGCGCTAAGAGGGTAATAGTGGAAAAAGGAATGTCTTCAAATATAAACTACACAGAATCATTCGGTGAAACTTCTTTCTGATCTGTGCATTCAGCTAACAGAATTAAACCATACTTTTGATTGAGCAGATCTGAACACTCTTTCTGTAGAAAATGCAACTGGACATTTGGAGCGCTAAGAGCGTAGTAGTGGAAATAGTAATATATTCAAATATAAACTACACAGAAGCATTCTGTGAAACTTCTTTCTGATCTGAGCATTCAGCTAACAGAGTTAAAACATACTTTTGATTGAGCAGTTTTGAAACACTCTGTCTGTAGAAAATGCAACTGGACATTCGTAGCGCTAAGTGGGTAACAGTGGAAAAAGAATATGTTCAAATACAAACTACACAGAAGCATTGTGTGAAACTTCTTTCTGTTCTGTGCATTCAACTAACAGAGTTGAACCTTACTTTTGATTGAGCCGTTCTGAAACACTCTTTCTGTAGAAACTGCAATTGGACATTCTGAGCGCTAAGAGGCCTATATTGGGAAAAAGAATGTCTACAAATAAAAACTACACAGAAGAATTGTGTGAAACTTCTTTCTGTTCTGTTTGTTCAACTAAAAGAGTTGAACCTTAGTTTTGATTGAGCCGTTCTGAAACACTCTTTCTGTAGAAAATGCAAGTGGAGATTCGGAGCGCTAAGAGGGTAATAGTGGAAAAAGGAATGTCTCCAAATATAAACTACACAGAATAATTCTGTGAAACTTCTTTCTGATCTGTGCATTCAGCTAACAGAGTTAAAACATACTTTTGATTGAGCAGATCTGAACACCGTTCTGTAGAAAATGCAACTGGACATTTGGAGCGCTAAGAGATTAGTAGTGGAAAAAGGAATATATTCAAATATAAACTACACAGAAGCATTCTGTGAAACTTCTTTCTGATCTGAGCATTCAGCTAACAGAGTTAAACCATAATTTTGATTGAGCAGTTTTGAAACACTCTGTCTGTAGAAAATGCAACTGGACATTCGTAGCGCTAAGTGGGTAATAGTGGAAAAAAGAATATGTTCAAATATAAACTACACAGAAGCATTGTATGAAACTTCTTTCTGTTCTGTGCATTCAACTAACAGAGTTGAACCTTACTTTTGATTGAGCCTTTCTGAAACACTCTTTCTGTAGAAACTGCAATTGGACATTCTGAGCGCTAAGAGGCCTCTATTGGGAAAAATAATATCTTCATATAAAAACTACACAGAAGCATTGTGTGAAACATATTTCTGATATGTTCATTAAGCTAACAGAGTTAAACCATACTTTTGATTGCGCAGTTCTGAACACTCTTTCTGTAGAAAATGCAAGTGGACATTCGGAGCGCTAAGAGGGTAATAGTGGAAAAAGGAATATATTCAAATATAAACTACACAGTAGCATTCTGTGAAAATTCTTTCTGTTCTGTGCATTCAACTAACAGAGTTGAACCTTACTTTTGATTGAGCTGTTCTGAAACACTCTTTCTGTAGAAACTGCAATCTGACATGCTAAGCGCTAAGAGGCCTATATTGGGAAAAAGAATATCTTCAAATAAAAACTACACAGATGCATTCTGTGAAACTTATTTCTGATCTGTAAATTCAGTTAACAGAGATAAAACATATTTTTGATTGAGCAGTTATGAAACACGCTTTTTGAAGAAAATGCAAGTGGAGATTCGGAGCGCTAAGAGGGTAATAGTGGAAAAAGGAATGTCTTCAAATATAAACTACACAGAATCATTCTGTGAATCTTCTTTCTGATCTGTGCATTCAGCTAACAGAGTTAAACCATACTTTTGATTGTGCAGATCTGAACACTCTTTCTGTAGAAAATGCAACTGGACATTTGTAGCGCTAAGAGAGTAGTAGTGGAAAAAGGAATATATTCAAATATAAACTACACAGAAGCATTCTGTGAAACTTCTTTCTGATCTGAGCATTCAGCTAACAGAGTTAAACCATACTTTTGATTGAGCAGTTTTGAAACACTCTGTCTGTAGAAAATGCAACTGGACATTCGTAGCGCTAAGTGGGTAATAGTGGAAAAAAGAATATGTTCAAATATAAACTACACAGAAGCATTGTATGAAACTTCTTTCTGTTCTGTGCATTCAACTAACAGAGTTGAACCTTACGTTTGATTGAGCCGTTCTGAAACACTCTTTCTGTAGAAACTGCAATTGGACATTCTGAGCGCTAAGAGGCCTATATTGGGAAAAAGAATGTCTACAAATAAAAACTACACAGAAGCATTGGGTGAAACTTCTTTCTGTTCTGTTTGTTCAACTAAAAGAGTTGAACCTTAGTTTTGATTGCGCAGTTGTGAACACTCTTTCTGTAGAAAATGCAAGTGGAAATTCGGAGCGCTATGAGGGTAGTAGTGGAAAAAGGAATATATTCAAATATAAACTACACAGTAGCATTCTGTGAAAATTCTTCCTGTTCTGTGCATTCAACTAACAGAGTTGAACCTTACTTTTGATTGAGCCGTTATGAAACACTCTTTCTGTAGAAACTGCAATTGGACATGCTAAGCGCTAAGAGGCCTACATTGGGAAAAAGAATATCTTCAAATAAAAACTACACAGATGCATTCTGTGAAAATTATTTCTGATCTGTACATTCAGTTAACAGAGATAAAACATATTTTTGATTGAGCAGTTATGAAACACTCTTTTTGTAGAAAATGCAAGTGGTGATTCGGAGCGCTAAGAGGGTATTAGTGGAAAAAGGAATGTCTTCAAATATAAACTACACAGAATCATTCGGTGAAACTTCTTTCTGATCTGTGCATTCAGCTAACAGAGTTAAACCATACTTTTGATTGAGCAGATCTGAACACTCTTTCTGTAGAAAATGCAACTGGACATTTGGAGCGCTAAGAGGGTAATAGTGGAAAAAGGAATATATACAAATATAAACTACACAGTAGCATTCTGTGAAAATTATTTCTGTTCTGTGCATTCAACTAACAGAGTTGAACCTTACTTTTGATTGAGCCGTTCTGAAACACTCTTTCTGTAGAAACTGCAATTGGACATGCTAAGTGCTAAGAGGCCTACATTGGGAAAAAGAATATCTTCAAATAAAAACTACACAGATGCATTCTGTGAAACTTATTTCTGATCTGTAAATTCAGTTAACAGAGATAAAACATATTTTTGATTGAGCAGTTATGAAACACTCTTTTTGTAGAAAATGCAAGTGGAGATTCGGAGCGCTAAGGGGGTAATAGTGGAAAAAGGAATATCTTCAAATATAAACTACACAGAATCATTCGGTGAAACTTCTTTCGATCTGTGCATTCAGCTAACAGAGTTAAACCATACTTTTGATTGAGCAGATCTGAACACTCTTTCTGTAGAAAATGCAACTGGACATTTGGAGCGCTAAGAGCGTAGTAGTGGAAAAAGGAATATATTCAAATATAAACTACACAGAAGCCTTCTGTGAAACTTCTTTCTGATCTGAGCATTCAGCTAACAGAGTTAAACCATACTTTTGATTGAGCAGTTTTGAAACACTCTGTCTGTAGAAAATGCAACTGGACATTCGTAGCGCTAAGTGGGTAATAGTGGAAAAAAGAATATGTTCAAATATAAACTACACAGAAGCATTGTATGAAACTTCTTTCTGTTCTGTGCATTCAACTAACAAAGTTGAACCTTACTTTTGATTTAGCCTTTCTGAAACACTCTTTCTGTAGAAACTGCAATTGGACATTCTGAGCGCTAAGAGGCCTCTATTGGGACAAATAATATCTTCAAATAAAAACTACACAGAAGCATTGTGTGAAACTTATTTCTGATATGTTCATTAAGCTAACAGAGTTAAACCATACTTTTGATTGCGCAGTTCTGAACACTCTTTCTGTAGAAAATGCAAGTGGACATTCGGAACGCTAAGAGGGTAATAGTGGAAAAAGGAATATATTCAAATATAAACTACACAGTAGCATTCTGTGAAAATTCTTTCTGTTCTGTGCATTCAACTAACAGAGTTGAACCTTACTTTTGATTGAGCCGTTCTGAAACATTCTTTCTGTAGAAACTGCAATTGGACATGCTAAGCGCTAAGAGGCCTACATTGGGAAAAAGAATATCTTCAAATAAAAACTACACAGATGCATTCTGTGAAACTTATTTCTGATCTGTAAATTCAGTTAACAGAGATAAAACATATTTTTGATTGAGCAGTTATGAAACACTGTTTTTGTAGAAAATGCAAGTGGAGATTCGGAGCGCTAAGAGGGTAATAGTGGAAAAAGGAATGTCTTCAAATATAAACTACACAGAATCATTCGGTGAAACTTCTTTCTGATCTGTGCATTCAGCTAACAGAATTAAACCATACTTTTGATTGAGCAGATCTGAACACTCTTTCTGTAGAAAATGCAACTGGACATTTGGAGCGCTAAGAGCGTAGTAGTGGAAATAGTAATATATTCAAATATAAACTACACAGAAGCATTCTGTGAAACTTCTTTCTGATCTGAGCATTCAGCTAACAGAGTTAAAACATACTTTTGATTGAGCAGTTTTGAAACACTCTGTCTGTAGAAAATGCAACTGCACATTCGTAGCGCTAAGTGGGTAACAGTGGAAAAAAGAATATGTTCAAATACAAACTACACAGAAGCATTGTGTGAAACTTCTTTCTGTTCTGTGCATTCAACTAACAGAGTTGAACCTTACTTTTGATTGAGCCGTTCTGAAACACTCTTTCTGTAGAAACTGCAATTGGACATTCTGAGCGCTAAGAGGCCTATATTGGGAAAAAGAATGTCTACAAATAAAAACTACACAGAAGAATTGTGTGAAACTTCTTTCTGTTCTGTTTGTTCAACTAAAAGAGTTGAACCTTAGTTTTGATTGAGCCGTTCTGAAACACTCTTTCTGTAGAAAATGCAAGTGGAGATTCGGAGCGCTAAGAGGGTAATAGTGGAAAAAGGAATGTCTCCAAATATAAACTACACAGAATAATTCTGTGAAACTTCTTTCTGATCTGTGCATTCAGCTAACAGAGTTAAAACATACTTTTGATTGAGCAGATCTGAACACCGTTCTGTAGAAAATGCAACTGGACATTTGGAGCGCTAAGAGATTAGTAGTGGAAAAAGGAATATATTCAAATATAAACTACACAGAAGCATTCTGTGAAACTTCTTTCTGATCTGAGCATTCAGCTAACAGAGTTAAACCATACTTTTGATTGAGCAGTTTTGAAACACTCTGTCTGTAGAAAATGCAACTGGACATTCGTAGCGCTAAGTGGGTAATAGTGGAAAAAAGAATATGTTCAAATATAAACTACACAGAAGCATTGTATGAAACTTCTTTCTGTTCTGTGCATTCAACTAACAGAGTTGAACCTTACTTTTGATTGAGCCTTTCTGAAACACTCTTTCTGTAGAAACTGCAATTGGACATTCTGAGCGCTAAGAGGCCTCTATTGGGAAAAATAATATCTTCATATAAAAACTACACAGAAGCATTGTGTGAAACATATTTCTGATATGTTCATTAAGCTAACAGAGTTAAACCATACTTTTGATTGCGCAGTTCTGAACACTCTTTCTGTAGAAAATGCAAGTGGACATTCGGAGCGCTAAGAGGGTAATAGTGGAAAAAGGAATATATTCAAATATAAACTACACAGTAGCATTCTGTGAAAATTCTTTCTGTTCTGTGCATTCAACTAACAGAGTTGAACCTTACTTTTGATTGAGCTGTTCTGAAACACTCTTTCTGTAGAAACTGCAATCTGACATGCTAAGCGCTAAGAGGCCTATATTGGGAAAAAGAATATCTTCAAATAAAAACTACACAGATGCATTCTGTGAAACTTATTTCTGATCTGTAAATTCAGTTAACAGAGATAAAACATATTTTTGATTGAGCAGTTATGAAACACGCTTTTTGAAGAAAATGCAAGTGGAGATTCGGAGCGCTAAGAGGGTAATAGTGGAAAAAGGAATGTCTTCAAATATAAACTACACAGAATCATTCTGTGAATCTTCTTTCTGATCTGTGCATTCAGCTAACAGAGTTAAACCATACTTTTGATTGTGCAGATCTGAACACTCTTTCTGTAGAAAATGCAACTGGACATTTGTAGCGCTAAGAGAGTAGTAGTGGAAAAAGGAATATATTCAAATATAAACTACACAGAAGCATTCTGTGAAACTTCTTTCTGATCTGAGCATTCAGCTAACAGAGTTAAACCATACTTTTGATTGAGCAGTTTTGAAACACTCTGTCTGTAGAAAATGCAACTGGACATTCGTAGCGCTAAGTGGTTAATAGTGGAAAAAAGAATATGTTCAAATATAAACTACACAGAAGCATTGTATGAAACTTCTTTCTGTTCTGTGCATTCAACTAACAGAGTTGAACCTTACGTTTGATTGAGCCGTTCTGAAACACTCTTTCTGTAGAAACTGCAATTGGACATTCTGAGCGCTAAGAGGCCTATATTGGGAAAAAGAATGTCTACAAATAAAAACTACACAGAAGCATTGGGTGAAACTTCTTTCTGTTCTGTTTGTTCAACTAAAAGAGTTGAACCTTAGTTTTGATTGCGCAGTTGTGAACACTCTTTCTGTAGAAAATGCAAGTGGACATTCGGAGCGCTATGAGGGTAGTAGTGGAAAAAGGAATATATTCAAATATAAACTACACAGTAGCATTCTGTGAAAATTCTTCCTGTTCTGTGCATTCAACTAACAGAGTTGAACCTTACTTTTGATTGAGCCGTTATGAAACACTCTTTCTGTAGAAACTGCAATTGGACATGCTAAGCGCTAAGAGGCCTACATTGGGAAAAAGAATATCTTCAAATAAAAACTACACAGATGCATTCTGTGAAAATTATTTCTGATCTGTACATTCAGTTAACAGAGATAAAACATATTTTTGATTGAGCAGTTATGAAACACTCTTTTTGTAGAAAATGCAAGTGGTGATTCGGAGCGCTAAGAGGGTATTAGTGGAAAAAGGAATGTCTTCAAATATAAACTACACAGAATCATTTGGTGAAACTTCTTTCTGATCTGTGCATTCAGCTAACAGAGTTAAACCATACTTTTGATTGAGCAGATCTGAACACTCTTTCTGTAGAAAATGCAACTGGACATTTGGAGCGCTAAGAGGGTAATAGTGGAAAAAGGAATATATACAAATATAAACTACACAGTAGCATTCTGTGAAAATTATTTCTGTTCTGTGCATTCAACTAACAGAGTTGAACCTTACTTTTGATTGAGCCGTTCTGAAACACTCTTTCTGTAGAAACTGCAATTGGACATGCTAAGTGCTAAGAGGCCTACATTGGGAAAAAGAATATCTTCAAATAAAAACTACACAGATGCATTCTGTGAAACTTATTTCTGATCTGTAAATTCAGTTAACAGAGATAAAACATATTTTTGATTGAGCAGTTATGAAACACTCTTTTTGTAGAAAATGCAAGTGGAGATTCGGAGCGCTAAGGGGGTAATAGTGGAAAAAGGAATATCTTCAAATATAAACTACACAGAATCATTCGGTGAAACTTCTTTCGATCTGTGCATTCAGCTAACAGAGTTAAACCATACTTTTGATTGAGCAGATCTGAACACTCTTTCTGTAGAAAATGCAACCGGACATTTGGAGCGCTAAGAGCGTAGTAGTGGAAAAAGGAATATATTCAAATATAAACTACACAGAAGCCTTCTGTGAAACTTCTTTCTGATCTGAGCATTCAGCTAACAGAGTTAAACCATACTTTTGATTGAGCAGTTTTGAAACACTCTGTCTGTAGAAAATGCAACTGGACATTCGTAGCGCTAAGTGGGTAATAGTGGAAAAAAGAATATGTTCAAATATAAACTACACAGAAGCATTGTATGAAACTTCTTTCTGTTCTGTGCATTCAACTAACAGAGTTGAACCTTACTTTTGATTTAGCCTTTCTGAAACACTCTTTCTGTAGAAACTGCAATTGGACATTCTGAGCGCTAAGAGGCCTCTATTGGGACAAATAATATCTTCAAATAAAAACTACACAGAAGCATTGTGTGAAACTTATTTCTGATATGTTCATTAAGCTAACAGAGTTAAACCATACTTTTGATTGCGCAGTTCTGAACACTCTTTCTGTAGAAAATGCAAGTGGACATTCGGAACGCTAAGAGGGTAATAGTGGAAAAAGGAATATATTCAAATATAAACTACACAGTAGCATTCTGTGAAAATTCTTTCTGTTCTGTGCATTCAACTAACAGAGTTGAACCTTACTTTTGATTGAGCCGTTCTGAAACATTCTTTCTGTAGAAACTGCAATTGGACATGCTAAGCGCTAAGAGGCCTACATTGGGAAAAAGAATATCTTCAAATAAAAACTACACAGATGCATTCTGTGAAACTTATTTCTGATCTGTAAATTCAGTTAACAGAGATAAAACATATTTTTGATTGAGCAGTTATGAAACACTGTTTTTGTAGAAAATGCAAGTGGAGATTCGGAGCGCTAAGAGGGTAATAGTGGAAAAAGTAATATATTCAAATATAAACTACACAGAAGCATTCTGTGAAACTTCTTTCCGATCTGAGCATTCAGCTAACAGAGTTAAACCATACTTT